>NC_080096.1:26537500-27141250 GCF_950005125.1 Chionomys nivalis | reverse complement strand
CCTGAAATTTGAGCAATGCCAACAGAGTTTCAGTCTTTCCATCACTTCTCATAGGGAGCCAGCTTGCCAGCTTGCTGTGTCCTTGTCTAAAAGTTTCTTAGGCATTTTAAATTCAAAGTGGAGGCATGGGGCTGGAGAGATGGGCCTGCAGTTGGTTAATAAAAGCACTTGGTGCTCTGGCAGAGGACTGGGGCTTGGTTCCCAGCATCCACATCAGGTAGCTCCCAACCATCTGTAATTTCAGTTCCAGGAGATCTGATGCCCCCGTCTGGTCTCCGTGGGTACTGCATGCACTGGATGTGTATGTGCACCTAACCCGACTCAGGTCAGGCTGGCCTTGAATTCACAAAGACCCACCTGCCTCTGCCTCCCTCTACTGGGATTAAAGGTGTGCGCCACCAGCCGAGCTATAAATCCTATTTTTTTTTTTAAAGGAAGAAATGGAGGATGATTTGACCAGTGAAGCCCTAACTTTAAGGTGATGTTTTCTGGTTAACGGTTCAGATTGTATATAATGGAGTTTGTTTGGTTGTTTGTTTTCTACAGATGAAACAAAGCAACCAAACCCCATTGAAGCCACATGAAGAATCCTTTGCTTTGGCACCTCCTGTTTTGGCACTTGGACTGTTTTTGCATTGAGTGGAGTAACTCTAGAGTCTGGCGTGTTTGTTTGTTTTTAAGCAGAGTCTTATGCATGCCAGAATGGCCTCAAACTGGCTAAGAATGACCTTGAATCCCTGACTCTCCTAAGTGTGAGATCACAGGCATACACAGTAACATGCCAGGCTTTATGAAGTGCTAAGGGTGGAACCTGGGGCTTTGCACGTGCTAAGCGAACTCTCTACTGCTTGAACTTTGTCTCCATTTCTCTTTTTGTGTGTTTGCTTGAAGATAAGTTCTATGTAGCTCAGGATGGCCATGAATTCACAGCCATCTTCCTGCTTCAGTCCTCTGACTTCTGGGATTACAGGCCTGTGGCACCTGATCTCCCTATGTAGCTCAGGATGGCCGTGAATTCATAGCAATCTTCTTGCTTCAGCCCTCTGACTTGTGGGATTCTGCCTGTGGCACCCCACCCTCACAGGGTGCAATGTTTGCCCCAGCAGACGGGAATCTGCTGCTGGTGAGGAACCTAACGAGGACACGCGAGATGTCTCTGTGGCCGTTCAACTGAGAATCATAAGCCAACAAGCTGGCCCTAATTAAGAGCTGATGGCCTTGTAATGGAGCATCTCCAAAGGACGAGGACCCTGGGCTGCAGCAGAAATACAGACACTTGGGGCAGAGCCAAGGTGTGTTTTCAGAGAGCAACAGAGCCCACGCCAGCCTTCCTCACCTTGGCTCTGCTGGAGAAAATGAAGAGGATGCAAGATTGTGAAAAGGAAACCAGGTCTTCGTGAGCCAGCTTCTGGTCAGATCATCAGAGAGCCCCAGGGTGACTTTTAGGGAAAAGATTGCTTTTCAGGGCTAAGACTTCTGTGTGGGGTTGGGCATGTAGCTGTTGGTGGAATGCTTGGCCAGCACACAGAGTCCTGTATCTGATCCCTGGCACTGCAGAACCAGGACTGCAGAAACCACTGCTTAATCACAAAGCTCGGGAGGTAGGTGCAGGAGAACCAGAAGTTCCAGGTCATCATCAGTTACAAGCCAAGTTTGAGGCCAGTCTGGGCTTTATGAAATCCAGTATCAGCAAAACAATAACAGCAAAAAGATTAGAATTTCTGTGTATGCAAGAATCACTAGGGGATCTGGGAAAATATCTTAGTAGTAGAATGTTTATCTAGCATGGGTGAGGCCCTAGGTTCAATTCCTAGTATCACCAAAGCAATCGCTAGGGTCACTAAGGCATGAGCACGTCACTTAGTGGTAGCACACTTTCCTAGCATGTAGGTGACCTAGTTGACCCTAGTGCTGGAGGAAAAAAAATATATCATTAAAAAGCAGATTATTGCCAGGTGGTGGTGGCGCGCGCATTTAATCCCAGCACTTGGGAGGCAGAGGCAAACTGATCTTTGGGAGTTCAAGGACAGCCTGGTCTACAAAGCAAGTTCCAGGACAGCCAGGGCTGTTACACAGAGAAACCATGTCTCAAAACACCAAAAACAAAAAATAAAAACAAAAGTAGATTATTTTACTTTTGAGCCCCTATTTCCAATCCTGTGGAGCAAGGGAAGCTCTGGGGAGAGGCTCAGGAGGCTGCATTTCAAACCCACTTCCCCAAGTGATTCTGATGCTGGTGGTCCTCAGACCACAGTGGGAAATTCTTCTTTAGAAGCAACTGCTGTTTACCCATCTGACACCCACGACAAGATGAAAATGAGGTCAGGATTCTGCACTTCCTGTGAAAACATCAGTTCAGTATACAGCGCAGGCTTCTTTCAAGAAGGAGGCATTTCTAGCTGGCCTCTGGGGGACTCTCCCCATGCACACAGACCCGTGGCTATGAGCAACAGGACGGCCGAGGATGTGGCGCTAACCCTGGGTCTGGAGAAAGAGAGAGGGCTTTGCATCTGCACAGTATGAACTGTGTCTGCAATGTGCTCATGTACCACAGCTCATGGGATCGCCCTGCAAGTGTTCAGGGCAGTTAAACTATTCTGTCTGCTGCAAAGCTGAGGAATCGTAAGTCCTGGAGGTGTCATGCCTCCTCCGATTGCTATATATTAGAGGGAAGAAACAATCGCTGCCTTACAACTGTGGGAAGGAGGATAAATAAAAGGCCCCAGTAACTTGAGCTGAACTCACCTCCGTCATCAGGTTCTTCATCTGCTGGTAGAACCCAGGCTGGCTGTCAGGCTCCGCAAATAACGCTTGAAGAGTCGATAGGTCAGACTGTAAAAGTAGATGGGAAATTGGTACCAGGGTCGGAGAGTAGGGGAGAAACAACACACCGTATCATCTGGGAAAATAAAACTCTTTGGCAAGACTTCACAACAGCCTGATTCAAAATTTCATAATGAAATTATGTCTCTGATCAAAGCCTGCATGAGCTCATGGGCTGATTTTTGCCATTCGTGTTTATTCTGGTTTGCACCAAGTTGAGGCATCAGAAACACATTAATCTAATCATCTCTCTGGGAGGAGGCTCTTGTACCCTCATTTGGGGATCAAAGGGACCATCTTCAGCTCCTCACTGAATGTGCGGCTTTCTTTGATTGGTTCTCCGAGTTTCCTTAGGCACACAGCAGGGGTATAACCTTCCTAGCAAGGTTGAGGTCTGTGACACTTGCCTGTGAGGTAAGAAAAGCAAAAGTTTAAGGGAAAGGGAGCCGGGCAGTGGTGGCGCACACCTTTCTTCCCAGCACTTGGGAGGCAGAAGCAGGCGGATCTCTGTGAGTTTGAGGCCAACCTGATCTACGAGTGAGTTCCAGGACAGCCTGGGCTACACAGGGAAACCCTGTCTTGAAAAACAAACCAACAAACAAACAAGATAATGTCTCCTATAGCCTGCCTTGTACCTCCTTATATAGTCCAGGCTAGACTAGTCTTGAACTCAAGGCAATCCTACTGCTTCAGCTTCACAAATGCTGGACTACAGTGTCACGTCACCACCTCAGTTTTGTTTTAGGTTCTGAGGACACAGAGGTGAAGATGTGTACAAGGCTTCTGCCTTCTGAAGCTTATGACCTAGATTCAGGTAAATAGCTAATCCTCTTGTGAGTGAGATCATCCTCACCTAGTGGCGTGCGCTGTGAAGTATAGTGGAATGGAATAACAGGAAGGAAGTGGTTGGTTTAAATCAATAAATCAGGAAAGACTTCTACCAGTAGAATAAGCTGCCAGATTAATCAAAGACATGTAGTTCAATTAGAAAACGACAAGTGAGCCGGGTGGCGCACGCCTTTAATCCCAGCACTCGGGAGGCAGAGACAGGCAGATCTCTGTGAGTTCGAGGCCAGCCTGGTCTACAAGAGCTAGCTCCAGGACAGGCTCCAAAGCTACAGAGAAACCCTGTCTTGAAAAACAAAAACAAACAAACAAAAAAAAGAAGAAGAAAAAGAAAGAAAACACCAATTGAACAACTAAAAAATTTTGATGTAGGGTGTTTATGTAACTCAGGCTGGCCTTGAACTTGTGACAATCCTCCTGCCTTAGCCTCTCAAGTCTCAAGTGTATCATGTTTCCTTAGATTTTTTTTTTTTTGACATAGACATCCTTAGAGTCTTTAAGATATCCTGAACAAGGCTTGGAATATAAACTAGAAAGTATGTTTTTTTTTTTATCTAAAGTTCAAATTTCAGTGTGTACTGCATTTTTCTTGATAATCTTTCTTTTTTTTTTTTTTTTTTTTTTTTTTTTTGAGACAAGGTCTTGCTATATAATTTGGACTGGCCTGGAAGCGGTGGCAATCTTCCCTCCTGTCTCTGGAATACTGATACTACAGGTGTGTGCCACTATACTGATTTATTTGTTAGGGTCTGCAATTCCTATGGATAGATGATATTTGAGCGGGGAACTGACCAGAAGGAATGCAGATTCAGGGAAAGAGTGATTCAGTATAAATGTCAGAAGGAGGGACAAATGAGGTCAGAGGAAACGGAGCCAGGTCACAAGTTTTGTCTGGATGGAAAGGAGTTTGAATCTGTCTCTCTCTTGGTGATAATAAGTCATTAGAGAATTAGAAGTGTTTGTTTTTTTGTTTTGAGCTGAGGCTTGAACTCAGAGCCTAGTGCGGATTAGATGCAAGCGCTACTGCCGCCTAAAATTTGAAGGAAGGGGATGGATGGATGGCCTGTTCTGATATTTTCCTGCTGCTGCTGGGCAGCTTTTGGAAGGGTTCGGAGGGTAAATTCCGATCAGTTCATGTAGTGACCTGAGAAGAGGCTTCTCTCTTTCAGGCGGGACTCACAGGGAGCCCAGGGCTGCTGGGTGACCTGGGTGTTGCTATGGAGGAGACGCTTGGCGGTTGCTAGGCCAGAAGCAGAAGGGAGCCCGGCGGAGGCGGAGCTGGGCCAGCTCAAGGAAAACGCAGCGCGTTCTCAGGAAGTCCTTCTGGGCCGCGCGTGGCGCGAGCGGAAGTGACGTCACCCGCGTTCGGGGCCCAACGTGTTTCACGTAGGTCGCCTTCCCGGTAGGGAAGTTCTGAAGTGGTCTACCCCGCGTGTAGCCAAGCGGCGTCGGTACTGTCGCCAGGATGGTGAAGCCCAAGTACAAAGGACGGAGCACCGTCAATCGGTCGTCAGCCAGCACCAATCCGGGTACGGCGGGCTGGGCGGATCTAGGCTGCGGAAACCCGGGGGAGGAAGGCCCGGCCTGGGCGGCGAGCCCCGCGGTGTGGGCACCCACTCCAGAGTTGGGGCACGCGGCATGCCAGCCTTTGGCAGGTCTGCCCGCCTCTCAGGCTGAGGTATAGAGAAAGGCAGGTGAAAAGTGGACTAGGAGCCTGGAGTCCTGGCACACGCCTGTCATCCCGGCCCTCGGCAGGAGCATCGCGAGTTCGAGGTCGCCTGGGCTACCGGACACAGCCTCTGAAAACACAAAGTGGAGTAGGTTGACCCAGGGGACCTTTTACCCTTGACCATTACATTCGTGCCACGTTAGCTTTGACCATTAAGTGATAGATGGTAGCATTGGCTCTTGGTATCAGATGTTGTATAGGCAGCTCTACAGATAAATATGACGATGATTTTAGTACGGGTGTTTAACACTGGGAAGGCAGAGCAGGCATATCTCAGTGAGTTCGGAGTCAGCCTGGTCTACATAGTGAAAGCCTGTCTCAAACTAAAAAAATAACAATAAAAAGTTTAGATCTGCTCTTGTCTTCGTGGAGCTGCAAAGGTAGCTGATCTCAGTATTTTCTTTCAGTTTGCATAATTAAGGCTTTAGAGTTATAAAGGCACTCGAGGAGGCTGGAGAGACCCCTGGGAAATTAAGAGCTCACTCACGCTGTTCTTGCAGGAGGACCAGAGTTCAGTTCTCAGCACCCCGTTCAACTGGCTCTCAACTGCCTGTCACTCCAGCTCCAAGGGGTGTGTGATGCCTCAGGCCTTCAGGACATCTACACTAACGTGCATATACTCACATACATACATATACGCTGTTCGTGTAGCAATACTAAATGGAAATGTACAGAAGTTTGAAGTTGCTGCATTACTTTGCTATCTTTTATAGCAGTATTTAGTCATATAATACCATTTATTTGGAAAACATATTTAGGACTGGTTGGCCATTAGTTTGATGTTGTTTTTTAAGGAGAGTTTAAGTTCATCAACAGTTTTAAAATACAGATGTGAGCCTTGGGGATGAGTAGAAAGAGGTAGTCAGTAAAAGGGCACAGAGCCAGATGTGTGTGTGTACTTCTCAAAGAGTTCCAGTAATTTAGTTTTATTTTGGGTTTTCTCTTAAAATTTAGATTATGAGGGGCTGGAGAGATGCTCAGGGGTTAAGAGCGCTGGCTGCTCCTGCAGAGGACCTGGGTGTGGTTTCCAGCACCCACAATACTGACAGCCGTCTGTAACTCCAGTTCCAAGGGATCTAACACCTGACACTGTGTACATTAGTTACACAGACATTTGGGCAGGACACCCACACATAAAGTATAAATGAATAGAATTATTAGCAGTTTAGAATAGGAGAACTAGCTGAGTTCAAAAAGAGGGTTTCTAGATACACGGCTTCTAAACCCAGAAGCTTCAGGTATCAGCATATAGACCATAATTTATGTGGAATATAACCCAATTTTTTTTTTAAAAGAAAAAGCATCATCATGTCTTGACTTTTAAGACTACAAATAGTTCTTTGTCTTTTAAAAATTTATTTGTTTTTATTTTGCGCGCATTGGTGTTTAACCTGCTTGTATGTCTGTGTGAAGGTATCAGATCTTAGAGTTACAGAACTGTCATGTGGGTGCTAGGAATTGACCCTGAGTCCTCTAGAGAAGCAGTCAGTGCTGTTAACCACTGACCCATCTCTCTAACCCTCCATCTCTCCAACTAGAGTATTTCCTTTGAAAATATTTATCCTTCCTTCCTTTCTTTTTGGTTTTGGTTTTTCGAGATAGGGTTTCTCTGTGTAGCAGTCCTGGTTGTCCTGGAAATCACTTTGTAGATCAAGCTGGCCTCGAACTCACAGATACCCACCTGCCTCTACTTTCCAAGTGCTGGGATTAAAGGCGTGTACCACCACTGCCCGGCCACAGATACTTTCTTTATTCTGGAGCAAGGCAAGGTAAAATGGGAAGAATAAGTTTCTCAAGTTGAAATCGTGAGTTTAATGGAGTGTCTAAATAAACGTGCCTGAGCATGTTGTGAAGTTGCCTTGTGGGGCTGCTCTGTGCCACTGCTCAGGTTGGTCTTCAAAGTCCTTATTTAAGAGAGGGTCGCTGGGTGGTAGTGGCGCACGCCTTCAGTCCCAGCAGAGGAGGCAGAGGCAGGTGGATCTCTGTGAATGTGATACCAGCCTGGTCTACAGAGTGAGTTCAAGGGAAAACAGAAAAATCCTGTCTTGGAAAACCGAAAAAAAAAAAAAACACAACAAAACAAAACTGGGGGGGGTGCGGACTGGTAATTCACATCTTTAATTCCTGTACTTGATAGGCAGAGGCAGACTGATCTCTGTTTGAGGCCAGTGAGGCTATATTGAGAGACCCTGTCTCAAACAATCAAAAATATGGGGTCTGGAGAATACATGCTGACTGCAGGATGATTCTTTGAAGATTAGCTCTGTGTGGTTTATTTTTCTTTTCTCAGTTTTGCCAACACTGCAACTCTATTTTTTAAGATTATTTTCTGTGTATTTGTGTTTTGCCTGCTTGCATGTGCACATACACACACATCATTCTGTGTGCCTGGGGCCTGCAGAGGTCAGAAAAGGGTGTTGAGTCCCCTAGACTAGAGTCAGCTGTCACATGGGTGTTGGGAACTAAACCTTCGTCCCCTATAAGAAAAACCAGTGCTTTAACTACTGGGCCATCTCCCCAGCCCCTATTGTCTTGTTGTTCTATTTTATTTATTTATTTGTTAAATAGAGACTTAGGTATCCTTTGTGGTGGAGAGCACAGGCTGATCAGATGCTTGTGTTTAAATTCTGGCCGTACCGATTAGCAGCCATACGATTTTGGCCCAGCATGACCACTCACTGTGTCTCCATTTCTTAGTCTGTAGCACATAACGTCGGCATGACATATCTCCTTATGTGACGGTTGTGTGGATTGAGGTGAGGCCGGTAGTGGGGACAGCTAGGAGCCAGTGCCAGAATGAAAACTGGTGATAACTACGTCCCGTTCTTTGGAAGTCTCTAGCCTTGTCTTACCACATTCTCGAAGTCATTTATTGGAGCAGCATATGGAGAGAGTAGGCATTCTTTGACGAAGTTAGCTTGGCTAGTTGAGTAAGCTGTTCGGTGCATTTTAAACAATGACTGTACTTAATCAATTGTTGGTTATCAAATGGTTTATTGTCTGTTTCTAGATCGAGTACAGGGAGCTGGAGGCCAAAACATGAGGGACCGGGCCACAATTCGGCGCCTGAATATGTACAGGCAAAAGGAGCGCAGGTGAGCATTGGGCATGGCCAACCTTTCCTTTTGTTTATGCCCTGGATTTAAAACTGAGACTTAATCACCCCTTGTTCCCACCCCTACTTTCTCCAAATAGGAGCAGGACGTCATTTCTTTCCTATGAGGGTTGCTTTGATAGCACAGTTAAAGGCAGGGCAGCAGATGGTGAAGCGGTGGTTGTTTCCTAACACTTCCCGGCAAGTGGTCCTCCTGTTCCTCACACGCTGAAGGAACAGTGCCGTGTCAAATCTCAATTAAGTACCCATCAGATACAAGTACAGAGTGTATAGACTACTTATGAAAACTGCCAGGAAACTTGACTTTTAGAGCCAGACTTCAGATCACAGCGTTGTGGCACTGGGATGCTCTTCACAGCCTGGAGTTCTGCTGAGGCAGCCTCCACTCCAGGGACTTGCTGAGAGCGGCATTTTGCTAGCTGGTTTTAATTTGTTTGGTAATTAGATTCATTTCTTCTAAAAGTTGTGTGTAAAACACAAACGTCAGTAACCTAACCTGCCTTTGTCGCCTACTTTGCAGTTTGTTTTAGAATTTTGAGTTCCAGGATAAATCATCCTCTACTTAAAATTCATTTAAACCAGCCTTTAAATAATTACCAAAAAAACTCAAGTATGTGATTTTTTTTAAAAAGCAAACAAACAGTAAATGGATTTTTAAACATCGGCATTGTTACTCATCTAGCAGAAATCATTACGTGCTCTGTTGCAAGAGGTTAAACTGCTTTTGGGCAATCTGTTTCAAATGTAGAAGGACTTTTTGTTTACTGAGTCTGTATTTCATGATCATCTTAACCCCCCCCCCAAGTCCTCTGGACGGAAAGCGTGGTCTGCAAGCCAGCCTGTGCTGTTGCTGCCTTTCTTCTGTCGTCAACCCAAATCTGTTATTTCCTCAATTTAGGAACAATCGTGGTAAAGTGATTAAGCCACTGCAGTATCAGTCAACTGTGGCTTCTGGCACAGTGGCACGAGTGGAGCCAAATATTAAATGGTTTGGTAAGTATCATCCCGTATCTCTGCTCTACAAATGTATGTCGTATGAAAAAGTCTCAAACACTGAAATGTCTAAAAGGTTTTGGTGAGTGAGACTGCCAAAGGTTCTAAAGGGGAACTAAGGAATACCCATAGTGAGAAGAGAGCTGAGAAAGTGGTGGGCTCCTCACACTGTTCCTTTGGAAGAGCACTCGTTCTTAGTTGGAAGTGGGCCCTCGAGACCACAGAGGCAGATAGCACCTTCCTCAAAAGCGTCTGCAGAGCCGGGTGGCAGTGGCACACACCTTTAATCCTAGCACTCGGGAGGCAGAGGCAGGCGGATCTCTGTGAGTTCGAGGCCAGCCTGGTCTACAAGAGCTAGTTCCAGGACAGGCTCCAAAACTATAGAGAAACCCTATCTTGAAAAACAAAACAAAACAAAAGGCGTCTGCAGACCTGGGCCCATAAACCTCTTTGTTTCTAGTTACCTGGGAGATGGTTGCACAAGAAGTGGCCTTGCAGGTGCTCTGCTCCATTTGCCTTGCAGCAGGGTGATGCCTTTATTGGTCCTTGCAGTAGTGAGGAGAGTTTCTCCAGTCACGGGGATTGGCGCTTCTTTAGGAATTCCTGCTCTTCACTGTAATGTAGAGATAGTCATTGTTTGCCTGGCTTGCCTGGCATCTGATCTTTGTGCTAGTACAGGTGACCCTTGCCTGTCACTCTGTTTAATGCCTTCTGATGGGCTGAACTGAAACAGAAAGAGGCAAAGAGTCAGGAGGAGCTCGGGGGAGAGTGCTAGCTCGGTATACACGGAGTCCTAGGGGCTACCCCTGTCACCACAAAGGAAGAAAATGTTGATGTATGTGAATGCCAGAGAAGGCTGTGGAGGGGTTGTTTATCATGGAGCTGGGTACTGGGACTCCAGGTAGGTCCAGAGTAACTGAATTTGGAATCAAGTTGTGTGTGTGTGTGACTGGAGGCAAGTTATTAAGTCTCGGTCCCTTAATTTCCTAATTTCTAAAATGGGGATAAGAAAAGTACCATCTCAAGATGGTTGTAGTGGAGCACACCTATAGTTCCAACACTTGGGAGATGGAGGCAGGAGAATCAGAAATTCAAGGCTAGCCTGAACTACATGAAATCTTCTCTCAAGAAAAAAGGGGGGGGGCTCGTGAGATAGCTCAGTGGTAAAGATGGTTACCCTCGAACTTACCTGAGTTCTGTCTCTGGAAGCCACATAATGGAAGGAGGAAAGGACATCAGTAACTCCTCCAAGTTGTCCTCTGATCACACAAGGGCTGTGGTCCTCCCCATCATAAGTCAATATAAGAAGAAATCTATATGACCTGCTTAGCATAATGCCTGGCAAATAGTCAGTGTGAGTGCTTGACGCTCGTGTCTGCATGTGCTGTGTGGACCTGGATGCTTTCTTTAACCTCAGAAGTCTGGCATTCTCCAGATGCCATTGTCTCCTTGTAGATGTCCTGAATAGTCCTGAATATCTTAGCAGTCCCTTTGAGCTCTCTTAACTCTGAGTTTTGGGGTTTCTTCTCTGTCTCTGTGAATGAACAGCTGCGATTGGCTCCAGGTTTCTTTGCCAGGACTGGCAGGAACTAAGACATTTGTCAGATCTCAGCTCCATTCAGTTCTGTTTAATTTTTGGTTTCATACAATCAGGAAGTTGGGCTTGGAAAACTGTTGAAACCCATTATGTGTCTGAGTTGGTGGGTGAATTCCTAGTGTGTGAGTACAAGAGAGGCCCATTACCCCCTTTTCATAAGTTGCAAAGAGTGGCTGGATGTGCAGGCATTTGAATAGTTGAGAATGACTCAGTATCAGTGAGAAGATGAGGGCAGAAGCAAAACCAATCCCTTATTAAATGGCAATGTCTTTATCTGTGAAATAGGAAACACTCGTGTGATCAAGCAGGCATCATTACAAAAATTTCAAGAGGAAATGGATAAAGTTATGAAGGATCCATACAAAGTTGTCATGAAACAAAGCAAGTTACCGATGTCTCTTCTGCGTGATCGAATCCAGCCTCATGTAAGATGAAGCACCATGTTGGTGGTAGGGTTTTGTGGACCAGCTCTGAGCAGATAACCTCTGTTTGTCTTCAGCTTTCATAGGCAGCAGTGGGAACTAGGAGACTTGGCTCTCTCCTTTGCCACTCTCTGTATGGATTGAGTCTGGCCCGGGAGGTGCAGTGCTTTGCAGCCAGACCTGAGTGTCGGTCTTCACTCATCCCCTCCTCTATCCTGTTCCCTTTCTCAGTGAATCCTAACTTCCCTGCCATAAAGAGAATGTGCCTCTTTTCATGTTTGGATGCAGCTGAAGCACCTGTGTGTGGTCCAGTGAGCATGCAGCACCCTGCTAATAAAGCTAAAGAAGTGATAGCTGTTAGGAATGTTATCTGTGTGTGTATGCATGCATGCCTTCACATGTGCTTGTGGAGACCAGAGACAGCCTCAGCACTACCTACCTTCCCTGTTTTGCTTTTTGAGGCAGGTTCTTTCACCATCCTGGAACCTACTAAGTAGGCCAGACTGGCTAGGAGGCCCCTGGGATTGGCAGTGATAGCTCATCATCTCTGGGGAGATGTAGAATGAAGGTTGAGATGGAAGGAGTCCTTCGGTGTTTTATGCTTCCCAGCCTTTGTGAAATCTTGGAGGTGGTTTCAGCTGAAGCAAAGGGTGCGTTCAGATTGTTGTTCACTGGAGTTTTGTAGTACAGTAAAGGCAGAGTCTGGCCAGAGCAGAATGAGTTCACACAGAACAAAGAAGTGGCCTAATGTTTGCCTGCACGTTTTAACTTGCGTTGAATAATTCCCAGAAATAGCCAGTGCACATGCTTCAGTGCCAGTCTGAGGAGGGGAGGAAAACACTGACATGCATACAAGGATTAAACAGTTCAAAGAAAAGTGTTTACTTACAGAATAGAAATCAAAAGCAAAGCTGCCTATTGCCTCAGGTTTTGTCAATTATGTTCTGTTTTATGATGAACTGGAAGAATGGCACCTATTAGCGGAGTGACTATTTTCTTTCAGGGAAACATATGAGCATAATTCATGAACCACAGACAAGTTGCTCATTTCCCTTGTTCTCTTTGTCTCTTCTCCCTAAAGCCATCTTCTAACCAACTATTGAATCCCATTTCTGGGAAGAACAGAGTTCTATTGTGGATTTATTGCTTTGTTGCTTGTTCCAGTTGTTCCTAGCTCAGATATCTGACGTGTGGAACGAAGGAACCTTCAGTCGTAGGAGGCAGCTTGCTTGTGTATTTGTTGTTATTGTTGGGTTTTGTTGTTGTTGTTATTTTGGGTTTGTTTTGTTTTGTTTCAGTTTTTCAAGACAGGGTTTCTCTATGTAGCCTTGGCTGTCCTGGAACTCATTATGTGGACCAGACTGGCCTTGAACCTACACAGATTCACCTGCCTCTACCTCCCAAGTGTTAGGATTAAAGGTGTGCACCTCTACCACCCGGCCTAGATTGTGTTTTAATGCAGGAAAATATTAAGAATAATTGGTGAGCTTTCTGCTTTGGCTTTGAAAGCCCTTCCTATTTTATTTATTTATTTATTTTCCTTTTTATTTATTGATTTATTAAAGATTTCTGCCTCCTCCTCCCCACCACCACCTCCCATTTCCCTCCCCCTCCCCCAATAAAGTCCCCCTCCCTCGTCTGCCCTAAGAGCAATCAGGGTTCCCTGCACTGTGGGAAGTCCAAAGACCATCCACCTCCATCCTGGTCTATTAAGAGGAGTATCTAAACTGCCTAGGCTCCCACAAAGCCAGTACGCAGTAGGATCAAAAACCCATTGCCATTGTTCTTGAGTTCTCAGTAGTCCTCATTGTCTGCTATGTTCAGCGAGTCCGGTTTTATCCCATGCTTTTTCTGACCCACCAGCTGGCCTTGGTGAGTTCCCGATAGAACAACCCCATTGTCTCAGTGTGTGGGTGCCCCCCTCGTGGTCCTGAGTTCCTTGCTCGTGCTCTCTCTCCTTCTGCTCCTGATTTGGACCTTGAGATTTCAGTCCGGTGCTCCAATGTGGGTCTTTGTATCTGTCTCCTTTCATCGCCTGATGAAGGTTACTGTTCAGGAGGATGGCCCTTCCTATTTTAATCTGGAGGCTGTGGCGTGGTGTGGACTCTAGTTCTGAAATGGTTCTGTACAGTGAAGTCAAATCAGATATGTTTTAACTTTTGCACATTCATTTCTGTCTGGTAGATGTATTTCTGTAGCAGGGTAATAAAAGTATAACTTTGTGTATGTACTTTAATTGTGCAGTATTATAGTAAGCTTATGGGTTCGGGTTCAAAACCATGTGCTTCATAGGTTATAAGATTTTCTTTAAGATTTGATTTAATTGTGTGTGTGTGATGTGTATGTGAGTACAGGTGCCCTCGGGGGCTAGAGGTTTCACATCCCTTGGTATTAGAGTTAGGAACCATGTGATGTGGGTGCTGGAAATTGAACTCAGGTCCTCTGGAAGAGTAGTATGTGTTCTAAATTGCTAAGCCATCTTTCCAGCCTAGTTAGGAGATTTCTAAGGATATTTTTGCTCATACTTGTTTTAAAAGTTGATATATCGGTTTTGTGTGTACTCACGTGTGTGCTGTTAGGCAACTTTCAGAACTGGATTCTCACCTTTATTCAGCCTTGTGAGGCAGGATCACTATTTTCTGCTGTACTGTGTACTCTCCTTGCAATTACAGATTCACACCACTGTGTCTTTTTTTTTCTTTTATAAATTTTTTTGCAGGAGTTTATTTTTATTTTTTTTACATTGTTTTGCCTGCAAGTATCTCAGATTCCTTGGAACAGGAGTTAGAGACAGTTGCTAGTACCTTGTGGATGCTGGGAATTGAACCCAGGTGCTATGAAAGAGTGCTCTTACCCACTGAGCCATCTCTCCACCCCTACTCTGCGTCTTTTTACGTAGTTTTTTACGTGCCTTCCAGGGATAAACTGGCTTTACTGAGTGAGCCCTCCCCAGCCCATTCACACTGACTTAGAACACATTGCCACAGGAAGTGCTCTTTCCTTGTGGGTGATCCCTCAGGTAGAAAGTAAATGGTGGCCACTGAAAGACCAAAGAAAGTTGGGGTTGGTGGACGATAGGAAGGCATGGGCTGCTCAGGACTTTCCTAGCTGGTCCTTACCAGGGCTTTGTACTAAGGGGAAGAAGGTGTGTTTTTGTTTGTTTTAAAGGAGTCTCTGCAAGCTCTTAACATTCTGATACGTGGGAGATCCTAACTCAATCTTGGACTTTTATCCTGCTTCAAGAATTCCTATGCCTGTAACTCCTTTACAGGCGCATCAAGTCCTAGTTAGTATCAGATTCCTTTATCACATCTAACCTATCACTTTGGACTTTTGCTAGATGTTTTTCATCTGAAGAGTTTCCATGTGCATTTAATAAAAACGTTACCTAAATTAGGGAGAATGTTATCTGAAACTAAAATGCAGCTTATAAAACAAGCAATTCCTTTTAGCCAGGAGAGAAATTAACCTCCAAGAAAATGTTGACATTTACAGTTGGTTTAAAAAAGAAAAAAACACAAATTTGACTGATTGTCCTTGACAAAACCTGTGAATTTGTCGAATTTTATGCACCTTGTTTGAAAGCTCCAAAGAAGGGTCAGAAAAGCTAGGTTAATTTTCATCATTGTAGCCCTGATTACGTTTGACTGGAGGCTGTGATGGGGAAGGAAAGCAGAGTTTGGCAAGTCTCACTTGGCTGTTCATACTCGGTGTCTGTATTGCCTTTAGATTCCTGCGGGGAAGCTCATAAGCATTGCAGAAAAGAAGAAACCCTTGTGCAATTTAAACAAGCATTGCAGATTTAAATCCATACTGGGTCTGTGCTCTCCTAGGTTTTCGTGTGGTCTCGAAAAAATAAGTGCAGACACCTTTCCCTTTCCCCGGGTGGTTTTAGCTTTGTGCTCAATGTTTTCCTACGTCTTACCTGTGCTTCTCCTTCGTCTTCAGAATGCAAAGGTTCACATTCTTGATACTGAAAGTTTTGAAAGTACATTTGGTCCAAAGTCACAGAGAAAGCGGCCAAACTTGTTTGCAAGTGATATGCAGTCCCTTCTAGAAAATGCTGAAATGTCCACTGAGAGCTATGACCAGGGCAAGGACCGAGATTTGGTGACGGAAGACACTGGTGTAAGGTACGCATTTGATCCTTGCTGCTGTGCTAGTACAGAATGTCTTCTCTGAGCCCTCCGTGCTGCTGTGGGGTGTGGTGGTGGCGCTCAAAAGTAGTTTCCTCAGACTAGAGGCGTCAGTGCAGTGGAGGCCAGACCAAAAATAATTCCACATGGCTTCATCACCGCATACTGCTCTTCACTCCCAAGGAGAAAGGAGTAAGTCAGTGGTGTACACTGCCATTCTAAAATTACAGAATGTAGTTAAGTTGGAGATTGGCTCTGGTTTCCTGGGTCTCTTGATCACTGCGGCTTATGGTTGATCTTTTTCTATGACCTTTCAAAGATAATATGAAAATGTGATGAACCTGCATAAAGGTTTCGGGGTTTGCTCGTTTGTTAAAATTTGTATCCTTGTATTTTGTGTATGTCTGTGTGGGTATATGAGTGCCACAGTAAGGAGGTCAGAGGAGTTGATTCCTCCTTCTCCATGTGGGCCCTGGGGATCTGACTCAGGTTGTCGGGCTTACAGAGACCATTTTTACACAGTAAGCCATCTTGCCACCCTCCGCTTATTTTTAAATTATCACACACAGTGATGGTTTTCATTATGGCATTTTCATATGTATGTGTCCTACTTTTGTAGTGAGTTTTTATTTTCATTTTATATTGTTTGGAAGAGGAATCTTGTGGGGAGTCATATGCTAAAGATGGCAAATCACCCATCGGGATTCCCGCAATACCTCTTTTGTTGACTGACCTGGAACTCACTATGTAGAGTTATTACATAGCCTCAAACTCACAGAGATCCTCCTACTCTTCCTCCCAAGTGCTAGTCTTTTTTTTTTTTTTTTTGGTTTTTCGAGACAGGGTTTCTCTGTGGCTTTGGAGCCTGTCCTGGAACTAGGTCTTGTAGACCAGGCTGGTCTCAAACTCACAGAGATTGACCTGTCTCTGCCTCCCAAGTGCTGGGATTAAAGGCGTGTGCCACCACCGCCCGGCTCCAAGTGCTAGTCTTAAAGGCGTGAGCCACCACATCTAGCTATAGTAATTTTTTATTTACAAATATACCTTTTTCAGTAGACTTTCATTGTGGCACGCTTTGTTAATTGGATAGTTGTGCTGTTTCTAGGTGCTCCTGTGGTCATCAGTGACACTGAGTCTTCCTCATTCCTAAGGATTATTAGAGGCACACACATTTAATCCCCCAGCACCTCGGAGGCAGAGGCAGGTGGATCTCTGTGAGTTTGAGACTGCCTGGTCTACAGAGTGAGTTCCAGAACAGCCAGAGCTACACAGTGAGGCCCTACCTCACAAAACAAATGAAGGAACAAAACAAAACCAAAGAGGATTACTGATTGGCAAGTCATGATATCACATCAAAGGGTGTGCGAACTTTTGATAGGCAGCTGCCACCTTGTCCTGTAGACAGGCTTAGCTTCTCTGAGGCAGTGCTGGAGGACTGTGCGGGCAAGTTTAGCTGTCTCACAGAAATGAAGACTACGATGGTGTCACCTCATTGCTGTTGCCATCCCGTCTCAGTAGAGAAAAGAGCAGGCCATCTGAGACCAAACAGAGAAGTAGCATATTCATTTATTAGAATTATTTGAATGTTTGTGTTCATGTGGAGGGATGTGCCTGTGCACATGGACAGAGAGGTCAACTTGAATGGTCAACCTTTTAAAAAAATTTTATATGTGTATGGGTATTTTGCATGTCCGTATGTATGCAGTATGCACCAAGTATGTTCTTGGCACCCATAGAGGCCAGAAGAGGGCATTGGATCCCCTGGAACTAAAATTTAAAGATAGTTGTAAGTTACCATGTGGATACTAGGAATTGAACCTGGGTCCTCTGGAAGAGCAGCCAGTGCTCTTCATTCCTGAGCCATCTCCAGCCCGCAGCTGTCTTCTTCTGTTGCCCTTCACGTTGTGTTTTTGAGACAGTATCTCTTGTACCTGGAACTTGCTGATTGCTTTGACTAGCTGGCTAGCAAGCTTCAGAGATCTTCCTGTCTATCCCTTCCCCTGTGCTGAGATTACAGGCACACTCCACCATGCCCAGCTTTTTTCTTGTTGTTATTGGGGTTTTTTTTTTTTTTTTTTTTGGTGTTTTTTGTTTGTTTGTTTTGAGACAGAGTTTCTCTGTGTAACAGTTTTGGCTGTCCATGAACTTGCTCTGTAGACCAGGCTGGCCTCAAACTCACAGAGATCCACTTGTCTCTGCTTCCTGAGTGCTGGGATCAAAGGCATGTGCCACCACTGCCTGACTTAACTTTTTTATTTAATTATTATTTGTTTGTATGTGCATATGCATGTGTGCCACAGTGTACATGTGTGGTCAGAAGACAACTTGTGAGAGTCAGTTCTCCTTCCACCAGGGATCAAACTCAGATTGTCAGACTTAGCAGCAAGCATCTTTACTCAGACATCTCACTGGCCAATATTTGAACTTTTTTGTTGGCTTTGCTGTCATCTTCCTTTAAAAGGTAGAGTAGATAATTGGGGAGGACAGACTATTTTTGTTTCATTTTTCTTAAATAAATGTCCTTGAGGCTAGTAAGTAAGCAATTAGAAACTTTATCCAAAAAAGTGCCTCTCTCGAGAGCTGTGAAGTGTAGGTGGTGACACAGGTCCTGCTGTGCCCTTCTTAATTCCTGGTGACAGTGTCTAACTACAACCGTGCCTTTCCCCTTTTTATTTACTTATTTTTTATTGTAACATACATGTGGCATAGAATTTGCATTGGTGCCCAGCCATATCACTGTCAGCTCTGAATTTTCATCACCCTAGTTTGACAGGACTGTGTATGGATGAAGGAAATCACACATTGTTTATCCTTTTGTTTGGCTTATTTCATGTGGCATGATACCTTCAAGGTTCACTCAGTCTCATGGCAGTATGTCATAATGTCCTTTTTATTTATTTTTTAGTAGGATTCTTTTTGTGGTTTTTAATTTTTATTATTTTTAAATTATGTGTGTTTATTTTTATTTTTAAAGATTTATTTATTCATTTATACAGTATCCTGCTTATAGGCCAGAAGAGGGCACCAGATCTAATTATAGGTGGTTGTGAATCACCATGTGGTTGCTGGGAATTGAACTCAGGACCTCTGGAAGAGCAGTCAGTGCTCTTCACCACTGAGCCATCTCTCCAGCCCCCTGTGTGTTTATTTTTTAAATATGTGTGTTTAAGGTTTTGGGGGGAGTTGTTTGTTTTGTTTTGATTGATTGATTTTATTATCTTAGTGTGTTTTGCCGGCACATAAGTGTGTGGACCACATGTGTATGGTGGCTGCAGAGGCAAGGAAAAGGTTTCAGATCTCTCAGGACTGGAGTAACCGACAGTTGTGAGCCAATCGTATGTGTGTGAGGAAATGAACTTAGGTCCTCTGCGAGAGCAGTAAACGGTCTTAACTGTTGAGTTGTCTCCAGCCCCTACCTTTACCCACCTTTTGATACAGGGTCTCACTGTGTAACCCTGGCTGGCCTGAAATTCACAGAGCTCCTCCTGCCTCTGCTTTCATGGTGCTAGAATTAAAGGCTTGCACACCACTCCTGGCACCGTCCTTCCTTCTTAAAGCCAACTGTGCATCATTTTAGATATTCTTTCCTTTAGTATATTTTGGGCTTTTTTGGTTTAGGTTGTTGTTGTGTATGTGTGTATATTTGCATTTTTGAGGCAGAGTCTTATACAGTCCTTGCTGGCTTGGAATTAACCGTGTAGACCAAGTTGTCTGACCACAGAGCTCCTCTTCTGCCTCTTTTGTGCTGGGATTATAGGCATGAACCACCACCGTTTCCCTTTAATCTTGATAATGCTTCAGTTGCTCATTTCCGGTCCTTTCTTCCCTAGAAATGAAGCTCAAGAAGAGATATATAAAAAGGGGCAGTCGAAAAGAATCTGGGGAGAGCTCTACAAGGTAAGACTTGTGGTAGTCCCTGGGCGGCTCCTTCAAATTTATGAGTTTGCAGGCACTGACTGACAGCGGAAGCTCTCAAATGAAATAACACTCTGCTGCTGGCTTCATCCTCTTCACTCCATGAAGAAGTGTGATGTAGCCTCCGGCATACGACCACAGTGCTTGAAAGGAAGAGCACTTGTGTTCTGTGTTGCCTGTGAGTCTTCTGTAGATTACCTGTTAGGGTGATGCCCCACATGGTTAGTGCGGCATAAGAATTGTAGGGTATTCAGCCTCACTGTCTAGTCTGCAAGGTAGAGCACATGTCTGGGAAGGGAAGAAAGGTGCAGACTCCTGAGTACGGAGCTAGTGCTTTTGAACTGGCCGAAGAGTGTTATTAGGAATCCCAAGCACAACCATAATAGAAAACTAGTACCATAAAGGTAAACTAAGCAGATTTAATTTTCTGTAAAATACACAAACTCATACGTACCTCGTATACCGAGTACTTGTGAGTCAGATGGATTTGCTCTAAGTTATTTTTCCTATTTGAAATCTGACAAGTTTTGTATATTCTTAGAATGAAAAACTTTGGAATTCTGCTCATTGGGCATTGAGACTGGATGTCACATACCCACTCTCCTCAGTAGACTATTTGCAGTTGCCTCTAAATGCTATTTTCTTCCTTTGGGTTCCCTTAAATGTCCCCCTTCATTTTGTATGTATTGTAACCAATCATTTCTGCCTCTTTGATTTGCAGGTGATCGACTCATCAGATGTTGTAGTTCAAGTACTTGACGCTAGAGATCCAATGGGTACTCGTTCCCCTCACATCGAAGCTTACTTGAAAAAGGAAAAACCCTGGAAACACCTCATTTTTGTACTCAATAAGTGTGATCTTGTTCCAACTTGGGCGACAGTAAGTTCAGCTTATGAACTTGTCCTAGCAGAGGCAGCTAGGACAAACCTTTCGCTGCACATTAGTGCATGGTTCTCGACACAGCCCGGAAAGGTCACACTCTTGGGACTATGGTCACAGGCACGTTCTTATGAAAACAGGGCTAATATGAACGCTCATGGTGGGCAAAGCCACCTTCTATCCTCGGACTGGGGGCAGCCCTGCAAGAATTTCTGTCCCCTCTGTGGAGGCAATTGCCAGTCACTGGCTGCTTCCCCATTGTGTTCCATTAATTGCATTTGGTAGTCATGATAGCTTTTCTGGAATATTGTTTTGCAGTCAGTTATTAGATGAAAGACAAAGCACTAACTGTCATACTTGAAAGAACATCTGAAAGAATTACAGCTGTTGTTCCCTTAGGCAACACTATTTGAAGCCATCCAGTAATTCCAGCTTAGATTCTTCCGAATATTGTAAACAAACAAACTATAATTTACTAGCATGTTTTTTCTCCCATAGAAACGGTGGGTCGCTGTGCTTTCCCAGGACTACCCAACACTTGCTTTCCATGCGAGTCTCACCAACCCCTTTGGAAAAGGAGCGTTCATTCAGCTTCTGCGGCAGTTTGGGAAGGTAGGGGGCTGCTTCTGCTGAGTTGTAGAGCTGACTTTATGTGAGGGGCTGGCTTGGGTGTCCAAAGTTGCTAACTTCAGGTCAGCATCTGGGAGGTTGAGGCGGAGGATCAAAAACTTGAAGCCAGGCCAGGCGGTGGGTGGGTGACCTTTAATTCTCTCTATGAGTTCAAGGCCAACCTGACCTACAGAGTGAGTTCTAGGACAGGGTCCAAAGCTATAGAGAAACCCTGTCTCAAACAGACAGACAAAAAGTTTAATGCTGGTATGGGCTTCATAATGAAATCTGTCTCAAAACTGCTGGCTCACTTCTTACTGTTTATAGGTATAAAAACCCACAGGCCATGTGGAGTCTGAGGAGTATGAGATGTTTTCTCTCTTGTCCTTCTTTGTGCCGTATCCCTGATGCCTAGTGATTCAGCCTTTGCCAGAGGATAGGTGCCAAGCCCCATACTCTGTGATCCCCATCACTTCAGGAATATCCTGGAACCAGATTCCCCCCTTTCTGCCTGGCTCTAACAAAAGACATGGCTCTTGTCCCACCCTTCCTCATTTCCCAGAAGCAATTTTTGACTCTTAGCCATAATTTCTGGTATTTCCTGTGTGCTATTAGTACATGTTTATGACTTATTTCTTATTTCCCCAACTCTTCCCCATGGTTTTACATACTTATTAAATGCGTCCTGCCTTAAAAATTTAGGACTTGGAGCCGGGCGGTGGTGGCGCACGCCTTTAATCCCAGCACTTGGGAGGCAGAGACAGGTGGATCTCTGTGAGTTCGAGACCAGCCTGGTCTACAGAGCTAGTTCCAGGACAGGCTCCAAAACCACAGAGAAACCCTGTCTCGAAAAACCAAAAAAAAAAAAAAAAATTTAGGACTTGGTTTTTGTTGTTGTTGTTGTTGTTGAGTGTGTGTTTTTTCTTTGGTTGATTGATTCATTTTGGTTCATTGGTTTTTTTTTTTGTGTGTGTGTGTGTGTGTGTGTGTCATTGAATCCAGAGCTATGGCCATGCTAATAAGAACTTGTTACTACTGAGCTATAAGTCGTTAGAAGTGGTGCTCTTGCATGCTCCCTATCTCTCTCGAACTCATTGTTTTATGGGGAGGGTTTTTTATTTTGTGGTGTTTTAATACCATATCTCAATGTGATCCGGGCTGGCTTCATAGTCACTGTGTAGCCAAGGCTGGCCTGGAATTTGCAGCAGTCTTTCTGCCTCGGCCTCCTGTTGTCTGCTGGTGCTGAGTACAATTAGGTTGCTTCTGTCCGTCTTCCCTGCGCTTGTCTTCCATGCCTCCTGCTTCCCCTGTCCTGTGGACAGCAGTGTTGGACTGGTTGTTCCTTGGTGTTCACCATTCTGGCTGAAATGCCATTCACACTGGTCAACTTGGGTGCTGTCCCTGCAGCTCTCTGGTAGAGGTCTTTGTCTCTTCTGTCTCTCTTTCCTGTTGTTTCTTTGTATGCTTAATATTTGGGCAGATACCCTGATAGAAAGATAGATAGAAGCAGGCAGGTAATCCACTTTGCAGCTAGCCTTCTCCCATGGGAACTGGCTCCTCCCAGCCTGGGTCTGCCTTCAAATACGGTGCCTGGGCACAGTGGCACAAGCTTCTAATCTCAGCTACTCAAAGACAGGGAACCTCCTCCCCCTAAAACGTCACTTTAGCTCAGGAGTTTGAAACCAACCTGAACAACATAGAACTGGTATCAAATTGAAAGCAAAAGTTCCCACAACCTTGATAGACTCTTGGTGTCTCTTTTGATGTGGGGATTGTTGAGTGATAGATATCACTGAAAGCTAATATTAATTAGGGACATGGGCATTTTCCTTGGGTTTGTATCTCCAGAAGGAAATCTTGAAGTTTGTAGATTTAGGTTTGGGTGCCCTGGGGGAGCAGGGTGCTAGAGGGTTGGTCTCACTGTGGTAGTTAGAGTTGGGTGGTACTGATGCAGCCAAGGCTGTGGTCAGACATGCACGTCCTGGGTGGGGATCTGTTAGTCTCTCCAGTACCTGGTGCTGCACCAAGATGAGGGGATGCACAAGCTCCCTTTTCCTGTGTTTGATGTATATGTTGTTAACCTAAAGCAAGGATGCTTTACATGGTGTCTGAGGACGTGGCTTCACTCAGTTTCACATCAAGTTGTGTTTGCTCTGCACTGTAGTAAGTAGTCTTCCATTAGCCAAGTAACGCCGCCTGACCTAAGGGATTCTATGGCTGCATATTATGTGATGGGTAGTCTTTTCTTTCCACAGTTGCACACAGACAAGAAACAAATCAGTGTTGGGTTCATTGGCTATCCAAATGTAGGCAAGAGCTCTGTGATAAACACATTACGATCCAAGAAGGTCTGCAATGTGGCCCCCATTGCAGGAGAAACAAAGGTGCGTATGAATTCTGCTCTGCATTGTATGTCTATGGAGACGCGACTGTTTAAGATACGGAGAGCTGGGCTGGAGAGGTGGCTCAGCGGTTAAGAGAACTGACTGTTCTTCCCGAGGACACGAGTTCACTTCCCAGCACCCACATGGCAGCTCACAACTGTCTGAAGATCCATTTCCAGGGGATCTGACACCTTCACACCAATGCACATAAAATAAAGTTAAATAAACCATAAAAAAAAAAAAAGATACGGAGAGCTTCCTTTTGTCTCCCCTTCCTCCTGTCCTCTTCCTTTCTCTGACAGCACTAGGGATCAAACCCAGGACACCACACACATACACCACACTGTAGTGTACCTGGCACCTAGTCCCTGTCTGCTTCCCAAGATTGAGCATGCCTTATATGCTACTAGGTTACTGTGGTGGGATTTGGTTGGTGTCCTTCATATTTAAGTCTTCTTTCTGTAAATTGCCACTCCCAACTTTTTTTTTTTTTTAAGATTTATTTATTTTTATGCGTATGAGTGTTTGGCCTTTGTGTATACATGTTCACTGCATGCATATGTCTGTTGCCAACAGAGGCCAGAGAGTACACCAGATCCCCAAGAACTAGATTTACTGACAGTTGTGAACTGCCATGTGGATGCTGGGAACTGAACCTGGGTCCTCTATGAGAGCAGCAAGTACTCCAAACCAGAGCCATCCTTCCAGCTCCTAATTCTAACCTTTCGTTTTGATAAAACCAACCCAAGAATATCTGGCATCCTGGTTAAAAAGGAACAAAAACTTAGTATTTAGGTAGATTCTGGTATTTGGAAGTCAGTGGCAAAGAGGCGAACAGTTCTGTGCTTCCGAGCACTTTGAAGACTTGGAGAGGGGTCACTGGTGGGTTTGTACAATAGTGAATGGAAATCCTGCCTCTGCCTTATTCTAGGACTCTTAGCGATGGAATTCTAGTTTGTGCTTGGTGGGAGTGTGTCATACTTGACTTAAGTAAAAGGTAGAATCTGGCCCCATGGTTCAGCAGGTTGCTTTCCTTCAGCCCTCCCTTCTCCCCTTTCTTTATTGACTTTTTTTTTGTTTGTTTTTTCAAGACAGGGTCCTTCTCCCCTTTCTAACTTTATACTGTAACATCATAGATTCGTGAAGTTAAGCTTTCATATTTGACTCTGGCAACACTTAGAATTTTTTGTCTGCAGGTCTGGCAGTATATTACCTTGATGCGTCGTATATTCCTGATTGACTGCCCTGGCGTGGTTTACCCCTCTGAGGACTCAGAGACCGACATAGTACTCAAAGGAGTGGTGGGTATTTGATTTTCACAATTCTGTTTTCATTTTGGGGGAGCCCTGAGAGCTTTTGCCACGCCTCGTTCAGAAGGCAGTCTGGGGTCAGCCTGTTTAACCAGACGCAAGAACATGATGCTGAACAGAGCGGCCTCTTTTCCACTCAGCCTGCCTCAGGAGGTCGAGGGGCTGTGGGCATATCTGGTCAGTGTCATCCTACAGCAATATGTAGTTTCCACATGGGATCCAAAGGGAAGCGGGGCTTGTTTATGCTTGGTGATAATTCATGTGTGGGTTTCTGGATTGAGTCATCTTGGAACCCAGGCATTTCCTCACTTGTTTCTGAGTGTGACTGAACACTTTAAGCAATCCCCTTAACTGCAACCATGCTTCTAGCATACATCCTTGGCACATTCCTCCCCTTCCTTCGGAAATTCTTGGATTCCTTTTTGTGTTCTGGGTTGTGGAATTTGCAGACATTTTTACCATTCCTGCCAGTGAGTAAGTAACACAAAGCATTCCAACTTCAAGCTGCCTGTGGCGGCCACAGTCATTTTGCGGTAAGGTTAGATTAGAGTTGATCTCTGGGCTTCATGACTGTGGTCAGCTCTCAGTGGTGCTCCTTGCTCCTGCCTAGCTATCTCAGACACAGACTCTAGCAAGGCCCCACTCACCTTGTGATACTGAAATCTGTTTCACTTGATAAAGATCACTGAGTTTTTCTGTCTGTGCTAAGAGTCGAACAAAGCATTTCCATTACTTTCTAGGTTCAAGTTGAAAAAATTAAGGCTCCTCAGGACCACATTGGTGCTGTCCTTGAACGAGCAAAGCCAGAATATATCAGCAAAACATATAGGATTGACGCCTGGGAGAATGCTGAGGACTTCCTTGAGAAACTAGCTTTCCGTACTGGGAAGTTACTGAAGGTGAGCCAGTATGTTTGGGGATTGGCACTGGGACACACAGACTTGCCGTCGTGAGAGCAGTAGGAACTGTGTCAGCTAGATGCTGATGAGCAGCCAGGGTGGCTGAAATGACCCCCACGGGGAAGTACTTTGCTCTTTGGGTCTAACTGGGAGTCTATCCTATCTTTGCAGGGTGGAGAGCCCGACTTGCAGACTGTGGGTAAGATGGTTCTCAATGACTGGCAGAGAGGTCGGATCCCTTTCTTTGTCAAGCCACCCAATGCAGAGCCACTGACAGCTCCCCAGGTAAGAACAGGGTGAACACAGCTCCTGAAGGAAAGTGGGTTCAAATGACCCCTATGTGGCATAACTGTCAGTTGTCTCCCTTCGTGGGGTATTGTAGGAGGCCGCTTGTTGGTTCCCAGCTGCTCAGTCCCAAAATAATCACACAGAAACCATATTATTTGCAATACTGTTTAGACAATAGCTTAAGCGTATTTCTGGCTAGCTCATATCTTAAATTAACCCATCTCCATTAATCTGTGTATTGCCATGGGTAAAGTTCCAGTCTCCAGCAGGGCTCCATGGCTTCTCTTTGACTCTACACTCTTTATCCCAGCATTCAGTCTAGCTTTCCCCATCTAGTTCTGTTCTGCTCTGCCGTAGTCTCAAAGAAGTTCTTTATTAATCAATGGTAATCACAGCTATAGAGGGGAATCTCACATAAGAAAAGGGGAAATGATGTGGGAGGTCCTTCTGTCTATATGTTGCTTTTATTCATTAATAAATAAATTGCCTTGGTCTGTTGATAGGGCAGAGTAGAACTAGGCTGGGAAAACTAAACTGAATGCTGGATGCTGGGAGAAAGGAGGCGGAGTAAAAGAGAAACCTCATAGCCCCACTGGATGGAACGTTATCCAGTAAGCCACAGCCACATGGTGATGCGCAGATTAATAGAAATGGGTTAAATTAAGATGTAAGAGCTAGCCAATAAGAAGCTAGAGCTAATAAGCCAAGCAGTGATTTATTTAATACAATTTCTGTGTGGTTATTTCAGGAGTCTCCATGGCCAAGAAACGAGCTAGCGGCCTCTTACAACAGTGGGGCAGCATCTTCGTTTCTGCTATGTGTGTATCATTCCAGAGAGGGTAGACTTTTTGAGGAACATTAGAAACAAGGCAGAAGAACGAGTGCAGATACCAGCCTTTGGGACTGGAAGAAGAAGTTAATATTTGTTAAATGTCTCTTTTCTGTGGGAGCATAGGTGTTGCCTAAGTTCATTCATGAAGAAACCTTTATTCGTACTAACCATAGCCTCAGGAACAAGGGAGTGAATAGGAGCCCTTGCTTTAAAGAAAGCTGAGAGTGCATGGAAGGAGTTGATGTTCTGGCTGGGAGGTGCTGGGCTTGGCTTGGGGACTGAGCTAAAACACGAATAGGAAGCTCCCTGCTTCCACATGGGTCTTACCTGGACAGTGACTTGTCCTAAGACTCAATATTAACACTTGACTTTCGTGTTTCTAGGGTACCAGAGGGCTTCAGTAAGAAGCAGACAGGTCCCTGCTCTGATGGACTTAGTTAGATTCTAGTGGTGGGGCTGGAGTCAAGCTATGTAAGTGCATGTAAACGTGTGTGGTAGATACTGAGTATGTACTGTTTTTCTACTTCATTTCTGAAGTTCTCTGACTATTGAGGTTCTGGTTTTCATTTCCAGAGTTAGTGGCGACCCCACAGCCTGCTATGGAACTATAGCATCACAGTTACACTCAGCCAGCTACAAATTCAGGGCTCTGGAGTGCGGTTTGCTAGAGGAATAGCATGACTCAGGAGAGTACTTTATCTGTGGTTACTGGTTTCTTACAGAGCCTAAAGGTCAGAAGAGCCCAACGAAAACCATGCCTAAGCCATGTAGGAAGAGGCAGCACCTTGTGTTCTTGAGCTGGGTGGGCACATCAGTGTCTTTGCCATCGTAGAGGAGTTTTTCATTGTGTAGATGAGCCAGTGGCTATAGGTGATCCAGCTCAATCTCCAACCCTTCTTCTCTACCCAGAGGTTGGAGGTGAGACTATGATTGTTGCCTGATTCTTTGTGCTGACTGGGTCCTACCTGAAACCAGCTAGTTTCCATTAAAGTATGCTGGAAAGGTGTTCCTCAGGAATACCAGGTGGCACACATCCCTCAAAAGCACCCAGATGGTTTAGGGCCTCTGTGCCAAGAACGTACTTTTTTTTTTTTTTTTTTTTTTTTTTTTTTTTATGCTTGAATGCAGCCAAGTATTCAGAGTTGTCAGTGTCGTGAAGATGTGGCCAGGATAAGTGTTGATGGAGGCGGAGGAAGACTTGTGAGTGAGGTTAGGGAGAGCTTCCGAGGAGCTGGCCCTCAGCAGAGATCTGACTCATAACAACGACCCCTACTCCGTGTTTCTCCCTTTTATTTTTCTTTGGTTCATCATCCTTTTCCTGTGGGTGAAGTAGTCATTTCTTGAAGATCTGAAGGCTAGAAATTGCCAGATGTATGGTAGCTCACACCTTTCATCCCAGCACTCAAGAGGCAGAGGCAGGCGGATTTCTGAGTTTGAGGGCAACCTGGTCTATAGAGCAGGTTACAGGACAGCCAGAACTACACAAAGAAACCCTGTCTTGAAAGAAAAAAAAGAAATCTAGAAATCACTTCACTGCTAAATGTACAAACTTTTAAAATTTGTGATTTGAATATGTTTGTGTACACACATGCGTGCCATGGTGTACCTGTGAGAGTCCAAGAACAACTTTGGGGAGTTGGTTTTTGCTTTTCCCCATGTGGATTCTGTGCATTGAACTCAGGTTGTAAGGTTGGGCAGTAAGTGCCTCCACCAGCTGAGCCAACTTGCCAGCTCAAAACATACAAACTTTTGTATAATTTCCCCCATTTCATGGGTTCTGGACTTGTTTAACATTTTATCCAGCCACTCTTTGGAGAGTCATTATTTGAGTCTAGGTCACAGAGAAGATAATCACATGAGAAATGCTGTGGAAAGCTTGGCACATGCTGTATGTGCATGGATACCCAAAATAAGCTATTCAGTGTTTCTAGGCTCAGTGCTCATTCTGAATTCTGGCCTGGGGCAACTCTTTGGAAAGAGGTCTCCTTATATTTCTACTTATATTTCCTGGTCCTCGTTTGACCTGGCTTCTGTTTTCTTGGGCTTGTGTCTGTTTTTCTATGTGCCTCCTCTGCTCCCTGTTCCTGATAACCAAGGAGGACACTCACTGGTCAGTTGGTTTCATCGGCTTGGTACCTTTTCTCCGGAATCACAGTTCTGTCGCTTTGGTCCTTTACAGTCCTGGCTGCTCTGCTGACTTACGTTGGCTCAGAGTAGATGAGCGACGCCGTTCACATTTGAGGGTCTTCCCTTCTTTGCTTAGATCTGAGAGGAGGATTGTTCACCCGAGAGCCGGGTAGGAATTCAAGCATGGGTTTCCTTTTCTGGTTCTGCTTGTCTCTTCATGCCTCTTTTGGTCCTCTCTAGCTTCCACCTTCCTCACCACTGGAAGTTCCTGCAGAAAAAAACCAGAACAAACCAGAAGAAGAGATCTCGGGAACCCTAGCTGAAAAGTCAGGTTCTGTCACTGAAAAAGAACCAGAAGCAGGCCATTCCCAGGACTCAAACTCAGAGATGCAACAGATCCTCGCACGTGTTCGCCAGAACTTCGGCAAAATCAATGTGGGGCCTCAGTTTTCTGCGGATGACCTGGTTCCTGTGGAGCTGTCAGACATGGAAGACGATCTGGAAAGCCTTTCTGCAGAGGAGGAGGAGCAGGAACAGTCAGGAGCAGGGACAGCGGATGTTGTGGAAGAGCCTTCCCAGGACTCTCAGGAAGAACCAGTGGAAAAGGACACCAAAGCAGTGATTAGAGCCTTAGATGAAAAGATTGCCAAGTACCAGAAGTTTCTAAACAAAGCCAAAGCCAGAAAGTTCTCAGCCATCAGGTAAGATCTTCTTTCTTTTCCTCCCTCTCCTCCTCCTCTTCCGCCTCCTCTTCTCCCCCACTTCCTTCCTCCTCCTCTTTCTTCCTCCTCCTCCTTTTTCTCTTCTTCCCTCCCTCCCTTCTTCCTTATTTCTTTTTCTTTGTTCTCTCTTCTTTCTCTTCCTTCTTTCTTCTCTCTTTCTTCCTAATTAGCTTACCTGGTTTTTCCTCACTTGCCATGAACATTGACTTTGGTGTTAGAATTTTAAAGGGCTTAGGATGGAAGCCAGGGCCTGTGTCTACCAGGCAAGTGCTCTACCACTTAGCTCCAATCCCAATCTGAGTAATAGTTCGCTAGGAACTAGGAGTGATTGCTTTAAAAAGCAAAAAAAAAAACCCGGGGGTTGTGGTGCACACCTTTAATCCCAGCACTCTGGAGGCAGAGGCAGGTGGATCTCTGTGAGTTCAAAACCAGCCTGGGCTACAAGAGCTAGTTCCAGGACAGAATCCAAAGCTACAGAGATCTCTGTCTTGATTTAAAAAAAAAAAAAAAGTCCACCTGAAACCAAGAACGGTGGTTATCTATATTTAACGCGAGCTATAAAAGCTGCTGGACACTGGCTGTATCACCCGCAGTCACCACAAACATGGAATTTCCTTTTCACCTCTCCACATCAGCCTGTTGAGGGCAGTTAAAAGGAGTGCTGGGCAGCTTTGTGACCTTGCTTTTATTTTTCAGAATATCCAAGGGCTTAAGTGAAAAGGTTTTTGCAAAATATGAAGAAGAGAAGAAAGCGTCTGCGGAAGTCAGGGGTGCAGGTGAGGTTGATTCTTCGAGCCTTTTAGACTTGTGCCTCTAGGATAATTTCCTCCATGCAGCCAGATGCTAGGCCTCTGGTTCCATATCCACTTCCATGCAAATTGGATTCTCCACTTGGAATTCTGCACCTTTTTTTTTTTTTTTTTTAAAGTATTTTTTTTTTAATATTTATTTATTTATTATGTATACAATATTCTGTCTGCGTGTATGCCTGCAGGCCAGAAGAGGGCGCCAGACCTCTTTACAGATGGTTGTGAGCCACCATGTGGTTGCTGGGAATTGAACTCAGGACCTTTGGAAGAGCAGGCCATGCTCTTAACCGCTGAGCCATCTCTCCAGCCCGAATTCTGCACCTTTGTTAAGATCAAAGTTGATAGCACGGGAATATTGCTTTTCAGAAGTGCATATTGCAGGTGGTGGTGGCGCGTGGCTTTAATCCCAGCAGGCAGAGGCAGGTGAATCTCTGATTTCAAGGACAGCCAGGGCTACACAGAGAAACCCTGTCTCGAAAAACAAAAAGAGAATGCCTCATTTTTGCCAGGCGATGCTGGCACACACATTTAATGCCTTCAGTTGGGAAACAGACAGGCGGATCTCTGTGAGTTGAAGGCCAACCTGATCTACAGTGTGAGTTCCAGGACAGCCATGGCAACACAGAGAAACCCTGCCCACAAAAACAAAAGTGCATTTTAATAATTCACAGTTGAAGAGAAGGGTCTGCAGCCAAATTGGGACAGGAGGTCTGTCTTAGCTACTTTTCTATTGCTGTGATAAAGCACATGACCAAAGCAGCTAATGGAAGGGCTTAATTGGGGCTTACAGTTCCAGAGGGGTAGGAGTCCATCATGGAAGGGAGCGTGGCAGCAGGCAGGCAGACGTGGCACTTACTGGGCAATTCATATCCCATTCCACAAACAGGAAGCAGATAGCACATTGGGAATGGCTGGAGGCTTTTTTAGCCTCAGAGCCCACTTCTGTGATACATGTCACCTTTTCCAAGCTGTTCCACCAGGTGGGGACCAAGTATTCAAACCTTTTGAGCCATTGGGGCCATTTCCTCCAGACCAGCACTTAATGTCATATAAATTTACTGATAGTGTCTGAGTGCTGCAGCTCAGACCCCACTGTGGCCCTGGCCTGCTGCTGTAGCCCTGCTTGTACCCACTGTAGTCTTCCAAACAGATTTTTGAAATACTGTTTCAAGTTTTAATCTCCTCTCTGTTTTATGTATCATTTGTACCCAGCACCCACCAAAAAGGGAAGGAAGCGGAATGCAGAGATGGAAGAAGAACCTTCAAATAAATCTCAGAGGATGCTGACCTGTAAGGAAGTAAGTACTCTGCTTCTTTTAACGAGGCAGGGGCATAGAAAGTAGAAGTCCAGCTGGGCATGGTGGCGTATCCTCACCATGCCTTTAGTCCCAGCATTAGGAGGCAGAAGCAGGCAGATCTCTTGAGTTTGAGGTCAGTCTGGCTTACATAGTGAGTCCTTAGACAGCCAGAGCTGCATAGTGAAACCCTGTCAGGGGAAGACAACAACAGAAAAAAAAAATAGAAGTTTTTTACATTTATTATGTGCACAGGCATCTCATGACATGGTAAGCCCCTGGAGATCAGAGAACAACTTGCTGGTTCTCTCTATCATATAAGTCGTGGGAATGGAGCTTAGATAGTTAAACTTGTCAGAAAAGACCTTTAACCCTGAGCCATCCTTTCAGCTTTTTGTTCTTTCCTTTGAGGCAGGGTCTTGGTATGCAGTCCCCTTATCTTGGTCTCTCAAATGCCCAGTTTATAGGTATAAGCTATAGAACTAGAAGTCCAGTTCCCAAGACCTGTTCTTTCAGAAACAAAAGTATTTAGAGCTGAGAGTTCTAGGAACCCCACTAACCAACACAGAGGCTTAGTTTTATTTATAAACGCTTGGCCGATAGCTCAGGCTTGTTGCCATCTAACTCTTTCTATACGTTCTGCTTCCTCGGCAGCTAGCTGATGTCTCTCCTGATTCTGCCCTTCTTCATCCCAGTATCCTCAGTTTGATTGTCCCGCCTAACCTTATCCTGCCTTGCTGTAGGCCAGTCAGCTTCTTTATTAACCAGTGAGAGTCATACATATTCGTAGTGTACAGACATATTATTCCACAACAGACCTGATGTAATTTAATTTCGGTCAAGAAGCGGCCCACTAAATAAAGGTCCTTGAGTCTGAGTCTTAGTTTCAGGAATTCTAGGTTACCATCTTCAAACCTGTGTCCTGTTGGCCAGAAGAGTTGGGTAGTTTTGTCTGGGTCCAGGGAGGTGACAAAGAGTACAGCTGGTGAGGCAGGCAGATAACTGACCCCTGGGAACACAGTTTTGCAGAGCTGAAGCAGACCCCTGGGGAGAGGATAAGAGCTGGACCAGTGAGTCTGCTGGGGGTCATCAGATCTCAGATGGACACTCCCCGAGCTTTGCTTCCATTGCTGTGGTAGCTGCACAGCTATAGAGAGGGCTGGGAACTGGGCTCCTGTTTCATGACCTTCAGTATTTAACTGATTTTTTTTTTGTCATTTTTTACAGCGGAGGAGAGCAGCACGTCAGCAACAATCCAAAAAAGTCGGTGTGCGCTACTATGACACACACAATGTGAAAAATAGAAACAGGAACAAAAAGACGACGAATGACTCAGAGGGACAGAAACACAAACACAAGAAATTCAGACAGAAGCAATAACATCTAGAAAGTTGTTTATTAAATTATACAAAAATATGCAAGTAGGAATTGTGTTCATTCTTTCATGCCCAGTTGGCATCTATAAGACAACACACTTGGGAAGCTCAGCAGTTAAGGCTGTGCCCCAGTGCTAGGAACAACAGTAAATCCTCAGCCCCAGAGTTTTTCAAACACTTATCCTGGCCCTTGGTTCCTCCAGAGTGTGACCGTGTGTGTGTGTGTGTGTCTGACTGTCTGTCTGTTTCTTTATTGAGCAGTGCTGGGGATGGGAGCCTACAAAGCTGTAGGAGCATGAGGGCCTCAGAGATCCTCGTGGTGAGACTGGAGGAGCAAGGATGCTCCAGCAACTGCCTTGAGCCTGCTTGGGCTCGTTAGGGTACAAATGCTTTTCTGTTTGGGCGGCAAAGCAGCACACTGCAGGGAATGGGCTCTTTCAGGAAGGTGGCAGGCCTAGTTCCTCAGGATCCTGGGGTGACGGTCAAAGACGTGACTCTAATATAAGGTCAGAGTGTGGGGTATATTAACTAAGAAGAGCTCTTGGGATCATATTGCAGTACGCCTTGACTGGGATGGAAGCAAAGCTGCTAAGAAGTGAGTCCTTTCTGGCACTCCTTTGGGCATTCCCACCAAAGGCAAGGAAATGATATGCCACCTGAAGAACAGGACTTCTGACTCTTGCCTGAATGATGGGTGTCACCAAACTCACTGTCTTCTCCCGCCCTGGGCTTCCCTGAATGGAAATTAGTCTGTAAATGAAGTCTTCTGGGGGCCATAACCTGACTAGAACTGCAGTGACATGGCTCCTGCTTAGCTGTTCATTGATGGCTATTAGGGAGTGTGGAGTCAGGCTTTGATGTCCTTCCTGCAGAAGCTGAATAGTGGAGAAGGCCTGGGATGCAGACAGCTCTCAAGATACTGGGACTTTGCCTCTCAGCGAGCATGGGTCTGTCTGCTGTTGTTTGCAGAACTAGGCAGACTGAGGATAGGCTGCTGACTTGGGTGGGGATGAGGCTAAGAGCAAACTCTGAAGTTGCTAAGAGTTACACTAAAGTGATGAAGTGGAAGGATGGGGCCAGGGAAGCCCAAGGCACAAGGTGAACTGAGAACTGAACTTGGTACAAAAGTCATTTCTCCGGGGAAACATTTGCTTCCTGTTATTGAGATGGCAAATCCCCAGGCCAGTCTATAAACTGCACATGGACATGGGGTTACACCACCTTCCACAGCCCAACCAGGAGCCTTGCTGCCGGACCTTAGGTGTTTCATGGCACTGGGCACAGTTCTAACAATTACATGAGTGGTGATCAGGGGAGGGGATGGCTTGTTCACTCAGGAAACTGGCTTTTTATTACAATGGGCTTACGATGTGGCGTAGTGCCTGCTGAGACTCGTGGAAATGATCACTTCTTTGGTGCAATAATGCCTTCCAGTTGGGCCTGAAAAACAAATCTCCATTAATATTTGCATCTTGCACCCTAACAACACATAGCTGAGCCTGGAGGAATAGCCCAAAGGCTGCCACTCTGACTCCCCCTTCTGACTCAGCTCCATACTTCCTAGATTAGCGGGATTCAAGCTTGGCATGGTTTTGTTACATGAGCAGAAACCAGAGCTGTCCTGGTTTCCATACAATAGTTGCTCAGTGTATAATAGAAAGCACAGAAAGGGAAACGGAGTGGAAGTTGTTGAAATAGTGGTTTCCCATCACTCCTGCTTTAAGCCTGAGTATGTCCACTAAGCTAAACATTGGGCTCTCTGGCTTAGTACCATGGAGCTCTGGTTGGACAAGAGGTCTGGGAAATGGCCACCGAGACAGCTTGACACTCAATTAGAAGAAATTGCTGCCAGCGAGGAGGGAAAGCATAAGACACTAGGGGGTTATTTGCTCGGTTCCTCTAGCAGCCAGCACAGTGATTTACTGCAGTGATATGTGAACAGACCCTTCAGAAGGTCTATCCAGGGAGCTGAAAACACTGCTTTCTTTGTAGTGCAGCTTTGAGCCAAAAAAAGCTTTCTTGTGGGGCTGGAGAGATGGCTCAGAGTTTAAGAGCATTGCCTGCTCTTCCAAAGATCCTGAGTTCAACTCCCAGCAACCACATGGTGGCTCACAACCATCTGTAATGGAGTCTGGTGCCCTCTTCTGGCCTGCAGGCATACACACACACAGACAGAATATTGTATACATAATAAATAAATAAATAAATAAACAAATAAATAAATAAAATTTTAAAAAAAGCTTTCTTGTAAAGAATCCTTCGCCCTGGGGATTTCAAGGCTGCCTTTGGATGTTAGAAGGATGCTAAGGTATTCAGCTTTGGTCTTGTTGGAACTAAGGAACCAGCTTTGGAATCTGCTGAGTCAACGTTTGTTTACATCTGGCCAGGGAAGTCTCCAGCTTTTCTTCTAATAGACTCTTGAGCAACTAGCAAAATCTCTCATCCTCTGCTGAAGGCTCATACAAAGCCTTCCTTATCTCAAGGGGCAGACCTTTTGGCTTTAAGTAAGGGAGGTAGGAGAGAGCTGCTTATAGACACCATATTTAGAAGAGGGATGCTTAAACCTTGGCAAGCCCTGGAGGCTTTCAAAGCCTTATGAAACTGCGCTGTTGGGTACCAGTCCCATAGCTTCTGTTGAGCACATCTGGGGGTGTCGAATAATTATTTCTAAAAGTTGCCCTGTGATAAGGATAATGCTTGCTTGGGGTTCAGCCTTTGCAGCCTGTGGCCCAGCCTCTTTCCCATTCAGCCTTCTTTCCCAGCACCACAGCTGGGCTGAGGAAAACCACCTCCAGCTGGCTTCCTCGGCCATGCACCTAGCGGGGCTTCCCATGCATCTTTATTTCAAGAGCTTTCTCTGCTTTTGCCACAGTGTATGAAGATGCCAGAGTGGATAGCACTCCTCTTAGAGCCTGCTGAGGGGACCTAGTCCATAGAGGCAGTCTCCAGCGACCAGCTTGAGGGGACAGAAGCTGTTGTCATCCTCTCTGATTATGAGCATCTGTCTCCCAGGAGGGAAAGAGATGGGCAGGCATGGTGCTCTCCACTGGAAGGGCAAGCTGGAGTATTGGCTAGTGCTGAGACTAGACTTCCTTCACAGTCTAGAGGATACAGAACATAGAAAAGGAGCCCCACACCACCCCAGTTAGTCTCCTGTACTCCTTGGTAGTATGAGTCGGCCAGCATTTAAAGGTGATGGGCACAGGCCTGTAATCCCAGCTCCTGGAGAGGCAGAGGCAGGAGAATTCCAAATTCACAGCCTCCGTGGGTTATAGTGAGTTCAAGGCTAGCCTGGGAAATGCAGGTCCTGTTTCCAATTGAAAACTACAAGGAGAATGGGAAAGTGGATCTGGGTTCGTTTCCCAGCACCCACAAAGTGCCTTACAACCATCCATAACCCCAGTTAGGGGAGCCAACAGGCACACATGTGGTGCACATATGTGCACGTAGGCAAAACATTCGTACACATAAAGAAAAGTTTTTTAAAAAACTCTTTACAGCCAGGGCTGATATACAGAGAAATCCTGTCTTGAAAGCCCCAAAACAAAACAAAATAAAAACAACACACAACTCGTTAAAAGAAATTTAAAAAGAGCTGGGCATGGTGGCACATGCCTGTAATCCCAGCAGTTCAGAGGCTAGGAAGAGTGTGAGTTTGAGGCTAACCTGGGCTATGTGAGAGACCCTGTCACAAAAATCCAAACAAGAAAAAGAAAAGTAGAAAGGAGGGTTGAAGATAGAGTTTTGGGTACAATGGATGCCTAGTGTTCTTCACGACACTGAATCTCCACTACTCCACAAATGCGCTCTTTTACCTTCAGCTGCTGGTTGGTCCTCTTCAGGAACTGGATCTCCTCATTGTGCTTCTTCTCCTCCACCTGTCGCCTCTCACTCTCCCGCTTCTCAGTGGCCTCGCATTTTGCCTTCTGTTCATTCACTTGCCTCTCCAAATCTCTCTTTTCTGTCTCCAAGTCTGCAATCTGAAGATAGAATGGCCGTCATCCTGGGACATCCCATTCCTAAGTGAATAGAGTGCTGGGAGAGCCTGGCTGAGGTGGCTTAGGACACTATTGTCCAGCCTAAGACAATGCCAGGGTATGTGCTGCCACCCAGTGGGAAGTCGGCGATTGACATGGAGCATCCTCAGACAAGACCACCTCCTCACTGAGGCCTTGCACCCTCAGGACCAGGATCCGGGGCTGCAAAGACAGCTGCATGTCTGGGAGCGATGGGGGCATAGTGAACCCCACTCACTTTCCTCTCCATGTCTGACTTCCCCTGTTCGGCCTGCAGTGCCTTCCTCATGCCGAACGCCACGCTGCTCTCATACAGAGTCTGGTAGGCGGCGATGGTCATGCGGATCTCATCCCGGACGCGCAGCAGCAGCAGCCCTCTCTCTGCACAGTTGATGGTGACCTCCCGGATCAGCTCATCTTCCACGCGCACACAGGGAGAGAAGAGGCAGTGGTGAGGGGGCGTGCCCTTTGCCTATGGCAAACCACCCTTCCTCTTCCTCTTGAAAGGCATGGATCTGGGGAAATGATGGCTGGTAAAAGGAAGAGTCCCAGCCTGGTAGTGGTGGCGCAATGCCTTTAATCTTTAATCCCAGCACTCGGGAGGCAGAGGCAGGCAGATCTCTGTGAGTTTGAGGCCAGCCTGGTCTATGAAGCAAGTTCCAGGACAAGCAGAGGTAACACAGGGAAACCCTGTATTGAAAAACAAAGGAGGATTGCCAACAGCCATGTAAGAAGCCAGGTGCAGCGGCACCCATGAAATTCTAACCCTGGACAAGTGGAGACAGGAACCCTCATAGAGCTTGGGGGCCAGTTAGTCTTGCTAAATCAAAGAACTCCAGGCTCAGTGAAAAACTCTGTTTCAAAAACAAGGTAGAGGGGCTGCAGGGATGACTCAGCAGTTAAGATCACTGGCTGCTTTTCCAGAAAAATCCATCTTTGGCAACTAAAAATTATCTGTAACTCTCGTTCCAAGTGATCCAACACTCTCTTCCGCCCTCCTTGAACGCTACATAGATGTACATAGATAGACATTCATGTAGGTAAAATACCCACATACAAAGTCTTTTGAAAGATTCCCCCCCCAAAAAAAAATGGAGAATGATAGAAGACATTTGACATTGACTTCTGGACTTTGCACATGTACACACACATTCGTATACAACCATACACATGTACACACATATACATGCATACAGCACACACAAAAACTAAAACTATGGCCTATAAGGAGGCGCTGTGAGAGGGTGTATTCCATGACCCAGGGAACTGGCCATACAGTCACTCCTCCCAACCTGACACTTGGAAGAAGCACGAAGTCTGCAACTTTAACGTGGAGAGAGAGACTAGAGCCCTGGGTTTGCTTGTGGTTGTTGGTTCCCTTGCTTCCATGTTCAGGCACAAAGTGGGTATAAGAAGAACTGTCCTTCCCAAACGGTGGTGTTTAAAAGCACGCCTGCTAAACCAGGCAGCAGTGGCCACACCATTAATCCCAGCACTCAGGAGGCAGTGGCAAGTGAATCTCTGAGTTCAAGGCCAGCCTGGTCTACGGAGTGAGTTCCAGGACCACAAAGGCTACACAAAGAAACCCTGACTCTGTAAACAAAAACCAAAAATCAAAACAAAAATGCACTCCTTTTGGCTAGACTGGTTTGTGATTAAGAACAGCAGGGTGGCCGGAAGGTGATAGCACACACCTTTAGTCCCAGCACTTGGGTGGCAGAGGCAGGCAGATCTCAGTGAGTTTGAGGCTGGCCTGGTCTACAAACCGAGTTCCAAGTCAGTAAGGACTATTACGCAGAGAAGCCCTGTCTCTAAAAGGCAAAAACAAAAACAAAAGCAAAAGAACAAAACAAAACAAAACAAAAAAACCCCAGAAGGATCTAAAACATTCTCCTCTCCTTCTGTAAGTACCCAAATTGGAGGGCAAACCACACTCATACTAAGCAGGCTAAGGCCCAAGGCCCGCTCACTGAACCTGCAGCCCTTGAGAGCGTGAAGGGTTTGCAGTGGAGAGCCCACAGCGCCAGGATGACTGAGCAGAGGGCAGAAGTTGACATCAGTACTCAGTGGGCACATCTTAAATCCCTGTGTCATGCCAACAATAAATGACTCAAGTGTCTTTCTGGAATGTGGGCAGAGTGTAGCTGGATAGACATAAAGATAGATATTAATTTTCTGGTTAAAATATTAGCGTATTGTGCTGAGAGCTAGCTCAGTGGTTAAGAGTACCTGAGCCTTAATCCCAGCGCTTGGGAGGCAGAGGCAGGCAAATCTCTGTGAGTTCAAGGCCAGCCTGGTCTACAAGAGCTAGTTCCAGGACAGGCTCCAAAGCTACAGAGAAACCCTGTCTTGAAAAACCAAAACAACAAACAAACAAACAAACAAACAAAAAAACAGCTCAGAGCATCCAATGCCCTCTTTGTTCTTCATGGGCACCTGCACACACATAGCACACACTCACATACAAAAAAGATAAAATAAGTGTTGTGTTTTAAATTATTATTATTAATTATTTATTTATTTATTTTAGTTTTTCGAGGCAGGGTTTCTCTGTGTAGCTTTGAAGCCTGTCCTGAGATTCACTCTGTAGATCAGACTGGCCTTGAACTCACAGAGATCCACCTGCCTCTGCCTCCTGAGTGCTGGGGTTAAAGGCAGCGCCACCACCATCTGGCTTTATTTTTATGGGTCTGAAGAGATGACTCGGTAGTTAAGAGCACTGACTGCTCTTCCAGAGGAGGTGGGCTCAGTTCCCAGTACCTACACGGCAGTTCACACATGTCTGTAATTCCAGTTCCAGGGTTTCTGACACCCTCACACAGGCAAAACACCAATGAAATAAAATAAAAATAAATCATATAAAAATTATTTTTATTAGCCAAGCAGTGGGGTTGAATGCCTTTAATCCCAGTAATCAGGAGGCAGAGGCAGGTGGATATCTGAGTTTGAGGCTAGCCTGGTTTACAGAGTGAGTTCCAGGACAGCCAGGGCTACACAGAAAAACCCTGTCCAGACAAAACAAAACAAAATTATTTTTATTTTTGAGAGTTATAAAATAACTGTACCATTTTCCCTCTTCCTTTTTCTCCCTCCTTCCTCTCCCAGGCATGATCCCCCACTCTTTTGAATTCATAGACTCTTTTCTTCTTGTTACATAAGTGTGTGTATTATTTTTTCTTGTTTTGTTTTTTTTGTTTTTCAAGAGAGGGTTTCTCTGTATAGCCCTGGCTGCCCTGGAACTCAGTCTGTAGGCCAGGCTGGCCTTGAACTCAGAGATCCACCTGCCTCTGCCTCCTAAGTGCTGGAATTAAAGGTGTGCATCACCATTGTCTGACTGCTATATTCTTTAATATATAAATATAACCTGTCCACTCCATACAATGTTAGTTGTGTGTATATGTTTCCAGAGATGGTCATTTGGTATGGAAAAATAAATTAAAAAAATATAAAGGGCTGGAGAGATGGCTCAGAGGTTAAGAGCATTGCCTGCCCTGCTCTTCCAAAGGTCCTGAGTTCAATTCCCAGCAACCACATGGTGGCTCACAACCATCTGTAATGAGACCTGGTGCCTTCCTTGCCAGCAGTACATTGTATGCTTAATAAATAAATCTTTAAAAAAAATATAAAGCCAGGAGTAGTGACATATACCTTTAACTCGAATACTAAGGAAGCAGAGGCAGGCAGATCTGAGTCCAGGCCAAAGGACTAGATATTGAGACCCTGTCAAAAAAAAAAAAAATAGTACAGGCTCATTATGGAAATCCTTGGGGGAAAAACAACAACAAAGACTCAAAATAAGAAGTCTTTTTTCTCTTATTTTCTTCTTTTTTTTTAAAGATTTATTTATTTATTATGTATACAACATTCTGCCTCGATGTATGCCCGCACGCCAGAAGAGGGCGCCAGATCTCATTACAGATGGTTGTGAGCCACCATGTGGTTGCTGGGAATTGAACTCAGGACCTCTGGAAGAGCAGCCTGTGCTCTTAACCTCTGAGCCATCTCTCCAGCCCCTATTTTCTTCTTTTTTAATGGAGCCTTGGCTAGCCTGGTACTCACTATGTAGACCAGGTTGACCTCAAACCAGAGAACTGCCTGCCTCTGCCTTCTGAGGCCTGTATTAACAGTATATGCCCCCACACCTGGCTAAAATAGAAGCTCTTACTTTACTCCAAACACCTAGTAAGGGGGCCAGTGAGATGATTTAGTGGGTAAAGGCACCTGCCACCATGCCTGATGGCCTGAGCCAATCACCAGAACCCACACAGTAGGAGAGAACCAATTCTTTTTTTTTTTTTTTTTTTTTTTTGGTTTTTCGAGACAGGGTTTCTCTGTGGTTTTGGAGCCTGTCCTGGAACTAGCTCTTGTAGACCAGGCTGGCCTCGAACTCACAGAGATCCGCCTGCCTCTGCCTCCCAAGTGCTGGGATTAAAGGCGTGCGCCACCACCGCCCGGCTGAGAACCAATTCTTGTAAGTCATCCTTTGACCTCTATACTCAATGCTTGACACAAGTGTGCCCTCATAAAAACATGCACGCACACATGTGTGCACCCACACCCAAAATAAATCTCCATCTACATCAAAATCAAACCAACATCCGTGTGGGATACGGCACCCGGGTGCCTAGCTGAGGTGGAGACTGGCGGGGGAAAGGAATGTACCCAGCAGCTGTGGCGAATCAGGAAAAGGGAGAAGAGAGGATCCCTAAATCGGGGGGAGGTGTGTAGTTTGGGGGTAACCAGGGCTTGGTTTTTGTGCTGGATGGAGGCAGACAGTGTACAGTGCTCACCCCACCAAGCCTCCTCACCGAAACACTGCGAGTAGAGTTCCCTGCGCACAGGGCAGATGCCTGTCTCCCTGGCCTGTCTCTGCTGCAGCTTCAGGTCCAGCTGCTCCTGTAGATGCACCACATCCATTCTGGTGCTGGGGGTGCTGGACACCTGCTGGATCCATAGCTGCGTGTCTTCCACCCACTCCCTATGATACAGATACAAGTCACCCGACGTGAGCAAAGGGCCCGAGCAGGAGAGACAGGCGGCACAATCATCATGCCACCAGAATCCACTTCCCTCTCCTTCCCAAGCCACACCCACTCTGCAGCCTCAGGACATCTCCTTCAGGGTTGGGCAGATGACGGGTAAGTCCACAAGACCACAACTCTGTTCCAGGTCAAACCTGCCTAGCATGTTGAGGCCAAGTGTATGGTCCTGCTACTTGATTTGAATAGAAGATGCAGTGGGAAATCCCCACACTAGCTTGCGGTGGAGACACGGAATATCATTAAACTCATGCAAGCCCATAGGAAGTATTTATGTATGGTGGGGGCATGGCTGTTCTTGAAGGGCTGTGTTTGCAATGGCTGCCCATAATGAATTCTGTGCTGGAGGCACAGCCAATTCCTGCAGTGATGAAGGCAGAATGGCAAGGGAGGGAGAACGTCTATGTTGCTGGGAGAGAATCCCGCTGATAAATGACACCTCTCTCCTGAGCTCCATCTCTGGAGAAGATCACAGGTTCTCTGTGGTTCCTTTATTCCCTGAGAAAGAGCTTTATTGCCTTGGGTATAAAAATGTCCATTAGATAGAGGCTTTTGAGAATTCTAGCCATGCTGACCTCAAATTCTTATCCTCCTGCCTCTGCCTCCTGCATTCTGGGATTGAAGGTGGATTCACCCGGCATTGCCTTATTGGACATTTGTGGGTTTTTTTGAGACACAACCTTGCTATGCAGCACTAGCTGGCCTGGCACTCTTTTTGCAATTCAGGCTGGCCTTGCCTTTGAGGCAATTCTCCTGTCTAGCAGAGTGGCACCACATCAGACTCTCTATGGGGATCCCCCCCCCCCCCGAGACAGGGTTTCTCTGTGTAACATTCCCAACTTTCCTGTAACTTGTTCTGTAGACCAGGCTGGTCTTGAAATCACTGATAGCCACCTGCCTCTGTTTCCCAAGTACTGGGATTAAAGGTGTGTGCCACCACCTCCCAGCTTCTATGGGAAATCTCGATGGCGCTACCAAGAAAGCAGAATATTGGGAATGGGGTTTAGGAGGCACAGGGCTGGACCAGAGACCTAGATTTGAAAGCTGATTGTGTTGCTGGCATCTGAAGTCATGAGACTGCTCAGAATATGGATTATGGTAAGAAGATGGATTTAGAGGTTTCCTGCTTGGCTGTGAGCTCCAGCCGTAGTCAGACTCCATGAAATCCAGAAAGCTGAGAGAAAACCCAAGGCAGAACACAGGTAAACTTCCTGGCTTGACACATCTAAGTTCTGGGGCCAAGAGTTTGGACCTTCGTCCAGCCACTGCATCCCTCACCCCATTTATTTATTTATTTATTTATTTATTTATTTATTTATTTATTTTTTACCTTGGAGGCAAGATGGCATTCAAGATTTCTTCTGCCTGTTTCGCAGGATCTGGGACACAGGAAGTTGAGGGTAGTTTGCCCTTGGGTGGCTGTGGGACTGGACCTGAGGGTCCAGGCTGCTGGGGGCTGACTTTCAGTGACCGAGCCTAAGAGACAGGTGAGACAGGACGTCCAGTTTGCTCCAACTTTCTTGTACAGGCTTCCCCATTTCCAGGCGACTTCCCTCATCTATGGTCTCAACAGAAGTATGAGCTGAAGAGGCATAGAGGTCTATCTGGCTCTGGCTGTGTTTGAACTGGTGTCTCTAGAGATGGAGAAGTCACTACCTGGCCCATACTTGGACCTGCCTACCACAAACCCTGTCCATTTCCCTGAGACTTCTTTCTGATCTTAAATCTGCCCTTTGGGGTCACAGTTAGGCTTGTCTTACTCCTTTCCCAACCTCTGTCGTCCCTGTCCCAATTCCCTTGGCTGTCAGTCCCAGCAACCCCTGTCTCCTGAAATTCCAGAGACCCTCAAAGCTGGGATGCCTTCCTCCACGGGAATCCGTAGGATCTCACCCCCCCGCCCCCGTGAGACCTGTTCATACCTTGGGGCTCCGTTTTTCTGTGTTCCGGCTCACCAACACCGGGGTGTCATATTTGAGCAGAGAGTCTGCGGGGGGTATCATAGCGGCAGCAGGGCTGGCAACTCTGTAGTGGTCCCTCCAGGTGGGGCCTTGTTTGCGGTCACCATGGAAACCCCTCCTCGCCTTGCCTCATGGATGGGGCGGGGCTTCGTAGGGAGGCGGAGCTGGCCGCGTGCAAATTTTATTCTACTGAGCTCGCTCCACAAGTTCCCGGTTTCTTAGTGAACAAGATTGGATGGAGCCTTAGCGCTAGATCTGATAAGGGATGTGATGAAATGGGCAGACCACCTTTGCTGAGCCTGAAAACGGAAGCCATCTCCTGACTTCTTAAATCGTTTGGCGACGATTGGCACTTGGAAGGCAAAGGCTGGTGGATCTCTGTGTTACAGGACAGCCAAGGCTACATGGAGACACTGTCTCAAGAAACAAACAAAAAAAGAAAATAATAATTTCCTATTGTTGAGTACTTGTCTGTGTTTTGTAACTATCAACAATCCTCCACGAACAGCGTTGGATTAGCTTTCCTACATAAGATTTTCCTTTTTTAAAAAGCCAGGCAGTAGTGGTGCATGCCTTTAATCCCAGCTTTTGGGAGGCAGAGTCAGGCAGATCTCCGGGTTCAAGGTCAGCCTGTGTACAGAGTAAATTCTAGGACAGCCAGGGATACATATAGAAACCCTGTCTGGAAAAACAAAACAAAATGTATTTTTTTGAGATCCTGGGGATTGCTCCCAGGGCTTTGCACACGCGAGGCAAACGCTCACTGTACAGCTAAGCCACATCCCCCGGCTTTCCGCCCCTTTTAACTTCAATCATTTCTATTTGGCGGTGCTGCGGACAGAATCCAGGGCTTTGGGTTCGGCTAGACAATCGCTCTACCTGAGAGACAACTTTTTCAATTTTTGAGATAGAGTTCTCACTAAATTGCCCAGGCTGGCCTCAAATTTACAGCGATCCTCCTGTCTTCCGAGGTCTGGCCCTGACTTTCCAGCCCTCCAGTTTCACTTGCTAGCAGCCCAGACCCCTCTGCCACCAGCCGGGGCGTCCTCAGCGTGAGAACCCTATCACCTGAGGCCCCGCCCACTGGTGGGGGGGGTTACCTCGCCGTGAGGGCTTCTGGGATAGCGTGCTTCCCGGAAGCGGAAGTGCAAAGGTCGGCCCGTCACTTCCTTCGGCTCGAGTGGCTCAACGGACCGTGCAAGTGGCTCTCGGTCGGGCGGCAGGATGAAGGAGGGGAAGAGCGAGCGGGAGCGAAGCGGCCGACGGCGACACCGGGCAGACGATGCGCTGGCGACCGTGGTGGTGAAGCAGGAGCGTCTGAGCCCCGAACCTGTCGCGCACCGCCGACCCGACGCCCCAGCCGCTAACCCGTCCCCGCCCGCCGCTGAGCCAGGCCGCGGCGGCCACCGCGGGAGTCGAGGCCGGGGAGCGAGCCGGTGAGCGGGCCGCGGCCGGGATGGCGCGGATTCCGGGCGGTGCGAGCGACTCGGGATGCAGAGAACCTGTTGAGTTGCAATGAGATTCCCCCGCCTGCCTACGGTGGACGGTGGGAATGTCTTTCTACTCGCCTGCCGCCAAAGAGTGTCTCACGTTGGGTCTTGGCGACTTCTTCGCAGCACTCATTCGCCGATGCCTCCGTACAGCATCGATTTACTGAGTGCATAGTGTGGGCTAAAGATCAATTGAGGTACTGGGCCACAGGGTGAGGAGAGATGGTTTGACCCTGGCGAAACTGGGCGTGCTCTAACCCTAAGAAGGAAAATAAAATAACAAGTAGATAGGTTCGATTAATGTTAATGATGGATTAAAACAGTAATGTGGCCGGGCGGTGGTGGCGCACGCCTTTAATCCCAGCACGCGCGCGCGATCACGACAGAAAATTATATACAAAGAACCTGAAGTAGAACTGTGTTTGTTTGAAAAGTCGGAACAAGACATCCAGTGTATCCTGGATTGAGTGACGAAGGAGGAGCATTGTAGGCTGTAGGGATAACGGGGGATAGAGGACAGGGTGGGTCCCTAGGACTTACCAAGGGATTGGATGTGGTTGCTGGAGAAAGGAGTGTGTTAGGGAAAAAAAAAAAAAACACAGTCAAGATTGACTTCCTGGATAGTGGTGCCAATTAGTAGGATGACAGACTGGAGAAAGAAAGGTGTTTGAGGCTTTGGGGTTCAAGAATTAGGTTATGTAAGTGAGCAGGCCTCAGCAGGAAGTCGTGTACGTGTGTTTGCTCCAAGTGAGCAGGAGAGCCAAGGCCTGATTTCCACTAGCGGGTTCACAAACGTATGGTGTCTAGCGGGCAAGCCTGATACTTGAAGCTGATTTCTTTGGGGGAAGGGACATTGAGGTAAAATCCTGTGTACCATGCTCTGAAAAGGTCCCCAGCCAAAAAGAAAAACAAGTCCTCAGGGAGAAGAAGCAAGTCTCCACGGACTAAGAGAAGCCGGAGTCCCCACTACGCCACGGTTAAAGTGAAGCAGGTGAGTGAGGGGGCAGGCGCCCTTGATAGGAAGTTCGAGTCTAGAGCCGTTGCTGACGAGGGTCGTGTCCGTGTGTCCTTGTCCTGGCAGTGGACTCTTCTAAAAACTGGCTGTGTGTTTGCGGTTGTTTTACACGAATATTTAAATTTGGAGGAAATGATTGGTTTGATTCTGATAACCCTTTGTCAGAAATACATTTCCGTTTCTCCCAATGGTAACTTCTCACACGACGGTGGGCAGTATCACAGTCAGGATACTGACGGCTCACTGCTGTGGGATGCTTCAAACTGCTCTTTAGTCCCATTCCTTTCCACCTTTATCCTTGCTGCCTCCCGGCTGCTTCTCTGTCTCTCATTTCCTGGATGGACAGACATTGTTTATAGCACTGTTTAAACCAGCATGAATGGGCCAGGTTTGACCTGTGACTGCCCGCATGCTCCAATACATTCTTTAAAAGGACACTGTTATTTTACTGCGCATTGAAAATCCGTCAGGCATATGTCTGTGATTCTGCCAATACCATGCTGTCTCAATTACCACACTTAAATAATATAAATCTTGAAACCAAGTGTCCTGATTTCTTCTACTTTATTCTTTCAAAAATTAGCTGTTCTGAGCTGGGTGGTGGTGGCGCACCCCTTTAATCCCAGCACTCAGGAAGCAGAGACAGGCGGATCTTTGTGAGTTTGAGGCCGGCCTGGTCCACAAGAGCTAGTTCCAGGGCTGGCGAGATGGCTCAGCGGTTAAGAGCATTGCCTGCTCTTCCGAAGGTCCTGAGTTCAATTCCCAGCAACCATATGGTGGCTCACAACCATCTGTAATGAGATCCGGTGCCCTCTTCTGGCCTGCAGGCATTATATGCAGACAGAATATTGTATACTTAATAAATAAATACTTTAAAAAAAAAAAGAGCTAGTTCCAGGACAGGCTCCAAAGCTACAGAGAAACCCTGTCTTGAAAAACAAAACAAAACAAAACAAAAAAATTAGCTGTTCTGGTTCCTTTGTCTGCATCCTCTGTAAATGTTAGAACAGTCTTGAATGTGTGTGTGGTTAAAAATATTTTTTTTGCATGTTTTTATGTCTGCTTGCCTGCATGCATGTACACCGTGTATATGTCTGGTGCCCGCAGTCCAGAAGAGTATCAGATTCCCTAGAACTTAAGGATGGCTGTAAGACACCATGAGGGTGCTGGGAACTGACCCAGGTCCTCTGGAGAGCAAAAAGTGCTTTTAACTGCTGAGTTATCTTTCAGGTTTTCTAGTAATGTCTTGCTTGATGTAGGTGTGGTGGTGTGTGCATGTAACCCTACACAGAGACAGGAGGATCACAAGTTCAAGACTGGCTAAGAAGTAAGGACTGGGGCTAAAGTTTAGGAGTGCTTGCCTTGTCTGAATCCTAGTCCCGTTACCATTATGTTTGTTTTTATATTAATGGATTATTACTCAGCCTTAAAAGGAAGAAAATCCTGACACATGTTACAAGATGTTTGAACCCTGATGACTTGCTTAATAAACCAAGGGAAAAAGACAAAAATTACATAATTTCACATCTTTGTAGTTGAAACAGTTGGTCTCTTGCTAATTAGACCCAGATTGGCCTGAAACTTGTTTGGTAGGTAGCATAGGCAGACCTAGAACTCTGGCTTTTTGAGACGGTTTCTTTGTGTAGTCTTGACTGTGCTGGAACTCACTCTGTAGACTAGGCTGACCTCAAACTCACAGAGATCCGTCTGTCTCTGCCTCCTGAGTACTGGGATAAAGCCAAGAGCCATACCACCTGGCTAGGCCTAGACACTTGATTCCCCAGCGCTCGCCCACTGTGGAGATAGGTTCTTATTCTCACTATGCCACCCAGTTCCTTCTCTTGATAGTAGCAATTCCTGACCTTTTTAGTTTTGCTAATCTGAGAAAATTTTTATTTATTTAATTTTTTGCATTGATATTCTGGTTCCTAGTGAGATAGGGGGTTATTAAGTATTAGCTTCTGGAGACTGCTGTTGATACCAGCCTGTGGACTGGTTGCCTTACTGATTGATTTCTCACTGGTCTGTTTCTGTCATAGTTTTATCGAGACAGGGTTTCTTTGTGTAATAGCCTTTTGTGTAATAACCTGCTGGAACTCAGACCAGGCTGGCCTCAAACTCACAGAGGCCTGCCTGCCTCTGCCTTCTGAGTGCTGAGTTCAAAAGCCTGTGCCACTACAAGGCTCTCATTGATCTACTGGTGTGTGATATATATTGTGGTTTCTGCCAGACTGATTTTTAGTATGTGTTTCCATTTTGTCAGAAGTTTGGAAACTACCAAGTAATACTTTCTTGTAGGTTTCTTGAGACTTTCATGTTTCTTAGGTTTATTCCTAGATGTCTGAATAATCTTTGTAGTTGTTGAAGTTGGAGCTTTTGAAATTATTTCAATTTCCCTTGTGGCTTATGAGAAAGTTGACTTTTTCCTTTACGTAGCTTAAATGTGACTATTCTGTTTTCTTTCTTTAATTTCATTTTTGGTAGGGGCGGGTTTCAGGTAGTCTTGGCTGTCCTGGAACTCACTCTGTAGACTAGGCTGGCCTTGCAGTGATGCTGAGATTAATGGTGTTCACCACCACCACTACCTGGCTACTCTGTGCTATTTTCTGCACATGTTGCCCTGTGAGTTTGCCTGCAGATGACTGAAGGGACTATTCTCCTCCCCTCTGTTTCAGCCTCTTGTTTTGAGGGCTCTGAATGTGGACTTGGGCTATCAGACCTGTATTTGAGGAGCAGCATGGACTATAGAGTCTTAATGGCCCGCCAGGGGAACAGAATTACCACAGATAGCCTTGTGGGAATAAGACTTTGTTCTGAATTCCAGCACCCAGGTCACAAATGTGGTTTTTTTTTTTTTTTTTTTTTTTTTTTTGCAAGATTTAATTATTTTATGTGTGTGGGTGTTTTCCCTGCATGGATGTCTTTGCATCATAGAGATGCAGCGCCCACACTTGTCACAAGAGGGCATTGGGTTCCCTTGGAACTGTAGTCACAGATGGTTGCAAACAACTATGTGGGTGTTAAGAACTGAACCTGGGTTCTCTTGAACAGCAGTTAGTGCTCTTAACTGCTAAGGCATCTCCCCAGCCCTGGAAGCTTATTCATAGAGTAGAAGCCATCTTCCCTTTACTGAATGCATCTTAATTTCAGGAACGCGAGGACCATCCACGGAGAGGACGAGAGGATCGGCAACACCGGGAGCCATCAGAACAGGAACAAAGGAGAACTCGTAACAGTGAGCGAGACCGGCACCGGGGCCATTCCCGCCAAAGGAGGAGCTCTGGTGAGAGGCCTGTCAGTGGGCAGGGTCGGGACCGAGACAGCCAGACTCTGCAGGCCCAGGAAGAAGAGAGGGACTTTCATAATGCCAGGCGCCGGGAGCACCGCCAGCAGAATGAAGGTGCTGGGGGTGAGGCTCAGGAGGTGATCCCTCGCCCTGCTGGTAACAGGAGCAAAGAGGTGCCTGTCAAAGAGAAACCAAGCTTTGAACTTTCTGGGGCACTTCTTGAGGACACCAATACCTTCCGGGGTGTGGTTATTAAGTACAGTGAGCCCCCAGAAGCCCGGATCCCCAAAAAACGGTGGCGTCTCTACCCCTTTAAAAATGATGAGGTACTTCCAGTCATGTATATCCATCGGCAGAGTGCTTACCTTCTGGGTCGACATCGCCGCATCGCTGACATTCCCATCGACCATCCCTCTTGCTCCAAGCAGCATGCAGTCTTCCAGTACCGGTAGGTAGACCAGGGGAGAACTGGAGAGGGAGCTGGGGTGAGTGTCTCACTGGGGATGCCCATGGCTGTCTGTGTGAGGATGCAGAAGAGCCTGTTGCTCTTGTATCTAATGAGCTGGGCTGAAAGTCTAGCAGCCCTTGAGTAATCTCTTAACATTTATATGAGAGTCTTGAACTTGATATCAGAAACCCAGATATTAGGCTCTACTGTTGTGAAGGTGCAGGCCTGTAATCCTAATCCCAGGTCTCTGGAGGCCAAGCAGAAAAGACTGGTGTACCCTCTAAGCGTGGCCTATGTACCAACATCCCTTCTCAAAAAGAAAGAAAAGAAAAAAATTTAGAAGGTCCTGCCCCACTCTGGACCTATTTCCATATGCCCCCAGGGCTGTCATGAGAACCAAATAGAAGTGGAAGCCAGAGTCAGAATGCCAGATATACGCTGGCTGAATCTGCTGCTTGGATCATAGACCCTTACCATCTGGTCCTTGACACTCCCGTGGGGAAAACAGGACCAGGGTTAGCATCCTCATTTGACAGCTGAGAAAACTGTAGCTCAGCACAGTCAGCTGATGGTACAAATGACCTTCAGAGCAGAACTCTGTCTCATATCTAGCCCCTGACTCTCAAGTTCTAATTCTAATGTTTTTTCCTCATTTGGGTTGGTGCTAAAATAGATGTACAGCATCGGGGAGTATGTGTGTAGCCATAACAAGAAGTCTTGAGTTCTACATTGGAATTTTTTGTGGCCCTCCACCCCCACCTACCACTCCCAGCCCTCTACCTTTTCTCTTGGGTATATGTAAACTGCTCTCAATTCCCTTAGCCAGGCAGTACTTCCCCGTCACCTCCTATAGTTTGCATTAGATCCATGTTCAATCCAAGGCAGTGACATCTAGATCTGTAGCAGCGAGCTTCAGAGTAGGTGGTCTCTGGCAGGACATGGCTCACAGGCTTCTCTCCCTGGTCTCTTCTAGGCTTGTGGAGTACACGCGTGCTGATGGCACAGTTGGTCGGAGGGTGAAACCCTACATCATTGACCTCGGCTCAGGCAATGGAACCTTCTTGAACAACAAGCGTATTGAGCCACAGAGATACTATGAACTAAAAGAAAAAGATGTCCTTAAATTTGGGTTCAGTAGCAGAGAATATGTCTTGCTCCATGAGTCTTCAGACACCTCTGAACTAGACAGGAAGGAAGATGAGGATGACGAGGAGGAGGAAATGGTGTCTGACAGCTAGCAACTGAGAAGCACCCCCACTATTAGAAACTGTTCCTGCTGGAGGCCGTGGGCTTGACTCTCCAGTGACTCTTCTTGCCTTAAGTCTTTGCTCTGTTGCTGCCCAGCTTGTGTTGCAGTATGAGAACTCTCACTTCGTGTTTTGTTGAACTTGGCATAGCAGCTGCCTGCCTGTGGGCGCTTGTTTTCAGAACAGTCTCACCAATTACAGCATGTCAAGTTTTGGTCAAAGTGTGTGGCTGTAGTGGGTGCCTTCAGAACCGCTGCACAGGAAACCAAGCCCTTGGAAAGGGGATCGTGGCTTGTTTGTTCTCTTTGTACAGTTTCTTATTTATATGTCATTGAGCTTTGTGGACCAGGGGTTTTGTTTTGGGGACAAATCCTAGAGCAGAAAATCTTAGTAAGCTTTGGTTGTCACCAAAACAACCTCCAGCATATACCAAAGCTTTGACCTGGATCAGCTCTTGAGTCATAGAGGTTGATTTTGCGCTTCGTTTTTTGGAAGTGACAGTTTACCACATGACCTCATTATTGACTGTAAGCTAAACAGACACTGCGACACCTGTATAGACATGACTGTGTGTGAGGTCACGGCTCCTACCATCAGGGGCTGGTGTCTATCCTGCACTGGGTTGTGCAGCTGCGTCCTGAGAGGGTTCCAATTTCCCCAGGAAACAGATATAACCATTTTTTGAAGCAGGGTTTCTCTGTAACAGCCCTAGCTGTCCTGGAACTAGGAACTCCCAGAGATCCGCCTGCTTCTGCCAGCATTAAAGCTGAGGTGGGCGCCACCACCGCTTGGCAGCGTAACCGTTTAGATCATCTGTTCTTTTTCTTCAGCTTTGCATTTTTATTCAAATGTTATCTCTTTCCTCTCTTTGAGAAACACCCCGACGTTGACTTTGTAGCAGGGCCTTGCTGTGGCCTCAGGTCGTGTGTGTGTGTGTGTGTGTGTGTGTGTGTGTAAAGGAGCCTGTGTAGCTTCCACATCTCGGTTCCATCTTTGACATGGGTTTGTATTTACTTCCCGAGGGTGGAAAGCAAGGGCAGCCCAGCTTCTGAACTTCCCACCTGCAGTCTGTGTAAGTAGAAAGGAGTTCATGACTTACAGTATGTGTGCCTGTAAATGGTGTGTTTCGGAGCTGTGTGCTGATTTTCATATGACAGTGTTTGTGATAGAGATAATACCACATGATAGGCAAAGACCTGTCGCATTTGGAGAACAGCTTTTCATTTATATGTATTTTTGAGATAAAAAAATAAAATTTGTAAATATAGCCCCATTTTAGAGGGTAATACTTTCCTAGCATAAAGGACTTTTGTTCATAGGTGTTTGCTCCAAAGGACTCTTTGTATCAGTGTTTTGAGGTAAAAGTGGTCCGTGTGTGGGGTAGGCGTGAGGCGAGGACAGAACCTTGCCTCGTTAGCAAGGAGGAATCACTTTAGCAATGGATTCACCATGTTCTTTTGAACTGTTGGAAGGTTTGTGTAGATGGCCCTTCATCAGGACCCCTTCCTCTGGTGGTGATGAGGGCACTCAGCCTGGGCTGCTCTCAGATCTCTCTTGGGGTTAAAATTTAGGATGCTGATAAATAATAGCCTGTCTTTTCTTTCTGGAGTCATTGTCTCACTTGTCGGAAGGACTGAATGCTGGCTAGTGCAGTAGGGGCAGCTCAGGAATGTGCATTCAGAAGAGATCAGCACATTCCCTCCTGTGTCCAGAAAGCAGATTATACTTTGATGGACTTTATTCTTAATCCAGACAAGGTTTTCTGTCTGGGATTCCACAAAATAATCTACCATCCTACTCCAAGGCCTCCCTCTGTGTCCAGTGATAGTTTGGGGGTTTGCCTTCTTGATAAACACTGGAAGATAACCACTTTGCCTACATCTTTGAGTAAAGAGGTCCCAGTAACCAGAAGTGGTGACTCATGCCTGTAGTCATGACTATTTGATGTTTTACTCTTTTGGCTTTTTGAGGGGCCCAGCACCCAGTCCCCAAATAAATCACACATACAGGTTTATTCTTAGTTATGAATGCCCAGCCTTAGTGTGGCTTGTTTCTTGCCAGCTTTTCTTAAATTTTCCTGTCTATCTTTTGTCTCTGGGCTTTTTATCTTTTTGAACTTTTGTATATCTTTCCTTCTTTCTCCATGGCTGGCTGGGTTGCTGACCCCTGATGTCCACTTCTTCTTGTTCTGTTGTTGCTCTTCTTCTCACAGATTTCTCCTCCTATTTCTGCTGCTCTCTGCCTGCCAACCCCACCTATCCCTGCACCTCCTGGCTATTGGCCATTAAAATAATATTCCCCAACACAAGGGCCTGGAGAGGCTGATTCAAGAGGATTGCTGCAAATGTTAGGGGACATGAAATATGAGGTGGCCTGTTGATTTCAACGACAAAAATGTCCCAATTTTATTGATTGTGAATGTTTGCTTTAGTGTAGTGAGCCGTGTTAGGTTTAAGAACGTCACGTCAGATATCTGGGAAGATGTACCTGTTCATCTTATCTGTTTGCAAGGTCTTCACTGTCTTTCCTCGCCCTGTTGAAGTACAGTTGTGTGCGAAACAGCTCTTGGGTGCTGGGCTCCTGCACCAAATTCTCTTTGGTAGTCCCTAGTTCTGCAGAGGTGGGAAAAAGTCTTTAGATGTGGGCCACTGAGACGACTCGGCTAGTAAAGGTGCTGGCCACCAGGTCTAATGACCTGACTTGATTCCCAGAACTCACATGGTGGATGGATAAGCAACTCTCACAAGCTGCCCTCAGACCTCCACATCTGTGTGTGCACACAAGATAAATAATATCAACGCTCTCAGCTACAGTTGTTTCCTCGCTCTGTCTTTATCAAAGACAGTTGATTAAGTGCCAGTCAGTTGAGCTTCAGGTTCTGTCAGATTCTGTTTAAAAAAAAAAAAAAAGAATAGGAAGACACCTGATGTTGACCTCTGGCGCCACATGGGCTCACATGCATGTACACACGTGCATGTCCTATTGTGTAACAAAACTGTACCCGAGGAGATGCAGCATAGCAAAGTGTGGATACCACCAAAGGCCAATTTGATGAACCAAGTTTATTTGTTTGTTTGTTTATTTATTTATTATGTATACAGTGTTCTGTCTGCAGGGCGGGAGAGGGCACCAGATCTCATTATAGATGGTTTTGAGCAACCATGTGGTTGCTTGGAATTGAACTCAGGACCTCTGGAAGAGAAGCCAGTGCTCTAACCTGTGAGCCATTTCTCCAGCCCTGCCAAGTTTTTTTAAAATTGTTTTTTTGAAATGGTTTCTCTGTGTATCCCTGGCTGTCCTGGAACTCACTCTAGACCAGGCTGGACTTGAACTCCCAGAGATCTGCCAGTCCCATCATCCCAAGTGCTGGAATGGTGAACCAAGCTTTATTGGGATTACTTACAAGAATATGGGTGAGAGGTTACTTACAGGAATGGAAATGGATCAGACAGCTGCATTTCCAAAACTCATCCCAACATTGGTGAGAGTTCACAAAAGCACACTGCACAGCCTGCAGGCAGCTCAGCAGGTTGGAGAGCATCCTTTCCAGGTGCCTCAGTTGGTCTAAACCTCTTCCCAGCAGCTGGACTGGTCCCAGAGTCTCTGCAGCTCAGTTTCCCTCCTTCCAGAGGGACTCTTACTTTTATGGTTTACTTGAACAGGGAGGGGTTGAGTGAGTCTGGTCAGTTTCAGGGACTTCCTAAAGCTATTTTGATTTGTTTACTTACTTTTCTGCTTGAACTTCTCAGCAGGATTTAATGATTCAATGTTTCAATTTCCTTAAAGACTTAGACGACAGCCCTACACAATGTTGGTATATAAGAGCACGGTCTAGGAAAGAAAAACTCTAAGCCCTTTGAACAGAACTAGCTCATACTAGGGCTCTCCGTCCTCAGTCAAGCAGGATTTGACGTTTGCATATGAGAGGGCTGAGTCACAGAAACAGTAAAAGTCCCAAATTTTGTGCGTGGGGGCCTCTTGCCTACATGTTTGGCTGTGCACCCTGTGTATGCCTGGTACATGAGACCAGATATACCGGAAATGGAGTTATAAATAATTATGAGCCACCATGTGGGTGCCAGGAATCAACTCAGGCCCTCTGCAAGAACCACAAACAAGCACATTTACTGCTGAGCCATTTCTCCAGCTCCATAGACCACCTTCTTGTTTGTTTGTTTGTTTGACACAGGGTTTCTCTGTGTAACAGCTCTGGCTGTCCCGGAACTCGCTCTGTAGACTAGGCTGGCCTCCAGCTCACAGAGACCCGCCTGTCTCGGCCTCCCGAGTATACCCCATTCTTCTTAATTAAGTTAATTTGTGTGTATGGGTGCATATGTGTCTACATCTCTTGTATCTGGGGAAGAGGGAGACAGGTCCCCTGTAACTGGAGTTAAAGAAAATTGTGAGGGGGCTGGAGAGATGGCTCAGAGGTTAAGAGCATTGCCTGCTCTTCCAAAGGTCCTGAGTTCAATTCCCAGCAACCACATGGTGGCTCACAACCATCTGTAATGGGGTCTGGTGCCCTCTTCTGGCCTGCAGGCATACACGCAGACAGAATATTGTATACATAATAAATAAATATTAAAAAAAAGAATAATCAGATTTGATCAAGAAAAACCACCTGAGAAATCTCTGGTAGGACCAGATGGCCCAGATGTCTGAGTTCTACATCCAGAACAGATTCAAGACTGCTGCCTGAGATGATCAAGACTCACAGGATACTTCAGTCAGGACTTGATCATAATTCTAAATTTTCTTTAAGTCCCCATAAGATTATCAGCGACCCCAACCAGCAGGAAGTAGCCTGGAAAACTATGCCCACATTCCCCCAAAATGGACTATTTATGTCCAAAAATTCTACCAAGGAACTTCTACAACTCATAAACACTTTCAGCAATGTAGCAGGATACAAGATTAACTCAAAAAAGTCAGTATCCCTCCTGTACACAGATGATAAAAGGGCTGGGGAAGAAATCAGAGAATCAACACCCTTCACAATAGCCACAAATAGCATAAAATATCTCGGAGTAACTCTAACCAAACAAGTGGAAGACTTGTATGACAAGAACTTTAAATCTTTGAAGAAATAAATTGAAGAAGACACCAGAAAGTAGAAAGATCTCCCATGCTCTTGGGTAGGCAGAATTAACATAATAAAAATGGCAATCTTAACAAAAGTAATCTACAGATTCAATGCAATGCCCAACAAAATCCCAGCAAAATTCTTCAAAGACCTCGAAAGAACGGTACTCAACTTCATTTGGAAAAGCAAAAAACCCAGGATAGCCAAAACAATCCTGTACAATAAAAGAACCTCTGAAGGCATCACAATCCCTGATTTCAAACTCTACTACAGAACTATAGTACTGAAAACAGCCTGGTACTGGCATAAGAACAGACAGGAGGACCAATGGAACCGAATAGAAGACCCATATATCAATCCACACATCTTAGAATACCTGATCTTTGACAAAGCAAAAAATATCAAATGGAAAAAAGAAAGCATATTTAACAAGTGGTGCTGGCATAACTGGATATCAACATGTAGAAAAATGAAAACAGACCCATATCTATCACCATGCAGAAAACTCAAGTCCAGATGGATCAAAGAACTCAACATAAAGCCAGCCACACTGGACCTTATAGAAGAGAAAGTGGGAAGTACACTTGAACGGATTGGCACAGGGAACCACTTCCTAAATATAACCCCAGCAGCACAGACACTGAGAGAAACAATTAGTAAATGGGACCTCCTGAAACTGAAAAGCTTCTGTAAAACAAAGGACATGGTCAACAAGACAAAATGACAGCCTACAGAATAGGAAAAGTTATTCACTAACCCCACATCAGACAGAGGTCTGATCTCCAAAATATACAAAGAACTCAAGAAACTATGTTCATAGCAGCTTTGTTTGTCATAGCCAGAACCTGGAAACAACCTAAATGCCCCTCGACCGAAGAATGGATAAGGAAAATGTGGTACATTTACACAAAGGAGTACTACACAGTAGAAAAAAATAACGACATCTTGAATATTTCAGTAAAATGGATGGAGCTAGAAAAAATTATTTTGAGTGAGGTAACCCAGACACAGAAAGACAATTATCACATGTACTCACTCATAGGTGGTTTTTAAACATAGAGCAAAGAAAGCCAGCCTACAAACCACAATTCCAGAGAACTTAGACAACAATGCGGACACTAAGAGAGACTTACATAGATCTAATCTACATGGGAAGTAGAAAGTAGAAAAAGACAAGATCTTCTGATAAATTGGGAGCATGGGGACCTTAGGGGAGGGTTGAAGAGGGGAGAGTAGAGACTGGAGGGGAGCAGAGAAAAATGTAGAGCTCAATAAATATCAATTAAAAAAAACGGTTACAGCCCTGCTCTACACCACTCCAGTGAATGAAGGTCTCACCATACCTCACTCAAGAGATTTATTGGGAGAGAAGAATCCAAGAGAGTGGCTGCCTCTGCCAGGGAGGAAAAAGCAGCAGCAAATGGAACAGGTGCATGGCTTGTAGATGGCTTCTTAGGGGTGGTATCTTTGCAGGGGGAAGATTATCAGGGTGGGAATTGGTCAGATTTCAGTCCCTTGAGCTCAGATTGGCTAGATCTCATGCTAGGGATTGGTTGGTTTTTTTGCTCAGAGATTGGTTAGTTTTCTGCTTAGATGGTCAGGGGTATATTTGGCTTTGGTTTCAAGGCCAAGGTATGTTTCTTTCACTGCCCCTTTTAGCCTTTTGGGTCTGATTTCAGGATCAGAGCATATTTCTTTTTTCTTTTTTGTTTGTTTTTCGAGATAGGGTTTCTTTGTAGCTTTAGAGCCTGTCCTGGAACTAGCTCTTGTAGACCAGGCTGGCCTCGAACTCACAGAGATCGGCTTGCCTCTGTCTCCAGAGTGCTGGGATTAACGGCGTGTGCCACCATCACCCGGCTCAGGGCGTATTTCTTTCCACTGGCTCTGACCCTAGGGCCAGAGTGGGTTTCTTTGGTTGGCCCTTTTCCCCTACAACAGTCTCCGCTGTGTAAAACATGTTGGTTGCAAACTCATGAACCCATGCCTTCACCTCCTGAATTGCTGCCATTATAGGCTTGAGCTACTAGGCTCTGCCGCTTCACAATTCTTATAATGATTACCTTTTCAGACAGGGTCTAACAGTGTATCTCTCTGGCTGGCCTGGAACTCTCTGTGTAGACCAGGCTGACCTCAAATTTAAGAGATGAGCCTGCTTCTGCCTCTGAGAGCTGAGATTAAAGGCGTGTGCAACCACGCAGGGAAGGTTGGGGGGTGGGATCTGCTCTCCAGCCTGGATAGTGGGGCCCGACCTTGCTCAGGTTTCCCACCTGCAGTTGGGCATTGTCTGAGGCAAGACGCATCGGCTACTTTATAGGCTTATGCTGCAGCTGGGCTTTGAATGCAGTGAACATCCGTGGGTGTCTGCAAAGCTCAGGGGCTCACAATGGAGCGAGGAAAGCAAGACCGACAACACACGATCCAGCACCACTCCCGGCGCCTTCTTTCGCGCCCCGAGCACTCCAGTGTCCCGGAAGCCACGCGCGCAGGCGCACTGGCGGTGCGCCCCCTGGCGGCCTGCGGCGGTAGCGCGCAGGGTCCGCCTACCGGTCGCGCGCCGCCGCCTCCGCCGCCGCTGGAGCCCAACATGGCGATGCACAACAAGACGGCGCCGCCGCAGATCCCAGACACCCGGCGGGAGCTGGCCGAGCTGGTGAAGCGGAAGCAGGAGCTGGCGGTGAGTGGCCGGGGCCGGGCCGCCGTCCCCGCCTGGCCTCCCAGGCCGCTCCAGACGCGAGAGCGGCGGGCGGCCGGGGTCCGGGCGCTCTGGGCGGCCGGGCGCGGCGCGGTTCCCTGCGGCGGCGCGGCTCCCGGCCTGCGCTCGGCGGGGCGGGGCGGGGCGGCGAGGGCGCGGGAAGGGCGAGAGGCGGGAGGCGGGGACGCGCTCCCGTCGGGCTTAGCTGGTGTGAAGGAGGCTGCTAGACCCCAGCCCGGAGAGGATTCGGGAGCGTGTCGAGTGGGTACCCACGGCATATTGCACGCGCGGCGCGTTTCAATGGCCGGAGAATGTGGTGTATTTGAGGATGCCTGGAGGGGGCTGGCGGGAGACGCAGGACGCAGTCTAGGGAATTTGGAATGGTGACGCGCACCCGCAGCCGCCGGCACCCTGGTGGCTCACTCCTCCAGGCTCCCGCCTTTTGCGTCGAGCATCCGGGAGGCAAAGCTCACCTGAAGCTGCCCTTCCAGGTTTCCATAGCAACCGGCATCCGCTGCGGGCGGCCCTTCCAGAGCTTGCTGGGAGGGAGCTGCTGATGTAGAAAAGATGGTTTTGAAAAGCTCTTCATCCTTCTGCTGGAAAGCGACACGTTTAGTGAGTGAGAATAGAGACAGCTCACACACTGTCTCATCCCTGCTCATGATAGCTAGGTTTCCCTCTGAAGTAGATATAAAATCTTGCATGTGTGTGCATTTTTTGAGGACTTTATTTGTAAAAAGGTCCATCACCTCCACTCTTTCACAAAAATGGCTCGGTGTGGGTAAGCTTGGCTTTACAAGTCTGTATCCAGATCTCAGTTTGCTCATGCTTTAATGCTCGTTTCTCCATGTCCCTCTTCTCATCACTTAGGAAACACTTGCAAACTTGGAGCGACAGATCTATGCTTTTGAAGGAAGCTACCTGGAAGACACTCAGATGTATGGCAATATTATCCGTGGCTGGGATCGGTATCTGACCAATCAAAAGTGAGTGTCAGAATCTAGTACTATCCATTCTGTCTCCTACTAATAGGTTTTTTGTTTTGTTTTATTTTTTGAAAACATGGCCTTACCATGTAGTCCTGGCTAGCCTGGAACTCATTATGTAAGCCAGGCGACCTCAAACTTACGTACTTCCTTCTCCCTCTGACTCCTATTTGCTAGATTTAAAGGTGTGGGCTGCCACTGTACATCTTGGGGTGTTTGTTCTTGGTACCCTCTCTGTAGGGAGTCGCTAACAGTCGTAGTGTGAAATGAGGTCTAAGCTTGAGCTTGTCCTCTGACACGGCTGGCCATTGCTTCCCTGAGTAACACTGGATCAAGCCCACATTTGTGCCAAGGGAAAGTCGGACCCATGGTGCAGGCGTGTGTAGGTGTAAATGAAATACAGCATGTAACTTAACTGTCTTCTGCATTTTAGTCAGCCATGGTATACAGTTATGATTTTTGCCATAACTGTATTCTAATTGTACCGTTATTGATTTGGCAATATGATCCTATAAAAATTTCAAGACTTGTGAGAATTTTTCAAATCTATAGAATTGAGATGATGTAATGCATGATCAATTTGTATTTTTCCCATAAATTCATCAGTTGCTAACTTACTGTGGGTGTAAGCTCTAATATATGAAACCATCTGTGTATACTTACGATTGTTTGTTTTGAAATAATTGCAGGTTCATATAGGAAGCTGCAGAAACAGCAGAGAGGTCTTATATGTTCTTCACACAGTTTTCTCTGATGGTTCCATTTTATGTAACTATATATTAGTACATTATCAAAACCAGGAAACAGAAATTGGCATGATGTGTGTGTATAGTTATATGGCATCTTATCATGTGTGTATAAGCACAAGATGTAAAACATGGCTCAGTGGGTAAGAGCACTTCATGTGTAAGCCCAATGAACCGAGTTTAGAACCCAGAACCTGTGTTTAAAAGATGTGGCAAGAGATGATGCAGCGTTAAGAATACACACTGCTCTGTCAGAGGACAGGAGTTCGATTCCCAGCACCCATGCCAGGTGCCTTGCAACTACCTATGTCTCCAGCTCCAGGGGATCAAACTTTCTGTACTGCCCTTATGGATACATAACCCCCAACACATTAAACACAAATATGGTATAATATTTAGAAAATGCACATCTGGCATTTTTTTTTTTTTTTTTTTTTTTTTTTTTTTTTGGTTTTTCGAGACAGGGTTTCTCTGTGGCTTTGGAGCTTGTCCTGGAACTAGCTCTTGTAGACCAGGCTGGTCTCGAACTCACAGAGATCCGCCTACCTCTGCCTCCCAAGTGCACATCTGGCATTTTTGAGCATGGAAATTTGAGGTGGGGACAGGCCAGCCAGCCAGCCTGGAATATGCAGTGCTGTCAAAATAACAAGATCGACTTTGGCTCAACAAGGTAGCAGGCAAGGGCCAACACGGGAAAGTTGCCCTCTCATTTTAGTATGTGTTCAAAGATGCCGAGCTAGTTTGGCGCTGGTGGCGCACACCTTTAATCCCAGCACTCAGGAGGCAGAGGCAGGCGGATCTCTGTGAGTTCAAGGGCAGCCTGGTCTACAAAGCGAGTTCCAGGACAGCCAGAGCAACATAGAAATCCTGTCTTGAAAAACTAAAAAGAAAAGAAAAGGTGCAGACCGGATCTGCTGTCGGGAAGCTCTCCTTCATGGACTCCTTTCATCACTTCTGTTTCCCTGTGCTTTTCCGCCTGCTCACTGAGAACTGAGACACTCGGACCATGAATCTTTGCACCTAAGCATATTAGCTTTTACCTCCTGAGAAGAGCAGGACATTTCTGCATATCGCTCTGACGCTTACAGCTTCAGATTTAACACTGATTCCTTCAACTTCCCTCAGCCCCAAAGCAGTTTTTGATCCTGGGTCCAGTTGCTTTCAACAGTTATGGCATTAATATTTTTGTTGGTTTGTTTTTGTTTTTTTGAGAGAGGGTTTCTCTACAGAGATCAGGCTGGCTTCTGAGTCACAGAGATCCACTTGCCTCTGCCTCCTGAGTGCTGGGATTAAAGCTGCTCACTACTGCCTGCAGGGCCTGCTTTCAGATTTTTTTTCCTTTTCTTCCTTTCTTTCTTTTTTTTTCTTTTTTTGGTGCAGGGATAGCACCCAAGGCTATGGTTGCGCATGAGTGTTCTGCCACAGTGCTGAGCCCTATAGTTTTAGTGCTGTGACCTCATGAGCAATCCTTTAAACATATTTGGCAAAAGTGTAAGCGTTTTGTGACCCTTTGGTTCTGCACCTCTGTCTTACCGGGTGACATGGTGTCAGGTGGTCCTGCTACTCCGCTGTAAAGACAGCTTTCTTCATGCTAGCATGATGGCCTAGTGGGTTAAGATGCTTGTCGGCCAGTCTGGTGACCCGAGTTATGTCCCCATGACCCACAGTACCCAGGATCCATGTGGTGGTAGGAGAGAACCGACTTGTGCCGCTTGTCTCTACCTCTTACATGCACATATACATACATATACGTGCTAAATAAAAAGCAAAATATTTAAATTTTTTTTTTTTTTGAGAGAGGGTCACACTATACACTTTATAGTGCTAGCTGGCTTGGAACTAGCTATGTAGATGAGGCTTGCTTCAAACTCACAGAGCTACACCTGCTTTTGCCTCTTGAGTGCTGGGGTTAAAGGACTGTGCCACCCTCCAGCATCTCCCCAAGTATTTATTCAGTAGACTGACCTTTGCCCTGTGTAGTTCTCAAAGGAATCCTGGTATAAAATTAAATTTATTTAAAAGAGACACTTTCTATCACTTGTCTGTACTAGTAATTTTATATATTTACTTACTGACACTGGGTTTTACTATGTAGCCCAGGCTAGTCTGGAACTTCCTGTATAGACCAAGCTATCCTGTAACTCACAGAGCTCCATATGCTTCTGATTCCTAAATGCTGGAATTAAAAATATCTACTATAATGCCCATCTATAGTCCCCTGTTTTTGTTTTTGAGACGGGGTTTCTCTGTGTAACAGCCCTGGCTAACCTAGAACTTGCTTTGTAGACCAGGCTGGTCTTGAACTCACAGAGATCTGCCTGCTTGTGCCTCCCAAGTGCTGGAATTAACCTGTGAGTTACAGGATAGCCTGGTCTATACAGGAATTAAAGGTGTGCATCACTACCATGCTGCTGTAGTCACTTGAAAACACTGTTCATTTATTTTATGTAGATGGGTGTTATGTCTGCATGTATGTTTGTATACCACATTGACCTAGTGCCCTCGGAGGCCGGAAGATAGCGTCTGATCTCCAGGGACTGGAGTTCCAGGTGTTCATGAACTGCTGTGTGAAAAGTAAAGAGTGTGGCTGGGGAGATGGCGCAGCCGGGGAGGGTGCTCTCTGCAGCCTGGCCCTGAGCTCGGTCCCTGGAGTGAAAGGAGAGAACCGACCGCGAAGTCGTCCCCTGACCTCCACACACATACTGCGGCACACACGTTATCACAAACACAGTAGTCATCCGTAGTTCCGCATCTGCCCCAGGCGCCCCAGTTTGAGTTGAACTCATACCTTGGTACTCGTTTCTGTATTTTAGAAACTCCAATAGCAAAAACGATCGGAGGAACCGGAAGTTCAAGGAGGCCGAACGGCTCTTCAGCAAATCTTCAGTCACATCGGCAGCTGTAAGTGGTTGTGGCAGCGAACGGGTTTGCCTGCCTGTGGCCCTTTATTGAGCAGTGTGGACTGTTCCTTCCTCCCTGTGTGGGTTGGTGTCTTGGGGTCTGTGGTCACTTGTCAGGTAACCGATGACTTCTCTTTTAGGCAGTAAGTGCCTTGGCGGGAGTTCAGGACCAGCTCATCGAAAAGAGTGAGTCTCTTTTTACCTTCTTTATCAGTTTATTTTAAAGCCACCAAAGGCCCTAAGTTAACTCTGGTTTACCCGGTTGGGTACCTAAGAATTGTATCTTCTGTGGTTTTCTCTTGCTTCTTGAAGTTGGGAGCCTTTGGGCTTCTTCCCCAAGTCTTTTTTTGTTTTGTTTTGTTTTGGAGGTGGGAGATCTTGCTATATAGTCTGTCTGTCTGTCTGTGTAGATCGTACTTGTCCCAGTCAGACATACACCTGCCTCTACCTCCCGCTTGCTGTGATTAAAGGCCTGTGCCACTATGCCATCTACTGTATCTTTCTCCAAGGAAGGAGCTCCCGGCCTGCTGCCACGTCTTTCTCATGAAGCTGGGCTGGAGATACCGAAAGACCCCAAACTGACACCGCTACTGTAGGGCTTATATTCCTAGGAATTTTGTTTGTTTTTTTGAGGTAGTCTGTTCTAACCCATGCTGACCTGGAGCCCGCTAATAACTGAGCTGGCCTCAACTAACTGACCCGCTTCTGCTGTTCTCTAGTGCTGGCCTCACAAGCCTGTGTCAGTGACTTCAGTTATTAGCTCTGCGTAGGTTTCTATCCCAGCCAGACTCCTGTGCCTTAGTCCTGCCTGTTCCAGAGTCATTTCCACTCAGAGTCAAATCCCAACATTTGTCCAAACAGATTTATTCAGTGTCCTTCAGAAGTTTTCTGTCCAATGTCATGTTTTGTTACTCCTGTCCTTCCCCATCCCAGAACCCTGCACAGTGTGGTTGGGTGCTTGTCTGGCTACCTCACATGCTACAAATCCTTTAAATTTGAGACAGGCCCTCGCTGTATAGCCCAGGCTAGCCTTGAACTTAGGTATTAAATATTTTCTAAAGTGTACACTGGCCAGCTATTTGAAATCTTCCTGTAGTACATGATTGGTATTACTTGGGTTTTACTGCATGTCAAGTTAGTTTTGGCTAAATGGTTACATACCTTGTTGGCCTTGTCAAACATTTTTAATTTACGTGTATGTATAAGTGAATGCATCCGATCCCCAGGAACTGAGGTTACTAATGGTTGTAAGCCACTATGTGGGTGCTGGGAACCAAACTCTGGTCCTCTGGAAGTGCAGCCAGTGCTCTTTACCATGGAGCCATTGCTCCAGCCTTTGTCCCTGTGTTTTGCAAGAGGATGTTGCAGATGCTTTTCATCGCTGCTGACTGCTAGCCTCCTTCAGGGCTGGTTTTCCCCTGACAACTCGTTGTTTTGGTTATTTGAATCTCTTTCTCACTGACCTGGAACTCAGAGACCCGCCTGCTCTGCCTCCCAGATGCTGGGAGTTCTGGGACCAGATGTAAGCCAGCACCTGGCTTTGCTTCTATTTAGTTGTTATGGTATGGCGTCTTGAACCTAGGGCCATGAACGTGCTAGGCCAGCGCTCCGTCACTGAGTTACTTATAGGAACACGGGTGGGAGATTCACATGACCTTGGGCAACTTACCAGCAGCTGCTCCCCTGAAGAAATGTCTTTGAGCAATTATTACATGCTTATAGATCAGGGAGGGCTGGGGACCTGTGAGTAGTTCAGATCCATGATGACGTGGTGACAGGCTCAGTCCTGCAGAAGTCACCGTAAGTGTTGTGAGTCTGTGAGTTCAAGGCCCTGTCATGCCCAGAAGACAGGGTTTCCTAACATTCTGCCCCTTCCTTCTATAAGAGCATCCTTCCTGCCGTTGTTCGCCATGATCCTTGACCCTTTAGAGGGAGTGATGTTGATGTCCCAGTCAGGGTTGCTTGTTCAATGGTCATTTGTTCTCATCACTGGACTGACTGGTTGAGTCATGGCCCTCTACGAAAAGAAGCTTCACCTACCAAGGTTGACAGCAGCACCAGTCTACGGATGTAAATATAAACATCGAAATGGCAGTTTCCCGGGTTCATTAGTAAATCCACAGCCGTGGCTTCTCCACTAGGGCCTGTGAGGTTCATTAGTAAATCCACAGCCGTGGCTTCTCCACTAGGGCCTGTGACCTCCCCCACCACAGGCTTTTGGCCAGGATTACAGTAGTTCCTATGGAGTGGGCATTATATCCAGCCAATGAATGGTTGCTTCCCTTGACACTCAAGCCTTGACACTGTTCCCTGACGTGTTGATAGTGTTATACACAAGTTCCATAGCAGAGTAAGATTGCCAGTGACCTCGCCCCCAGCAGCCAGCATAGAACCTTACGGTATTATGGAAGCTAGCCAAGAAGGAGGGAGCTTCTAGCTCTGTTCTGGTTTGATTTTTCCATGTTCTGTAACCAAAACCTATAGTGTTTTCTTTAAACCCTGTTTTTTTAAAAAAATTTCTACTATGCCGGGAGATGGTGGCGCATGCCTTTAATCCCAGCACTTGAGAGGCAGAGGCAGGCAGATCTCTGTGAGTTCGAGACCAGCCTGGTCTACAAGAGCTAGTTCCAGGACGGGCTCCAAAGCCACAGAGAAACCCTGTCTCGAAAAACCAAAAAAAAAAAAAAAAAAAAAAAAAGAGAAAAAATTTCTACTAATATTATTTTGTCTTTGAGATAGGGTCTTACTATGTAGCCCAGGCTGTCCTTGAAGGTGATTCTCTTCAGCCTCCCCTCCCTAAGTCTTGGGACTGTAAGTTGCTCTTACAAAAATTTTAATTTTTCTTTTCTTTTCTTTTCTTTCCTTTTTTTTTTTTTTTAATAAGACTTACGGGGGCTGGAGAGATGGCTCAGAGGTTAAGAGCACTGGCTGCTCTTCCAGAGGTCCTGAGTTCAATTCCCAGCAACCACATGGTGGCTCACAACCATCTATAATGAGATCTGGCGCCCTCCTCTGGCGTGCGGGCATACATCGAGGCAGAATGTTGTATACATAATAAATAAAATAAATCTTTAAAAAAAAATAAGACTTACGTCTTTCTGTGTAGCCCTGGAGAGCTGGAACTCATGTAGACCAGGCTGGCTTCAAACTCACAGGAGTCCTGCCTCTGCCTCCCAAGTGCTGGGATCAAAGGTCTGCGGCATCGTACCTGGCTCACCTTGATTTTCTTTTCAACTAATAAGATTTAGTAAAAGTTCTTCATCTGATTTTGTGTGTTTGGGTTTCCTTGGATTCCTTTTCTTTTTAGTTCTATTTTTATTCACTTCCCTCTTTCATTTTTTAATATAAAATTTTCTATTTACTTGTTACTGCTTGTATCCACACCTGTGCCACAGTGCACATCTGGAGGTCATAGGGCACATTGTGGGAGTTGGTGTCCCCTTTCACCGTAGGATGCAGGGATCAAGCTCAGGTCATAAGGCTTTGTTGCAGGAGCCTTTGTCTGTGGAGCCAGCTGAAGGAGGCCTCTGCTTGGATGTCGTCTGTAAAGCAGATGGGGGACCTGAGGGTCCCTGGAAGCCCAAGTGTTGATCCCATGATTGTGTCCCACGAGAGGAGCAGTGTGCTTGACCTGTACTCCCCTCCTCTGTGTGGACTCTCCAGGGCTGCAGACTTTCTGAAAAACAAGACTGTGGACCAAGTCCTGTGTGGATGATGCCTGTGATCCCCAGAAAGGAAAGGCAGAACATTGCTTTATATCCTCTTTCAGACTTCTACTCCGAGCATTTTATTTTCAAACCATTTCACAGAAATCTCCTCTCTAAATGCATTATTTCTGCTTCCTTTGGCTTTGTATTTTTATCCAACTAGAAAAAGGGTGGATTTGCACGGCCTCTACAGAGGACTTTTGTGTAAATTGCGCAGCATCAGACATTTTAGTGTAAAGAATATAGTTAAAGAAACAGCAAGCAAGTGGCTTTTCACCTCGTGGCCTTGGCAGGCCCGGCAGGCACTGCTGCATGCTCTGAAGCTTCCCGCAGAGTTGCTCGCTGCTGTAGGGCTTCCCTTTCTCCTGGAAACCTTCCCTCCATCAGCAGTCACAGGCCGCAGTCGCCCTGCTCTTCTGCAGTGTGTAGACTTCCTTATCTTTGCTCTACAGCCATGCTGCTCATTCTTCTGTCCGTGAGAAACATCCTCAGTGTGGCGCTGTCGGTGGGACATTGGCTCCATGTACAGGCCTTGAGTTTCTGTGAGCTAGGGAAGGGAGTTCTTGTCTGTACTGTAATAGCATCTGGTCCCCATAGTTCCTTGTCATGTATCTTCAACGTAATTCTGCAACACAAGTCTTGGGCTGGGACGGACTGGAGTTCTGTGGTAGAGCATCCTAGCATGTGTGAGGCCTGGAGTTTGATCCCTAGCACTGCAAGTCAGCAACTAAAATGCAGCTCCTGAAAGAGAGCCCATCTTTTTTGTGTGTGGGGTTTTTTAACTTTGTTTCCTTTTGAGCCTGTTGAGCAGGGTCTCATAACCCAGGCTGCTCTCAAGCTCACTGTGCAGCCAAGAATGACCTTGAACTTCTTACCTTCTTGAATGTTGGAATGATAGATGCACACATACATGCACACGTGCTGCTTAGAATGGTTCGTGTGGTGCTGGGGATTGAACCCAGGACTTTGAGCATGGTAGGCGAGCTACATCCCATCCGTTTCTCATAATTCTTGATGTCCATGTCAGTCCTTTAGGACAAGAGTTGTTGCTTTGGATAACTGTTTATCAGAGAGGAGACCTAGGTGAGTTCTGGGATCCTAGGCTTTGAGCGGTTGGACATGGAGAGAGTTTCTAGAGCATGGCCTGCTGTCTGTTTGCATGGGCCTCCTGTAGCAGAGACTGCAGATGCACAGCCAGCTGCCCTTCCGGCCCCTGCCAACTCAGTCCTTTTCTGTCCCATCACCAGCTCTGGTCCAAGGCTTTGTGGTCTCCCAACACTTAGAAAAGATCATTAGGGGCTAGAGAGATGGCTCACCTCCACTATCAAGTCCCTCCCACCCAGGGTCTAAAGGCAGTTCATGGTAGCTGGGAGAGGGAGCAACTTCTTCAGTGACTGAGTCCCTGGTGAGTTACCTATGGGCCTGTAATGCCCCTCCCCCTCCCCACTGCCCTTGACTCCAGTAAGCTCCTGGGAATATCAACAATTTAAAAGGCAACAATAGTAACACAAAGGAAATGGTCTGTGGGTTGGCACTGGAAGTACTGGTTTTCATGCCTGTGCATCTCTATGATGCTGTGTCTTTGGTCCCTCACCGTGTGCCCCTCCAGCTGGTGCCCCCCACCCCAGCATCTAATTCTGCTTTCTTGGCACTGTCTCCTAGCCCCTCCTGTAGTTCTCCCTCCTTGAAGATGCCTTCTTCCTCTCATGGTCCCTTTTCTAGTTTCCTGGCCTGTAAGCACACATCTGTAAACATGTCCACATGTATACAGAGCCTTAGATTTAGGCTCCTCGCCATGGTGTCTTTCTGAGTCTGGCTTTCTTAGTTCTGCGTGATGACTTCCAGTCACATCCAGTTTCCTACAGAAGTCATTCATACACCTGCTCTTTATCCAGCCACGTGCTGATGGAGGTCTAGGCTGGCTCAGATCCCAGCTATTGTGAGCAGTTTGGCTGTAAGTGCAAATATCTGGGTGGTGTGTGGAATTAGAGTCCTTCGAGAGGGGTTTCACTGGGCCATGTGGTGGGTCTGTTTTCACTGATTTGAGAACCGTCCACACTTAACGGCTTTCTGTAGTGGCTGTACACAGCCCGCCCCCCACATAAAGGTTCTTCCCCATGTTCTCACCAGCATTTGTTGTCTTTAAATTTTTGAGTCAGGGTCTCACTATATAGCCTTGACTGTCCTGGAACTCACTATGTAGACCAGGCTGGTCCACTGCCTCTGCCTCCTAAGTGCTGGGATCAAAGTGTGCCCCCCCCCCATTCCCTGCTAATGCCTAGTTCTTTGGACAACTGCCTTCAGTTCATTAGCCCATTTTTTTTTGAAGATTTATTTATTATGTATACAGTGTTCTGCCTGCATGTACACCTGCACCCCAGAAGAGAGGGTACCAGATCTCATCACAGATGGTTGTGAGCCATCATGTGGTTGCTGGGAATTGAACTGAACTCAGGACTTCTAGAAGAACAGTCAGTGTTCTTAACCATAGAGCCATCTCTTCAACCCTAGCCCATTTTTTTTTTGATCAGATGACTTGGGTTTTTATGTGTAATTTTTGCAGTTAAAAAAAATGCATAAATGCATGTGTGTATGTGTGCATATGTGTTTGTGTATAGTTCTTTGAGGCAGGGTCTCTCCCTAAACCCAAGGCTTGTATTTTCTCTGCTTGGCTGGAAAGTATCAAACCCCAGGATCTTCTATCTCCACCTGCAGAGTGGGTTAAAGAGGGTATGCAGGAGGCGTGACCTGTGTGGTTTTGGAACCTGAGCTCTGTCCTCATGATTACATAGCAAGCGCTCTTAAGCACTCAGTTATTTCCTTCACTTACCCCCCTCCCCAGTTAAAAAACAATACAAAACTAAAACATCCTGGATACCTAATTTTATATATGAAGATGGTAAAGACTCCTACCCCCTCTGTAACCTTGTCCTTCACTCTGCTGTTTCCTTTGCTATGCGGGCTTCTTCATTCCTTATAATCCCGTTTGTCAGTGTCTAGAATTCGGTCCTGTGCTGTTGGAGTCCTGTGCAGAAACCTCTTGCATTTGCTGTATTTTAAATATATATGTGTATGTATATATATTGTTTTGATGTGTATAGTGTGTGTGGCGGGTAAGGGTGGGGGTCTGCTTGAGTTCATTGCCCCTGGAGAGAGTATTGGGTTCTCTGGAGCTGGAGTTACATGTGATCGTGGAGCCTTACACAGGTGCTATAGCTCAGTCCTCCACAAGAACAGTATAGCTCAGCCTCCAAGTGGTCTCCAGCTCAGGTGAGCACCCCTGCCTGTGTCGTCAGGGCTTCTGCCTCCAGTCCTATATGACCGGCTGTGATCTCTGACGACTGGGTGTCTGCTGAGTGGGAGCTACAGATCTAGCTTCAGTCTCTGTGTGTGCTATGCATGCTGTTCTCTAGTGTGAGCCGATGACAGCTTTGTCAGAGTGGGCTGTGATTGTGTGGGCTTCTTGCTGGGTCCTCTGTTCTAGTCCATGGGGCTACGTATCTGTCTCTGCCTGTACCATGCTGGTTTTTGTTACTATGGCTTTATAATTTGAGATCAGGTACTTTCAGCATTGTTCTTCCTGCTGAAGATTGCTCTAGCTATTTGGGGCCTTTTGTACTTCTATATGAATTTTAGGATTTTTTAAAAATAATTATGTGGAACATGTCAAGAATTTCAATGGGGTTACACTGGGTTTGCAGATCGCTTTTGGTAGCCGTCACATGTTAGTCACTGTGAATTCTTCCTGTCTACTTATTTCTTCAGTATCTTAAAGGTTTCTTGTTTGTTTTTATTTTTTGAGATAGAAGGGTTTTACTGTGTGCTTCTGCCTGGCTTGGAACTCCACATAGATCTGGCTAGCATTGAACAGGGAGATTTGCCTGCCCTGCCTCCTGACTGTTGGGGTTAAAGGCTTGTACCACCACTGCCAGCAAAGTGTCTTGTAGGCATCTTTCAGATCCTAGGTTAGGTTTGTTTATTTATTTAATTTTGGGGGTGGGGGGTGTTTCTCTGCATAGCTTGTCCTTGAACTTGCTCCTTGACCTCAGATTCACAGGAGACCCACCCGCCTTTGCCTCCTGAGGGCTGGGACTAAAGGCATGTGCTTCCACACCTCATTTTATCTTTTTTATTTATGTTTTATATATATATATATAGGTATTTTGTCTACAAGTGTGTGCACCACACGCACACAGTCCTAGAGGTCAGGTCCCCTGGTTGTGAGCTGCCATGTCGGTGCTGGAAACCAAACCCAGGTCCTCTACAAGAGCAGCCAGTGTTCTTTTTTTTTTTTTTTTCTTAAATATTTATTTACTTATTATGTATACAGTGTCTACGTGCCAGAGAGGGCACCAGATCTCATAACGGATGGCTGTGAGCCATATGTGGGTGCTGGGGATTGAACTCAGGACCTCTGGAAGAGCAGCCAGTGTTCTTAACCTTTGAGCCATCTCTCTAGCCCAGCGGCTAGTGTTCTTAAGTGCTGAGCCATCCCTCCAGCCCGGTTCATCTTTCTGAGGTGAGGTCTCGCTGTGTTGCTCAGGCTGGTCTTGCACCAACAGAACTTCTCTCTGCACTGAATTGTCTCATTAGCCTTGCTTGTCGGGGATCAGCAGACCTTAACATTAGACTTCATGCTGGACTGTTCTCTTGATCTCTGTTTATCTGTCCACCGTGAGCAGCGCAATGCTGGTTGTTGCAGCTTTGTGAAGGTAAGTTTTGAAGCCCTTCTAGCCTTTTCTGTTGGTTCATTTGTTTTGACAGAGGCTAGCCCTGAATTCATGATCTTCCTTCCTCAGCCTCCTGAGTATGTGATGGCGAGTGTGTGCCAACACTCTGCTCTTTTGGTAAACTTTATGTGAAGTCAAGATGCTTTGCCAGTCCTGTGCAGCTCCGTGGCTCTGGAGCTCCCTCTCCTGGTGCCTTCCTGTATCGTGTTCAAATTGGTCCCTCATTTCTGAGATCTGGTTGTTTCTTTGCTTTTTTGCGGGGGAGCGGGGAGAAGTGTGTGTTGGGGGTCTGTGTATATGTGTTCCATGGCATGCATGTGAACAACTTGGGGAGTTGATTCTCTTTCTTCCAAGGCTTCAGGGATCGCTCACAGGCTGGTAGGAAGCACTTTAGGGATCGCTCACAGGCTGTCAGGTTTGTACAGGGAAACACTTTGACCTGCTAAGCCATCTTGGTGGGGTCTTCTGCTCTAAAAAATGTTTTTTAAATGTGTTTTTGAAGTAAGCTCTCTTAAGTAGTTTAGGCTGGCCTTGAACTCCTGATCTTCCTTCTTCAAGCTTCTCAGCTCTGGGATTACAGGGATGGGCCTGGGATTACAGGTATATGCTATTATGCCACACCTTTCTGTTTTACTTTGTTTTAATCCCTCTCTCTCTCTCTCTCTCTCTCTCTCTCTCTCTCTCTCTCTCTCTGCACCCTCACTCAATGGAGGTTGGAGGACGACCTCAGATGTTAGCATGTACCCTCCATATCATACGAGACCGGGTCTCTTCTTGTTCTACATTCATATTCCAAGCATGCTGACTTGGGGGAATTTTCCTGGCTCAGTCCCTCATCTCCCTGTAGGAGTTGGAGTTACAGATGCACACTTCTGTGTCCAGCTTTCTATGTCCAGCTTTATGTAGGTTCTAGGAATACAAACTTAAGTTCTTGCTCTTACCTGTAAAGTGCTTTACCCACTGAGCCATCTACTCAGCCTTTCCTGCTTTTTACTTTTTTAAATAATTTATTTTTATTTTATGTGCGTTAGTGTTTTGCCTGCATGTATGTCTTTGTGAGGGCATCAGATACCCTAGAACTGGAGTTACAGACAGTTGTGAGTGCCGGGTGCCTGGAATCGAACCTGTGTCCTCTAGAAGAGCAGCCAGTGCTCTTAACCTCTGAGCCATCTCTCCAGTCCCAACACAGAATCTCTTGATTAGCCCATGCTGGCCTTGAAGTTGAGATTTCTTGTCTCACCTTCCCAAGTGGCAGGGTTATAGGCTTGTGCCGCCTTCTTTTTTTAAATTTATTCTTCTCTCATATATTACATCCTGACTGCAGTTTCCCCTCCCTCCTCTTATCCCAGTCTCTCTCCCCTACCTTTCCTGTCACCCAGATCTACTCCTCCTCTATTTCCCTTCAGAAAAAGGCCGACTTCCCAAGGACATTACCCAGGCATGGCATAACAAGTTACAATAAGACTAGGTACCTCCCTCATGTTAACGCTGGACAAAGCAACCCAGTAGGAGGAAGAGGGTCTGAAAAGCAGGCAAAAGAGTCAGAGACAGCCCGCTCCCACTTTGAGGAGTCCCACAGAGGACCTAGGTCAGACCTATACAGGCTCTCTGTTGCTTCAGTCTCTGTGAGCCCCTATGAGCCCTGGGTAATCAATTCTGTGGGCTGTGTTCTTGTGGTATCCTTGACCCCTCTGGCTCTATAATCTTTTGTCCTCCTCTTCCGAAGGATGAAGGATTCCCCAAGCTCCACCTAATGTTTGGCTGTGGGTTTCTCCATCTGTTCCCATCAGTTGCTGGATGGAGCCTCCCCGATGACGTTTATGCTACTCTCCTGTCTACAGTATAGCAGAGTGTCATTAGGAATCATTTCACCAGGAGGTGGTGGTGCATACCTTTAATCCCAGCATTTGGGAGGCAGAGGCAGGCAGACCTCAGAGAGTTCAAGGCCAGCAACCCTGTCTTGAAAAATCAAAAGATAAAAAATGGGGAATCATTTCATGACCTTTATTTTTTCTTCCAGTCGTGCTTGCTTCTATCCTAGACCTTGGGGCTCTCAGCTTCTGGTTCCTGTCCTCCGGGCGTGTCTGGCATGGGCTCCCTCTCGTGGCATGGCTCTCAAATGCAACCAGTCATTGGTTGGCCACGCCTACAAGTTCTATACTACCTTTACCCCAGCACATCTTACAGGCAGGGCAAATTGTAGGTCAAACGATTTGTGGGCTGGATTGGCGTCTCAGTACCTCCACTGGAAGCCTTGCCTCATTACAGAAGATGGCCCGAACACACTTGGCTCTTGAACTGCTATTTTAAAATTGGTGACTTAGGGCTGAAGAGCTGGCTCAGCCGTTAAAGGCCAGATTCCCCTGGCATTGGTGGCATACACCCTTAATCCCAGCACTCGAGGTGCAGAGGCAGGAGGATCTCAGTGAATTTGAGGTGATACCCTCAAAACTGGTGGTACCCCCAGCATACACACTAATCAATAAAGTGTGATTTAAAAAAGGAGGGGAAGCTGGAGAGGTGCAGTTGTTAAGAACGTTTATTGCTTCTGCAGCTGACCCTGGGTCAGTTCCCAGCACCCATGTCTGATGGCATGCAATACCTACTCCAGGAGATCTGATGTCTTCTTGCCTCCACAGGCACGGGTATTCCACTGCCCATAACCCTGCCTGCACACTCATACATAGAATTTAAAAGTGGACTAAGTAACTGCTCTTTTTTTTTTTTTTTTTTCGAGACAGGGTTTCTCTGTGGTTTTGGAGCCTGTCCTGGAACTAGCTCTTGTAGACCAGGCTGGTCTCGAACTCACAGAGATCCGCCTGCCTCTGCCTCCCGAGTGCTGGGATTAAAGGCGTGCGCCACCACCGCCCGGCTAAGTAACTGCTCTTGAAAAAAGTTCAGAGTTATCCTCTGACCTAGGAGGTTCAAGGCTTGAGTGACATATCCCTTCCCCCCCAAAAAAAAGATCCAAAGCCTCAGTAATTCAAGGATTTGACTGGACTCTCCTCCCCAGTGGGTACCTTTTCTTTTTTTTTTTTTATATTTATTTATTTATTACAATATTCTGTGTGTATGCTTGAAGGCCAGAAGAGGGCACCAGACCCCATTACAGATGGTTGTGAGCCACCATGTGGTTGCTGGGAATTGAACTCAGGACCTTTGGAAGAGCAGGCAATGCTCCCAACCTCTGAGCCATCTCTCCAGCCCCACCTTTTCTTTTTTAAAATTTATTTTTAATCACATGTATGTGTCTGTATGGGGTGCGTGCATTTGAGTGCAGGCACCCAAGGAGAGGTGTTGGCTATCTTAGCACCTCATGGTGTAGGCTCTGGGGCTCTGAAGAGCAAGCAGTACCTACTCTTAACCCTGGGGTCATTTCTCTAGTTCTCCCCACCCCCACAACCCTTTAAAGAAAGACAGGCTTCTCTGCCGGTTTTGCCAGGGTCACTGTCTCCCATCCTCTAGGTGTAAGTGTCGCTCTCTTCAGCGCCGGCCATGCAGTCAGTCATACAAGCCCTGATGTAGAGGGTGACGCCAGAGCTGCCGTCAGGTTTAGCCCTGCACTCTTGTTACACTGTTGCAGATTGCAGGCTTTCCAGGATTCCTAGCTTTGATGCTTTGGATGGACGTTCCCTGTCTCTTCTGTAATTTGGCCTGCGGGTTCACAAGCAAACATTTGCTGATGACAGGAATTTGGGGGATTCTGATCAGGCTTTTGGGCCCTGTTTTCTCTTCTCTAGGGGAACCAGGAAGTGGGACAGAAAGCGATACTTCTCCAGACTTCCACAATCAGGAGAACGAGCCTGCCCAGGAGGACCCTGAGGACCTGGACGGTTCCGTACAGGGAGTGAAGCCCCAGAAGGCTGCTTCTTCTACTTCCTCAGGGAGTCACCACAGCAGCCACAAAAAACGGAAGAATAAAAACCGGCACAGGTTAGTGACAAGGTCCTACCCAGTCCCAGAGTTCTTGTGACTACTGGGAGGGACTTGGTTAGAATGAAAATACCTGGGACAGTGGCAGAGCCCTTATACTTGGGGTGGCAGAAAATCTTTTGGTGCAGGTCAAGTGGGCTGGTGTTCTCTGAGGGAGGGAGTGGGTGGCAATAGAGAGGCCCTGAAGGATCAATGGGAGTCGCTAGGATGGAATGTGACTCCTTTAAGCCACCTGACATCGCGAGCTTTGGGTCCTTGCTAAGAGGAAAATGGAAATAGAAACGAGTCCTTGCAGAGTGACTCTGGTTATTGGGAACCTGTGGTCTTTGACTCCTGGGCCCTGTCTGCTCCTGTGAGAGCTCAGTTGACATGCCTTTCTCTGACTTTTTAAATACGGGTTTGGTTTTGATTGTTATGACTTTTCTATTTTGTAGTTCTCTGAGTATGCTGCCTTCAGATACGGGGAAACACTTAGAGCCCCTAAATGCGGGCGTTCCTTCGTAGGAACCATCTGCGCACTGCTGCTTTTGCAGTGGGAAATGAGATGGGAATGACAGCAGTGGACAGAGAGGTCAGGTGTCGCAGGGATCTTAGTGGGTCACTCTGCCTGGGTTTGTATGCTAATGCTGGGCCTTAACTCAGAGGGGAATGAGTCTGTAGAGGAGGGGAGGGGCTCTCCCTCCTTTTGGTCTTGGAAGCCTGAACACTGGGGGGGTGAAGGGAGTGTACAGGGCTGCGTGGGGGCACCCATCCTCTGGTTGGCTAATGAGTTAAGTTGCTTTAGAAACCTGTGGGTGTCCCTTCCTGCACCTAGGGTGTCCCACTGTGAACTCACAGGCCTGGCACCTAGGGTGTCCCACTGTGAACTCACAGGTCTGGCACTGGCTGATTTAAGGTGAAATTTAACTGGTTTAAACCTCTTTTCATCAACAGAGTTTTGAATCCTTTTAAGTTTTTCTTGTTCTTTTTTAAATTGCAGAAATAGAGTTTCCTCCCACTAAATAGGGCTGAAGGACCGCTGCTTTACATTTTTCTGCAAACAAAAAATCCACTGTGCTAATCTCAAACTATAGTAAGAAACAGCAAAGAATTGCCCCCTACCGTCTTGGTAAGGCTGTAGGTTATTGGAGCATTGCGGTAGACTTGGGGCTACCTTATCACAGATAGCAGAGACTCATACTCTTTTTTTAAACTATTTATTTACTTTTAAGTTTTATTTATTTATTCATTATGTATACAGTGTTCTGCCTACATATCTGCCTGCAGGCCAGAAGAGGGCACCAGATCTCATTACAGATGGTTGTGAGCCACCTTTTGGTTGCTGGGAATTGAACTCAGAACCTCTGGAAGAATAGCCACTGCTCTTAACCTCTGAGCCATCTCTCTAGCCCAAGATCCATACTCTTAAAAAGAGTTTTTATGGGCTGGGGAGATGGCTTAGTTTGTAAAGTGCTTGCTCTGCAGGTGTAAGGACCTGAGTTCTAATCCCAGCACCCACGTCAGAGCACTCAGTGAGGTGTATATGTGTCTGTAACTCCAGCACTGGTGACATTGAGATCCTGGGGGCTTGCTGGCCAGCCAGTCTAATAGAAGTGATGGGACCCTTTCTCAAAAACTATGTAGAAAGACACCAGGGCTGGAGAGATGGCTCAGTGGTTAAGAGCATCACCTGCTCTTCCAAAGGTCCTGAGTTCAATTCCCAGCAACCACATGGTGGCTCACAGCCATCTGTAATGAGGTCTGGTGCCCTCTTCTGGCCTGCAGGAATACATGCAGACAGAATATTGTATACATAATAAATAAATAAATATTAAAAAAAAAAGAAAGACACCAGCATCGACCTCTGCCTCCATATGCATATATGTGTTTATACATGTATATATCATATACACACAAATTGGCATGATAATTTAATATTTTCTTCTGTGTTGTTTTTATTACATTTATTTTGTTGTCATTTTGGCGATTCTTTTCCTATTTCAAGGTGTCTAGAGCAGGGAGAACATTCTTGAAAGTCCCTGGGGCTCTGCATCACTCACCAGTGTCCTCTCTAGGTCCTCTGCTGTGTGTGACACCTGTGTGCCAGTGATGCGGTTAGCTCTAGACTGGCGAAAGGCGCTGGAGGAGCGCCCCGTTTAACTTTACCCTTGCAGGTTTCTAGAGCACCTCCATGGGAATAACACTTCGTCCCTAGCCCTCCCTTTCCTGGCCCCGGGAATGAATTCCTTCCAGAAGCACACCAGCGTTAAGAAAGACTGCTGTTGGGCACTGCTCTCCTACAAGGCTAGTCCTACTCAGAAGGTGGACTGAGTTCTGTCTCCAGGATCCTGTCTGTCTGGTGGCCTCTCAGAGCCTCACATGCTCATTTGCCCCTGAAGACTGGTGGCACCGGGTTGCTTTATTTCTTAGGAATCTGGGTCAGGACTGCCCTAAGTGGCACCTCAGTGGGCTAAGGCAGTTGGGGTGAGTCCTGCTACCTTTGCACACTTGAGGTTCAGGGGTGGAGCTCAGTATCCGGACAGGACACACTGGTGAGTTGGCACCCAGAGCAGTGAGTGCTTCCTTCTCCACTGTGCAGTGGCCTGTGTATCAAAGTCAGGCCATGGTGACAGGATGTCTGAGGACTTGCCACATGCCAGACACTGTGGAGGAGCAGTAGGAGGAGATACTTGAGCTTACCCCTCTTCTGGGATATGAAAATTCATCAAGAACCCCCCTCCCCCAAGGCTGGGGATTGAACACAAAACTTGTTGCATGCTAGTCAAATGAAAATCACCAGCTTTCTGAATTCTTACATTTTTGCGTCTGAACAGTAGTTAAGCCCCACTGTCTTTAAAGAGAAAACAAATACTAGTGCTCTTAGAGGTTACTGCTATTCCATCACACCCAAGATTTGTTTTTGTAAAAATTGTTGCTTATTTGTTTTAAGATGAGGTTTTATTATGTAGCCCTGGCTGGCCTCAAACTAATTTCTTCTGCCTTAGCCTCCCGAATGCTGGGATTGACAGGGATTACCAAGTTTGGTTAAATAAGTACACTTTTATTTGTGTATGTATTTATTTCTACTACTAGGGATTGAACCCAGCATGCATCTACCAGTAAGCCACGCCCCCAGCTGATACCATCTATTTTCATTTGTGAAGGTTGAATCAGTTTGAGAGGAAACCATTTTTAAAAAGTCCCGCTTGTCCGCTGGTGTGTGTGTCCAGGACGGTCCTAAGTGAGATGGTTGTGTAAGTGGTGCTGAAACTCGGCTCTCGTACGATGCCCACAGACATGGTCTAGCAGAACAGCCAATTGAGCATCGTCTTCCTGCCTGTCTCCAGTCTGAAAGGTGTCAGAGAAGCGAGGAGCTGGAGTCAGAGCCCAGGCTGACGCTCGCTCTGGCCTTTCAGCCATGACAGCGCAGAGTTGTATCCTCTCCTCTGGTTTATGGATCCCAGTTACCTTTGTTTTGCTGGGGTAAGGGTCTTCAGACCTTGGTATTCCTTAGCTGCTACACTGATGTAAACAAGTAGACTTGCCATACTAGGCAAGGTGTCATGTGCCTGCATTTGCAATACTTGGAGACTGAGGCAGGACAGCAAGTTCGAGGCCAGTGTGGGCTATATTGTGAGACCTCCCCCCCATTTCATTTAAAAAAAAAAAAAGGCTAGTGAGGTGTTGTCAGCAGTTTAGGGGGCAGAGCTTGTGAAAGAGAACCGTCACGGAGGTTCGGGCCTCAGAGTCTGGCTTCCAGGAAGAACCTGGGTGGCACTGGGCATGTTCACAACTTGAGCTTGAATAGAAAGTTACATGCTTTGCTATTTTCAAAGTGGGAAGTGTTTTGTTGCCTTTTGTTTCAATGACAATATGTAATGCCTACTTGTAGCACCTTCTGCTGTGTAACTAAACCTCTTCCCCCCCTTCTCTGGCTGTCCCCTCTTCTCTCCCCTGCTAATCTCTGTCTCCCCCACCCTCTCTTTTCTAATGCCCCAATTCTGTTTTCAGTACCAATATCTTAGCAGTTCTAACCCTGAGTCTGGCAGCTAACACAAGGGCTGTGGCCTCTGAGTGCTCAAATGCAGTCACTTGCCCTCCCGTCGTCTGCTTTCTGCGCTGGTCCGCACTGCGGGAAGGGAGTCCCCCTGACCACACAGTCTTTGGTGCTTTGATGTTCGAAACCTTATGGCTTAAGATTCTTAAAACTGACTTTGTTTCCACAAATCTTGCTAGGGTGGCTAATCGACTAACTTGTTCAATTAGTATATTAATTTCTATTGCTTTCTTCCTCTCCAATGCTGCCCCTCAGCCCGTCTGGCATGTTTGATTATGACTTTGAGTAAGTTTGATTTGCATTAGTGTCTGTGCTGTGTTGTTTAGTGTGTAGACCCGGGATGCTGTTCTGAGACCTTTCTAACCCATAGTTTGTCTGTTTGATTGTAGGTATGTATATTAGGTTAGGCTGGGAAGTTTTTTTTAAAAACAGAAAAACGTGATGGAGGTAACATTTTATTTAATAACTTAAGCAAAATTAAGTAAACTTCACTTTTATGCATTTTAATTTCTTTTAAAATAGATAACCTGTACTTTTAATTCATATTTAAATTGATTTTCTGGCTTTGCTTCTTAAGGAGATTAGTAGCTTAAGATTTTGATATTTTGCTTTTAAAAGATTTAAAATTTGAAATTCTTATAATTTCTTTTGTGTTTCATATCCAGAAACACAAACTCCTAGTCTGTTTGCTGTTGGTCACTGCATGTCTCAGAACCTGTCAGTGACATAGTTACAGAGCTAACACATTGACCTGAGCATGCCCTCTTAATCCAGTTTCACTAATTTTGCAATAGTTTTTATTTAAAAATTCTGGCTTTTATAACTGCTGTATATTTCCTTTTTTAGTCACCTCAGTTTGCCTTATGGCAAAAATATCTGCTCATTTTTTTTTAATACTTGCTTACTATCTGAGGAAACAGCTAAATTGTGACATAGTCTAATGAAGAATGTGGACTTTAATTGAGTAGCCTTTGTTATAGCTGTGCCCTATGCAGTAGCTGCTTGTTGCCCTGTTTCTGAAGTTAAAGTGCAAATCTCTTTTATTTTTCCTACCACAGGATTGATCTGAAGTTAAACAAAAAGCCCCGAGCTGTAAGTATCAGCCAGAAATCTTAAAGACTGGCAGTGTTTTGTTTTGTTTTTTAAAAAAATTGGTTTTGATGGGTTCTTAAAGGGTTCATCATCTGTGCTAGACAAGGGCCCAGTCAGAGGCTGACGAGCTTGTAGATAGTTTTGGTTTTCAGAGTCTGTATGATCCTAATCTAGGGTCACACTCTAGTTTCTAGACCCTGAGGGTCCATCTGTATACTCCAGCTACCAGCTGTTCTTTACTAAAATGTTTTAGAATGGACATGGTGGCACATGGCCTTAATCCCAACACTTGGGAGGCAGAGGCAGGCGGATCTCTGAGTTCGAGGCCAGCCTGGTTTATAGAGTGAGCTCCAGGACAGCCAGAGTTGATACACAGAGAAACCCTGTCTTGAAAAATCAAACCAAACCAAAAAAAAAAAAAAAGATTTATTTTAGTATGTGGGTGTGGGTGTGTTTATCACACACACGCACATTTGCTCAAACCAGGCTCTGAGTGTACCATGACTTGTGTTTCTTTCTCTTTAGGACTATTAGAAGACTTGTTAGCAGCAGCTTCCAGCTGTGGAGCCCTGCTTCCCCTCTGACCTCACAGCGACAAATGTCCCTCACCTGACTGTGGCCATCCGCCTCTGCTTTCCCAGACCCAGTGCCTGTAACTGGCTAGTCGGTCTTAACTGTAGTGACGAGTCCTTTCTATAAGACTGGGTCATTTGCCATCGTCACCGGTAGTAGCAGTTCAGCGGGAAGATCTCTTCTTGGTCCCAGTTCCAGCGGGTGGCTAACTGTGCATTTCTCCCTTCTTAGAATGAATGTCTCCCCCCAAACTGGCTGGCACCAGCTCCATCTGTGACCCCCCCCAATCGAGAAGTGCACATCTCTGATTTTGTGTTCCGCTGAAAGTAGAGCCCGGGTCCCACTGCAGATGGAGGCTGTAAATATCTGCCACTCTTTCGTTTGGTTTTGTGTTGTATTATTTTTTTATTGTTGTTTTTATCATCTGATTTTCTTTTGGGACATTTTGTGATGCCTGTACTTTCCTGATGACACATCCAATGGTCTGTTTCATGTGGTGTCAATATTCATAACTGAAACTAAAGTGGCTTTCAGAAGTAAATGGGCAGTTTGGCTCTTTGACTTTTTGACTTCTGTAGGGGGAAGGTAGAGAGCGTTTAATGGTGGCGTGTTGGAAGCAGTCTCATGTCCGAGGAACAAGAAAGCCGGAAAACGCCATCCTCCTAGAACAGACACTTGGATTCCTTTGTAGAAATAAAATTTCCTTGCCTTCCATCTCTCATGCTTTCCTTCTCAGCCGGAGATTTTCTTTTCCATCTTTTCGCACACTTTCTCTCCCTTCTTCCCTTCTCTCCCCTCTCCCTTCTCCCTCTGTCTCTCTCTGTCTCTCTCTGTCTCTCTCTGTCTCTCTCTGTCTCTGTCTCTGTCTCTCTCTCTCTCTCTCGACAGTGTTTCTTCTCTCTGTGTAGCTCTGGCTGTTCTGGAACTCACTCTGTAGACCAGGCTGGCCTCAAACTCACAGAGATCCTCCGGCCTCTGCCTCCTGAGTTCTGGGATTAAAGTCATGCATCACCACCACCCGGCTTCCATCTTTTCTCCTTTTGCTGACATTCACTTGGTTAGATATTATTCTAAAAATCACCAAGCCCATGGGAGAGCCCAGAATTACTGAAAAGTCAGCTTCCACTGAGTGGAGTCAGAGCCTCACAAGAGCCAGCACTGCCCACAGAGAGCCCGGCCTGCAGAGTCCCTGACGGCTTTGGCTGTCTTCAGTGCAGTGGCCTTGGCTGCATGCACATTGTGGTCACCTGGGAAGCTCAGCCCAATGCCAGTGCTGAGATCCCATTCCCAAAGGGATTCTTTCACAGAGTCCAGGCTGCTGACTAGGAGCCTGCTTGAGGCCATTGTGTTAGAAACTGAGCCATACAGCCTGGGTCGGGCGAGTGGTGAGATTCAGGGCCTTGCCTGTCCTTTGACTGTCTAGTCACAGTCCTTTCTGATGCCTGGGCCTTGTAGGGGGCTGAGCCTAGATGGCCTATTACCAGAACCACCCTCTGGTGTGCAAAGGCTTTGCCTTTTGTTCTTGTTTGGTTTTTTTTTTGTCTTTATTTATTATTATTATTATTATTATTATTTTTTTTTTTTTTTTTTTTTGAGACAGGGTTTCTCTGTGTAACAGTTCTGGCTGTCCTGGAACTTCCTTTGTAGACCAGGCTGGCCTCTAACTCACTGAGGTCTGCCTGCCTCTGCCTTGCCCGTGCTGGGATGAAGGTGTGCGCCCAACCACTGCCCAGCTCCTTTTGTTGTTAAAATCCATTTCCTTCGATGATTTTCCAGTCATTGGCCATGTATTTGGAAGCAGAACTCCAGTTCTAAAGGAAGTAGTTTAAAATACGGAGATTGTTCCTTGAAAACGAAAACCCAGAAGCGTTTTGGATCCTTCCTTCTTGGTTTATCGCCTTATCCTAAACTCTGGGGAAAGCAAATGGTCAACGTGAACACATCTGAGCCTCCATAGCTGGCTGTGTGTAGAGAAGTAGCGGTGCTGCTCAGTAGAAGGTGTAGTATTTATTTCTTGCATCGTAGAGAGTTGGGTAAAAGACATCAACCGTGCTAGGCACGTGATCTACTACTGAGTACCCTCCCAGGCCCTAAGCGTGTGTCATGTAGCAGCATGTCTGTGTATGTGACTGTCCCCGTGTGTATGCAGAAGATTGTGGCTTGTGAGCTGTTTGTTTTATTGCCTCCCCCACCCCGTAAGGTTTACCCATTGGTTGGGTCTTCCGGTTTTTCTGTCAGCTGGCCAGTGTTACTTAGGCTCCGAGAGACTACTTGCTTTTCCCGTCTTGGGGTGGCTTAGAAAAAGGCATCTGGAGCGATTGGCATGCAGAGTCCTGGGAATTGATCCTCAGCACCGTGTAAGTGTGGGCATGGTGGTGCCTGCCTGTAGTCCTAGCTCGCAGGAGGATCGGAAGTCAAGGGAGTTAGAGGTCAGCCTGAGCTAAAAGAAACCTTACTTTAAAAAAAAAAAAAGGACCAACTCCAATAGGTTCCTGCCTCTCTGCACCATGCTGTGGTCCTGACTTTATCCACCAAGTTTGCTTACAAATCATCGATGGAAAGAATGGCTGTGCTTACACAAGAGAACATTAATCTCAGTGGACAGGGTAGTCTTTCATTGCAACCAGCCAGCCAGCAGTCCCTGAAGTGACAACCAGGGCCCTGTGTGTTGTGAGAGGGACTGGTTTAATGGAGTAAGCCAGCTCCTAAGTCCTACAGCCCGGGCTGTAGCTAGCCGTCCTGTGTTGGGGGAGTGGGTGAGAAGCACCAGCTGGCTCCAGCGATGCACCTGTCCTTTAGAAGGACAAACGACAGGAATGGAGGGTGGCACACTTGTTTCTGCCACCAGGTACCCTTGCTCTGTGCGTCTCTCCAACACGGGAAGAAGAGCTTGCCCTTGGCCTCTGGTAGTTAAAAGACAAGACCTGGCCTTTTGTGGTAACATTATTGTCAGCTACTTGGAGGATAGTCTAGCGCAAAGCTTCATGGGAGTGCCAAGCCCACAGCTCCAAGGACTGAGGAAGGGGCCATTCTGTTTAAAGTCAGTGTCCTGGGGTACATGAGGAGAATGTGGGGAACAAGACCAACCCACAGAGTTGGGGCCTGAGGAGGGACTTTAGGAAGCTTGGGACAAGGCCAGTGTGGACCAGGAACAATGCTTTTAAACCCACTGTGCTGATCCAGAGACCCCAGGTCTCAGCAGCCTTGGCACTGTAAGAAATGGCTCTGTCGTTGCACGGCTTAAACCGTTAAACCCCCACTTGAGTCTGTGCCGTTCACTCTCAGGAAAATCCTTTGTTCCAACAGTAGGAAGCAAGCAGTGGGGCCTTCACCTCGAGGCTTTTGATCCTGCGTGCAGGAAGTAGAGAGCGATGCTCCTGTCTCCACCCTCGCAGTAAAAACAAAGCTCTGAAGAGCCTTCGTCATAAGTAGTCGGCGTGTGTTTCTAAAGTGCTCTCTGGCTTAATTTTTGCACTTACTTTGGTCTTTCCCACCCTCAGCTTTATTCCAAGTCACTGAGGCGTTTGCACACTGGAAAATTCTTTTCAGAAGCTCTGACTTGATGGAAGTGGTGGATGATATTCTGTATGCACAACTTCCTTCCAGCATGGGGCTGTGTATAGTGCCTAGGAAGACTGTGTGTGTGTGTGTGTGTGTGTGTGTGTGTGTGTGAGAGAGAGAGAGAGAGAGAGAGAGAGAGAGAGAGAGAGAGAGAACGCGAGCGCATGTCAGTCTATCCCTGTGTTCCCAGGTTTTGGTCTTCAGGGCTAGCCTCAGGATTTGAAGCACAGGTTTCATTTTGAACACTGCTCTGTGGGGTCAGCCATGCCGTGGGTCGTTACGGGTGCTGGCCCTTGCTTATGTGTCCACGGGAAAGGGAGTGGGTGTGGGAGGGAAAGAGCAGATCTTGGATGTGTTTTCTCTTTGGACCTCAGCCTTGTGTAGTTCTTCACTTGGAATATGTTGTGTAATACGCCTAAATATTAGTTCATTAATATGTGGATAATTTATATGTGGATAATAAATATTAGGTTGAACCACAAGAAACTGCTGACAGTGGCATTGTTTTCACCGGTGAGAGTGGCCGTCAGGTTTAATAGCACGTGTTGGAGGTGTGTGCACTCCAAATCCTTGTTGCTTATGTGCAGCGACACGCCGGAGGCCCCTGGTCAGTGTCCTCCCGCTCCACACCTTCACCCTAGATAACCTGTAGATGTATGTGCTTGGTAAAGGGTCTGGATCCTGGTTCCCAGAGGCCTTTGTTGTCTCCTTGAGTGGTGGGGAGGGAGCTCCTTGAAGCTTCTTTGATTCATTTTAAATTAATTAATTTTACTTTAAATACATTGTGTTTTGCCTGCAAGTATGTCTGTGTGGGAGAATCAGATCCCCTGGCACTGGAGTTACAGACGGTTGTGAGCTGCCACATGGTTGCTGGGAATTGAATCCGAGTCCTCTGGAAGAGCAGCAGTGCTCTTAACCACTAAGCCACTAAGCCACTTCTCTAGCCCTCTTTTTCTTTTTTGTTTTTTAAATTAGTTTTGAATGTTCACTTTTTGTTTGTTTGTTTGTTTAATTGAGACAGGGTTTATCTATAGCTTTGGGGCCTGTCCTGGAACTAGCTCTTGTAGACCAGGCTGACCTCGAACTCACAGAGATCCACCCACCTCTGCTTCCCAAATTCTGGGATTAAAGGATGTGCCTCCGCCGCCACCCGGCTTCAAGCCTCTTTGAGAGATGAGTTTGTAATTCTGCTCTAGAGAGCTCCACCCATTTGAGCTCACCATCTGTTAACTTTCCCTCTTGATATCTTCACCCTGGTGATTAGAATTACCACCAGGTTTGGGGAGAACTTTTGGCCATACCCATGTGCAAATGGTACCTTCAGATGGTGTTGGAGTGCATTCAGCGGGAACTTGGGTCTCAGTCGTACAGCCTCTCTAGAGACGGCAGTGCTGTGTCTTGCAGGGACTTTGTGGGGTCTGAGGAGCGTGGACAAACACTGTTTGCAAAGATGGTAAAGTGCTCGTTCTGCTCTGCCGTTCCTTAGATTAGAAGACAGCCCAAAGGCGGCCTCGGGGTGGCAGGATAGTTCAGCAGGCTAAGCCATTTGCCCTAAGCCTCATGGCTTGAGTTCAATCCTTAGGACCCACACCATAGACCTAAACTGTCCACTCATGCACATGTGTATGCGTGCACACACAAATGCAAAAACATACAGAGCCAGGCTTGGTGGTGCACACCTGTAATCCCAACCAGCAAGTGAGAAACTGAGGCAGCAGCTTTCCTATGCCAAGCTACCTGCAAAACAAAGCAAAACCAAATTCCAAATACACAGCTGCCTCATTTTCACTGGCTTTACTAGTCCACTGCTGCGTGCCAGTTCTGTAGCCTGTGCTCTAGTGGTGGTGGTGGTGCTTCCCAGCTTCTGCTGCTGCAGTAAACGCATTCCGTCATTTTTGCAGACGAGGGCTCGGGATAAATCAGTAGGATTGCTGAGTCAAGAGGCACTGTTTCTTAGGTAAGCTGAGTACCAGGTCCCTTCCAGAGTCGACAGTATGACTCTAGCGATAGAATTATTCCCTGTTTTCCCACATCTTGCCCAAAAGACAGCATTTTCAACCTTTAAATTATTTTTCGTTTCCTTTTATTTTATTTATTTATTTATTTATTTATTTATTGAGACAGGGTTCTCTATGTAGTAGCTTTGGCTGTCCCAGAACTCACTTTGTAGACCAGGCTGATCTCGAACTCACAGAGATCCACCTGCCTCTGCCTCCGGAGTGCTGGCATTAAAGGCGTGCGCCACCATAACAGGCCCTTTCAATTCTTTTGGAATAGCAGCTTGTGGTGATTTTATTATATATAATTGTGATTTTTCTCCTTGATTATTCTTCCAGCTTGTGTGTGTGTCTGCAACATGTGGCTGAGGGTTGAACAGGGGATTGGTACCTGTTGAGCAAGCACTCAGCCACTCAGTTATACTTCCTGCCCAAGAATTTTCTTGGCTAATTCATTGCCGGGACTGTGAGAACTCTGAGCAGATGCCTTTGAAAATTTACTGCTTAAACAAAAAGCACACAGCTGTGTTGGAAGGACTTGAGAGGATTATGAGGTTGATACAGTCCTGCACTACGTACGGAGACCCTGTCCAGAAACGAAAGCCAACAGGAGTTCCCTGTATGGGTCAGTGCTCTGCTTTGCGTATTCTCCCAGACAGAGCCACTTCTCCCGAGCACATTAGTTCGGATCTCATGGGGCCACTCTTACCTTCACTCTCCGAAAGACACCAGCAGTTTGGGCTTTTAGCAGTTCCAGGTGGGCAAGTCACTCACTCCAAGCAGTGGTAGTAGTAGTACTGGGAGCTACCAGAAGGTGGCAGCAGGGTACCGCATGCCTGGCATATGGCAGGCTTGGGTGCCTAAGCAGTTCCTCCCACGGAGAGTCTCCTTGCTCTTTCTTAAATTGGTAAGCAGTTTAGGATCACCAGCCTTGATAGCAGCTTCAGGTGGCACACCCTAGGTTACAGCGTGGGCCTCCTCCCCCTCCAGGAACTGGCTGGAAGGGTTTACATGCCACGGCCTAGGATAGCTTGGGCTTCCTTAATTACAGGGCTCTACTTCCTGCCTCTTTCAGCCAAATCTCCTTCACCCTTACCATTAACTAGGAGGTCCCCAGGACAGGTTCTTGTCACTCTATTGGCTATGAGCCAATGACAGAGAAGATGAGCCAGGAGTTGAAGCCTGGGACAAAGGTCCTGGGGTCCTTGGGGCCACCTTCACTCTGACAGGGCTTATCTGATGACCCAGCCCCAAGTTCTGTCTCCTCAACACACAGGGGTTGCCCTTCTGTGCAGGCTGTTCCTGGAGAGGATTGAGGGAAAGGAAAAGAAATGGGAGTTGCAGAGATGGGTGCTGGCCTTGTCCCAGCCGCTGGCTTTCCTCATCCCCTGAAAGACCAGCAGCTTGGGACATTAGTAGCTCCAGGTGGGTCTTCTTTGGGGACTGCCAGGTATTCCCGTATCCTGAAGAAGCCTGCTAGAGACTTGAGTAGACAGTGACATCCAGAGCAGGGCTGCTTCATTTCATTTTGGGCTGGCTCAGTCTGGCAGGAAATGCAGAGATTCCCTATATCAGACTACAGCCATTTTGGCTTCTGAGCTGGCCAGGGTCGGGGGTGGGGTGGGGCTTGAAGGGGTTAAATCTGTGGCACAGAGCTTGCTGAAGCACCTAGGAGCTGGCACCTGCTGGTGCAAGTGGGAGGGGCCTGTGGGAAGGCCTGGCATCTAGGGATCATTTCCCAACAGTGGGAATTTGCATACACACCAGTTTCCCCATCAGCCTCTTGGCTCGAGTAACCAGGAAAAGCAGGAGGAAAGAGCAACTGGGGCAGCTACTTGGAATTTGATCCCTTGCAGCTTGCCTGGTGACTTGAGCTTTGGTCTCAGGAGTCACATTCCGTCCTTGCCACCCTCTCCTGTTAAGCTCACACGTGGATCACTGTGGGCCAGGCAGCTGAGGCCCCGTGAGGAGGGTGGTGAGTCGCCCCCAGGGGAGGCCTTGCTAGTGAGTGGGGCTTGAACTGGTGCCTGGCTGCCTCTAGCTGCCTCTAGCTGCGTCTAGCTGTGGCAGCCTCTTGTATATCTGGAGAGGTGGTCTGTCTTTGTGTCCTGTTCACAGGTAGGGAGGCCAAGGCCCTGTGACTCGGCACCACCCTTCGAAACCCACTTTAGTGAGCCAGGGGACAAGAGGTGGTTGAGAACCTTGGAGTTAAGCTGAAGCAAGTCACAGAGAACAGCCTTGGCTTTGAGCCTGGCTGCCTGCGTTGCCCTGCCCGGAAGCTAGATTGAGAAAGAGGCCTGGAGGCATGGCTCTGTGGCCGGCTAGTCCAGCTGAGCTGGCTTCCTTGTCAGGAAGCATGGGTGCCAGGGCAGGCTCACAGAAGGCCTGAGCTGACCCTCTCTTCCCCAGGGCCCAGCCCCAGGTGGCACCTTTTGTGTGGCTCCGTAGTCCTCGCTGGTTCCTGTCAGTGAACCAGCAGGGCCAGGCCCTGCCTCCTGACAGCCACAGCCTGCTGGCACTAATGCCGCTGCCTATCTGCCCGTGGGATCCCCTCATATGTCACCCCCGTAGGACAGTCAGCAAATGACTTCAACTCTGGTGAAGGACCAGGCAGAAGACTTTTCCACTTCCCCTTCCAGAGGACCCTTGATTTCAAGCTTCATTATGTTGTACAGAGCCTGGGCCCTCCTGGGCAGCTGAAGTGGACGGGCGTTATAGTTGTCTCTCTGGGAGGACATTTCTTCCCATTTCTGCAAGGGCTTGAGTCACGGTAGACTGGTGTCAGATTTTGGGATCAGGGACAAGTACTGAAAGCCCTGCCCCAGCCTGCCTTCTTCCTCCGTGGGACCTTGGGCAAGTCACTCAGCCTTGCCAGGCGGCTGATAATGAACTAGACGGTCCGGTATTTTAGCTTCCTATCCCGTAAAGACAAACAGATGCCCATAAATAGCCCTTTAACCTGAGAGCACACTGGAGTGTTTGTGTGTCTTGTGTGTTTTGTTTCCCGTTTGAGATAGGGTCTCGGGCAGGCCAAGTTGGCTGGGAACTTGCTTTGTAACCAAAGATGGCCTTGAACTTCTGTCCCTCCCACAGCTTCGCGAAGCTGGGGTTGCCAGTGACTGCCCCAGCACCAGGTGCTGAGGAGAGAACGCGGCTGGCTGCATTCCCAGCTCCTTAAACGGCAAAATGTAGTTGGATTATAAAGTATAAGTAAGACTTTGCCATCTCCTCGTGCTGATAAAACCTCCCTACGAGGCTGGGAGCAACGAGCTTGGGACAGACACCTTGAATGTCTGTGGGAGAGAGGCTCCCAGCTCATGCATGGCGAGGTACCCTGATCCCTGCCTCAAGCAGAGATCTCTGACAGGGTGGCCAGGCACTGGTGGGCAGGGCCCCGAGGGTGACATTTTCTTCCACAGCATCACAGCTGTGTTGTACTTGAAGTCGTTTTTAAAGCAGAAAATATGGCTGCACCGGCCATTAAGTACAAACCCGAGGACTTGTTAAAAAAGGTGGGATTATTAAAGCTGTAACTTCTTCCATTTCCCCCAGCTGATAGTATTTGTTCGGGGACTGTGTGATAGCCTAGCCTTTCATTTAAAATATTTAATACGTGCAATCATTTTTGAGGTTGGAGCAGGGAGGAGGGGGGAAGGAAGCATCCTCTTGCCTGGGCTTGTCTAGGCTGGGGAGCAGTTTGACGTGGATGGGGTCGGTCTGTGAAGTCACCCACAGGAGTCATGCTTGTGGAGGCCTCGGATGAGCCGTTCTTATGTGGCAGGAGGCAGGCCACATGCCCAGCACATATTATCTCACTGAATCCTCGTGACAAACCTGTAAGGTGGCTGCCATTAGTATTCCCATTTCAGAGGATGAGGAAACTGAGGTCTGGAGGGACAGTCCCTTTGCTTCAGGTGGCAGTCAGTGGCAAGGCCTCCCAGCGCTGCTGTCCCTACCCCAGCTCTCCCCAACCCTCATCCTTCAAACACAGCAGACCTGGGAGGAGGCCTGGAGTGCAGCACTCAAGAGCTCCCTCCTACCCTCACCCCTCCCAGGTGCCCCACCCTCTAAGGCTATAAAGTGGTTGATCGGTTCCCTATTTCCTACCCTCAATTCTACAGCATCGAAAAGGGGAACAGCTCCGCCCGCCACCACTATCCCGCTGAAGCCTCAGGGCTCTCTGCTGTCACACTTCTGCTTCCGGCACCTGTCACCCGCTGTGTCCAGGGACATCCCACCTCCCATCCAGGCTCAGCTCCAAGGGACCCACCAATTCTGGAAACCTTCCTTTCTGAGGACAGGGAATGACGTCAAATGGCTCCCCCAGGGTGAAAGCTCGAGGCCACCTGCCCTCCTGGGCTCTCCTCACTCCAGATTAGCCCTTACCTCTCTTCCCCCCAAGCATATCAAAGACAATTAGCTCTTCAAGGACTCACAATAGCCTTTATTTTTGTCATTCTTTCCACTTAAAATATTTCAGTTTCGTATCTGTACACAGCATACATGTGTCCTCCCACCCATGGGGAAAGGTTAACAGGTGTGGGGACAGAGGGCCTTGGAGCCCTGGTGGGGTGACGGGGTCGGCGGACAGAGCGGGCGGGTGGGTTATAAGAAGCATCTTGCTTACTAACATGAAGCCTCATGCCCTGTGAAAAGGGATGAAGCCGCATTGGCTTGAGGGGGGCCTCGGAGGGCAGGCACATGGTGCCCAACTTGCCGGCGATGCCGGCGTCCCAGGGACAGGGTGGAGGGTGGGGCCTAGTTCAGGCCTCTGCTCCCCTAGGCCTCCCTCCCCGCCCTCTGAGAAAAAAGAGGGTTTGGGCATCAGCCACGGATGGACGGCCTGACTGGCAACGTCTCCTTAAATGACAGAGATACAATGTGTATCAACAGGGTGATCGCTTCTGACCCAGGCGGGATAGATAGAGGTGCCACAGGGCCAGAACCAATCCTATGGGATCTTTGGTTTGAGGATTCTCTTGCCAGCTCCATTCGTCCCTCTTCCAAGGTAGGCTAGGGGCTGGGGACTGATCTGTGATGCCTGACAGCCCCTTGAGCCACCTCCTGGCTTACTTACTGGGGTGCTGGGACTTGTAAGAAAGGATCTCAGCGGCCAGCTGCTGGGGGTCCAGGAGCTGTGGGAAGCGCCCCATCACAGCTTCTACCAGGTGTGGGGGGAAGACGCCACACAACTTGGTGTACACACCAGCCCTTTCTTTGGCCCTTTCGCTCACCCTGCCCCAGGGGCCCCCACTAGCCCCTGGGCTGGGCCTCTGGGGCTCTTGAAGGACTGGGGTGGGTGAGGGCAAAGGGTATGGCTCAGACCAGTACTCTCTGGCTGGAAAGGTGGGCAGCTGGGGCACATAGTCGGTAGGGACACTGAAGTGGCCAGCACCCATGGGCTGTCTAAAGGGAGCAAAGGCAGGTGCTGCTGGGAGCTCAGACCCATAGGTGTGATAACCAGCATAAGGACCCCGAGTGGAGCCCGACTCCCCAGGGCTGCCTCCTCGCACCCCCCATAATTCCGACATCTGGCTCTCCAGGGAGCCAATGCCTGAATCAAGGCACTCCTGGGAGGTGTATGGGAGCGAGTCCAGGGTGTGTGGGATCCACTCGGTGGGCCCAAAGCTGCCCCCACTAACAGGGAGGCTCCTGCCAGCCGTAGTAAAGGTCTGTGTGGAGCCTTCTTGGTGGGGGCCTGGGGATGATCTGGCCCCCAGTTTTTTCCCATCTAGACTGCTCTTCTCAGCTTCTGGAGACACAGAGCGGGGCTGAGAGGCAGGGGAAGGCCTCTGGCCACTTTTGTCCTTCACTGGGGTCCTGGGGGGTGAGAGGAGGGCATTGGCGCGGAGCTCATCAGCCACGGAACGCTGGGGGCGGCTCGGCCGCTCAGGGTGGAAGAACCGGCACTTGATTCCATAGGTACACTTCCTCCCTGCAAGAAGGACAAAGAGTGTCTCGAAATGGGGCCAGAGAGAAGAGGAGGTGCAGGGACTTTGGGGTTTAGGTAGTCTTCACAAGGAAGCCACCAGGACACAGGCAGGCCTAGGTGAATGGGCAGACAAGAGGGAAGGTAAAAAAGGCTACTGAAGACGGAGCTGGGTCTCACCATAGGGACATGGCTGCTTCCTGTGTTCAGAAGGCAGTGACTTCTTACGCAGGAAGTTGTCCAGGCTAGGCCCATGCCGTCCCAAAGGGTCATCAGGGGGCATGAACCTATGGTAGATGAAAGGGATGCTCAGGAGAAGGAAGTCATGAAGAGGGCCCAAGGAAAGGGCTGGATAGCCAGGCTTCCTGGGGAGAGATCAGCCCCCAAACTGCCTGTCTGCAGGATGCCCCAATTCTGAGTCTGCAGTTGGCTCACCCCAAAGGAAGAGGGGATCCCTCAGTTCAGAGGGGTATAGCTCAGGGTTACCTTCAGGCCACTCCCTAGGCTGGGAGTTCTCAAGAAGCCACAAGCTAACTGCATCTTGGGATGTATGCTGCCATAGACTTACTGGAGAGAGCCATCGAGGAATGCATTGGGTCTGTCTAAAGCTAGCTTCGACCCCCAGCCCCCAGTCAAAAGCTCTGCTGGCCCCAGCCTTCTCTCCGTTACTCACGTCACTGCCTAAGCTGCAACCCAGACCATGGGCCCACAGAGTCCACCCCCAGGATCTCTCCCAGTTCCCAGTCCTCCAGCAGGAACATACTTGTCGTTGACGAAAGAGTACATGAGCAGCCGCTCCTCAATGAAGCGCTTCCACTCCTGCCGCTCGCCTTGGAGGTCCCGGTACGTGTCATTGGAGACTACCACCCCATCGGATTCATAGGCCAGCTTCACAATGAAGCGGTCATCATAGCACACCACACGCTTGCCACCTACACGCCTGGATGGTGTGAACACCAGGATCTTCTTTTTCTCTAGTTCTCGCAGAATGTGCTGGTCTGGGGGATGACAGAGGTGCCGGTCAGGGGCCCCTGAGTCACCCAACAAGGCTCCATGGCTCACAGTGGCTAGGCTCAGAGGCCGTTCACACCAGTTCCGAGAGGACAGAAACCAGGCAGCCATGTGGAAACCAAGTGCACCTGTGTGCTTGAGCATCCCATTCAGCAGGACCGCCGAGCCCAGAGTGGCTCTTCCTGCTTCCCCTCTGGCCTGTGTCCCCACCACGGGGGTCCAGGAAGAAGTGTACTGGCCATGTCCCTCACACACTCAGAACGACGCTCCCAGCCTTGTTCAGAAGAGGCTCGGGAGTCCCCAGCCTGGCCCAGCCTTGCAGACTTCTAAAGAAACTGTCTTCTCACTCCCTCCTCCTCAAGGTGGGGGCTCTCGTGGGGGTGATGGCCGCAGCCTGAACACACCACGCATTCTCGCTGTGCTGGGTTAAGCACCTCCATACCGTCTCGATTGCTCCTCTGGCAGTGTTTGGTGGCTGTTGTCAGCACACCTCCACCCTGCCCCATTTCAAGATGAAGAGCTCAAGGCTCAGAGCCCTAAGGCCCTTGTCTGGGTTACTCGGGGCCAAGCCTCTCACCTTGTCTTCTTGTCCCAGCACCCGCAGTCTCAATCATGAAACTATATTGCCCCTCTGCCACTGGGGATGCTGAACGAGGGATGCCTCTGCAATAGGATGAGACACCTCAAGACTACACAAGGTGACTCCCAGCCATTCTCATCTGAACTGGGCTTCTGAAGGCAGCAGGCATTGGAAAAAGACAGGCTGGCCCTTGCTTATCATCTAGAAGGTATTGGCCCTATTCAAGGACTCTTTTGGGGAGCACCAGGGCCGCTGGTACAGTGAGGCCATCCCACTTCCAGCACACATACCTGTGATGGGCACATCTGGCCGAGGCTGTTCCTTCCTCCATGATGGTACAAACACGGTGATGTCTGTGTGGCCCCGCTCCAGAAACCAGTTCACAGCCAGCAGAATGCCCCGACAAGAGAAGACTTCCTTGTTCCCGTGACTGGCAGAGGAGGGGTAAGTTAGCTCACAGAGTAGCCAGTCTGTGGTCACCCAGGCCGAAGCAGAAGTGGGAAGTGGGCCATGCTCCAGCCCTGCTTGGCCTTGCTGGGTAGCTGCAGGACTCAGTCCCTGGCTCTCTGCCTATGTAGGGCCTAAGGCCTTGTCCCTGGGCCCGTTCCCACAGCGCCTGGTGGCCAGCCCCAGATGGGACTTTCCCTAAGATTCCATCTCCTCAAAGTGTGGATCCACCCAGGAATCTAGCCACACTGGCTCCCCACGTAGAGGGGGAGGGTCGGGCCACTTGCAACATATCTGGGGGTGGGTAAAGGTGATGGGAGACTTGGGGATCCTGCCCTACCCAGGAGCCACGGGGACCACGGGGACACAGATTTGCACACGTAGGCTGAGTCACTTCTTTCCCTCAACACTATACAGCAAGGAGGCACCAGCGGAGGAGGAGGAGGCGAGGGAGGCACCAGCCATGTTAAGCAGGAGAGAAACCAGACTGTTCCGGATTAAAGTTCAGTCTATGCGCAAGGTCTCAGCTGGCTTGGGTCCCTAAAGGGTGCAGGGAAGGAGCATGGGGAGTCACCCTTCTACAGGGGTCAGGAAATAACAGTCAGGAGGCACTCCAGGAAATTTTCAGGGCGAAAGTGAAAGGCCACCTCTTTTCCTCTCAAGAGGCCAGTTCCCTGCAAGCCTGCCCCTCCCTGCATGTCTGAGTGCGCGGGAGGGGGGGGGTACTGCCGCCGCCCCAGGGTGGGTGTGACTCCTGGCAGAAAGATGGGCAGGAAATTGCTGGGGAACTCTGCTTGCTCACAAGAAGGGCTGGGGCATCAGGCCTTGGGCTTGCTCTATCTAAACATGGCTTTCCTCAGAAGTAACCTAGCTGGCTCCTAGGCTGCCCTAGCCTGTGTCTCTGCCCGCAAGCTTGGTGGAGGGCACCTTTTTTAGACAAGCCATTTCACACCAGGGGGCTTGAGGTTAAAGACGCTGGTAAGGTGGAGTTCCTGGAAGTGCTGAAGGGGGGCTCCGTCCCCAGCAATCCCAGCCTTTGGTTAGCCCCATAGTGAGCGACTCAGACTCATATTTGGCAAATAAAACAGAATAAATGTTACGCAAAAGAGGCAAGTCCATGGCAGACCACATCCTGTGGGTAGCTTTAGGGAGAGGGGGGTGATAGCTGGAGTCCCAAGAGACAGAGAGTGGGGAGTGGGGCAGCTGGAGGCATGGAGGCTATCCGGGGCGGGGGTGGGGTGGGGTGAGGGTGAGGCTCCAGAGTCTCTCAGTCCCTGAACTGTAGAGGAAACAAAGTCATCTCCAAGGCAGCACTTCCAACCCCTCCTTCCCCGCCTCCCATGTAGCCTGCTCACAGTGGAGTCAAAACTCATGGGGAGCCGCAAACCTGGCCGCTCTGTGCTCTCCCTGGAATCATCATCAAGCCCACAAGAAGACCACTGCTATTACCCTCTGTTCAGAGGGTCCAGAGAGGGTAACTTAGCCACCATGGGTCACACAGCAGCCAATGTGAACAGAACCACTCCTGTTGGCGTTTAGGTACCAACAGCCCTGATGGCTGGGAAGGGCTCGGAGCCCTTCCACCTAGACCATATCAGTGCTGGGAAGAAGACTCCATGACACGCACAAGCAGCCTGGCTAGTGCTAAGAGGTGAGAGCCAGACTGGAGTGTGGGGCTACTGGGTCACTGTCGTTGCCCTTACTGAAGATGCGGAGAGAAGATGCAGCAGGAGGAGTGTCAGAACTCAAGCATCAATGGCGTACATTCTGCATATGGAGAGGAAGGGACACCCCTGAGCCAGAGAAATGGGCTCGGCAAATTCTTACACTTCCTTTCGGAAGCCAGGTGACATGTCAAAACCTCTGAGGAACATCCCCGTCTGTGGCTTCACAAAGCCCACGGCCCCATCAGACTGTCTCCTTCCCTGGCCCATCTGTTGTCTCCTCCAGATGTGAGGTAGTTGTCTGCACCATGGCTTACTGTCCTGAGTGTGCCATGTCCACATGTCCCCTGACCTCTCTGTGGATTCATGGCCCCTCCTGGACCAGCCATGTCAAGCTTGAGGATCTCCCGATGTACTGCCTCTGGGCATTTACCTCCCTGGCTGGGGACAAGTCTCCTCTCAGCCGTGCTGGTACCGGAATGTTCCCTCAGCAGGTAGTCAGAGCCCTATTCTTGGCAGCACTTGAGGCCTGAGGCCCAGAACGCCCGCCTGGACTACTCATTCAGTTCACTGCAATGCAGGAAGCTTGGTTGGCCCAGGAAAACCAACTTCCTCCCACCCTCAAGAGTCCCGCAGGCCCCCAGGTCGGGGCCCCTACCCAGCCTGATGGGTTGGGCATATGGAAGACTCTAGCTCCTGCCCAAGGACAAGGCAGGGTTAGCCTCCCCAGGTATAAAGAACTGCCTGGGCTGGGCCTAGTGAGTACAGGAAAATTCCCTTAGAAGGAAACAGAGGTGAATTTCCCCACGATTTGCATATGGTGGGGGCTAGCCCTTGTGTGTGTGGGGAGCAGCAGGGTAGGAACCAGGCAGCTGCTGAGACAGGAAATGTGAGGCTGGAATTCCCCTTCCGTGGCCACCCCAGCTCAGAAACCCCCAGCAGATAGGCAGGCAGGCGGGCCGGCAGACAGTAGCTGTCTGTCTCTTTGGTATCAGCTCTCCTGAACCCCTCCACTACTGCCCCTCCTCCCGCCCAGGCCCCTCCTTCCGCTGCCCAGGATACAAATACACATAGCACATGGCTGCCCACAAGACACCCAGCCCACGATTCCTAGGGAAGGTCAGACCTCTCCAAATTCCTACCCTGTCTCAGAACCTCCGAGAGAACAGCAGCCTCTGAAGGGACAAATTTGACCTGCTGCCCTCTGGCATGGAAGCCAGCGTTTCTCAAGCCTTCCACCCAAGATCAGTTCATTTTAAAGATGTGAAGACGGACCCAAAGGTGTTGAAGAGGGCTGCCCCCGTGTACCAGCTAAGTAGGGCCGGGGCCAGCTAGACAGCTCAGTTGACCCAGCTGGGTTGGGAGTAGGTGGGACCAAATGTCAGGTAGGGAAGAAGCTGGCATCTTGACAAGTTGGGCAGTTCACCTGGGACAGCCCTTGGGGCAACCAGGAAAGAGACTTCCCCTCTTCCTGTTCTCTTGCTGGGGTCTCCCCTGGTCCCTGCCAACAGGAACTTTTCCTTGTGTGTGATCCACCCAGGCCTGACTCACCCAGCCCGTTGTGCAGGCAACTGGGAGAAAGCAGGACTGAAGGGTGCGGCCTGGATGGAAGGGAGAAGTCAAGGGCTCCTTAAGGTCAGAGGCAGCCTGGCTCAATTTCTGCCTCCACCCCGCCTCCTTCCCTGAGCAATCTGCAAAGGTCTGGGAACCCCCTGAGATGAGTCCAGCCCAAGCAGTATCAGTTCAGCCAATATAGATCCCATCAGGGCTCACGTGAGCCCAGAGCATCAGGCCACCTGCACACACCCAGGGAGCCAGATCCGGCCAATAGGTCACACCTGGTTAGGGCTAGGACGCTCGCTCGCAATAGTTAACTAAGTCTTGCTTCTGTGGGAGCGCAAGTCTCGGACAAGGAGGTCCCGGAGGTTGTAAGAACTATTCACTTAGTACTTACAACTCTCCACATCCTATGCATTTCTCCCCTCAAGGGCCACCTGAGAGGAAAGATTGAGGAGAGAGTGAAGAAACGGCTCAACTGGTGAAGCAACTGGCTCCCAGAAAGCTCGAGCCCACAGGCCATTCCCCTACATTGTCCTGCCTCATGTCAGAGGCAAGAAGAGGATTGGGATCAGGAGAGACCACAGTACAAAGTACACTCTGGGCACAGAAGGCTGAGTTTGAATGCTTGCGGGTCTAAGCTCCTATTTTCCTTCTTAGGACATTCATGAAATACTCCAAGAAGTCTTAAGGCTTCAGGGAGCCTCCTGGCACATGACGGAACCTCACAGAGAGTGTTTGCATTCCCTCAACAATCCATGAGGAAAGCCAAGCTTTTTTTTTTTTTTTTTGTCCCAAAGGAAGAGCCACAGACATTTCCACAGGTCTTTTCCTCAGAACTGACACATACCTCATGGCCACATTGCTTCCATCGATGACCACAGGTCTCAGGTCACTGCCCTCCTTATCCTCCTCTGGGAGTGAAGGTTCTAGAGAGGAAGGTTTGGGGGTGCTTCCGCCCCTGGGCACCAGAGGGAGCTGAGGGCAGGGGTCTGTGGAGGCCTGGCACTCCCGCTCAGTAGCTGAACCGTGCTTTACCAGTTCCCCCAGCACCGTGTTGGTATCCGCTTGGACCCCCAGCTTCTGCAGGACACTGTGGATCTCGGAGGATGAGTAGCCCAGCTTCCGAAAGAAGTCCACCTTCATCTGCAACTCAGCAGAGGCTTCTTTAGCCTCAGGGTCCTGGACTGGCTGAGGGCGACCCCGGCAGCTGTGGCTGTCCTCAAGATCCCACAGACTCATGGTGGGACTGGCTTCTTGGATAGGCTTCTTTCTACAGGGGTCACTCATATCTCAGATTCTTGGAAGGCGTCCATCACAGTTCCTTTTGACGAGATCATAGCGTTAGGGGCAAGGAATACCCACTGTAGCTCTTTCAGCCTCTCTCCCCCACAGGATAAGGTAACATGAACTGATCTATCCTCCTGTGTCAGCTCAGACTGTGATCTCAAGAGCTCTCGGCAAGGAGTTTATTCTTATATAGGGAAACTGAGGCACAGTCAATAAGAATTTACTCAAGGTCATCAACTCAAGAGTGAGTCTGTGACACAAAAACTTTCAACTTGTCTGACTCCACCCCCAAACCCGTCTTGTTCCACCAAGGGACCCAGAAGGCAGGGGCGGGGCTCTCAGAAGGGAACTGGGGGCTGGAAGTGCGCAGGAGACCCAGGGGCTTCCCCGTTGTGGCCATCGCCTTCGTTCTAGAGTCTCATACTAAGAGCCCAGGGCCGGAGTCCCATTCCGGGAAGGACAAGTTTCCGGGGTGACCCACAGGGAGAAAAGTTGCTGGGAGACTCTGGTTGGCTACCAGGCCCGATGACGCGAGGCGGCCCCGGTTAGAGCCTTGCGCATGCTGGGTGCCCCAAGACACACCGCTCCACTCACCGGGGTGAACTCGGCGGGGTCCCCGCGATCCGCGATGGAGACGCGGACCGCGACCCTTCCGAGGCCGGACCCAACACAGCGCACCACTCATGCCACCCCGCAACACTCACTCACCCCTCCGAGTGACGGACGCAGCCCGTAGAGCGTCCATGGAGCCGAGTCCAGAGCTCCAACTGCACCTTCGTAGCCGCGACAGGCGGGCAGGTGCTTTAAGGGCCGTGACGCGGAAGCCGGGCAGGGCCGCCGCCCCTTCCTGCTCCGCCTCGCTCCTGCCCCGGCCCCGCCCCTGGCGATCCGCACTGGTCCCGCCCCGTCCCTGACCAGACCCCGCCCCAGCATCCTTAGCCACGCCCCTGGCCACTCCAAGTCTGGGCCGCTTGGAGCTTGTGCCACCCGACAGCTTAAGGCAGGCGCTGCAGATACAGGTTCTGCGCACTGTGCAAAACCGGAATAGCACGGCCTCGATGGCTCAGCTCAACTACTTGACAGGCCCACCGACCTGGTCCAGACTTCCAGATGCACAAGTGAGGCCACCACCATCGGAGGTCGCACCTTCCTGTTAGGTGGAAACCGGGCCACTCCATTTCAGTCCCATAGGCTGTGTCTGAAGCCCCTTCAGAGATGGAGCCAAACTCAGGGTTAGGGGCACTTTTCCTGAAATAAATACCTTCCAAAGACAGGAGGGCACCACCCCAACAGATGCACAGTGGTGGAGGAAAAGCCAGGGAAAGGAGGGATATTGACGCCAGTCTCTTTGGGCGAATTCATGAAGAATGCTGTTAAGCACACTGCAAAACTCATCCTATCATTCACTCTCAAGATCCCTCAGATGAGCACAATCCTTTTCTGTATCTACCTGGGGCTCAGATGATGGACAGATCCCTGTGCTTGTGGACCTTTTATTTCCTTTGGGTTTTGTGTTCTTCCTGATACAAGGTCAAGCTACACAGCCCGTGCTATCCTTGAAGAGCCCAGTGGCCTCCTACCTCAGCCTCCTGAATGCTGCAGTTACAGGCGGGAGCTATCCTGCCATCTCCATTTACCCCCAGAGATTCAGAAAAGGTTGAATGGCCTCAGCCAGACACCAAGACCAGGAGATCCTATTCCAGAGCATCAGGGACCACTATGAGCATTCTGGGGGTCAGCGTTGATCCATGGCAGAGGGATCCTGGCTGTCACTGTGTGTGTGTGTGTGTATGTGCCAGAGAAGAGAGAGGGGAAGAGGAGAGGGAGAAAGGAACCCCAGGACCTGCACATGGAGAACAAAGTCTATTACATCATCCGTATGCTTGTATATAGGGAAACTGAGGCTCGAGAAGCCAAAACACTCAAAATGAAGTGCTTGTTACTTTAGTCGTGTTACACTTGCTTGTCAAGTATAGGTGTCCCCTAAGAATGCTGTCTGTTTATTAAAATGATTTTATAGTAAAAGACACTACATATATAACTGCACATGTTCAGCCAAAAATGATAACAATAATTGTATTGGCTTTATTTTTTTTAATTATCTTATTGATTTATGAGCATGGGTGTTTTGCATACCATGTGTATATCTGGTGCCCCAGCAGGCCAGAAGGAGCTTAGGATCCCTGGAACTGGAGTTATACAGATGGTTGTAAGCTGTGGATGCTGGAAGTCAAACCAGGATCCTCTGAAAGAGCAACCAGTGCTCTTAACGGCTGAGCTATCTCTCCAGCTCCCAATAATAATTTTTAAAACCGCACCTATGTTACACTTTGTGTTGTTTTTAAAAGATTTATTTTATTTACATATATGAATATTTTACCCCCATCTAATTTTGTGTGCCACATGCATGCCTGATGCCCTCAGAGGTCAGAAGAGGGTGTCAGATCCCCTGGAGCTGGAGTTAGGGACTGTTATGAGCTGTGATGTGGGAATTGGACCTGAGTTCTCTGCAATAGCAATAAGTGCCAAGTGCTCTTAATGGTTGAGCCATCTCTACAGCCCTGTTTTGTGTTCGGAGACAGGGTCTCCTGGAGACCAACCTAGCATTGAATTTACTAAGTTGCAGAGACTCTCCTTGAATCTTAATCCTCTTCCTCGAGTTCCCACATGCTGGGGTGACAGGCATGTGCCACCACGACTAGCTTTTCATTTATCCATCATCTAACTTGACCAATAGGTCAGTGTGATGCCTTTGAGGACGTCTGGGTGCCCCAACCACACTGCTTTCCCTCGTCTGGAGGAACTGCTGTGCCGGTCATCCCTCATGTTGCTCCCTTGTGTGCTGTGCTTTCTGCTTGGAATTTTAGGTAAATAGACTCCTTCTGTAATGATATGGTTCCATTTTCACACAGGCTTATGATGGTGAAAGTCCATGTCTGTGGCCTGCATACTATCCTTTATTTGGTTTCCTGCTGAAAAGCATCCTGCTTCATGGAGAAACGCAGAACTACTTATCCCTTCACTTGTATTGGATGCTGTGTCTATGATTTGGATATTAACTGTTTTCCTCTTTCTCTTTTTTCTTTTTCTCTTTTTGGTTTTTCGAGACAGGGTTTCTCTGTGTAGCTTTGGAACCTGTTCTGGAACTAGCTCTTGTAGACCAGGCTGGCCTCGAACTCACAGAGATCCGCCTGCCTCTGCCTCCCGAGTGCTAGGATTAAAGGCTTGTGTCAATACCGCCCAACCCCTTTTCTTTTTTTGAGACAGGGTCCTACTGTGTAGCCTTAGTTCACCAGGAACTCACTATGTAGAGCTGTCTGGTCTCAAACTCACAGAAATCAGCCTGCCTCTGCTTCCCAAATGCTGGAATTAAAGGCACGCGCCACCGTGCTGGCTTTCTTTCTTTTCTTATTTGCATATTTAATCTACTGACAAGGTCTTGCTATGTAGACAAGGCTTGATCCCAACTTGTGAGCTTCTTATGTTTGTCTTGAGTGCTGGGATTACGGACGTGCACCACTGTGGCTTGCCCTTATAGAACTGGAGAGCTGAGAAAATGTTACTCAAACGTTGGGAAGGGTAAAGTTAAGGCCCAGAGTTGGTGGGGCTGGAAAATCGGTAGCCTAAGCCGGGCGGTGGTTCCAGGACAGGCTCCAAAACCACAGAGAAACCCTGTCTCAAAAAACCAAAAAAAAAAAAAAAGAAAAAAAAAAGAAAATCGGTAGCCTTCCCTGCTGCAGCCATCTCCCCGATCCTGCTTTGTGGAGGCTTTGGGAGGCTGTGAGGAGTAGGTACACACGGCTAGTTGGTCGTGAGGTTGTTCCTTAAGACTTACTAAATATCATCAAAACATGAAGGCTTGTTTGGTTCTTGGTCTTATTTATTTATGCTGGGGGGGAGGGCTGAACAGAGAGGGGAACCAAATTCTCCTTGCTGAGTGCCAGCTCATGACTGGTGCTGGGCATGTGGCATGCTCATGGTCACTGCTGCTGAGCTCAGCACACTGCACCCTCATCTCCTGCATCCTCTTTCATGTGTGCTCAGTGGCAGTGGGCATCGCTCTCTATGGCAACTGCTCTTAAGATGGTGAAATCACAAAGTGACATGTCTGAGTTAGGAACTACTTCTGCTGCCTGGGTGGTCCTCTGGTGAGGGGACCGGACAGGGGTTCCACCAGTGTTTCCAAGCCCTGGGCTGTCCGGCACTTATCAGAGGCAGCTGGCAGAGCCAGCGATGAGTCACGCAGTTCCCCATAAGCCACAGTCTCCCTTTCTTCCGGTTTGTGACGATGACTCCTTCCTGAGACACCCTCTTCTGCAGAAAGCCCTGGCTGCTCCTGAGAAGCCATGTTCTATTTACAACTGGGTTTTGCAAGCATTGGCCCAGTTCCCAGGAGCCCAGAGACCTGATCATCCCAAACCCACGCCCTACTCTGCCTCTCGCATGTAGGTCTTGGAATTTAGGCTTTGCCACTTCCTTCCTAGAGTCTTCCTGTCCTTTGTCACCTGGAGAAGGTCTAGAAACTTCTGGACCGTCACCCCTCAGGGCTAAGTGGGGGAAGGCTGGAGAGGGAAAGGCCCCAGAAATGACTCCAACTCAGTCCGGGGATGACAAAGGAACTTGAGCCCTCTCTAGAGGGCTGGACAGTGACTCTCACGCTGAGTGGCTACAGAGTGACTAAGACTCCTGCAAGCCAAGAAAGAGCCCTCCTGTGTTTTGGATCTTTATGTGGGATCCAAGGATGGAATTCAAGTTGTCAAGCTTGTGCATCAAGTGCCTTTACCTGCTGACCCATCTTGCTGGACCTGGGGTGTTTTATTATCCATCTAACCATCTATCCATCTATCCATCCATCCATCCATCCATCCATCCATCCATCCATCCATCTATCATCTATCCATTTATCTATCTATTCATTAATTAATTTTCAAGACAGGGTTTTACCGTGTAACCGCCTTAGCTGTCCAGGAACTCAGGAACTAGCTCTGTAGACCAGGCTGTCCTTGAGCATCTGCCTCCCAAGTACTGGGATTAAAGGGATGCACCACCACCCAGTGTATGTTTTAATAAAAAAATTAAGATTATTATTATTTTTTGAGGGAGGGTTTCGGGTTTCTCTGTGTAGCCTTGGCTGTCCTAGAACTCACCCTGTAGACCAGGCTGGCCTAAAAATCAGAGGTCTGCCTGCCTCTGCCTCCTGAGTGCAGGGATTAAAGGATTTTTTTTTAATGTTTGGGTATTTTGCTTGCGTGTTTGTCTGTGTACTACATGCATCCAGTGTTCAAGGAGGCCAATAGAGGGCGCTAGATCCCTTGGAACTGGCTTTACAGACTGCTTTGAACTGCCACCATGTGGGGTGCTGGGATTCCAACCCATCCTCTGGAAAAACAACCAGTGATCTTAACTGCCAAACCTTCTCTCCAGGCCTGGTTTTAAATGGTAACTGAACAATCAACTTTTTTTTTTTTTTTTTTTTTTTTTTTGGTTTTCTGAGGCAAGGTTTCTCTGTAGACCAAGGTGGTCTCGAATTCACAGAGATCCACCTGCCTCTGTCTCCTGAGTGCGGGGATTAAAGGCATGCACCACCACTGCCTGGTCAATTAACTTTTTTTTAAATCAGGTTTTCAAACGAGACACAGTATATTTGTATCATTAGCTTGTTTTTAAAACTACTTCTTTTTGTTTAGGTTTCTTGGTTATTTTGAGACAAAGTTTCACTATGTAGCCTTGGCTGGCCTGGAACACATTACCTCCGTGGTTCTTTCTAACTTCACCACCCTATAATCCAGTTCCTCATGTTGTGGTGACATCTCATCATAAAATTATGATCATTGCTACTTCACAGCTGTAATTTTGCCACTGTTAGGAATTGTAATGTAAATGTCTGATATGCAGAGTGGCTGAAGGAGTCACAGCCCACAGACTGAGAACCATTGCTTCGCTGGCCTTGAAACTGTGGCAATCCTCCAACCTCTGCCCCCTGAGTGCTAGGGACACAACATGTGTCACCATGCCAGGTTGAAGTATTTGTTTCTTTGGAGCAGTGTCTGATCCTAGGGTTCGGACAGGGAAAGGTGAACCTGTGGCACCTCCTAGTGCCAGAGAGTTAGGACACACCCTTCTATGGGAGAAAGGCACAGGGTGAAGAGCCCTGGGTGGGTGGAGCTCCAGCAGCTCCACCTGAAACAATGTTCACCAAGGACTCGAACCAGAACTTTCATTTGTTTGTTTTTGTTTGGAGACAGGGTTTCTCTGCGGTAATTATGGCTGTACTGGAGCTCACTCTGGAGACCTCGACCTCACAGAGATCTGCTTGCCTCTGTCTCAAGTGCTGGGATTAAAGGTGTATGCCACCACTGCTGGATTTACAGAGCAGGATGTTTGATTCCAGCTTCAGCTATCTCAAAGAATAAGCTGGAGGGGGCTGGAGAGATGGCTTATTGGCAGAGGACCTGCATTTGATTCCCAGCATCCACGTGGTGGCTCACAATCTGTAACTGCAATCCCAGAGGTTCTGATGGATCAGACACCCTCTTCTGGTTTCTGTGTACCGCAGACACACACAAGGTGCATAGACACACATGCAGACAAACATCCACATACATAAAACAAATGCAATCCTTTCTTTCCCCTCTCTCTCTCTCTCTCTCTCTCTCTCTCTCTCTCTCTCTCTCTCTCTCTCTCTCTCTTCTTCCTCCTCTTCTTTTTGAGATAGGAACTTTCTATATAGTCCTGGCTGGCCTAGAACTCACTCTGTATATCAGGCTGGGCTTGAACTCACAGACATCTGCCTAACTCAGTCACCCGAGTGTTGGAATTAAAGATATGAGCCACCTCACTTGGCACAAAATAAATAAATATTAAAAAGAATAGTGTGGAGAGTGATTGAAGAAGACATACAATGTGTTTTTCACACATGCACATGGCTTGGGTGCACATACACACGTGGTGTGGGAAGTCCTTCTGTCTGTGTTGCTTTTATTGGTTACTGAATAAAGAAACTGCTTTGAGCCAATAACAGAGCAGGGCAGAACCGAGGTAGGTAGGAAAAACTAAACTGAATTCTGGGAGAAAGAAGGCGGAGTTAGGAGAAGCCACTGAGACGATGCCAGAGACAGACATGCCAAAACTTTGCCAGTAAGCCACAACCATGTGGCGATACACAGATTAATGGAGATGGATTAGTTTAGGATAAAAGAGTTAGCCAGAAATACGCTTAAGCTGTTGGCCAAACAGTATTGCAAATAATATAGTTTCTGTATGGTTATTTCGGGAGTCTGGGCAGCCGAGAACACACGAGCAGACTCCTATAACACACAGGCATACACGTGCACACACACACACACACACATACACACACTCTTGAAAAATAAAAATAAGAAGCATAAGTTTTCTTAGTTATACAAAAGGTGTGCTTCAGTAATTGGTCCTAGATGGTCTTGCCATCACTCAGCTATGCTGGCTATGTTCTGTACCTGAGTCAGACCTGTATAGGGACAATGTCCAAAGTCTTTACTTGAGACCTCTTTGTCTGGGGGCTTTGACCAGATGACCTTTATGCCTGCCCTCCTCCTTTGCTGCCCTGGTCCAGTTACCCCAGCTCCCTCCTTTATGACTCTGGAATGGCCCAGTAGGCTGGAAAGTCCCTGCAGGCTAGTCCACTGGAAACTGTTTTATAGACCAGAGACTGCGTCTATGGCAGGCCTTGCCTTGGCTGGCCAGGTTCATTTAGGTCATGCTGGAGACAGGGTGAGGCTGGCTTTCTCCACCCTAGGCATGCCTAACCCTTTTTTTTTTTTTTTTGTTTTTTCGAGACAGGGTTTCTCTGTAGCTTTGGTGCCTGTCCCGGAACTAGCTCTTGTAGACCAGGCTGGCCTCGAACTCCCAGAGATTCGCCTGCCTCTGCCTCCCGAGTGCTGGGATTAAAGGCGTGCGCCACCACCACCCGGCATGCCTAACCCTTTTTGTACAAAGATGAAAATCATCTTCATACTGGGCCCAAGTCCCTTTGACTCTCTTTGGACCTCTCCGATCTACCCCAATCCTGGAAAAGCAGGTGCTGCCTGGAGAGTGAGATTGAAGGCTTAATGTTGACAACAGTGTATGTCCTTCATAGGTGAGTCTCACCTGGTTTTGAGCCTCCAAGAAGAGGTGGGCCTGAAGGTAGGTAAAAGACTGAATGTCTGTCACCGACATTACTTCCCTAAAGGCTCAGAGAGGACTGTGGGAGTCTCGAGTGTACACAGCAGGGTTGGGACCCCAACTAGCAGCTGAATTCCCTGGTAATATACAGGAAGCTTCTAGAAGACATGTGGTCCTCCCAAGGGCAGTTAGTAGGAATCTGGCTGAGATCCCTGCTGTGGAGAGATCTGGGTACCTGGAGACTTCCTTGAGGAATGACCAGCTAGGCACTGCCCTCTCTTCTCTGTTGGCCAAGTCCCATCCCTGGAGAATTGGTGTGGGAGGGAGCTCTAGTAGCTCTCAAGATGCTTTGCAATGCCCACTCTGCTGCCCCCTCTTTCCAAGCCCGGCTGATAGATTTCCTGTCTGAAAAGACTATGCATTGCCTGGGGCCCCAAAGCTGGAAGGGAGCTCAGGTCTCCAGTGGGGCTTCGTTAATGTCTGTGAGAAAAACCACAGGAATGGAGGACCCAGTGGGACCAGGAGGGACAGGTCACAAGGCCATATGTGATCATCTTATATGATCTGCTGACCTCTTGTGCTGACATCAGCTCACCGGTCTTGTTCATGGTCACTCTCAGATAAATGTCATTACTGCAGCACCCCACAAGTCCTGGGGTTCACCGATGTGTGAGTCTTCAGGTCAGAAGCCATCTGGTTAATAAAGCTGCCAGTGTTTGCCTCTGTGGCACCCTTTGCCCACACCCCGCCTAAGAGGGGGTTTCCTAGCTGTGTGACTTGGTCAGAAGTGACCCACTCAAGGGGAGGGGTTTGGTCTGTATAAGCAAGTTAGAAAAATCTCGTCCTGCAGGTATAGTCATTGGTTCAGAGAAGATGCAGACCCAACTTAGATGAGCTAGGTTTCTCTGTGGTTTTGGAGCCTGTCCTGAAACTAGCTCTTGTAGACCAGGCTGGTCTCGAACTCACAGAGATCCACCTACCTCTGCCTCCCAAGTGCTGGGATTAAAAGCGTGCGCCACCACCGCCCGACCCTTGTTTTTTGTTTTTTTTTTTTAACTAGGAAATGAACTGCTTTCTGCTCATGATGAATGAGAAAAGCCAATGGTGCCTGCCTGAAACTTCCTTGGAATCATCACAGGAGGTGAAGCAGACAGTCAGAAAAAGCACAGGTCCTTCATGTCAGCTGCTATCATGCTTCTAGGCCTTTAGGTGATATCTGCCTATAAATACTGTTATTTACAGTTTAGAAACACTTTTTTATTTTGTTTTTTCAAGACAGGGTTTCTCTTTGTAACAACCCTAGCTGTCCTAGAACTTGCTCTGTAGACCAGGCTGGCCTTGAACTCACAGAGATCCACCTGCCTCTGCCTTCTGAGTGCTGGGATTAAAGGTGTGTGCTACCACTGCTTGGCTACAAATCTTTTCTAATGACAAGTAATTATTTAATAACTATTAAGTATATAATAATTTCCTAAATAGAGTTTCAGATAAAATCTTACAAACTATGAGGTCTGTTTTGGAAACAGGACAACAGATGCTTGGTAGAGGGCGGTGCCGTTCTGCCTGGGCTGTTGGGCACCTGGTCTAACGAGAAGTCATGAGACTCACTTAGGGGTTTGCAGCTGTTAGCAAGCCCCCCTCCTTTCCAATTTATTATATTATTCTTGTTGTTGTTGCTTGTTTTTGAGACAGTTTCTCATGTAGCCAAGGCTGGCCTCAAAATTTTTATGTAGCTAAAGATAGCCTTGAACTTTTGACCCTCCTGCCTCCACCCACTGGGATTACGTGCCTGGGCCACTTGGCTTGTTTTTTCTGCTGGGAATTGAACCCAGAGCTTTGTGCATGGTAGGCCAGCACTCTACCAATTCATTGACATCTCAGTCCCCCATCCACTAATTGCTATTTCTTGAATTTCTCTGCATCCCCAGAGAAACCATCACTACACATTTTTCTTCTTTTGCGTTTTTCCAACAGGAGGATCACAATAATTTCTTTCATTTTTCCAAATAAGGAAGCAGAAATCCAGAGAAGCCGATGATTAACCAAAGGTCACGTAGCAAGGCAATTGCAGAATTACTCAAGGTCTCAAGTGTCCCGTCTGCATTTTACCCTGTCCCCTTATGCTGGCTCTTCTTCTCATTCAGGTGGCAGTGGAGACGCAGGGTCTGCTGTGGCCTTCCTCTCCAGGTGCTGAATTGCAGGGGTCAGGAAGGGGTCACGGGACTGTGGCATGGGAAGGGATCATGAGTCCTTCCTCACTTAGGAGAGCTGAAATTCAGAGCTTCTAGAGCCTTCTGGAGCCCGGCTTCTTAATCCGGCATCACCCTATGTAAGGTTTCTTTTTTTTTTTTTTCGAGACAGGGTTTCTTTGTAGCTTTGGTGCCTGTCCTGGAACTAGCTCTTGTAGACTAGGCTGGCCTCGAACTCACAGAGATCTGCCTGCCTCTGCCTCCCGAGTGCTGGGATTAAAGGCGTGCGCCACCACCGCCCGTCCTATGTAAGGTTTCTAAACACACAGCAACAAGAATTAAAACTCAGAATCAAATTTGTAAGGAATCTGAGGTGTTTCTGGCAGAGCCTGCCTGAGTTGCTCCACAGCCCTGGTTCTGACCTGAGCTCACGGCACTGCACCGGTACCTGTGCTTTGCATGTTGCATGCCATCTCAGCACCCCAGCAAGCTCTTCCCGCAGTGCTCCTGCTCACGTTCAAGAGTACTGTGCACAACGGACACAGTGTTCTTACTGTGGGGCAAGCATTTCACTCCTATAGAAACATGGCGGCTTCGTTACAGAAGACAAAGAACATTTTGTTATCATCTTGGTTCAGCAATTACGCATTAAGACATGCTGCCTTCGGGTTGCGCTAGGATGTCTCATCTGAAAGACCGCAGTTCGAAGATAGACACAGAGGCAGGAAGATCTCTGGGTTCAAGGCCAGTCTGGTCTACATAGTGAGTTCCAGGCCAGGAATACACATTGAGATTGTATCTCAAAAATCATAATTCATTAAATTGCTTCTTGGGTTGTTGACTCAAGTTTTACAAAAAGTTGTTAAATGGATCCTAGTTTGGGATTAGGACAGAATTTCCAATGGTAGTAGGTCTTTCTTGGTGGATTTTCCTTGGACCACCAGTTCCCAAATAATAACATGGAGACTTATTATTAATTATGAAAGTTTGACCTTTAGCTTAGGCTTATTCCCAACTAGCTCTTTTAATTTAAATTAACCTGCTTCTGTTAATCTATGTTCTACCATGTGGCTTATTTTATTTTATTTACCTCTCCTGCATATTCTGTATGTCTGATTTCCTCTGTATCTTACTTACTGGTGCCGCCTCCTCCTCCTCCTCCTCCTCCTCCTCCTCCTCCTCCTCCTCCTCCTCCTCCTCTTCTTCTTCTTCTTCTTCTTCTTCTTCTTCTTCTTCTCCTTTTCTTTTCCCTTGGTTTTTTGAGACAAGGTTTCTCTGTGTAACAGCCCTGGCTGTCCTGGAACTTTGTAGACCAGTCTAGCCTCGAACTTACAGAGATCCGCCTGCCTTGTCTCCTAAGTGCTGGGATTAAATATGTGCACCTCCCCACTTCACCATTACCCCCCCCCATGTCTTCTCTTGCACCAGATTCTAACCCTAAATTCTTCTCTCTGCCCAGAAGTACCTCCTCTTCTCTCCTGCCTAGCCATTGGACATTCAGTTCATTATTAAACCAATCAGGTGCCTCAGGCAGGTGAGGCAAGCCTAGAGACATCTTCCAGCAGTGTGAATACCCTGCAACACCCAACACTTTCTGAAATGGCCCCAAACACACCTCTGTCCCCTTGTACTATGTGCTTATGCAAAGTGGGGTCCTCAGCAAGATGGCTATAAAAGCAAAACATTAATTAACTCTTAAAAATTTGAAGAAGCCCCTCATCCTGTTGTGTCAGACATTTAGCCAAGACTCAACTCTTCAAGTGAAAGTCAGCACTCTCTCTCTCTCTCTCCCCACATGTGAGCTGGCACCATGGCAGGACTGCGTGTGGAGGTCAGATGTCAGCATGTGGGAGTTAGTTCTCCTTCCACACAAGTCCTGGGGATCAAACTCAGCTCTTTAGGCCTGGTAGCAGGAACTTCTGCCCACTGAACCATCCCGCCAGCCCAAAGACCACCTTGGATTGTTTTCTGTTTAGTAAGTGAAGTTCACCGCTTAACAGACTTTAAATGACTTTTACAGGGACAAGCAGGGCATCTAGACAAGGGACTAACCGGCCATGTGTGATTAGGGAACTGAGTTCTGAGATTCTCATGAATGATCGAAGCCATACACCGAAGAGTTTAACTGTGATGTCTTGCTCTTTATATATAGTTCTGGGATTCTTGCATGTGTGTTTCAGTACTGTGATCTGCTTCTGTTATTTCTAGATGAAAAGACAGAGAGAAGCTGCAGCTTCCTTAAATTACCCGCGTGGCTCAGAGTGGCTGTGATTTCCCAAAGATGAAAAACAAACACGGCTGCTGCATTTCCCAGTCTGGTGCCCCAGTTTGAAGCACTAGAGACAGCTCAGTGTTCTCTGTGGAAGTTTCTAAGCAGGTGAAGCATTAACAGTGCAGGTGCCCTGTGCCCAGTGTCCTGAAAGCATGCCCTTCTGTTTGGGCTGGGGGACTGGGGAGGGAGCCGGACTCAGGAAACGTTCCAGCAGATGTGTGGAGCACACACAGACCAGTCCTTCTTCGTTCTGTTGTTGTTGCAGGCAGCGTCTCACTCTATATCCCAGGCTGCTCTCGAACTCATGGCAATTCTCCTGTTTTGCCCCCTCCTCCAGTGCTGGCATGAGCTTCTGCTTCTATTTTATTTCAGTTTTTAAATTTTGTAGTGTTGAGGACATTGGCACATTCTAGACAAATGCTCTACCACTAAGCCATACCCCAAACTATTTTAATTTTTTAAGATTTATTTTTGGCCAGGCGGTGGCACACGCCTTGAATCCCAGCACTTGGGAGGCAGAGGCAGGCGGATCTCTGTGAGTTCGAGGCCAGCCTGGTCTACAGAGCGAGTTCCAGGACAGCTAGGGCTGTTACACGAAGAAGCTGTGCCTCGGAAAGCAAAGCAAAGCAAAACACAACAAAACAAAACAACAAAAAAGATTTATTTTTAACTATGTGTCTGTGTGTGGGTATGTGCGCACAAAGTGCAGGTTTCCCCAGAGGCCAGAAGAATGCAGGAGTTACAGGAAGTGGTGAGTTCTCTACCAGAGTAGTGGGCACTCGTACCCATTGAACCATCTTTCTAGTCTGTTTCTTTGGTGTCCTGGTTAGTTTTATGTCAGCCTGGCATGAGCTAGAGTTGTGAGAGAGGTGGGAGCCTCACTGGAGAAAACGCCTCCATGAGCTCCGCCTGTAGGCAAGCCTGTAGAGTATTTTGTTAATTAGTGATTGATTGGGGAAGGGAGGGGAAGGACCTCCCGCCCGTTGTGATCTTTGGTTCTATAAGATAGCAGGCTGAGCAGCAGCTCTCTTCCATGACCTCTGCATCACTCCCGTCTCCAGGTCCTCACCCTTTTGAGTTCCTGTCCTGGCTTCCTACAGCAATGGATGAGGAAGTGTAAGCCGAATAAACCCTTTCCTCGCCGACTTTCTTTAGGTCACGGTGTTTCATCATAGCAACCAATAGTCACCCAAACTATGTGCACACCTGTGTGCATGCACATAGGTACATGCATGTGTGTACACGTGCACATCAGAGGATGGACCTTGCGTGGCTTTCTTTAGGAGCCATTCTACTTGTTTTTGAGAGAGGGTCACTCGGCCAGGTGGTGGTGGCACACGCCTTTAATCCCAGCACTTGGGAGGCAGAGGCAGGTGGATCTCTGTGAGTTCGAGGCCAGCAGCCTGGTCTACAAGAGCTAGTTCCAGGCCAGGATCCAAAGCTACAGAGAAACCCTGTCTTGGAAGACAAAACAAAACAAAAAAGAAACAAAAAACAAAAAGAGAGAGGGTCACTCATTCGGACCCAGGGCTTCTAAGTAGGCTAATGAGGCCAACTGCTGGGATCTTCCTGTCCCTGCTTACCAGAGTTAGCTTTACAAGTGCGCTGGACACGATCCTGCTTGACTTTTTTACATGCTTATCAGTCCCTAAGGAGGCTCTCTGCCCAGCCGGGCTGCACTTGACTGCTCTTATTTGGAAGAACACCACTGAGGTACTTCTATGCAGTCCAGGTTCCCCCGTCTCAGCTGACCAGCACTGTAGATGAGGCTAACCCTGCTTCCTTGGGCAATGTGGTGTGTTCTAGGCTATTTCTGGTCTTGAGCAAAGGCCCCAGAGCGCAACGAGTGTAATGGGGCAGATCCACATCCATTGTGGCAGCCATTGTTGGGCTACCTGGACCACACCATGTAGGCCAATCTAATAAATCTCTTTATTTTTAAAGATTTATTTACTTTTACTTTATGTGCATTGGTGTTTTCCTGCATGTGTGTCTGTGCGAGGGTGTCAGAAGACCTTGAACTGGAGTTACAGACAGGTGTGAGCTGCCATATGAATGCTGGGAATTGAATCCGGGTCCTCTGGAAGAGCAACCAGCGCTCTTAACTACTGAGCTGTCTCTCCAGCCTCATAAATGCTCTTCTAATATATACAGATGTATGCATTCTATTGGTCTTTAGAAAACTCTGACTGGTACCTGCCCCATTCTCCTTCCACGCTGTGTGCCTTGACACAAGCCCCAGGGTGGTGGAGCCTGGCAGTCCATCGCTCTTCTCGACAAGCTGGTTCATCTCAGGCATGCCGGAGTTTCCAGGAGTGGTTCAGTCCACAGGGCTGGATGTCTTGGTGGTTCCAGCCTGGTGCTGAAGGCTTGGAGGATTGCTGGAGAGCTGCTGGTTCTCAGGCTAAGCTGGAAGCCTGAAGAAGTTGGCTCTGATAGCGGCCAAGGAGTGACGAGGAGCAGGATAGGTGGACTTGGCGGCTAGAGTGAAGCCAAACAGGCAAAATACAGTTTCCTTCGTCCACGTCCTTTGGTCCAGGGACTAGAAGGTACCACTCATATTCAGGGTTAGTCTTCCCTCTTCAGACAATCTGATCAAGAAAACCCATTGTAGAAATGTCTGGAGGCTTGTATTTTAGTTGATTCCATAGCCAGTGAAATTGACAACCAAAATTAACCATCAAAGAGTGTGAGCATGAGGCATGAACACAGAGTAGAAGTTGCTCTCCTCACGGCAGCTGAGGAGCAGAGAGAGACAGACGGGGCCAGGGTCTCAGCACCCCACCCTCCCCTATAGGTCCTACCGCTTATTGTAGCATAAGTAGCTTCTGATGCAAATGGCAGAGGGTGTCTTGGCTTTCTGGGCTGCTGGGGCAGAAGACTGGCTTCTGGGTAGTCTGGACCATAGACATGATGCTTCTGTTTACTGTTTGGGAGTCTTGAAGCCCAAGGCATCCGGAGCTGGCTTCTTCCAAATGCTTCGCAGCGGATCTGCTGCGGATGTCTGTCTAGCTTGTTACTGCAGCCCTTCAGGCTCTGCCAGTGTCCGTGTGACGCTTGCCTACAGGCGGAGCTCATGGAGGCGTTTTCTCTAGTGAGGCTCCCTCCTCTCTGACGACTCTAGCTCATGCCAGGCTGACATAAAACTAACCAGGACACCAAAGAAACAGACTAGAAAGATGGTTCAATGGGTACGAGTGCCCACTACTCTGGTAGAGAACTCACCACTTCCTGTAACTCCTGCATTCTTCTGGCCTCTGGGGAAACCTGCACTTTGTGCGCACATACCCACACACAGACACATAGTTAAAAATAAATCTTAAAAAATAAAATAGTTTTTTTTTCTTTTTTTCTTTTTGTTTTAAATATTTATTTATTATTTATTATGTATACAATGGTCTATCTGTGTGTATGCCGAAGGCCAGAGGAGGGCGCCAGACCTCTTTACAGATGGTTGTGAGCCACCATGTGGTTGCTGGGAATTGAACTCAGGACCTTTGGAAGAGCAGGCAATGCTCTTAACCACTGAGCCATCTCTCCAGCCCTAAAATAGTTTTATTAAATAGTGGTAGAGCACTTGTCTAGCATGTGCAAATGTCTTCAACACTACAAAATTTAACTCTGTAGGATGCATGTCCATGCCCTGACTTCTTTCATATTTGTGCAGTATTGAGATTTGAACTTAAGGTCTAACTTGGACCCACATTCCCAGCCTCCACTCTTCCCTTCCTTCCCTCCCTCCCTCCCTCCCTCCCTCCCTCCCTCCCTCCCTCTCTCCCTCCCTTCCTTCCTCCCTTCCTTCCTTCTTTCCTTCCTTCCTTCTTTCCTTTTCTTTTTGGTTTTTCAAGACAAGGTTTCTCTGTGTAGCTCCAGCTGTCCTGGAACTTAACTCTGTAGAACAGGCTCATCACAACCCAGTTTGGTCTTTTTGTTTTGTTTTGTTTATGAAACACTAGGCATGTTAAATCAGGGGCCCAGTCTACTTCTTAGAGGGCCTGCTTCCAAATTAGGTCACAGTTGGAGGTACAGGGGGAGGGAGGGGTTCCAGGATCTTGATGTCTGAATTTTGGAGAAGGCAACTCACCCCATAACAAGGAATATATGCAAATACCCTTTTATTCATTAAAAACTTTTTTTTGGTAGGACTGGAAAGATGGCTCAGCAGTTAAGAATACTGGTTGCTCTTTCAGAGTTCCTGAGTTCAATTCCTGGCAATCACATGGTGGCTCACAGCCATCTGTAATGAGATCTGGTGCCCTCTTCTGGCCTGTTGGCATATACGCAGGCAGAACCTTGTGTACATAATATAAATGAATACATTTTAAAAACAAAACATTCTTAGTCAATGCTAGGGATAGAACCCCACATAAATCTAAGTGATCACTCTACCGCTATGCCTCAGCCTGGCTTTTCTCTAAGGAAAACATTACTAACATAGTCTTTATGGACACTGTAGCAATGACTTCCCAGCAGTAGCAGTGATGATGGCCTCTGTCACATAAACACAGACGGGCCAGACCACTGGCCACCTTGAATTTTTTTCTTTTTCTTTTTCTTTTTCCCCTTCAGAATGAGGAATCAGACCCAGGGCTCTGTGCGTGGGAGGAAAGCCCTCTATCACATCCCTGGCTCCCCGTTTCTTGTTTCTTTTTATTTTGAGACAGGGTATCACTAAGTTGCCCAGGCAGGGCCTTGAGCTTGCTCTGTAGCCCTATCTGACTTTGAAATTTCAATCCTCCGGCCTCTGCTGGAGTCTCTGAGTAGCTGGGAGCACAGGCCTGTGTCACCAGGACCAGCCAGACCTTCTGGATTTTGCTGAGCTGGTTGGTGAGAAATAATCTTTCATTGTGAGCCAACTTCTTTCCCGGCTCTTCGTCACTTGCTTGAGGCTGCCAAGGCATCCAGAGATCAAACTCAGGGTATTAGGTTGGCACAGCAAACACTTTTACCTGCTGAGCTATCTCGGCAGCTCTTGTTAGTTTTGTTTGCTTGTTTGTTTTGTGGTGGGAAGTGGGGACAAAAGCTCTCATAACCCAGGGTGTCCTCAGATATACTTTAGTTGAGCATCTAGTCTTCCCAACTCTGCTACCCTAGTGTGGGGATTGCAGGCAATTCACCACCACACCAGGCATAGGTTAATATGTTTTTATTTGTTGTCTTTAATCAATAATCCCTATGGATACAGAAGCAATTTAGAATTATTTAACATGGAGAATGACTCTGGGGTAGGCTCTATTGTACATGTACCAGCAGACAGGATAGCAATGGAGTCTCCTGACAAATGCAGATTCTCTAATGGTCAATTGAAAAGATTGACAAGGAAGGGCTTATCAACTGATTAAAATGTAGAAACAGAGGTTAGTGCTACCCATAAAGGCAGGCTCTCAGTTACTGTTCTGGAGCTCCCAGCTTCATGAAAGGGATATGGGGACTCCCACCCTGATCTGTCACCTGTCAAACTGATGTTTCCTCTCTTTGTGGCTTTTCTCTTACTTACAAGTGGATAAGAACAGAGAGGTTTCAGAGATCCTGAGTTTATGCAACTGAAAAGTGTGTCTTACAGTTAGAAAAGGAGAGCCGGGGCTGCAGTTCCGTGGCAGAGCATTTGTGGGGTATAAACGAAGCCCGGGGCTCACTGGACCCTAGGACTGCCAAGCAAAACAAAAGTATAACAATAGCGTGTATAAAGTCCCGAATTCAATCGCCAGCATTGAAAGGAAAACTGAGGGGGCCGGGTCACTGGAGAGATGATTTAATGGTTAATTGCAGTGATATTTTGTGTGTGATCTAACAAATAAAGCTTGCCTGAAGATCAGAGTGCAGCGCTAAGCCACTAGTTAGCCATAGGGGCCAGGCAGTGGCCTTTTAAAGGTGTGGCACACATCTTTAATTCCAGCACTCTGGAGACAGAGGCAGACAAGTTCAAGGCCACCATAGGCTACGTGAGACTGAATCTGTCTAAAAGAGAAACAGAGCTCACACAAAGGTGTCCCAGCACTTGGGATCCCATACCTTTAATCCCAGCACTAGGGAGGTGGAGACAGGAGTGATATGGCTGGGTGGAGAGAGGAAAATAAGGTGGGAGGAGACAGGAACTCAGATGCAGCCTGAGGATTCAGTCTGGGCATGCAGTCTGAGGATTCGTAGAGAGAGCGTTCAGTCTGAGAATTCGTGGGGACAGGATTACTCATAACTGCCTGTAACTCCAGTTCCAGAGAATCCGACACTCTCTTCCAGCATCTGCAAGTCTCAGGCACACACATAACAGACACACATGCAGGCAAAACCCACATACACATAAAATAAAATAATAAATTCTTAGAAATGGGGCTGGGGATGAGGCTCAGTTGGTGGAGTGAATATATGTATCACTGAATATATGTAAAGCCCTGGATTCCATCCTCAACACAACAAATTCCTCCAGACATGGAGGTGTAGTCTTGTAGTCCTGACATGTGGGAGATGGAGGCAAGAGTATCAGGAATTCAAGGTCATCTTTAGCTACACAGTGAATTTGAGGCTAGCCTGGACTACATGAGATCCTGTCTCACAAAGGGAAAACAAAACCCACTATGAAGTTAAACCTCCCCCTGCCCTGGATTAAACTCCCCAGCTCCATTGCTAGCCATCTGATTGCTTTGAAAGTGTGGGACCAGCTCCTGGCTGTTGACTCTGCACACCTAAAGTGTACAAGAAGCATGACCTTCACACGTGGCAGCTTGCCTAGAGTAAGGATGCTAGCATGCTAACACTCCCCAGTTCCAGGATCTGGCAGACCCCTCCCCGCAGTCGTCCTTGAAGGGTGTCCCCACCTTTCTAACAGGTCCAGGCACAATGGGGAGGGTACCTATTTGCTTCCCTTTGATTTTCAGATCTGTGATTATTCATTCTTCAGGGTCCAGGCCTCTGGTGTACCTCTCTGTCCCTTCCAACCTTCATCTCTCTTCTGCTTTGAGGTTGCTCAGGGATGCTTGGAGAGGAGGTCTATGCTGGTGGGCCCAGCAGCTCTACCCTAGGCCCGGCAGAGGTGCTGTTTTCTAAGGAGGGGCAGGGAACATGGTAGCTGGAAAGATGGCAAGATTCTGCATTCTCCCTAGATGCAGCAGGCAGAGCAGAGAACAGTACACTCTCTAGAACTGTGTGAGGATTGCTAAGATCTCTGGTGGTGTCTGACACTCGGTACGACATATCTATCCAGCAAGGTTACCAGTGCACTGTTGTTCCTCATTCATGGGGACACAGAGGTTCCAGACCCACTGGCTGGCTGCATCCTGGTCTCCATGCCATGCTTCTTCTTTTTTTTTAAACTGTTTTTTAAAAAAATATTTATTTATTATGTATACAATATTCTGTCTGTGCGTATGCCTGCAGGCCAGAAGAGGACACCAGACCCCATTATAGATGGTTGTGAGCCACCACGTGTTTGCTGGGAATTGAATTCAGGACCTTTGGAAGAGCAGGCAATGCTTTTAATCTCTGAGCCATCTCTCCAGCCCCCATGCCATGCTTCTTTTAGAAGAAGTAGCCAAGGCACAGAAGGCATGTGTATTTAAAATGCAGAAGATCCAGGATTAGTCCCCAGGATCTTGTGTGTGTGTGTGTGTGTCTGTGTGTGTGTGTGTGTGTATGTGACAGGGTCACCCTATGCAATTCTGGCTGTCCTAGAACTCACTTTGTAGATCAGGAGGACCTCAAACTCAAGTGCTGGAACTAAAGGCATGTGCCACTACCACCTGGCTGTTATGAGACAGGTTTTGACTGAAGGTTTGCCATAAGGGGGCTGTTCCAAATTAATATGACCCCAGGGTGCATCTATGGAAGTATAGTGTGAGTGGGGGAGTCAATAGTTGGGGAGGTATGTTCACTTATGTTTGTCATATGTCTGAGGAATCAGGAAGGGACTAGACACAGGAACCGGGGACACTGTCTTTGGATGAAGACTCGGAGGGGCAGAGGCAGGAGTATCTATGTTACTTTGCCTTGCATCCACCAAGATAATGGAGGTGTATGTGAGAACCAATTCGCTAGTCAGTTCTGTCTCATCATGTGAAGGATTGTCCTCAAAGGTAGTGAGTTCCCAATGCCAAAAGTATGCAAAAAGAATGAGAACAGGGCCCCTGCTGCAGTTCTAGACCATACTCATACAAATCCCTGTTGGATAGCTGTACACATGAGCATCAACAAACGAGGAACCCCTAATTCTCCTATTTTAAGGTTCTCTTTAAAAATAAACTATGAAACTAGGGCCAACTTACAATCCATGTAGATTTTTTTTTTGGCCTCAAACTCACAGAGATAAAACTCTATTTTTTTTTTTTTAATATTTATTTATTATGTATACAATATTCTGTCTTTGTGTATGCCTGCAGGCCAGAAGAGGGCACCAGACCTCATTACAGATGGTTGTGAGTCACCATGTGATTGCTGGGAATTGAACTCAGGACCTTTGGAAGAGCAGGCAATGCTCTTAACCGCTAAGCCATCTCTCCAGCCCCATCCATGTAGATTTTCTTTTAAAGAAAGATAATGTCATTCTTTTAGAAAGTTTTTATTTCTATTTTATGGGTGTAGGTGTTTTGTCTACATTACCATGTGCTCGGAGAGGGCAAAGGAAGGCATTGGCTCCCCTGGAGCTGGAGTTTCAGAGATTTGCGAGCTGCCATGTGGGTGCTGTGAAGTTGAACTCAAATTCTCTGGAAGAGCAGCTGGTGCTTTTAACTCTAGTGAGAAATATCTCCAGCTTTCTACTTTATTTATTTATTATGTATACAGGGCTCTGTCTGCACGTATGCAGAAGAGGGCATCAGATCTCATTATAGATGGCTGTGAGCCACCAGGTGATTGCTGGCAACTGGACTAAAGACCTCTGGAAGAAGGCCGGGCGGTGGTGGCGCAAGCCTTTAATCCCAGCACTTGGGAGGCAGAGGCAGGCGGATCTCTGTGAGTTCGAGACCAGCCTGGTCTACAAGAGCTAGTTCCAGGACAGGCTCCAAAAACCACAGAGAAACCCTGTCTCGAAAAACCAAAAAAAAAAAAAAAAAGACCTCTGGAAGAACAGCCGGTGCTTCTAACTGCTGAGCCGTCTCTCCAGGCCCCTTTAGTGCCCTACTCTTAAGGGAGTCTCATATATACCAGGCTGGTGCCTGAAATCTTTGTCCTGCCTTCAACTCTGGGTGCTGGAATGACAGGCCCTACCATGCCTGGTTCATACAGTCCTGTGGATGGAACTGTGCACGCCAGGCCAGCACTACCAACTGAGCCGTATCCCCAACTCTCTTCACTCTTCCTTTGACAGGGTCTCACACTTCTTACGCTGGCCTGAAGCTCACCATATGACTGCACACTTGCCACAGTCCTCCATTTTCTGAGAGCTGAGACTGCAGGCGTGAGCCATCAAGCCAGTTGTCCTTGTGTTTGTTGAATGGGTCCTCCCTCCCTCCCTCCTGCAAGGTTGGCTTTTGGTTGGGCAAAACAGAGAGGGCTGGGCCGTTGGAGAGGTCTCTCGGCAATCAGTATTTCCTCTCAGACTTGTGCTGTTGGAGTATGTGTCTTGAGTGTTGGGAGAAAAAAACATCTAAATAAATACAAAGAATGTAGCTTTCTCTTTTTCATGAAGTCATATTCAATCTATTGAATCCATCAGTGGGGACTTTCCACCTCGCTCCCACCCCCCATCTGAAACGGAATGGAGAAAGGCTATTAAACTGCATTTAACAAATTCAGAACTGCAGGTTCTTGGCTGGGGGAATGAATTCCACTTAGGGGAGCCATTCTTCCTCAAAGGAGGCCAGTAGGCCTGGAGAAGAGAACTCGGAGGGGCTTTTGTTCTGAGGGGAACCGCATCTGGATCTGAATGTATCTCCGCTCAAAAGGAGACGGCTCATAATGGACTCAACTCCAAACACTCGGAGGACAAGGACTGGCGAGCTTTTCAAAAGGAGAAACACTTGTCTCGCAGGAGGCTGGAAGGGCTCCGGTCCCTGCTGGCGAGCTTGCGGGCTTTGCAGATGGGTGGAGGGCTCCTGGGCCAGGCTTGTCACCTTCCTTCTGAAAGGCTGTGTGTTTCCTCCCCCTTGCCTCTTCTGGGAGCCCGAATTCATCTGCAATTCCCGCGTGAGTTTTTCTGCTAAAGCAGCCAAAGAGTTTGGACCCTGAAAAGCGGTTTAGGGGAGAGCGGGCCAAGGACGCCCTCCCTGCGCTTCTGTGTAAAGGAAGGAGTGACCACCTGCAGACCGGGAGAGTGGGGCTGCTAGTGGGCCCCGGCTCCACTCCCAGCTCTGCTGGTGCCTCCGATGGGACTAGAGGGAAGTTGTGCAACCTTGGTTGATCCCTCAGGCCCTTCCTGTCATTGAGGGCTGGAGCCCAGGCCCTGACATCAGAGATGACACAGTCATTGCAGCCATAGCGGGTCATGACTTGGCTGAGGATATGTATGCTATGGCCTTCTTCACGTCTGGGTGTGTGGGTGTGTTGCCTCATGCGAGGCGCTCTGGCTCCCCGATATTTCCTCACACCCACGGTTGGGGGCGCAGAGCCAGGGTGACACAACTAGTCTTCAACGAGAGGGCCTGTGGTGCCCCCTCTTAGTGACCACAGGGAGACCAGGGAGATGGGTAGTGTGGACCAGAGGAAGGCTGACCTTCACCTTCCCAGGTGGCCTCTTGTTGCATGAGGGGGGTCAAACTAGGGTGACTTACTGTCTCTTTGTGCTCCTCTCTCCCGGTACTCCTCTGTGTTCCCCTCCCTGTGCTCCCCTCCCCGTGCTCCTCTCTGTGCTCCCCTCCCCGTGCTCCTCTCTATGCTTCCTTTCATATGTGCCCCACCCCTGTATCCCTTCATGTGTCCCATGGCCATCTTTCCCAGATCCTATGGTGATGTCACCACTTCTGTCCTCCTTCTTGGCTGTGCTCCACAGGGAACTCTGGTGCTCAGGGGACAATGCAAAACTTGAAGTAACCTGGACAGGGCCCACATGGTCATGCTTGTCCTGTTCAGCTTGGCTTTGGAAAGGATCCAGTAGCTGCGGTCCCCTTTCTCACGTGTTCCTCCTCAGCTCTCATGGCTGTCCACCCTCTGAGGATGTGAGGACATCCTGGCAGTTTGGGTGCAGGGGCTCAGGGAGGGAGGAGAGTGTTCCACTATGGAAGGTTTGTGCCGGGAGGTGGTTGGGGGCCGGGAGAAAATCTGTATCAGAATATGTAAACTAGAGCTGCTGGGCCAAGGGAAAGTGAGGGAAAGAGGGGAGGGGCGGGGAGAGAGGGAGAAGGAGAGAAGGGAAGGACAAGAGGAGAGTGCCCCGTCCTCCTCTTTCTGTCTCACCCCCTCAAACTTCAGCTTCCAGTGAGTCCTAGGGCTTCCTTTAGGAGCTATTGGGAGGTGCCCAAGAAGCCGCTCTGAGACGGCTACTCCACTGGAGTGCATGGAGGCCAGGCTGTTTCTGCCTGGAGGGCTGGGGGTCTGAGGTGCTGGACACGTAGGCTTGGGAATGTGTAAATAGAACAGAGAATTAGGAGGATACCCTTGTATATCCCCCCTCCTCCCCGAGTCTGGATGTCCCAGCTCTGTGCTCTTTATGGCCTCCTCAGGAGCAGGACTTGGGGGTTCCTTGCCTTGATTTCCTATAGTCACCAGACCAGACTCTTTGCAGTTCCTGGAGAGATCTAGTCCTCCTACCCCAGAATATGGGGCTAAGGTCAGAGGTTATCATTTTTCCTCAGCCCCAGCCCTGCACCCACACTGTTCCTCCAGGTCTTGAACATCAGTGTAATGGGCTTCCTGACTGAACCAAAGTCAACCAGGACCCTTGGCCAAGGTTAGTACTAGGGACTGAGGGTTGGGATAGCATGGGGTAGGAGGGCCATAGCTCACCACCCAGATTCTAGAATGGAAAGTCGTGCAGTGTGTATGCATGCATGGCAATGACTGGGAGCTCCCTGCCCTATGCAGCCACTTGCTCTCCCTGCTCTCAACTACAGACTCTTAAAACTTCTGCCTCCTGTTGGACTTCCGGCTGATGCCAACCACCAGCCACCTTGGCATTATCTGCTTTTTTGGCTGATTGATTTATGATTCTCCTTTTTATTGACGGGGAGGCTGAGGCTCAGCAGAATTGCTGTGGAATATTAGTTGAAGATGTGCATTCGTTTATGCTGCGGAACATTTGTTTAGTGATGCAAAGATGTGTTGCATGCGTTTATGTTGCATTTGCTTAACTCTGTGAAGCTGTGATTCTTTGCCTGTCTAAAACACCTGATGGTCTAATAAAAGGCTGAACAGTCAATAATGAGGCAAGAGAGATGGATAGGTGGGGCTGGCAGGCAGAGAAAATAAATAGGAGAAATCTAGACTCAAAGGAGAAGAGCGAAGAGGCAGAAGATGGAGGAGCGAGAAAAGGCGGAGAGGAGGACAGCCACTAGCCATCCCACCACCCACGGAGTAAGAAGGAAAGAAAGACATATAGAATAAAGAAAGGTAAAAAACCCAGAGGTAAAATGTAGTTAAAGAGAAACTGGCTACTTTAAATTAAGTTAAAAAATGTGGCTAGCAACAAGTCAAGCTAATGCCAGGCATTGGTGAATAAGAATAAGACTCCATGTATTTATGTGGGAGTTGGGTGGCAGGCTCCCAAAGAGGAAAAAAAAAAACCCAACTATAAGAAACATAGCTGGATAATGTTGGAGTTGAGATTTGAACCTAGGGAGATTATTTTCCTTTGAAATGATTATAATATAATTTCTTTAAAGATTTCCCTTTTAAAAAATTATATGTATACATGTATACCTGTGTGTGAGTATGCGAGTGCAGGTGCCTGTTGAGGCCAGAAGAGGGCATTAGAGGCCCCTGGAACTAGAGTGGTTGTTGTGAGTTGCTACTGTAGTGCTGGGAACTGAACTCAGTTCCTCTGCAAGAGCAGCGAGGACTCTTAGCTGCTGAGCCATCTCTCCAGCCTTCATTACAATAGAATGTTAGTGAATGTATCTGAGCCACAAGCATCGTGTCTTGGAATGGATCCCACACTGTTTGTCAGGCCTTCTCCCTGCTCTCTTTCCTGCCTTGAGCTCAGAAACTTGAATGGCAAGGAAGAGGCTGGAAGGCTGTGGGTGGTCTGAGGTGGGAGGGTAGCAGCAGGATGGGAGTAGCAAAAGCTAACAGTTATTAAGCACCTACTGCATACAAAGCTGTTTTAAGGGCCAGTGGACAGTTCAGCAGATAAAAGTGTTTGAAGGAGCTGGCTGCACAAGCCCAATGACCTGGTTCCTTTCCTCAGATCCCACACTGGATGCAGAGAATCAGGTCCCCAATGCTTTCCTCTGATCTTGACACACATGCTGTAAATGTGCAGGTTCACATACACATCTCTCTAGTTAAAACAACAAAACAAAAAATCCCAAAGTTGTTTTAAATGGTTTCAATCTATTTAATTGTCGGAGACCAGCTTTGACAAAAATACCACTTTCCAGGGTAGGAGCATGGAGAGTAGAAAAGTTAGTAAAGAATATGAAGATGTGAGTCAAGATAATGACACAGAAGCACAGGGTAGTACCAGGAGGGAGTTCCAGTGAATGCTGAAATAATCCACGCTTAATTTTCCATACACTTTTACACCCCAATACACCAGGGGGAAAAAGACAAAAGACTTATTTTTATTTATTTATTTAGAGACATGGTTTCTCTGTGTAACAGCCCTAGCTGTCCTGGAACTAGCTTTTTTTTTTTTTTTTTTTTTTTTTTAACTTGGTCTTGTTTCTTAGATTTACTTATGTAGATGAATACTTTGTATACACTTACATCTGCACATGAGATGACAACATCCATCAGAAAGTCATGAGCTGCCATGTGGGTGCTGGGAATTGAACTCAGGATCTTTGGAAGAACAGTGAGTGCTCTTAACCACTGAGCCATCTCTCCAGCCCCTAGAACTAGCTCTTATAGACCAGGCCTCATACTCCCAGAGATCCACCTGCCTGTACCTCCTGAGGCAATAAAAGATTGTTTTAAACTGATACAAAGGACAATTAGAACAGTTACTTGCTTCAATACTTTGAGACATCAAGTCATTAGCATTCTGTTTTTTAGGTAGGGAACCCACCCTAGACCATGTGTCCTGAAGGCAGCCATTCCCTAGGTCAAACCTCTTAATTCAAAAGAAGGAGTAGAAGTATGTTTGAATATCCTGACCATTGGTCAGGGTGGAGAGGATCTACCATATGGGCCAATGTCAAAAAGATCAAGTAACCACACCCTAAGTCAGGATGTGTAGCCCACTTGTCAACAACTTTGAAAAAGCTAAAACTCTCTGACCTTCAGACAAGGTGGAAATAGGCTCACGTTTCTGGGCCTCCTGCCTGTCTCTGTCTCTCTCTGTCTCTCTGTTTGCTACAATGGTGCACATGTGGAGGTCAGAGGACAGCGTTGGGAGTTGGTTCTATCGACTTCCACCTGGTTTGAGACAGGCTTCTTTGCTGGCTGTCTTGTAGGCCAGGCTTGCTGGTGACACTTCTGTCTTTGCCTCCCATCTCACTGTAGGAGTGTTGGGGTTAAAGACAAACACAACTCCATACCATTTTATACGAGTTCTTAGGATTTGAACTCAGGTCTTTGTGTGTTCAAAGCAGGTTCATAACCCACCGGGCCATCTCCCCAGCCCATTTCAGAACTATTTAATCCTTATAATAACCTGACTTGACTAAGGACTATTATTATCCCCATTTTGAAAATGGTAAAACTAAGGCTACAGCCTTTCCCCAACATCTACCTGTTACGGTTTTAATAAAATGGCACCATTCCCTGAGTGGTCTGTGGGCCATGAGACCACAGCAGGCCATAGAGGCAGTCAGTCCCAGGCAGGGAGCCATGCAGCGGGTGAGAGACAGAGACCTATTAGGCACACCATGCAGATAAAGTGGGTATTTATTTAGTGCGTTATGGAAGGGAAAGGGAAAGGGGGGAAGGAGAGAAGGGGGAAGAGCAGAGAGAGAGAGAGAGGGAGGGAGAGAGAGAGAGAACCAGAGAGTTGGGGTGGAAGGGGAGGAAGTGGGAGATGGGAGAGAGGCAGAAGCTGGCTCTCCGGGAGAGAGCTGGAAAGAAAGAAACTCAGGCTGGGAGCAGAAGGAAGATCTGCTTGCCTCAATGGACAAGGGTGGGGGGGAGTGGGCGGGGCTTGTCTTTTAAAGGGATAGCACAGACTATTACATTTCCATCTCTTTTCTTATAATAAAAAGGTGGGAGGTTAGGCACAACTGGTTCAAAGAATTGGGATGGCAGATTCTCAAGACTGCTTCCTGCTTATTTGTGGGTATCATCTTGAGGGGGGACCTGAGAAAGCTGGGTGCTGGTCACATCCTGGTATAGCTGGTCTCTTTGCTCTTGTCTGGTATTTGTGGTATGGAAATATCTGGTGTCTCTTACACCTGTTTAAGATGTTGGCAGAACAGAGGACAAAGTTAAGCTTAGGGAAAAAAAAATTTAGAACCAGGGAATTGAGAAGGGTGTGTATGATCTGTTTAAGGTAGATCCTTTAATTTGGCTCCCTGGAACTCACAAGAATTTTTTGCGTTTATGAAAACATAAGTTTTAAATAGCAGGATATTTATATCAGAATGACTGTGACAGATATTTTTTGCACAATGAAAAGTATTTTTAAAACTATGGAAAGCAGCGTGAGAGAGAAATTTGATAACCTGTATTTGTCCTCACACTTTTATAACTTGCAGGTTCACATACTAATAACTTGTATTTGTATTTTACTGAAATTCATTTGGTGAGGTTGTCCTTTTAAACTGACAAAACCTCTCAGCTGTCAAACTGCATCAGAGATCTTTGAGAAGGACAAAATTTTACTTGAGTTATTGATTAAAAAATGACAGAGAACTTACTTAGTTGGCACCTAGAGCTACTCCTCAGGGTCCTCCATGGTCACTGAGGGTTGTATTTTTCTTTTGCTGTTTAGCGCAGGGCCTGCCAGAATCCAGAAGATCCTGTAGGCTAAGAAATATGTAGGAAGACAAGCCTACCTTGACCTGAGCAGCTGGGCTGTCAATTCTAGTGATTCTGTTCACTGTCTGGAGATCTTCAGTTTAGATGAAAGGCAGTTTTGCCCGGTCAGCACTTGGCAGTTGAAGCAAATTGTGGATGGATGTTGCTCTGTGCCCATTTGTCTTCTCTCTTCTTTGGAGGAAGTAAAGTGCTGCTGCTAGGAGCCAACCTGTCTCTTTTTGTTATAAAACGTTTTTTTAATAATTAAATATTTAAATGCCATATTCCCCAGATCTCTGTGCAGTTGAGGGCTGTTTATCAGGTATAGATGAGCTATAACTACAGTATAGAATCTGTCTGGAGAGCTGAGTCTGAGCTTGACTGTACTGGCTGTCAACAGCTAAAGCAGAGTTGGATTAAGAGCCTTAAAAGTACATATCAATTTAAAACATGAGACTTATTGCTTTGTAGTCTGGAATGAGATACTATGAACAGACAATTATAACATTTAACAGTAAACATAGGTATATTTAAGTTACATGTATGCACACACACACACACAGAGTAAACAGGAATTGGGTGAAGTGGATGCTTTTGGTAGGCCCTTCCAAAGGCATGCCACTGCACAAAACACACATGCAACAGAGTCAGCACCGGGGGACCAGGCAGGGTATACCTCAGTAAAGATGGCTGGACTTGGTCACCTGACCTGGCTCTCAGTTAAAATGGTGGTAAAGTCACCTGACCTCAGTTAAGATGGCAGTAAGGTTGCCTGACCTCAGTCAAAATGGCAGTGGTGACATGTTATATGGAAAAGCCACATTTTTTGAGCCGCGGGAGTTTTAAATATAACAAGAGAGACGTAGAGGCATGATCTGCTCTGTCACCGAGCCGCCATGCCACAAGCTGCAGTGGGGAGCAAAGGTAGGAATTAAAAACAGCTGCCTTGTAGATCCGACTAATCTTGTCAGTTTCCAGAGGACCAGCCATAGTGGTGGCAGGGACAGTTTGAAGAAAAGTGGAGCTGGTGGGACACCAGCAGAGTATTCACAGGCGGATGGCTGATAGTTTGAGGGTTTATACCATAGCTAAAAACGTGGAAACAGCAAACGAACACAGCAGGGCCTTTAGAAGGATGTCTCCTCTCTACAGGCGAGGTGTTAAAGCCAGACTGGCTCTGGTCCGGAAGACTTGGAAGCCGGAGAGGCTGGAGGCCGCTTCGAGTGGTCTCTCACAGTGGGGATCACTTACAAGTGGTCCAAAAGAAAAGAAAAGAAAAGAAAAAGAAAGGAGAAAGGAAAATCCAAGAGGCCCCAGGCCCCAAATCGAATACACTGCAGTTAGTCCTGTCATGTTTTTAGCTATGAAGCAACCAGAGATGAATGTCAGTGGAGGGCTCAACTGTAGCCATGAAGGCTGTGGTTGGGGGCTGGAAGAGGAAAACTCACCACTGAAGCCACTGGTGTGCATAGATGTTGGCGTTTAGGCATATGGAACGGAGGAGAGTTGTTGTAAAGAAATCTGGTTCCCGAGCCCAGGGTTCCACGTGTCCTCAGCCAGCCCACCTGCGGGCTGGAGGGAACGTGGAGAGAGCCTGGCTAAGTCACGAGCACCAAATGTTATGATAAAAATAAAACAGCGCAGCTCCCTGAGTGGCTGCAGTGGGCAGCGGGCCATGAGGAGTTGCAGTGGTAAAAACGCTGGTGACTGAGCTGAGATCACCTAGGTACACCTGCTGGAGGACCTGGCTTGACGGACAGGTGTCCTGGGGAAGAATGCTGCTGGGGTTTGGGGGGTCAGGGATCCCTTTTCCCTATTCCTCTGGCATCTGCAGCTGGCCACGTGTTCACTGAATAGAGAGCCCATCACCAGCTTTCTGGTCCCCACATCCTGCTTGGCTCAGCTCTGCTGTGGTTTCCCAGGAGGCTTGGGAGGGCAGCAGTGATGAGAGCTGGGGTCCCCACAACCCTCTGCAGAAGCTCATTTTCATTAATTTTCCTTAAATGCTTCTCGTTCTCTGTTTTTAAATCTAATTTTTCAGTTTCTTCTTTATCTTCACTCAAGTTGCTTTAATGAAACAAAAAAGTGTGTCTGTTTCCCTTTGCTGGAGCTGCCCGGGGAATTTCAATATAAAACAAACAAGTTGGCTTTTAAAATTAAAATTTTATGGGTGGCATTTCCTCATTTAATGGAAGGCACAAAAGGCTGGAGTAAAACCAATTAACGTGGGGTCGGGACTTGGTGTTCAGCAAAATTAAACAACAGGACTGCCATACGCCAGGAGGAGCTCAGTGCAGAGCTGGGAGGTGTGAGAAGAGAGGCCATGCGGAGGCAGGGCAGTGGCCCAGGTGTGGACTTCAGTCTTCTGGCCTGGCCTTGTCACTAGATCCCCACGCTAGATCTCCTGTGTGCACATCTGCCCTGCACAGTGGGGGGATGATCAAGGGAATGGGAAGGCTAGCGGAGTTAGGAGGAGGGTCCTGGACAGTGGTGTCAGAGTGGGGCTGAGAATTCTGCCAAGACCAGCATTCACAGGGTGAGGGATCCCTTAGAGCATCCAAGAAGGTGCGGTATAATCTTCATAAAAGCTATGTTCCAGGGATCATATAGTCCAGGGGTGGCAGGAACCCCAGAATGAGTGAAAGGGCAGGTGAAGTTAATGGGACTCCTCCTTTGCTATGAGTCCCTCGGGTTGAATGTCATCCAGTGAAGGTTGCATTTGGAGAAGACATGGGAGGATGTTTCTGGAGACTCAAGTAAGGGAGGGCTGTGTGGAGGATGACGGGAAGCTGTTTTGTGCACCAGCAGGGGCAGAGCATCCAGTACTGCAAGAGAGGTCATCAGGGTGGGGACTGGAAAGAAAGGGAAATGTGAACAGGGGCAGATCTGCAGCAGCGGGTCTCCTCGCCTTCATCACAGGGGCACTGGGATGCCAGGTTAGTGTTCATAGGAGTTGGATGGGCCACAGAGGCTCCTGGGAGTTCAATTTTCAGGACCAGTGGGCAGACAAGGAAGGGTCCAGTCAGGCGTGAGAACAAACCTGATGTCTGATTTCTGGGGGGTTAGAGGAGAGGCATGCAAGGAAGATGGCATCTTCTCTGGCTGGGGGCTTACAGCACAGTAGGACAGAGGGGTCAAGGGGTTGGTTGTGGTTTGACTGTTTGGGGACACTGGGAGCAGATTTCAGAAGGACAGGAAACGTGAAGCTGAGATTCTTTGCCTGTCTAAAATACTTGATGGTCTAATAAAGATCTGAATGACCAATAGCAAGGCAGGAGAGAGAACAGGCGGGGCTGGCAGGCAGAGAGGATAAATAGAAGGGGAAATCTAGAAGGAGGAAGCAAGAGAACAAAGAGAGGAGGATGTGAAGGGCCAGTCAACCAGCCAGCCAGCCAGCCAGCCAGCCCCAGCCAGCCAGCCAGCCAGCCACTCACCCACCCACCCACTCAGCCACCCACCCACCCAGCCAGCCAGCCACCCACCCAGCCACCCACCCAACCATCTAGCCACCCAGCCAGTCTGCCAGCCATGCACCTAGCCACCCAGCCACTCACCCACCTACCTAGCCACTGAGCCACCCAGCCAGTCAGCCATGAGTAAGAGTGAAAGTAAGATACACAGAAGAAAAGGAAAAAGCCCAGAGGCAAAAGGTAGACAGGATAATTTAAAGAAAAGCTGGCAAGAAACAAGCCAAGCTAAGGCTGTGCTTTTATAAGTAATAATAAGCCTCCATGTGTGTATTTATTGGGAGCCAGGTGGCAGCCCCCCCCAAAAAAGCCAAAAAAGCAAAAGAATAAAATAATAACAACGCCTTTTTGTCCCTAACTGTGGAAGTTTTCTTCCCAACTCCTGCTATGTTTTGACTCTACAGAAAAAGCCACTCTGGTTGCTAAATGGGGGCCCTTTGAGGCAGTCATTGAGCTGGTCCCTAAGGTCACAGCCAGCATCTTTCACTTACCCACTGGGCCTTCAGATGACAGTCACAGACTGAAGATGGGCCTCTGGCAGATTATAGACGTCAGGTCCCCTCTCTGGGAGAAGAGGGGACTCTGAGGGAGATAGCACTCAGCTCTGTCCCCAGGGGAGCTTCCCTTTTATCTGAGGGACCTGCCTGTCTGAGGGACCAATTTTGGAACCTGTCTGAGGTTTACCTGTAAGTCTCTTTGAGGCCTCTTTGAAGGCTGAAGGGATGTGCTGGCCCAAGGACCAGTAGCAAAACCATATATAGATGGCCCCAGGACGAGGCTGACTTAGACTTTCTCTCTCCAAGTAACAGAGATGGTAGAAGCAAGGAAGCTTGAAGTAGGTTCTTATGGCCAGGGTACTGGCACTGTTTCTTTGGTTATAGGTGAGGTCTATTGCATTCTCACTTTTCTGGGACAGAGAGTTGCTGACTTTGCCAAATATGACCAGGGTGGCCAGTCACCCACTCACATTCCACTGGGGAAAGAGGTGGTATCTTCTCTTCAATGAATTTTTAAGTATGAATTGGGGTTCACGTGATGAATGATACAGGAAAGAACCGTACTAGAGTTTACATGGGAAATATCCCTCGTAGGTTCATCTGCTTGAATGCTTGGTCCCCAGATAGTGGGGGACTGTCGAACCTTTCGGACATGAGGCCTAGTTGGCAGATGTAGGGCAGGAAGGGATAGACTTGTGGTTACAAGCTGTCCCTACTTCTGGTCCTAGCTCTGTTTCCTGATTCTCTGAGATGGGAGCATCTTTTGTTCCTAGTGCAGGACATGAGCTGCTCCACCTCTATAAGCTGCTCCACCTCTATGAGCTGCTCCACCCCCATGAGTTGTTCCACCTTCATGGTTTCCCTACTGACAGACCACACCCTCTCCAATCATAAGGCAAAATAAATTCTTCTTTGATCTGAGAATGTGTCAGTCAGTAGAGTGCCTGCCTAGCATGCATGAAGCCCTGTTCAGCCTCAGCACCACACAAACCAGGTGTGATGCTACACACCTGTAGTCCCAGCCTCCACTCAGGAAGTGGAGGCAGGAGGATTGGAAACTCAATTACAATAGGGGGTTTGAGGATAGCCCGGGCTACAGGAGACTCCATATCCAAAACAAACAAGCAAACAAACATGTGAATAAGTTCTCCTTTAATTGTGAGGTGTTTGGTCACAACGATGAGAGAAAGACCGGAGCAGACGACGTTGACCGTTGACTGAAGGGCACCGGTGAAGTCAGGAACCGGAGACACTTCTCCCGGCCCAGGAACCGTAAGTATGTAGTAACTGGAGTGCGGACTTTCCAGGGCTGCACATCTCAGTATCCTGTGAAATAGTGTGTCCCAGAGCCTTGTTAACTGTAGTGTGCCCACACCGTGGGCTCACCGTGACCACTCACCCCTCTCCTTGTAGGAGCCACACGAGTAGAAACCTGTGAAGCTGCCTTATTTATGAAAATGTTAATTAACCCCGGAGTAGGTAGATGAAGTGTGACTGTGTAAATACGGAGCAGACAATGAAGGGACCTGCTAATTTCGCTCTTGAATTCACATCTTAGGAAATGTTTATAAACTGAGAATTCTAATTGCTTTTCTTACTCAGGCTTCTTTTCAGGTGGCTCGCTGCAATGGAATGATAGTCCCCGGGGAGATGATAGTCACTGTTTTTTACAGTATTGGCCTGACTGTCCAAACAGCAGAGGCTCACCCGTAACTAGCACAAGGAGCTGGAGCTCATGCGGTTTACTGGTCCACAGGGAGATTCGGCCTAGCCCTCCCCACTCACATTGAATGGAAGCAACATCTGGATGGCCATTAGGCGTCTTCTTCCGAATCTTGGGCTTCTCTTGGGCTAGACCGATCAAAGTCTGAGCTTCATCTATGACCTGAGGAGACAGCAGCCGTAGGACTTTTAAGTATGAGCAGGAGTTCACAAGCTTAACAAGACAGAGGGCAGGACTGAGTTTCCTCAGTGAAGACAGAAATGGACCCCTTTCCATTTTGGGCTTTATGTCAGAACTAGCTTGGGGCATGCAAATGAGGATCCCTGGGTCTGTCTGGTTTAGGTCTGGGTAAAGTGTCCAACATGACACCTGTCACTGGTAACAGAGAGAAATGTTGTGGGTGCTAGGAGACCACCACAGTGCCTGAGTGCCTGGCCATGCTGCTGGACCATGGGCTTCAAGTGCATAGACCTGAATGCACGCCCATCTGACCAACCGTGCTGTGCATTCCCAGAGAGGCTCATTTCCAGTCCTGGACCAGCCTTGCCCCACCACCCCAGCCTCCACCACTGCCCCAGGCTGTCATTTGCCTGTTGACTAACTGTTGACTTAGTCACTTGCTTCTGCTTGCTGACTTTTATTTTTCTCCTACAGCTGCCCTGAAGTCTGGCATGCCCAGGCACAGCAAAGGGCTCAGAGTTGCCGAGGCAACGAGACAGAGAGCAGAACTCTGAAGCTTATGGGAGAATTATCATTTGCCAGAGATGTAATCTTATTACTAGGAAATCTAATAAAATTAGAAAAAACACTTAATTATGGCAAATAAGAGAGTCTAGTAAGATGTCACACCCAAAATAATGAGGGTTTAAAGCTTTGGAAAAATAATGGCTATAATTGGTTTAAAAGTAACAGTAGCTGCTGGGCAGTAGTGGTGGATGCACTAGGGAGGCAGAGGCAGGCAGATCTCTTCATGGGTTCAAGGCCAGCCTGGTCTACAGAGTGAGTTCCAAGACAGCCAGATCTATACAGAGAAACCCTGTCTCAAAAAAATCACGCACACTCCAACTCCAACCAAAAACACCAAAAAAAAAAAATCACCATACGCTGTTAAAATTTTTTATATTAATATTTTACATTTATTTTATATTTTTGGTTGTGAGCCTAGCCTTTAACAGCTGAGCCTTCTCTCCAGCCCTTATTATTTTAAACTGTGTGTACATGTGTATGTCTGTGTGTGAGTGTTGAGGGCAGACGAGGGTGTTGCTTCTCTAGAGCTGAAGTTACAAGCATCTGTGAGTCACTCGATGTGGGTGCTGGGAACCGAACTCTGGTCCTCAGCAATAACTGTCCATGCTCTGAGTGGCTGAGCCATCTCACTGCCCGTATTTGTCCATTTGTTTGTTTGTGTGTATGGGTGTGGGTCTGAATGTGCTATAATATCCATGTAAAGGTCTGAAGATAATTCATAGGAATCCGCTCTCTCCTTCCACCATGTGCATCACAGAATCGAACACAGGTCACCAGGACATCTTACCTGCCCAAAATACAGTAGAAGCTGGAGGGCTGGTGAGATGGCTCAGCAGTTAAGAGCACTTGCTACTCTTCCAGAGGACCTGGGTTCAATTCCCAACAGTACACACATGACAGCTCGTAACTGTCTATAACTCCAGTTCCAAGGAACCTGACATCTTCAGACAGACTTATATACAAGCAAAACACCAATGCGCATGAAATAAAAATAAGTAACTTGAAAAAACTACAGTTGTCAGAGAAAGTCTTTTTATTTCTCTCCTCCTCCCCTTCCTCCAATACCCTTTTTTGTTGTCTTCTTTTAGGTAGCCATGTAGCTCACACTGGCCTCAAACCCTTTTTTTTTTTTTTTTTTTTGGTTTTTCGAGACAAGGTTTCTCTGTGGTTTTGGAGCCTGTCCTGGAACTAACTCTTATAGACCAGGCTGGTCTTGAACTCACAGAGATCCGCCTGCCTCTGCCTCTGCTGGGATTAAAGGCGTGCGCCGCCATCGCCCGGCTAGCCTCAAACTCTTGATAATCCCCCTATCTTGCTTCCTAAATGCTGGGATTATAGGCACATAACAACATATCTGGCTTCATTTAATCTTAAAGATATTTTTGTTTGTTTTGTTTTTCAAGATAGGGTTTCTCTGTGTAGCCCTGGCTGTCCTGGAACTCACTCCGTAGACCAGTCTGGCCTGGAACTCACAGAGATTCCCCTGCCTCTGCCTCTCGAGTGCTGGGATTAAAGGTGTGCACCACCACCGCCCATCTAGTTTTAAAGATCTTAAAATTTTTTCTTTATTTATGTGTATGTGTGTGTATGCACATGGGTGTGCAGTTGCCTTTGGAGAGTCACAGGGTATGGCAGCTGACCCAGTGTGAATCATGGTGTTCGGGAAGGGTTGGTTGCACTGCCCCTCTCGATTTGGGCCAGCAAGAGTCTGCAAAGACAGCGAAGCACGAAACCACCTTCCTTTTCTCTCTGCCGGCCTTAACCCTCCTTCCCTGTTCTGGCTTTGCCTGTATGCCAGGCTGGAGGTGCAGAGGAGTCAGGGTCTGCCTGTCCTTGGGGACCTCCCAGTCAGACAGGGGAGCTGAAGTGGAGGCATTAAGCCCACCTTGAGTGGCACCAGAGCTCTTGAACCACCTTTTGGTAAGTTAGGGAAGGCTTCCTGAAGGAGGAAGCACAGCCATCAGGTGTGGTTTGTATCAGGTGAGCAGGAATTTCAGGGACGGGAGAACCTCTAGCCAAGCAGCGGCACAGGGCAGGGGCTGGACGGAGAGCGCAGCAGAGGGAGGCGTCCTAGGTTTTCTATGGCTGTGATCAAACACTGAGGTTTATTTTTACAGCTCTCAGGTTTCACTCCATTGCCAGGAAGCCAGGGCAGGAGCTCAAACAGAGCAGGAATGTGGGCAGGAGCTGATGCGGAGGCTGTGGAAGTGTGCCAGCTTATTGGCTTTCCTATCGCACCCAGGACCACTAGCCCAGGGGAGACACCACCCACGGTGAGCTGGGTCCTCCCCCCATCAGTGGCTAATTGAAATAGTGCACCACAGAGTAATCTGGTGGGAACATTTTCTCAGTTGAGGCTCCCCTTTCCCAAGTGTCAAGCTGATATAAAACCAATCAGCACAGTTGGACAGGGAAGAAAGCAGAGGCGGCTGTGGGGGGTGGTGGTGGCGGTGTCTGCGGGTGTCTGGCTGAGCTGTATTGACGGGTCTGTAAGACCACACTACAGACCTGGAACTTGATCCACAATCTCTGTGCCCGTGTGTGTGGCTTGAGGAAGGGTCAGGACGCCTCGTGTGGGTAGTAAGTGCAGGTGTGCAGGTAGAGCCCACTGTGAAGCAGCTCTTCCACAGTTGATACCAACCATGATCACAAGGTACTGAGTCAGAACCCACGGGCCAGGGGACAGTCATGGTTTTAGAAACGTGTGAGCTGAATTACTCAAGGCTCAGAGGACCAAACACAGTTATTGCTCACCTTGCACCCCTTCCCCCCGGGTCACATTCAACACATGAAATCCACAGATGTGAACACATCTCCAAAGGGCCTGCTAACTCCTGGGTGTTGTGTGACAAGATTTTTTCCTGGTGAACAAGCATACACATCTGCTCACCTCAGACAGGGAGTCCATGAGAGACCAAGGTACAGACACCACCAAGGTCCAACTTGGTGAACCAATGAGTTTTATTGGGGTTACTTACAGGAATATAGTTGAGGGGTTACTTACAGGAACAGAAATGACTCAAAGCCGCATCACCAAAGCTCATCACCAAAACTGGGAACCCAGAGCTCACTGTATAGATTTTAGGGAGCTCAGCAGGTTGAAGAGTACCCTTTCCAGGTGGTTCAGTTGATAGACACCTCTTGCAGGCCGCTCTGCTGGTCTCTGCTTCTTCCAGACAGCTGGTCTCTGCTTCCAGACAGCATGGCCGGTTTGGCTGCTTTGTAGCTTGGCTTGTCTGAGAGCAGTACTCTGTGGTCTTTTTATTGCTTACTCTGGAAGGGGCCTACTGAGTCTGGTCTGTTTCAGGGACTTCCTGAAGCTATTTTGAGTTGTGCGGCAGGCCTGGGGCTAAATCAGGGGATTACTTTTACAGATCACCCCTGTTGATAGTTGGCACTGTAGCAGGAGAGTCTGAGGCCTACTTTAGGGAGGAACTGTCCAACCATAGAGCAACTTCCTGTAGTAGTGGGCGCTTCTTGCCTTCCAGACTCGAATGATTGGACATACCAGGCTCTGGGCAGAAAGCTGTGCCACTCCAAGAATAACTCTTACCTATTCTAAAATTCTGGGCTCTCAGGGTGGGCTCAGACAGAGGGGACCTGAGCAGTGTGGGCACATCCCATATGGTGAGGCTCCCATCTGCTGCGGATGGTAAAGAGGGCCTTGTGCCAGGTGGAACAGAGCTTAGATCTCAGGGGTACTTCTGAGTGTGAGTCTAAGGTGCCCCAGATGTAGTAAGGGGCATGGGGGGAGACTCCCGGAGCTAGCGCTTGGTCTGCTCCCGGATGCTGAGTGGGAGAAGGCACTGGCCATGCACCAGGTGTTGCTCCACGTGGGTTAATCCATTTAAGCCTCCTCACACTGTGGAAGCAAGGCCATTAGCACTGCAGCATATGGGGGAAGATATAGGTGCCCGTGCGGTTGGCAGGGATCATCAGCAGTGGAGGCTGCACCCCAACAGATGGGCTTCAGTGTCTGCACCATCGCAGAATCTCTGAGTCTGCCTGCATGTCCTTGAGGACAGTGACGGGCCTGTATTAGCTTTCTGTCCCTGGAGACTGGTGAAGGCCTAGTGCCTGGAAGTTGATCAGGGACTGAACGGAAGGAAGAGATGGAGGGAGGGAGGAAGAGGGGAAAGGTAAACAGCAATGGGGCAGGGGCTTAGGCAGACCCTCCACTGGCATCGGAGACCATCTGTCCTGTCCCTGGACCCATCCCAGCCTGCTGGGATCCCATCTGTACCTGTCACCCATGGGTGCTCCCTGTCTCCTGAAGTTCAGCAGTTCCCTTGCCCAAATCCATTTTTCCACCAGACAAACGAGGGCTGGGCCCGCCTTCCCATTCAATCTGACAGGCTGGCTGTCAGCTGCCGTGGCATCTGCTCTTGTCGGAAAAATTAAGAAGGAAGCAAGAGGCACCACGGCCCCAGAGTTACCAGTGGCACTGAGATTCCAGGCTGACTTTTACCAGAGAGGGACTGGGAAGCTGGCTTGGGCCAGTGGGGACAAGGATCCCTACTGGTTCTCTTCCCTTAAGAGGGAAGGTTGGTTAACAGTGTGGTTTTCTGAGCTAACCCCTGGGCCGAGCCCCAGCTCTGGGCTGACCCGCTGTGTGCTTGTTTGGGTCTCACTTAACTTCTCTGTGCCTTAGTTTTCTAAGCTGTAAAGTAAGGAAAAGTATGTGTGGATGGAATGAGTTATGACTAACGAAACACTTAGAACTAAACAAGCACAGGGCATTGAGTGTGACAAGTGCAGCAGAGAGCTTACTGAGGTCTGTCTCCCTTGCCCCAGGAGTTGGGTATGAATGAGAAGCCCGGCCCATGGTACACAGAGAGCCAGAGTGGTAAGGGAGCCCACTGGGGAAGGCTTTCTGCATTCTACAACCCCCTGCCAACCCTGGTCCTGATCCCTCTGCCCTGACCACTCCCAGGGTGGTGGGGGAGGTTGAGGAGGAATGGGAGACTTGCTCTAAGTGGGTACTTCAGGAAGGAGAGGCACATGAGAAGTGTGGTGGCTGGTGAAGAGGACTTTTCTGGAAGGCTGGGAGAGGCTGGGATTGGTGGGAGGGTGCAGATGTGTAAAGACCCCCCCCCTTATTTTTAAGGCAGGATCTCACAATGTAGTTCTGGCTGTCTTGGAACTCACTATGTAGATCACTCACAGAGACTCACAGGCCTGAGTGGGCCACCATGACAGGCCTAGACCTTTGTTTATAAAACAGAGTGTCCCCACATATCCCCCGGTGGACTGGAACTCACTATGTAACTCTGGTTGATGTCTATCTAACTCTCCTTGATTCTTCTGCCTCTGTCTCCTAAGTGCTGGGGTTACAAGGCGGGAGCTCTCATGACCAGCTGGTCTCCTGGGAACATTGTATCCTTCTGTTGTCCAGGCTGACTTCAACAATCCTGGGCTCAAGTAATGCCTCCAGAGTTGCCATCAAGTACTGAGGTCTGCCACCAAGCCTTACTAGCTTGCAGGTCACGCAGAGGCTGAGCACTGCAGGCTCTGTCCAGCAGGGGGCAGCCACGGTGCGTGGATGTATGCCTGCTTTACTGCCTTGGTACTTAGAGAAGGGTCTAGGTGATGAGGTCAGACCAGAGTTTCCAGGGTTGGAGCTCAGATCAGTCCTGACAGAGACCAAGGACACACACCCGTCTTAGCCATTCTCAGTGCTGGGACAGTGCTAAAAAATCATGCTGGCAGCGCTAAAAGTCTCCAGAGCCTGTGCCTTCCCCAGACAACTGTCAATTAGTCTCTGGGGGCGGGGTCCAGGAACCCCTATTGCAAAAATCTCCTCTGACGCACTAAGGGAACTGGTCGCCAGGATATGATATTGAACAGACACATTCCAGGGCTACCTTTTCCCTCCTGAGGGTGACAGTCTCAGGAGTGAGAGGTGAAGGGATGGACGGTACACAAATGAGGTGCCTGCTCCCACTCTTGGATGGGGGAGTCCTCAGAGGGGATGGAACATGTGAGATCTTGAGCATGTGTGCATAGGCGTACTTTGAGGGTTCAGGGTGATTACATGTATGCACACACATTTCTCTGGCCTACATATGCATGTTGATATAGGAGAGTTAATAACACCCAGAGCTGCTGAATGACTCCTGGGCTCACAGCCGTGTATACACACGTGCGAACACACACACACACACACACACACACACAGCGAGAGAGAGAGCGCGAGAGAGAGCGCGAGAGAGCTGTGCTTTTCCCTGGTTCACATGTCCTACAGAGTATGGCTATCTCAGAGATGCCCACATGCCCTGTAGCCTCTGCAGACATGGAGGCTCTGCTGTTTGAAGGCGTTTCCCTTTCTTCTCCTGTCCAGCCTGACAGATATGCCTCCCTAGTGCAGCCTCCCCACAGACCACACACAGGCGGCATCTATGTGGACAGACTCAAGTACGGGCTTAGAAAAATCCGCAGTTCTCCATTCATGATTGCTTGGCCAGTCTTTAGGTGGGCCTAGCCCTGCTGGTTACCACCTCTTCAGAGATGATGCAGCTGGCACCAGGCACTGGGTACCCACCCCGCCAGACTCACTCTGTTGGAAAGGGTGAGGGAAAAGGTGTGTCCCCAAGCTATGCAGAGCTGGATGGAACATAGATGGATGGCCCTAGACAGACCAGTTACTGGATGACTCTTGGCTTCACTATTCCAATATTTGTTCAATATTTATTTGTTGGAGATGATAAAGGGATGCTCTGTTGGTGAAAATGGTGTGTGCACTTATTGGACCTAATGCCTGATGGCATGGGCTGAGTGTGACATACGTCTTGGTTTATCGAGTTACCTTCGGGACCAGAGTTCAGTTGTTTAGAGGACGTGGCAGTCAGCCATCCTCATTGTCACCTTGGTGGGATTTGGGATCTCCTAGGAAAGACATTCTGGTTGTGTCTGGGAGAGTGTTTCCTGAGAGATTTGACTGAGCAGGGAAGACCTGTCCCCCTGAATGTGGCAGCACCATCCCACCGGCGGGGGTCCCAGACTGAATAAAAAGGAGAAAGTGGGGCTGAAGAGATGGCTCATGGGTTAAGAGAGAGCACTGCATTTTTAGAGGAACTGAGTTTGGTTCCTAGGCCCACACGGGACAGCTCATGCCTATAGTTCCAGCTCCAGGGAGACCCAATGCCCTTTTCTGGCCTCGGAGACCCCATGCACACACCCACCTGTTGTTGGAGGCCACTTATATGTTTCCTGGCTGCCCAGACTCCTGAAATAACTACACAGAAACTGTATTAATTAAATCACTGCTTGGCCAATTACTTAAGCATACTGTTAGCTAGCTCCTACATCTAGAATTAACCCACCTCCATTATTTTATATTTTACCATGAGGCTTGTGGCCTACTGGCAAGGTTTCAGCATGTCTCTCTCTGATGACGGCTCCATGGCTTCTCCCCGACTCCGCCTCCTTTCTCCCAGCATTCAGTTTAGTTTTGCCTGCCTATCTACCCTATCAGGCCAAACCAGTTTCTTTATTAACCAGTGGTATTCACAGCATACAGAGGGGAATCCCACATTACCCACCCAGCACATAGTCACATAATTATCGAGAAAGTTCTCTGAGCAATACTTGTCTCTTTGTGTCATGGGCATCCTGGCAGGAAGGGTAAAAATTGCAAGGAAAGAGACAGAGTCCCCTTTAAAAAGAGCTTTCCCTGCCCCTAGGGTTCACTCTGTCGCTCAGGCTGGCCTTGAACTTGTGATTTTCTTTGCTCAGCCTCACCCCCAAGTGCTGTGGTTACAGTCATCCATATGCCTGGTTTAAGGAGGATTTTTTTTTTTTTTTTTTGGTTTTTCAAGACAGGGTTTCTCTGTGGTTTTGGAGCCTGTCCTGGAACTAGCTCTTGTAGACCAGGCTGGTCTCTAACTCACAGAGATCCGCCTGCCTCTGCCTCCCAAGTGCTGGGATTAAAGGCGTGCGCCACCACCGCCCGGCTTAAGGAGGATCTTTATGGTCTTCAGGACCTAGGAGAGATGGAAATCCGAAGCAGAGGGCACTGCCATCTGTCCTCTGACAGGCTGTCAGCCTAGCTTAGTATGGTGGTGGTGATACTGGGGACTCGGAATGTGGGTGTGGTGCAGGGTCCTTGTTGAACAATGTCATGTTGAGCACAGCCTCCTCACGTGTGTGTGTGTGTGTGTGTTTGAATGCACCCCTGTATGGTACTGGGGATGGACCCCAGGGCCTCACACACAAGCTTCACTGTCGACCCCTGTACAGGGTTGTGTGTGTAGTGGGAAGAAGGCACTGAATAAAATCTGATGAAGTCTGAATAAGAGAATCACCCGCTTGATGCCAAGACCTTGGAGAGAGTGATAGTCAACCCTCAGTGGACCCCAGCTGCCAAGTTCCAGAGCTTCTGCCCATTACATTGTAGAACTACAGTTGCTTCACATCTCAAGAGCAGGCACCTTTTGTCATCTGTCTTGGGGGAAGAGACTAAGGCAAGGACTGTTGTAGAATATTAACTAGGCAAAGATGTGTTACATTTGTTTATGCTACAGAGTATTACTTTAACTGGGTAAAGATGTGTTGCTTTTGTTTATGCTGCATTTGTTTAATTATGAGAAGATACTTAGTATTTGTCTCGCCTTGCCTGCCTCAGGCACCTGATTGGTCTACTAAAGAGCTGAACGGCCAATAGCTAGGTAGGAGAAAGGATAGCTGGTGCTGGTGGGCAGAGAGAATAAATAGGAGGAGAACTCTAGAAAAAGAAGGAAGAACAAGAGGAGGAGGAGAGAACAAGGGAGACGCCCGGGGCCAGAAGCCAGGCAGCCCTTAGGCAGCCAGACGTGGAGACAGCAGGAAAGTCAAAAAGGTAGAAAGCCCTGAGGCAAAACGTAGATAAAGAGAAACCGGTTAAGTTGTAAGAGCTAGCAAGAAACGAGCTAAGCTGAGGCTGAGCAGTCGAAACTAATAATAAGTTTCTATGTCATGATTTAGGAGCTGCTTGGTGGCCCCAAAGAAAAGGACCTGGTACAAGGAACTTGTTCATGGTTTTATGATAGGGATTGGATACACCTCAGCTTTGACTCTTAGACACTGGGTGCTGGCTGGGGGAACAATAAGAGGCGGGAAGGGTGTGTGTGTGTGTGTGTGTGTGTGTGTGACACGACACAGTCCTTGGACAACAGTAGAAGCATAATAAGTCTTAGCATCCTACAAGGGATTGCCCACCATCAGCAGCGTCTGCCTAGGAGGTGTCAGAACAGAATGCTAAGTTCAAATCGGAATGGAGGCGCCTCAGAAACTCACAACTGAACTATCATATGGCCCAGCTGTACCACCCCTGGGTGCGTTCCTGAAGGCCTCTAAGTCCTACCTCCAAGAAATAGATACATCAGTGCCAGGAAGGGAAGCACGCCATGTTTATTGCAGAGCTATTCACAATAGCCAAGACCCAGATGCAGCCTGAATGTCTGTCACTAGATGAATGAAGAAAATGTCCACGGGCACACGCACACGCATGCACACACACACGCGCGCACATATGCACACACGTTTTCTTTATTGCAAAGAAAATGAAATTACATAGTATGCAGGTGTGGCTGTCTGAAAGCAAATGGCTCCCAAAGGGCGTAGCGCTATTAGGAGGTGTGGCCTTCTTGGAGTAGGTGTGGTCTTGCTGTAGGAAGTGTGCCACTGTTGAGGTGGGCTTTGAGGTCTCATAGATGCTTAAGCCCTCTCCAGTGAGACAAACCACTTGCTGTTGCCTGCCAGTCAAGATGAAGGACTCTGAGTTCCTTCTCCAGCCCCATGGCTGCCTGCATGCCCCTATGTCGCACCATGATCATAATGGACTAAACCTCTGAAAATGGAAGCCACTCCAATGAAATGCTTTTTCATTTTAAGGGTTGCCGTGGTCATGGTGTCTCTCCATAACAACAGAAACCCTAAGATGGCAGAGAGAGGGAGGAACTGGATAGCATCATGTTGAGTGAAACAAGCCAGACTCAGAGAGACAGACACTGTGTGTTTTTCTCTTGTATGAGGAATCTAGACTTAAATATAAATATTAATCTGTATATAGCATAAAAGTAGAAGGTTGACACAGCCAGTAGGCAACAGCGCTCCTCTCCAGAGTCCCTCTGTCTCCTTGTCCTCTAGAGCTGGCATACAGGCCAGGAATGTTCCAGAAGGACAAACTGGACTGAAAAACCCTCTTGAGAGTCTTGTCCTGTTTCTTGAGGGGACCTTGAAGACAGGCTCTTGGGAGAAAGTGGGTGTCAGGAGAGGGTGCTCATGTGATCAGGATTCAGAGCTGAGGACAGGAGAAGAGCATGCTGGGATGAGAGGCTGATGAGCTGATGATAATAATTATGACAATTATGCAAAATACACAAATAATAATTAGGGAAAATCATGATTATTATTTGTGGGTGGGAGATGTTTGTAGCTTTTTGGACCTGGGTGCCCCTTTCCAAGTGGGTGACTGAGTGTCAGAGCCAGGCTTGGGACTGGTTGGCAGGAGCAGGGACTTTCTCCTCATCCGAGCAGCTGTCCTGGGTCCCAGGTCTTGGGACTTCTCAGCTGTGCCAGGCCTGGGCAGGAGGACTTTTCTGGTTCTGATTTTGGAACCTCCCTAAGGACAGAGTCACAAGAGCAGGCTAGCTGGGATAGGCCCATTACAAACACAGAGAATTCAAAGTCACGGGAACCCCAGGTCTTCTGATGGGTTGGGTTGCATCATGGCCCACTAGAGAAAGGACCCAAATGTGGTCAGTTAGATTTCTTTTATACTTATTTATGTTATTGTTGTTGCTTTATTTTGAGATAGGTTCTTACTATATAGCCTTAGGTGGGGTGAAACTCACTATGTAGACCAGGCTGACCTTGAATTCATAGACATCCTCCTGCCTCTGCTTCTAGGAACACTGTGCTTGGACAAATTCTCATTTTCAGAAACTAGAATTAGGTTTGGAGAAGTGAGTTGATCTACTGAGCAATGGGTCCCCTCTCCTTGCAAAGCCCACAATGAAAATGGACTGACTGATTGGAGGGCCCTTCCTAGGCTCTGGCTACTCCTGCTCCCACAAGATTCCACATGTCCACCGTAGAAGTCCTGCTTGCACCACTGGCTTCACCTGTTATTTGCAGACTCCTACAGAAAAGAGTCCGTACTTTGAGAGTTTTATGGTTTCATCTACATGAAGGTCATTGGAGCTACTTCATTAAAGACCACACGGTGTACACACACACACACACACACACACACACAAAGGCATTCACATGGAGATTCAATAGGAGAAGCAGTCATCCTTCCAGAGCTCAGAGAAACTGAGGCAGCTTGGATCTAAGATGGTGTCAGAACCTCAGCAGCTGGAGGCTCATTAACTTTTTAACCTATTTTGAATTATATGTTTATTTACGTATTCTGTGTGTGTTGGGAGGTGGAGGGAGGCAACTTCCGTCCACCATGTGGATCCCAGAATCCAACACAGGTCATCAAGTTTGGGGGCAAGACCTCTTATATGCTAAGCCATCTCTCTGGCCATCATTTTTTATGTTAATTATATTTATTATTATTATTATTATTATTATTATTATTATTGTGTGTGTATGATGTATGAGTGTTGGTACGCATGCCAAGGTGTGTGTGTGTGTGTGTGTGTATGTGTTTGGGTCTGAAAACAATTCTGTGGAGTCAGTTCTTTTCCTCTACCTTAAAGTGGATTCCAGGGATTGGCCACCTTCCGTCAGGCTTAGCCAGAAATGCTTTACCCAGAGAGCCTTCATTCTGGCCCCCTCATTAAATCTTTCTAGCATGACTTTGGCTTCTATTGGCCTTTACTGCTATCAGGGGGCTCCAAGTCCTCCCTTTCCCACGTAGTTTAAAATTCTGGTTGGCTCAGTGCATGGCTGGTAGATCCTTTTGTGTCAGGCTGTCTGATAGGCTCATAGCTGGCTATGGATGAGCTGCACGTGTGTCGGGTGATCATTTGCCAGTCAGCTGCTGTCTCTGAACTGGAATTATTTGGTAGGGCAGTTTCTAGAACAGAAGAAACCGGCTGGGAAATAGAGTAGCATGCAATGTGAATTTTTTTCAAGACAGGGTTTCTCTGTAGCTTTGGTGCCTGTCCTGGAACTAGCTCTTGTAGACCAGGTTGGCCTCAAACTCACAGAGATCCGCCTGCCTCTACCTCCCCAATGCTGGGATTAAAGCTGTGTGCCACCACCATCTGGCAGAATTCTAACTGGTCTTAATAATAGAAAACTGGAGTCAGATATCAGGGTAAATGCTGAAAGATCAGAGAAGGAGCCAGTCACTAGAGAAACCTTTTACCTCTACTGAGTCATCAGATCAGAGTGGGCAAGAGCCTGTGTCCACAAATCCTTGTACTGAATGCGTGCTGAAAGCAGCCAGCTCCTGCCTCCTCCCGCCTTATATTATCCTCTCTACCCAGCCATATCCCGATCTCCACCTCCCTAGTGCCGGAATTAAAGGTGTGTGATTCCCAAGCACTGGGATTAAAGGTGTGAGCCAACACCGCCTGGTTCTGTTTCTCTTTTAAACTGGATTAATCTCGTGTAGCCCAGGCTGGCCTCGAATTCACAGAGATCCGTCTGCCTCTGTCTCCCGAGTGCTGGGATTAGAGGTGTGCGCCACCACTGCCTGGTCTCTATGGCTAACTAGTGTGGCTAGCTCCACACTCTGTGATCTTCAGGCAAGCTTTATTTGTTACAGCACAAATAAAATATCACCACCATAGCAGTGGGCAAGTCCTGGGAGGGCGCTGGGTTTGTGACTTAGTTCTGAGAAGTGATAGTGAGGGTTTTCCTGCTTTTGATGGAGGACACTGGCTGGCACAGGGCAGCCAGGAGACTGTGGAGGCTCCATTCCCTCTGTCCTGGGAGAGGAGTAGAGTTGAGTTGCACAGTCTAGAGGCTGGAATATGCCAGGACCAGGGTGAGAGATGGGTCTGTGCTATGCTGACTCCCAGGGCCAATGCTTGCGGGGTCTCAGACTTCCTCAGTAACGTCGGGGTGAGTGTGGGGCCTCTGTGGTTGGAGACTCCTTTTGAAGACTTCGTGCTCAAGCAGTGTTGCAGCCTTGTCTTCAAGAGCTCTCGGAGTGTGAACACCTACTTGAGAGCTGAGAACCTTGGGTGACGGGAAGATGCCTGGCAAACACCTAGAGATCACACGTGCTTACTGGTGGCACTGACGCCCCTCCCCCTGCCATCTGTATGGAGTCCCTGGTCTCTCAAGGTGACCTTGTGAGGGAGCTCAGGGCTGGCCACCTTATTTTACAGAAGATGTGAACTAAAATAATTCGCTGCAAGCCACACATCCGGCCAGGGAAGCCTGGGGTGGAACCCTGGGCTGCTGGACATCAGGCAGGCATTGGAACCTGTCTTCCCTGCTGTCTCTACGTGTTTGCTAAGACATCAGACAGGATCCAGTGATGGGCAGCATCATGAAGACCTACCCCCTGGATGCTTGCTGTGTTTTATATTTAAAGCTCATTTATCTCCGAGGACAACTCTGCGAGGAGAGTGCTGTGCGCATCTATTGATAAGAAAGAAAAAGATAGGTTATCCTCAGGTCTGACTGTGATGAGGACAGGGGCCTGTTTTGTACTTTACTGGAGACTGAGGGGGCACTTTAAACATCAGAAACAAGATCATCAGAACCTGTGAATTAAATTTAAAAAAATGTTTGTTGGTGTGTATTTAGGAGAGGGGTGTGTGTGCATGCCATGGCACATGTGTGGGAGGCAGAGGACAACTTTCAACCATCTCCAGCTCTAGTGAGCTTGAACATCTACACACACACTGGGTCACCAGTCTCTCCTTATGGGAACGCAGGGATCTAAGCACAAAGGAAGCTCCTTCTCCCTTGGTCTGTGACTTGACTATTAGGCCTATTTCTTTTTTTTTGTGTGTGTGTCCATGTATGTATGTGCGTGTGTTCAGGTGTATGTAGAGGCCAGAGGTCAACTTCAAGATGCTGTTCCCCTTACTTTTTTTTTTTTTGGTGACACTTGCTTGGGGGCTTGCTTGCAGAGTAGGCAGGCTGTCTATCGACCCCCAGGAACCCGCCACTTCTTCCTCCACATCTGGGATTACATCACCTATGGCCACACCTGGCTTTTTTTTTTTTTTTTCTAATGTGGGTCCTGGGGATCAAATCCAGGTCTTCATGCTTGATGCTCACTCATGCCTGAACTTCCTTTCCACTGCCGTCCTTCATCCCCAGCTTGATGCTTTTTCTTTCAGTGCAATTTTGTAATTTGAGGCAGGGTGTCAATGGATCCCAGGCTGGCCTCAAACACACCGTGCAGCTGAAAATGACCTCACCCTTCTGTTCCTCCTGCCTTAGCTTCCCAAGGGCTGGGATGACAGGCAGGTACCATCATCCCTAGCTTCTGGGCAGTCAGGAGATGGAACGGGGACACATGCATGGTGAGCCAGCACTCCACCAACTGAGCTACATTCCCAGTCTTCCACCCGCAACTCTGTTCCATCAGGAATTAGAGACAGTGGGGCAGTGTCCTGTCCCTCGGGAAGAAATGTTAACAGTAATGCTCTGGCTGGTCACACAGCCATGGCTGGCAGGTGGCTCTGTCCAGATGTGCTGATCCCGAGGCTCCTGGGAAACCTTACGGGAAGAAGCCGGTCTGGTTAGAATCTGAACCATGGTTTTCACCATTTGGAAAGTTCTCTGTGGCTGTAAAGGTGGAATGGGAAAATGTTTACATCTTGTACTGGCTTTATAAGAATATCTTCCTGTCTCCCTTTCAGCCTGGTTTTGGAGGCCCAGAAACTTCTTGGGCCCTTTGCCTTTCCTTTGTTTAAGGGGCTTTCATCCTCCTTGATTCCTTCTGGACCTTGAATTATGGATTATCTGCATGGGGCAGAGCTGACATGGCAGGGCAGCCCTGCGAGGCTGGAGAGGTGGCTGCTCTTGGGTGGGTCACTGGGCAGTGGCAGGTGGGAGCAGGGCTTGGAGGCCGTAACTCCTCAGTACCCTCAGGAGTCCTTCCCTGGCTCCACGCATGTGTGTCAAAGATCCTGGGAATGAGAAGTGTTCTAAGCTGTTAATAGTTCGTTGCTTTAAGATCTGTGAACAGGGCTGGGGAGATGGCTCAGCAGTTAAGAGCACTGACTGCTCTTCCAGAGGACCGGAGTTCACATCCCAGCACCCACATGGCTGTTCAGAACTAATTCCGGGGGACCAGACACCTTCACACAGACATACATGCAGGCAAAACACCAATGCACATAAAATAAAAATTAATAAGTACATTAAAGTGTTTTTTTTTTTAAATCTGTGAACAAGCAGCATCCTGAGCTCTGTGTGTGTGACATCTCAGTGTGATTGAAGGAGCAGTTTGTTTGCAATAACTTGGTGATATGCCTGCGGTGTCATTTCCTTGTGCCCATGTGACTGGGCATACTGACATGAGCTATGGAGGAGAGGTGAGTGTCCCAGGAAGGTTCCTGTTGAAACCAGGTCTCAGTGGAAACACGATTTCTTCTGAGGGCCAGACACACGGGGTGGAAGCAGCCCAGCGCAGGGCTGTAGCGTGAGGCCCATATCCCATTTGATCCTAATTGGTTTAATGATGGTAATTGTCCCATTGCAGACAGTGTGTCTATCTCCTCATTTACTATAATCAATAAGGTAGCTTAGCCCGATGCAAATGAGCTGTGGGGAAGCATGGGGCCATTTGTAAGTCGTGGTCTAAATGGGCTTTGCTAATTAGCTCTAGTGGGACTTCCCACCCTCCCCCGCAGTGGTAGTGGGTGACCACCTAGATGCCATGTTTTCTTTCAAGAGGCCCAGGGCAGAATCATCAGGGAGCTTCAGGGGACCCCCAAGACTGTCTTAGGGTCAGCTGAAGTGGAGCCAGGGAAGCAGGGGTTCCACAGGACGTGGTCCCTCAGCTTACGACACCCCCAGCTTGAACCTCTGGAGGTCACTGCCTCTTCCATCTGACTGGGAAGTGCTCTGGAGCCTCCAGCATCTGGTTGGGAGGTGCTTCAGTGCCTCTTCCATCTTATTGGGAGGTGCTCAGTGGCTAGGGCTGTGCTTTCTCCATCAGACAGGCCATTCCTCTCCACAGGACTCTTTCACTGAGTCAAGCTTCCAATATCCCCTGTTCTTTTCTTTCTTTTTTTTTTTTTAATTCATTAGCTCAAGGCCTTATAAAGGCCATGGATGTTCACAAATTAGCTCTCTAGACAAGTAGAGGGTTGTGACTATTGTCAGCCTGGTGGCTGCTCAGGTCTCATTTGTGCATCTGTAACCATGTATATTGCACCTTGCCCAGGATAGCGAGCCAGGGATACAGTGTATTGGTAGGGAGGCAGTTTCGTTCGCAGTCAAGAAAGAGACTTTGTATCCAGACTTCCTGGGTTTGATTCTCTGTCCCACTACCTACTTCCTGGGTGTCTTAGATAAGTTCTTCAGCCTCCCTGTGATGTGTTCTTCTCATTTCCTTGAATGGGGCTTCTAAGGAGCATTCCTCTCTTGTGAGATGTCACCGAGTTAATATAGTCATCTAATTAATTAAGTGAATTAATAGACTCACTTTATTACTTGCTATATGTATGTATGTGTATAGTAACCAGAGGAAAACCTTGGATTTTGTTTCTCAGGAGTTGTCCACCTTCTTCTTCCTCTTCTTCTTTTTAAAAGAGATTTGATTGTACGTATGTCTGCACTGTGTGTGTTCTTCAGGGAAGCCAGAAGTGGTTGTGAGTCACTGTGTGGCAGCGGCTTCTTCTTCTTCTTCTTCTTCTTCTTCTTCTTCTTCTTCTTCTTCTTCTTCTTCTTCTTCTTCTTCTTCTTCTTCTTCTTCCTCCTCCTCCTCCTCCTCCTCCTCCTCCTCCTTCCTCTTCCTCTTCCTCTTCCTCTCCTTCTCCTTTTCCTCCTCCTCCTCTTCCTCCTCTTCTTCTTTCCTTATTTCTTATTCCTTCTTCTTCCCTCTTCTTCTTTCTTCCTCCTCTTCCTCCTCCTCATCTTCTTCCTCTTCTTAATCACAGGTTCTGGGGAGCTCCATCTTCACCAACTGAGCCACCTCCTCAGCCCCCTTTTAATATTTACTAAAACAAGTGAATTTGTCAGTCTTATCAGTGTTCAGTAGTCTCTTGTGGCTAGTGACTAGAGTCTTGGACATAGCAGAAAGAAAAATTCCATCAATCCAGAAAATTTTCTGCTGGATAATAAAGTCAGAGGCCTGCAGTGTGAGATGAAGCGAGGTGCAAGGAGGCCCCGCCCCTCCCAAACTTTGGGGATAGGAAGGCTCAGGCCTGGTGAGCCAGCCTTCTCCCCTGCACTCCTCTGCACCTGGTGCTCAGGTCTGAAAGCTCCCATAGCCGCTGTTCCAGATGGCCCGGGAGTGATTAACGAGAGGCTTTGTGTGTACACATGCAGGGTCTGGGGCCGCATGCTGCCATCATCACTTTAGAGATTTCTTTAGGGAAATGACAAATGGCATCTCAGCCTAGGAGTCCTTAGTGGGGCCCTCCCATAAATCAGAGTGAAAGGCTCTGCTTCCTTCTTGACTTGTCCTGTGGCCCCACACTCAGGGATCTAAATGCCATGTGTCCATCATGGCCTTGTCTCCCACATACCCTCCCTGAATCTCTGGGCTCCGGGACAATGCATGTCTGGCCTGTCTTGACCCTGTTCTGACTCTGCTACGGATGCGAGGCCTTATTTTTGACAGAATTTTTCCTTCCTAGGCCTCAGTTTTCCCATCTGTGAAATGCGTGTGGAAGGGAGTACCGTTTGAACTCTGTGAGGCAGAACAGGGGATGGTACAACCTGTCCTTCTATACTGGGATCTTGGGATACAGTGAGGACTACTTCACTTCCTGTTTAGGGCAAGGAGCTCAGAACTGGCAGCCAAGGCCACATGGGCAACCTGCACACTGAGATCACATTCTTGGACATTTAGATGCCAGCTCCGTGGAAGGACCCCACCTTCTCACGGCTCTGCCCTGGGGAATTCTTTTGCTTTTGTTTGTTTGTTTGTTTCTCAGTGGGGGCAGGCAGTGATGAGGACAGAACCCAGCATCTTCGACATGCCTGCCCAGCACTTTCCCGCATAGCTCCATCCCTATCCCTGCCCTGGCAATTCATACACACTGTAGTGTTTGGGAACCACCTGTCCAAGGGCACAGGCTGAACCTCCATTGCCTTGCTTCTGGGAGAAAGTGACTGGGCTATTGTAGTGATATTTCATTTGTATTTTAATAAATAAAGCTTGCCTGAAGATCAGAGAGTAAAACAGCCCCACTGGTCAGCCTTATAGACCAGGCAGTGGTGACACACACCTTTAATCCCAGTAGCCACACTAGTTGGCCATAGAAACCAGGTGGTAGTGGTGCAGGCCTTTAATCCCAGCCCTTGAGATGAAAATAAATGGGGAGGAGACAGCTCTCAGACACAGTCTCATTCTGAGATTCCTGGAGACAGGATTGCTATTTCAGACTAGTCTGAGAGTCTATATTTCAGAGAGTCTGTAAGTGCCAATGGTTGGCTTTTCTGATTTTCTGACCTTCAGGTTGAACCCCAATATCTGTCTCTGGGTTTTTATTAATCATGCTACAGACTATGGCATGGGGACTAGCACAGGGAAGAGCCTGGGGAGGGGTGGTGATGTCAGCTCTGTCTTATCCAAGGCCAAGTTACAGGCAGCTTGGCTCGGATCTGGCTCTGAGTAGAAGCTCAGCCTGAAGGTTGAAGCGGGAACTAAGCTTGTGCAAAGGTGGGATAATTTCTCTGGACTTCCGGAAATAGGGTCTGGGTTTGTAAAGTGGGTTGCAGTAAAAAGATTAGAAGGAGGCTGGTGGAAGTAACAATCCCAGTACACAGGGCTAGGAGCCACACAGAGCTAGGTTTGAATCCTGGCAGCACCTTTGTGGCACTGGCGAGTTTTATGTCAACTTGACTCAAGCTGGAGTCACTGGAGAGAAGGGAGCCTCAGTTGAGAAAATGCTTCTGTAAGACTGGGCTGCAGACAAGCCTGTAGGGCATTTTCTTAATTAGTGATTGATGGGGGAGGGCCTGGCCCATTGTGGGTGGGGCCACCCCAGGGCTGGTGATCCTGGGTTGTGTAAGAAAGTAGGCTGTGAGAACCTGGAAACAACCTAGATGCCCTTTAATGGAAGAATGGATGAAGAAAGTATGGAATATATACATATTAGAGTACTACTCAGCAGTAAAAAACAATGACTTCTTGAATTTTGCATGCAAATGGACGGAAATAGAAAACACTATCCTGAGTGAGGTAAGCCAGACCCAAAAAGAGGAACATGGGATGTACTCACTCATATTTGGTTTCTAGCCAAAAATAAAGGACATGAGCCTATAATTCGTGATCCTAGAGAAGCTAAATAAAAAGGTGAACCCAAAGAAAAACATATAGGCATCCTCCTGAATATTAACCTTCATCAGGCGATGAAAGGAGACAGAGATAGAGACCCACATTGGAGCACCGGACTGAAATCTCAAGGTCCAAATCAGGAGCAGAAGGAAAGAGAACACGAGCAAGGAACTCAGGACCGCGAGGGGTGCACCCACACACTGAGACAATGGGGATGATCTTTTGTGAACTCACCAAGGCCAGCTGGACTGGGTCTGAAAGAGCATGGGATAAAACCGGACTCGCTGAACATAGCGGACAATGAGGACTAATGAGAATGCAAGAACAATGGCAATTTGTTCCTACTGCATGTACTGGCTTTGTGGGAGCCTAGGCAGTTTGGATGCTCACCTTACTAGACCTGGATGGAGGTGGGTGGTCCTTGGACTTCCCACAGGGCAGGAAACCCTGATTGCTCTTCGGGCTGACGAGGGAGGGGGACTTGATTGGGGGAGGGAGAGGGAAATGGGAGGTGGGGAGGAGGCAGAAATCTTTAATAAATAAATAAATTAATTAATTAAAAAAAAGAAAGTAGGCTGTGTTGGGCAGTGGTGGCACACACCCTTAATTCCAGCACTTTGGGAGGCAGAGAGAGGAGGATCTTTGTGAGTTCGAGGCCAGTCTGGTCTACAAAGTGAGTTCCAGGACAGCCAGGTCTACACAGAGAAACCCTGTCTCAAAAAACTTAAGGAAGGAAAGAAAGGAAGGAAGGAAGGAGGGAGCACTCCTCCATGGCCTCTGCATCAGCTCCTGCATCCGGGTTCCTGCCCTATTTGAATTCCTATCCCCACTTCCTTCCATGATGAACAGTGATGTGGAAGTGTAGCCCAAATGAACTCTTTCCTTCCCATGTTTCTTTGGTGATGGTGTCTTATTACAGCAATAGTCACCCTAACTCAGACACCAGCCAAACCATGTCACCTCCTCTGTGGAACGAAGACAGCAACATCTGGCTCACAGCACAGGCTCATCTCCTCCCCCGGGGAACTTTCAGAGTCCCCTTTGAGCAATACAGAGACCGGACAGAGTTTAGATGCTGATGGTGACAGCCCCTTCCACCATGTTCTATGATTCGCCAGGCATTTTTATTTCCGTTAGATCATAGTGGCCCTCAGCAACCCTGATGGGGAAAGCTTAGAGAAATTTGTCAGTGTGTTCATGGTCACTTGGGAAAAAAACAAAACAAAACAACAAAAAAACCCAGGAAAGAAACTTGTCTTTCTTAATCAAGGCTTGCTTGATTTTGCTTGTGCAAGCTGTCCTGAGCTCCTTAAAGAGTCTGGGGGGCAAAGTGGAAAAGGTGCACATGGAGGGAGACTCCTGAGGAATGTCCATTTGGTCTGGGCTTGTGTAGGACAGTGTGTTCCCTTGACTGGGAAGTCTTGCTTAGCCATCCTGTTTAGCACACTGGCAGGGTGCTTCTGGCCCTGATCTTATCATCTGGTGGTGGACAACCAAGGCTCAGTGTCCCTTCCTGTGGCTGTTTCCCCACCCACAGTTGTGCTTTTAGAAGCTGTGTGGCTGCCAAGCTGGGAAAGACTGGGTAATGGATCACATGCGTAGGCGGAGGTTAATGAGATAGCTGCATGGTTTTGGGCAGATGACAGAGATGTAAGCTGGGCCAGGCCAGGCATGAGCTGGGGCACTCTGGAAGGGGATGGTCAGTCAGGAAGCAGAGATGGACAGGCATCTGGTTCTGCAGTCGGCTGAGGTCACACAGGATGTGGCCTTGGTGGACATCTGGTATGGAGGATGGTGTCAATCAGGCCAGCCTCGGGCAGAGGCTGTCAGAACCACGGACAGCACCAGGCTGTGGCTTTGGAAGCTTTTCCAGTCTGGGAGTTTTACTATATCGTGGACCCTGTAGCTCTGTGGTTGGTTCTGCTTAGATTTAAGAGTCCTTTCAACTTCTTGTATCCTAAATTCAAAGGATGCCCATGACCTTGAGCTGCTTGGGGGATTCTTGAGGCGTTCATCTTCAAGGGTTCTGTTTGTTGGTCTTTTTGCTTGATTAGAAGCAGTCCAGGATGGCCTTGGGTTTGTGGCAATCCTTCTGCCTCAATCTGCTGAATTCTGGCATGTGCTACCATACTTGGTACAAGAGATACTGTCTTTAGTGTATGTGGGTGGATGTTAATATGCATGTGGTCACATGTGTGTGCACCTGTATACTGGTAATCATACCTGGCACAAGAGATACTGGTGTGTGTGTGTGTGTGTGTGTGTATTCCTTGCTTACTCTCCACCTGTGTATATTGGGGTAGGATCTACATGACACTAGAGCTTGCCTGCCCTACTAATTCAATAGCTGCCTTGCTTCAGGGGTCCCTGTCTCCTGTGTTTGGGATTACAGGTAGGCCACCATGACAACCTTGTATTTATGTTGGTGCTAGGGATCTGACTCTGGTCCTCATGCTCACATGGCGAGCACTTTATCCATTGAGCCATCTCCCCTGCCCGGGAGATGCTGACGTAATATGATCAAGCTGCCAGAGTTTGATGCGGTGGGAGGTGGGGATCTGCTGTTTCCTCTCAGCTTGGCCATGACTGCACGCACTGTTTCTCTCACATCTCATACAAGCTAGTGTCCCCTTGCTCCCCCCTTCCCTCTCCTTTTGCATGTGACTGCCTTTTGCATATGTCAGAGCTGATGCTCAGGAGTCACGAGTCCAGGAGCTTTTCCCTCTAATGAGCTCTCGGAGGGCCGCAGTCAGCCCCTCCTTGTGCCCCTCCCTACTCTGATTACTTATTTATAACAAATGGTGCTGCCCTCTAAGTCACCAGAGGAAAAGGGGCCAATCAGCAGTCAGGATGCCCAGTCAACATTTGGACGGAGGATGACCCAGCTAGAGGCGTCTGGGGGTAAAAAACCTCCTTTAATCCATACAGACAGTGATGACCAAGCCAAGACCCAGACCCTGGGTCTTGTGATCCCCAGCGCAGTTCTGTTTGGTGCTGGAGCTTCTTAGGAAGGCATTTATCTTCAAAACCGAAGCGAAGTCTCTGTTTCATTTGACAGCTTGGCATTTTTCTGTCTGCCAACACGTTGATAAATTTAGGAGAAATGGACTTATTTTGGCACATCTGGTGACTAGCTGAAAGATGAAGATTGCCACTCTGATAATGTCTTTACGCCGCCACCTTGAAGTGCAATGGCAGCTGACACAAACGTTTTCAGATGTGTCGTCTTTCAGCTGGAACAGAATCCGATGTCATCTGACCTGTGCGTAGAAGCTATCATGGCTCTGCCTGAGCTGAGGTGACCCATAGATTGGAGTCATTGCTCCTTATGTGAGATGCAGAGCTCTTTCCATTTGACAGGAGCAGCAGAGGCTGCTGAGACACTGTTCGTCCTTCCTTCCCTCTCTCCCTCCCTACTTCCTTTCCTTCTTTCCTCCCTCCTTCCCTACCTCTCTCCCTCCCTTCATCCCTTCCTTCCTTTGTTAAATTAAAAGTGTATTTTATCTGCATGAATCTTTTGCTTTCCTGTATGTCTGTACCTTGTGCATGCCTGGTGTCCAAGGAGGCTATAGGAGAGTGTTTGATCCCCTGGGACTGGGATTACAGATGGTTGTAAGCTACTGTGTGGGTACTGGGAATCAAACCTGGGTCCTCTGGAAGAGTAGCAAAGGTCCTTCCACTATAACAATCCTGGCTGTCCTGTAACTCTGTAGACCAGGCTGGCCTCGAACTCACTGAGATCCACCTGCCTCTGCCTCCCAAGTGTTGGGATTAAAGGCATCTGCCACCACTGCCTGGCCCAGCAAGTGTTCTTAACCACTGAGCCATTGGGGGGTCTGCTCTGTTCTTCCAAAGACATTTGGACTCAGTACCCAGGCTAGTCACAGGCCTGTAGAAGCAGAGTGTGTAAACAGTCAATAGAAAGTCTGGAATCTGGGGTCTCAGACCTTCCTTCCTTGTTGACTTAGCCTTTTCCTTCTTGCCACCAAACCTAGGAGGGATGGAGAAACCCAACTGTCCCAGACTTGGAGGAGCTGCTAAGACATGGATCTAATATCTTGTTCTTCATAATCAACTGCAAAGGCCAAAGGATGGGCTTCTCCCAGGAGTCTTCGAGGCTTTCTCCAGAGTCACTTAGGAGGATCAGTGACCTTGAGCCTTGAAAGGAGAGGGCAGCAGGGACCTGAGTTCAGAAGCTTGGTGTGGGAGAAGGACCCGGAGTCCTATAGGAGGGTGTATGCTGCTATGGCTAGGTTAAGTGGTAGTGGGTATTGAACCAAGGGATTCATGAATACTACCTAAGCATTCTACCAACTGAGCCCACAACTTTGTGTTTCCAAAGCTCTCCGTTCCTTTGTCCTATGTTCACACCATCCATTTTGGTTTAGTTTCTTTGACTTGTCATGTAGTTCTCTTGTAAGTGTTTCATGTGTATTCATTTAGTTAGTCTGGGAATCAGGAGCTACTGTTAACCCTCTTTTTACAGATAAGGAAACTGAGGCACAGAGAAAACAAAGTTATATTTATTTATATATGTAAATAACATATTCAATACATTGTTTATTATATAAATTATATAAAATGCACATTTGTATATTTTGTGTGTGTATGGTGGTTTATGTGTGGGGGTCAGAGGACAACCAGGAGTTAACTGTCACCTTTACCATGAGGGTCCAGGGCTTGAACTCAGGTCATCTGGCTTGGCAGCAAGCACCTTTACCTGCAGAGCATCTCTTTCGCCATTGGTTAGTCATTTTGCATGAGGGCTTACACTAAGCAAGTCAAGTCTCCAGACTGTTCTCTTGCCCACGGCATTTTACTGACTCACAGATAGCAAACCCAGCTGTGGGCAAGAGATGACAACTCAGTCCCTACCTCCTGGTTCCTAACCCTGACCTGCACACTCCGATTCCATCAGATACAGTTTCCCAGGCCTAACAGAAGCTTTCACCCACCCGACCTGCCACAGTGCCCTTTATATACTGATACTTCCTAAGCAGAGGAGGGTGAGTCTTATTGGTGTCTCTAGTTGCACTGGCCTCCCTGACTCTTTGGCCACATTAGTATTGTTTTTCTAAATTCTGAGCCACCGCTGACCTTTTGTGGGGGGCATGGGAAATTCCTGATAGTTATAAAGAGCAAGAGTATTGTGTGTGTGTGCTTGCGTGCGTGCATGCATGCGTGTGTGTGTGTACCACGGATAGCCTTTAGTGTTGGTCCTCAGATATCATCCATCATTTTCTTCTTTTTTTTGAGGCAAGGTCTCTCACTAGGACCTAAAGCTCACTGCTTCAGATAGTCTGTCTACCTGACTCTCCCTCTCTAATGCTAATATTTCAAGTGCATGCCACCATATCTGGCTTTTTTTTTTTTTTGGTGAGCATGTGTGTGTATATGTTGAATGTATGTGTGTGTATGGAGGGTATGTACCTATGTGTGTGTGTGTGGTGACCAGGGCTAGGTCAGGGCTGTATTTCTCTGCCACTGCTCACCTTCTTGACTTGAGACAGACTTTCTCACTAAACTAGCTGGGAGTTCACGTCTGACCAGCAAGTCCTCAGAAGCCACTTATCTTTCCCTTCTACGGCTGGGCTTCCAGGCATGCCTGGCTTCCTGTTATTATTTTTTTTTTTAGCAAACCATCTTTTATTTATTCTCCAACAGTTTCATACATGTGAACAGCATATTCATATTCACCCTGCTCCAAGTCTGACTTTCTCTGTAGGGATTGGGGATTTGAACTCAGGTCCTCATGCTTGCAAGGCAAGTGCTTTTATCCTTGCTCCACATCTGGCTTTTCAAATGTAAATTCTGGGAACTGAATTCACATCCTTGTACTTATGAATAATTTACCGATTGAGCTATCTTTTTTGTCCCTAAGAACATTCTTAGAAGAAAAAAAAATGCCTATTGGATTTCCAAGAGCTCTAATATTCAAAAGTAAAGTTTGCACTCCAGATTGGAAGACAACTTTCTGAGACAGGGTCTCATTATACAGTCCACACTGGAACACATGATGTGATGGCCTCGGCCTCCTGAGTGCCGGGATTACAGGTGTGTGCCACTGTGCTCCAGGGGAGGACGTTTTTAAGGGCTAAGCAGATTGCAGTGTGGAACAGTCAGCTGTTACCTCCAGACATGCACCTCCTACTGAGATATGGAGATGCTTCTTCATCCAGCAGGATTCAATTATACCTCATTACTCTCCCTCATCCTGAATGATGATTAAAACCTTTCTGGGGGTATAGGTCTCTTTGGGAGATTGCAAAAAAGCTGAAGACTTGCTTTGAGAAAAAATACCCCTGCTTCAACAACCTGTGCACAGTACAGAGGAGTTTGTAGGCCTGCAGTTCCTCACAGGTCCCAAGTGAAGAATGTTCAACCTCAATGATACTCTTTCTCAGTGTCTTTAAGAGCTTACTTTGTGTTTGTGTGCTTGTGTATGTATGTGCACCAAGTGTGCACTTGTGCCAGCAGAGACCAGCAGTGGGAGTTGGAGCTCCCGGAACTGAAATTACAGTTGGTTTCAAGCCACCAAGTGGGTACTGGGAATCAGACCTAGGATCTCTGCAAGAGCAAGTGCCGATTCCCTCCCAGCCTCCCTTTCACAGTTTTTCTGGCCTTTTTTTTTTTTTTTTTTTGCATGTATATGTGTGTGTGTGGGCACACATGTATGTACTTATGCACATGAATACTCATGCCTGTGGAGACTTAAAGCTGGCATCGGATGTCTTTTTGCTTTCTTCCTACTTTATTTTAACATGATTTTTAAAATTGAATCTTTGGGAATTTCATTCTATGTACCCCAGTTTTACTCATCTCCCAGTCCCTCCTTATCCTCCCCTCAACCCTACAGCACCCCTACAAAAGAAAATTTGAAAAGCCAAACCAAAGCAAAACAAGCCCCTCCCAAAGGAAAACAAAACCTCTTCACTCCTCCATTTTTTCTCCTCTCCAACACCTTCATTTTTCCTGGTGGCATTGGGACCTGCAGAGTGTCACACAGTAGACCCTTTAGTCCAGTCAGTTTTACTTGCAAATGTTAATTGCAGTGAGTCGTTGTTCTGGTTCAAGGCCTCTGGTTTCTGGTACATCGTCATCACTGGGTCCTCACTGAAACTTCTCTCGGGTATCCCGTGGCCTTCCCGCGTCATGGTGATTCTATGGGTAGCATTCCACAGGACTAACTCCTTCACAAGCTCCAGCAGGTCCCAGATGGGGTAGATGTTAGAGTGGGCCAACCAAAGACCTGGCTGTAGGTGAGCCTGGATGGTAGCTGAGTTGGTCAGTCCAGACCACCGGGGCTCAGGCAAGGAGCAGAACCGGTTTCTCTAAGCCTATGCTCGTCATCAGGGTTAGGGATGGGACCATCTCTCCTGCGTGTGGGGGGCCAGCTCTGTAGCTGCAATGTCCAGCGAGGGGCAGGGCCAACTATCCCAGGGCCAGCAAGAGGCAGGGCCAACCCAACAAGGCCCTCTGATTTCATCACACATGGTTCCTGTGGCTCCTGAGGTGACACAGGCCACAGACGTCAACATAGATTCCTGCTGAAGCAGAAGCATAGACCCAGACATGGCCCTAGTCAGCAGCTTGGGCCCTATATGGCATCCTGGTTCTGGGTGGAAACACAGGCCATTCAAATCAGAATGGCTGTAGTGGTAGTATGGCCCCTGGACACCAACAAGGTCAGAGGTTGTGGTCTGGCCCAGGCTTCCATGTAACCTTTGGTGGCAACACTAGCCTCAGACTTCAACACAGGCCACAGCTGCAGCAGGACAATGGACCTAGACAAGGTTCTCAGCAGCAGCCGGGTCTGGCTATCACCATTGCCCCCGGTGGCACTGCAGGCCACTCAGATTGGTACAACCCCAGCGTGGCCCCCAAACACCAACAGGGCTCCAGATTTTGGACATCCACATGCCCTTCGATGATAACAGGAACCTTGAACATCAATACAGACTCTGTCTGTAATAGGGTCATGGACCCAAACATGACCCTCAGCAGCAGCTCGGAACTGAAAGACAGCATGGCCCAGAGTATTAGTGCAGGCTACCTAGGTCTGTATGGCACCAACATGGTCCTAGGTGACCGATCAGCCCCTGGGCAACCACACGGCTCTCTGTTACAATAGGAGCCACAGACATTGACTCAGACCTTGGCTGTTTTAGGACCACATTATTTATTTATTTAAAAAAACCACAAAAAGTATTTTATTATACAAATGTTACTAATAAACAATTGTATATTATAGTTGATGAACTAGACCCAAAGACTATGCAACACAATGAATGGTTAGGAGAGCCATTTGGAGTGGAAGCTATGGAGCATTGTATTCAAATTTATGTGCTTTCTAGTTATTTATGGAGGCGGTATCTTTTGATGATGGTCTACTAGCCCAGGCTGGCCTTGAACTTGTGACCTTCCTGTCTCTGTTAGGAATACAGGTATGAGCCAGCATGCCCAGACTTGATGCCCTGATAGATCCCCCAGACAGAGGTCAAGAGCACACACTGGGGGTGCCAGGTAACTGCTCCTCCCTCCTTGTGTACCTGTTGTCTCTCCTAGCTGGTCACACATCTCAGCCATCCTGGTGGGGGATCTGCATATGAACTACAGATAGAACAAGTAGGAGATGCATGTACTACCTATCCTGACCCAGCACACATGACAGACGCTGCCAATAAATCACAGCTCTTTCTCATTGGGCCCAGCTATGCTCTCATAATCCTTCTCAAATAGTAATTTAGGCAGACACCACCAATCCATCAAACTGGCAGGTAAAGAGAATACATTTGCTATTCTGGTTACAGAAATGTGGCTGGGCCCTTGGGCTCTAGGCAACTTCTTCTTGGCCTAGGGTCTCAGGTCCCATATCTTAACTGGCCCACAAGTCCAGGCCTCTGGTGGCCTTGGAGAGTCCTTAGTCACTATCCACAGGGTTGGCCAAGCAGTGCACTGTTGACCCACCAGGTCCCACATCCATTTAGACCCAAATAAACACACAGAGGCCTATATTAATTATTAACTGATTGGCCTATTAGCTCAAGCTTCTTATTAACTCTTATAACTTATATTAGTTCATAATTCTTGTCTGTGTTAGCCACATGGCTTGGTACCTTTTTCGGCGAGGCAGTCATATCTTGCTTGCCCTGTGTCTGGCTTCTTTTCTGTCTGGGTGATGACTGTAGACTGAAACTTCCCTCTTCCCAGAATTCTCATTGCCCTGCCTCTACTTCCTGCCTGGTCGCCCCGCCTACTACCATACTACCTGCATGGATACTGGCCAATCAGCGTTTATTTAAAATACAAATGACGGGTACAGACCATTGTCCCACAGTAGTGCACTAGGGATCCCTGGGTCCCATTGCCTCCTCCTCTGTATCCCCCTGCCCATTCCTCAGTGGAATGCCTGCATCATCCTTCATTTTCCCTCCAGTCTTACATTGGGAACTCTGATCCTATGGTCAGTATCTGAAGTTTGGAAAAGCAAGAGTCTGAACCATTCTGTCTATATTCCTATAGCTTCCACTGTCCACACTGCCTTCCCTCCAGATATGTTACACATCACACTGTCCTCAAAACCTTCCAGTCAAGAGAGATAAGAAACCACATTGGCCTTAAATTCAGCACACATGGTCATAGATAGTCTGACCCAACTTCTTTTCCAGTGTCCCTTGTCACCATGCCTTGAACCCTGACACTGCATCATTTCCTAACACTTTGGGCTTATACACACACATGTGCACACATACACACACATCTGCTCACACTAGCATACCCATGCATGCATATATGTGCCCATATAATGCCCTAGTTCACACTATTGTTTCTGTCTGGGGTGCCTTTTCCTCATCCTAGCCTTTTCCAATATCTGGGGGACCATGATCCTCCTTGGCAGTACTGGAGATTAAACCTGGGGCCTTGCACATGTTAGCTAAACACCCTATCATTAAGCTCTACCCCTCAGGAACTCCTGTTCTTCTTTTCAGACCCTTCTCAAATGCTGTCTGCTCTGAGATGGTCTGTATGTCTCTTCTTGCATTTAGGGCTCTAATATCCCCATCTCTCCCAAGGGTGTGAACATCTCTATCCTGGTGCCTGTGATGGCTTCTTAGTGAGCTGGTATTCCTAGCTACAGGTACAGAGCAGGGAACTGGCTGACATTCACTGGGTGTGGACCCCACACTTCTGGCCCTCTTGAGCTGCACTTAGTCTATGGTTGTAGCTTCCCAAGCAAACCAGTCTTTCCCTTTTATACTGTGGTCTCCCCCCTCTCTGAAATTGCATGCACGTGTACATGCAGAACATGCATACATTAAAAAAAAAAAAAAAGAATGACGAATCCCTGTAGATCCCGGACTCTGACTCTAAAAACTGTGAACATGTTGGGTCAACTGTATGAGACTTTGTGGTCTTATCATCCCCATTGCATGGATGAGAGAACAGAGGCCGCGAAGGCCTCCTTACATTCATCTTCCTCTGAGTAAATGGGCAAGCAGAGGCCAACAGCCCTGGAGGGAGGTCACAGTGAGTTGTTGTGAGCTTGGGCGATGTTGCTGAAGGGCGGTGCTGAAAGGCAGTGCTGGCGTTCTGGCTGTGACCTTCCCGAAGTTGTGCTTGGCTTTTAAACTCGAGCAGAAGGACCGTTGTATCTTCTCAGAAGGTTCAGTAGAAAGGGTTGGGTAGGACACGAGCATAAAATACCTGGTGCATCATGGGCGATTGATAACCAAGAGCCAAGGTTGTTAGCTGTCTAATTGCATTTTCCTTCATGCCTTTTCTGTTTCTTCCATTACCCTCCTGAGCCTTATCAGGCTCTCATGTTCTATTTTTTTAATTGATTTTATTCAGCTTTACATTTTCTCTGCTCCCCCCCTGCCTCTCCCCTCCCCTTCAGCCCTCTCCCATGGTCCCCATGCTCCCAATTTACTCAGGAGATCTTGTCTTTTTTCTACTTCCCATGTAGATATGATTCATGTATGTCTCTCTTAGTGTCCACATTGTTGTCTCGGTTCTCTGGGATTGTGATTTGTAGGCTGGTTTTCTTTGCTTTATGTCTAAAGACCACTTATGAGTGAGTACACATGATAATTGTCTTTCTGGGTCTGGGTTACCTCACTCAATATGATGCTTTCTAGCTCCTTCCATTTGCCTGCAAATTTCAAGATGTCATAATTTTTTTCTACTGTGTAGTACTCCATTGTGTAAATGTACCACATTTCCTTATCCATTCTTCAGTCAGCTCTCATGGTCTTTAATAATGATCTGACTTGCAGAGTTCTCAAGGCGGAAGTGCTCTCCTGACGTCTTTGCTCTCTGTTCAGCAAGTGTCCTCCATAGGAGGCAGGAGGGCCTTTGCCCCAATGCACAGGTAGACAAGTGTTGGGATGAAGGTCCCTCTCCAAGGTGCTGAACAGATTGTTTTCTGGTTTGCAGTCAGTGATGTGTGTGTGTGGAGGGGGGTGTCCCATTTCCAGGTCTGGAGTCACCTGGGTGGAAGAGAAGCCTCAGACCCCTGGCATCTGAAAGGGGAGTGGCAGGAATGGAGCCCTACTGGGGACAGATGAAATGGAGCTGTTGAGGGGTCAGATGTGAGGACCACAGAAGAGGGAAGTATCTTTCTTCCACAACCCAGCTTAGTCTGGGGTCCAGAATGGACATAGGCATTTACAGGTCAGAGAGGTCACTGATCTGACCCTGAGACTGCTTGAAGGATAAAGTTCATAGGTCAGGCCTTCGTTCTCTGTGTGTGGTCTTGTGCTGAGCTGGTAGAAGGAGAACCCAAGGGTCAGAGTGTAGGACCTGAATTCTGGCTCCCCTGTGATCAGTTGGCTGTGTGACTTTGGGTGTATTACTTAACCTCTCACATTCTTAGTTTCTGTAAAAGGGAAATGATTAGAAGTTACCTCTTGCCCGTTATTGTGAGGTCTGATGGACGTCATCAGGTCACACAGTAAGAGATCAATAAGTCAGGTTTATTCTTTCTCATGAGCTGACCGCTGCTGGTGCACTGATGCTTCTCCTCTTCAGAGTCCCCACCCATAGCAGTCACTAGGGTCAGAGGCACCAGGATAGAGATGTGCACATGGCACTTGGGAAGGAGGAGGACTTGAGAGCCTTCAACAAGAGACACAACATAGGCAGACAACATTTGAGAAGGGTTTAGAAGGAGTAGGAGTTGGGGTTGTAGCTCAGTAGCCAGAGGGGCTTTGGGATCAGATATTTTAAGTTTTTCTTTCTTTCTTTCTTTCTTTCTTTCTTTCTTTCTTTCTTTCTTTCTTTCCTTCCTTCCTTCCTTCCTTCCTTCCTTCCTTCCTTCCTTCCTTCCTTCCTTCCTCCCTCCCTCCTTTCTTTCTTTCTTTCTTTCTTTCTTTCTTTCTTTCTTTCTTTTTTTTTCAATACAGGGTTTCTCTGTGTAGCCCTGGCTGTCCTGCTACTAACTCTATAGACCTGGTTGGCCTCGAATTCATATATCTCCCTGCCTTTGCCTCCTGAGTGCTGGGATCAAAGACATGTACTACCACCACCTGGCTTAGTTTTTAAAACTTTTGAGACAGGATCTAATTCTGTAGTCCAGGTTGACCTGGAACTCTCTGTATAGTCTAGATGTAGACCAGGCTGGCCTCAAACTCATAATGATCCCTAGGGCAATGCAGTTGTGAAGTTACTACACCCGAGTATACAGGTGCTGAGGTTCTCAGTTGGGTGTGGTGGCACATAGCTGTAATCCCAGCATTTGGGAGTTGGAATAAGGGGGATCAGGAGGTCAAGATGTTCTTCAACTGCAGGGATTTCGAGTATGAGGGCTTATCTAACAAACAACAAACCCTTTGTGTCGCCCAGAGGCCCTGGTTAACAAGCCAATGAGGAACAGAACTTCACACTGACTGTCCTCTCCAGTCAACTGCCACTTGAGTCCTAACTGTACCTTCCTGACTGATGTGGGGATGCTGGACAGAGTGCTAGAGCCAGGGAAGCTATTGTGGGGGCAGGGAACAATTTCCAGTGCTGGTCAGGCCAATACATTTGTGAGTGACCCATTGTATTGAGGACAAGAGCAATGAGTTCAGAGCTCAGACCAAGAGAATGCCCAGGATAGCACCCTCTCTGTGTCTCTGTCTGTCTGTCTTTGTCTATTTCTCCATCTCTCCTCCTGCCTCCTGAGTGCCGAGGTTTATAGGTGTGAGCCAAGACATTCAGCCTGGTACTTGGCATCAGGAGAGTTCTTCACGTTTGCTTGCCTGCTGGTCTCTTGGCCTGCCCTCTTTTGACAGAACCAGGATGCCTGGCATTGTTTTCTTCCCCTTTCTCCTGACCCAGGTTCCAGGGTTGCATGGTGTCTGCTGAGTGTAGCCTGTTTTAATACAGATGGGAAAGGAAGATGGCAGCATGGCCCAGGGATGGGGCAAGTCATGCTCCAATCCTGCCAGATCCTTGCCAGAGTGAGCTCCTGGACAAGCTGCTTTTCTCCTAGCCTCACCTCCCATGGGATGTGCCCAGCTCTGGAAATTAGAGTTCAGCTGGAAATTGACTCAGTGGAAGGGCTCAGTCAAGGGTGCAAGAGGAGAAAGCTTACTCCCTCCTGCCCAACTTTTGCAAGGGAAGAAGAGTTACTCTTTTCTGGACTGTCTGCTGCTGTACTTTGGAAGCTAGTGGGAACTTGTGGAGGTGTCCTTGGCTCAGAGGGACTTTGACGCCCACTGTACATTCTGTAAGGTGACAAGCCCTGGTCATACCCCCACTCCAGTCTGACTCTGAAGCCTTGCCCAGTGATTCTGTAAAAATCCAGGTCTTGACTCTGGTGTAAAAATGAATGAATTGCTCATCTCTATGGCTCAGAGCCTAGCAGGCCAAATTTCTCACTTGGCTTTTATGGGACTAATACCTCTGCAGAGCCTGTGACTGTCGCTCTGTAGACAGAGCGGATTATTTCAGAAAACTTTCTTTTTTCCCTTTCTTTCCTGCCCCCCAAAACTTATTCCTTGGTGAAAATGGTTTTATCAACGACTTTAAAAAACCACTCAGATCTTCTTGGCAACCTCGACTGCCATGAGAGAGTAGCTGTGAGAATGCAAACGAAGCGGGGGGCATTAAACCCCCCTGTTCCAGCAGCGCTAGTGGAGAAGGGCTGGATGATGGATGGTACCTGCTTTTCTGCTGAGCGATTTTGCTCTCTTTACAGCTGCCAATGGCTGATGCATTTCATCTTTTGTTTCCTTTACTGCCACTTAAGCGGCCATCCTCAGGCTGGGGGGTGTGTCCCCGGGCACCCACTCATCCCACCCCCATGAGAGGACTTCAGCCAGCTGTTCTGCAATTGATGCCTGATTTGGGAGGGCTCAGAGTGGCCCAGCTGGATGGGGTCCCTGGAGAGCATACCTCCTACAGTGCTGAGATCAGCTCATAGGCCTGCTGAGGAGGTGGAAATGCCTGGATCTTCACCATAATTTTTTCACTTTGCTTGTGTTAAACTTGGGCCATTGTGCGCCAGTCTTCAGGCTATACACTATGCCAGGGAGTATGTAGATTTGGGTGATGCAGTCCTGTTAAGATCAGTTATAGCTGGGTGGTGGGACCCTCCCACAGGCACCTACACATAGCTCCACATGTGCAGGCACCTGCTCATTCACGCCCACATCACACAAGTGTACAGGGAGGGATGCTCACCCATGCCATGCAGGTGCATGCATCCGCATGCCCATGCACAAAGCTGTGACCAAGCCCCACCCACTCTCAAATTGGGTCTACCCACACGCCTGCACACACGCACACACACACACACATTTCCGAACACCCACGGGTGAAGAAGCTGAGCAGTGGAGCAAAACCAGGTTATCCGCAGGCGAATTTGTGTGCAGACAAGAAAGTACCTTGGTGGTGACTGTAGTAGCATTGTTGTGCACAGCAATGTGCCTATCTTGTCTTCATGGAGTATTTTATGGCGATGCGACTTTGGCCACGTCTCTTAACCTTGCTGAGACTATTTCTCTGTTTGAGATAGAGTTCCAGATAGAAGAGCCCATGGTTTTGTGAAGTCAAAAACTCAGAAGCCTATGTGGGCTAAAGAGATGCTAGTGGTAGTATTTAATAATAGTTAACCAAGTATTAAGTACTAGCACTATAGACAGCGCTGTGTTAAGTACTTTGTATATATTATTTCTTTGAATTAATCCTCGTGATAATTAAAAAATTCAACACTATTATTAACTCTGTTTAGCAACTGAGAAAATGGAGGCTCAGAGAGGCAGTTGCTTGCCCAAGGTCACAGTAATTGTGGAGTCTGTATTTGAATCTAACCAGGTTGACTGGGGAGCCAACTGCAATACATACTGAATTGTACTCTTGCTGACACTAGGGACCAGAAAGGGGGCAACACACATCAGCTGACCTTGAAGGGCATTCTGCACTTAGCCCAGCCTCTGGGGAGGAGCCAAAAGGGGCCAAGGCAACAGTCCTTGAATGCCAAGTAGAAGAGACTTGGAGGTGTCCACGAGACAGTGGAAGCCTCTGGAAAGGGGAAGCAGAAGACCAGTCTCCAGGGTTCATGGGGGTGTGGGACATGTGGGGCTGTGTGTGCTCATGTATATGGGTGTGACAGGCATGCGGGGCTGTGTGTGCTCATGTATATGGGTGTGACAGGCATGCGGGGCTGTGTGTGCTCATGTGCATGGGTGTGGGGCATGTGGGACTGTGTGCTCATGTGCATGGGTGTGACAGGCATGCAGGGCTGTGTGTGCTCATGTGCATGGGTGTGACATATGCAGGATGGCAAGTGAGAGTTGGGATGGCTTGAACAGGCCATATTCAGGTGGGACACTACAGCCCACAAAGGTAAAGCTGTCCTGGGAGGAGATGATAAGAATGACTTCAGGACGAGCTGGAGGAACCTACCAGACCTGTAGTCAGCTTGCTGCGGAGAAGGAGAATCTGGAACTGTAAAGACTTAAGTGAGTGGCATCAAGGTCATGCTCTGGTCACTGTGGATAAGTGTGTTTGGGGATGTACTGCTGAGGAGAACTGGGTGTCCTGCAATTGCCCCATCTGGATGGAAAGGCCAGTTCTTTTAGCTTCCCTGAGACACTGAGTCCTATCAGACCAGTTAAGGTCAGGGCTGAAACTTCTGCTTTGGGACTTGGCCTGCCCTTCTCTGACCCTCTCCCACAGGACAGGGAGACTTGTTTATGCCCTGTTCCTTGGCATAAGAATTATCTTGCCAGCTTGCTTCTCAGGACTCTAGGGATACAGAATTGTAAGACCAAGAAAAGACAGGCTGAAGGGGGAAGGGCTGGGACCAAGGGTCTAACATGTATGTCCAAACTGTGGCCTCCAGGACTGCAGGTATCCCAGGAGAGTGGCCCAGTACTTTTGGGGTTCGTCATGTGGTGAGGTCAAAACGTTGGACATTCCTGGTAGCTGCTGTCAGCTATGGGAATTTCTTTGTAAATGGTGGAAAGGGAAAAAGGAGAACAAAGCGAGCCGAAAGCCTCTGACCACCCTTCCTTCCATGTTGCTGTGGTGCTCTGACAGGTTCTGACAGGGAGAGACTCTGGGAGAGGCACAGGGAGAGGAAAGGGGTTTGAGAGATTCAAGGCAAGATCAGGGCTCCTTTTTAATTGCTTCTGGCCACTGGATGCTATCTTTGAATGTAGATGGGGCCCCATGGGCAGGAGAATTCATTTGTGTTGCTCAAGCAAGGCTCCCCTACCCCCTCCTTACCTTTTGTTTCTAGAGATACGGATACACACATTGTTAGTAAATTAATGATGGCATTTAAGATTAATAATGTCAGAGAGAAAGGAAACACACACTTCCCATCTGGGCTGTAGGGACAGAAACCTGTTCAAAGCTGCTGGCTCATAAAAGAGAACTTGACTCTAAAAATGTGGGGTGCTCCTTAGAAGGGAGACTTGAAGTTGCAGCTAGGAAGCCACCAATGTCTGTGTGTCTGTCCCTCATTGTCTGTCTTTTCATCCTCTGTTCCCCTTGTCCTTGTTACCTCAGGGGATTAAACAGCAAACAATGGGCTCTGTGATGTCACCTCTTCCTTTTCCAGTTCAGAGGCTTCTGAAGGACACCTCCACGGCAAGTGGGAGAGGGGCAGCGTGGGGGTGGGGCAGGCCCAAGGTCTCAAGCAGGGAGTCCCTAGCTCCAGCCTCGATTGTGGCAGACTTCAAAGAGCTGTTTCCACAGGCAGGCAACCCAGTGATTGTTGGTGGGTATAGCTTCCCTGCCCGGGGTCTTAATTACTGTGCCAGCCTAGGAGCGATGATAGAACTCTGATTTTCCTTGTGCTCAAAGGCAGAAGGCTGTGCCCAGAGTATCCACTGCCTCAGCCCTGAAGCTTCTCCTCTGTACATGGTGCCCCTTGTCCCACAACCCCCTTCTCTGGCTCAACCTTGTCCCAGATGAAGGAGCATAAGCTGGGCCTGCTGGGGACCAGTGAGTCCCCTTCCTTTTTCTTTAGTGTCTTTCACTGCTCCTAGTGATGGGACTGCTGGCTAGGAAGCATGTCCAGAAGGGTCCTGTGCTCACCTCTTCCTAGTGACTAACCCACGGTGCTAGGGCTATGTGGATGCTACTGTCCTGTCCTGTCCTGTCCTGTCCTGTCCTGTCCTGTCCTGTCCTGTCTGTGGTCTTACAGAGGCATGCTGGGATTGGTGCTCCCCACACCCCACTTAGAGGCTGGACTGCTCCAAGCATAGACTTAGGACCCTCGGAAGGGTAAAACCCTTTACCTTCAATGACTTCTTCCTGATGTTTCTGAACCCCAAATCCAGAAAGCAGATATTTAAATCTGAAGAAGTACAACGGGTTGGGTGTGATGGTGTACACTTGTAATCCCAACTCTCAGTTTGAGACTGGAGTGCTATAGGTTTGAGAATAGCCTAGGCTATAGGTTTGAGGTTAGCCTGGGCTACACAGTAAGACCCTGTCTCCAAAAAGAAAAAAAAAAAAAAGAAAAAGAAAACACATTGACATTTAATGGGTTTTTGTTCTGCATCAGGCTTTATTCTAAGTATTAGACTTATACTATCTCTATTCCTAGCCACTGTGGGAAGAAGCACTCTGGCACATTCCTACCCATTTCAAAGAGGAGGAAACTGAGGCCCAGCACATAGGTGATGTCCCCAAAAAACAGATTTAAATCCAGAAAGTTTGGCTCTGGAACCACTGTACATGGTTTAGTCCTGAAACTTTTGTGTTATAAAAAAAATTCAAATGTTATTTTGATGTTAATAATGGAGAAAGGCTAGCACTAAGGTTCAGATCCCCCCCCCAACTTCATTCTTTTTTTTTTTTTTTTTTTTTTTTTTTGGTTTTTCGAGACAGGGTTTCTCTGTGGTTTTGGAGCCTGTCCTGGAACTAGCTCTTGTAGACCAGGCTGGTCTCGAACTCACAGAGATCCGCCTGCCCATGCCTCCCGAGTGCTGGGATTAAAGGCGTGCGCCACCACCGCCCGGCTTTTTTTTTTTTTTCATTCATTTTTTAAAATTTTTATTTCTATATGTGTGCCTGTTGAGTAAATGTATGCAGGTATCTGGAGGTCAGAAGAGGGTGTTGGATCCCCTGGGGCTGGAGTTACAGGCAGTTGTGAACAGCCATGTGGGTGCTGGGAACTGGACTCAGATCCTCTGGAAGAGCAGTAAGCAGCCATTAAGCAGTCTTAATGGCGAAGCCATCTCTGCAGCCAGTTAGAAGGATCTGAGGATTTTACCTCAGGCTCTCCTCGCTGCATTTAGAACCTGCTTGATCTGATTCAGTGTCCTGGCCACGGCCTTACCCCCGCTATGCCTGGGCCTGGCCACCAGCCTCTAGCTTTGGTGTGTGTTCCAGCCTAGGGCTGACACTTCTAGCTTCAATCCTGTGGTGTTGGGACCCTCTGGGCACCCTTGTGGGTGGCTGGGGTCTGACACAGCCCATTCTCCCGCCCCTGCGTGCCAGGAGAGGCAGCAGCTCCTGGCACAAGGATCACAAAGCCAGTTCACACCGTTTGCCTCGCTCGCTCGCCTGGCTTGGGCTCCCTCCTGACAGCCGCAGGCAGGCGCCAGATGGCTCAGCCTCTCTACTGCAGAGAGGGCTCTGCTACATCAAAAACAGTTTTGACTTTGGGCTTTAGAGGCTGAGGGGCAGGTGTCTGTGGGAGGGGCTAGAGTTGATTAAATACCTCGGAATGAGCCACCCAGGAGGGGCCTGGGTGGGGGAAGCTGCCTGCCCCAATTCAAGGGGACTTTTGAGGCAAGACATCTCTGGTCTCAACACTGTGTGTGAACAATGGAGGCAGCATTCGTTGAGGAAGTGGGAGAATGAGAGCGGTGCACCATCCTACGTAAGCGTGAAAACTTGCTTCATGCTTGCCAGCATTAGAGCTACGGGCATGTTATCCACTCAACAAGGATCCGTGTTTAGTGCCGCACAGGGTTTAGTGCTGTCTGCGGGATTGAGCAAAGCTGCGTAGTGTCAAATAACTCTTCTGAGCCTTCCTGGATATAGCAGTCCTCCTTTTTTATGGCTTGACTTTTCTGCATTTCACCTACAATGTGGTGTCTGGGGTGGTGGCACACTCTTGAAATTCCGGCACTTAGGAGGGGAGGGTGGCGATGTAATATTCTGAAAATATCCCTTACATTCTAAGAGACTGGAACTTCTGCTGGACTAGCTTAGATTTCTCATGCAATCAACTTTTACAACCTACGCTAATGCATAGCTGCAATTTTAAGTTATGTACTCTTCTATGCCTCCGACCTAGAGGAGCAGATGTGTATCGCGTGCAGAAAGCAGCAAATACAGAAGTTGAAAGCAACTACCTAAAATCTACCATGAAAGTCGAAAGCATCCATTATGGAGATTGGTTGGTAAACAATGATGTTTGTTTTCTCTGTCTTTTGGGATCAATGGGAGCCAGAGACTTAATCCTGTGTAAAACTCTATTAAAGATTTCTGTGTGGTATCCCATTCCTTCCCCATGTGATGCTTTCTGTGCTGTTCAATAAAGACAGATACCACAATACAGCCCTTTGTAGGGACAGACACACACTCACAGACAGAACACATACACAAAATCATACACGCAATCACACACACACAATCACACACATAATCACACACATGTTCACACACACATAATCATAATCATACAATCATGCACACATAATCACACAATCCCATAGTCACAAATACACAATCACACACATACAATCACACGATCACACAATCATACAGACAGATATACAAACACCACTTACAGACAGGCACAGCTCATACAGCAGATGGACAGACACACACAGACAAAGGGACAAGAAGATTCAAAAAACCACCTTCCGGCAGGTACGGATTCAGACCCGTGGAGCAGACTGAGGACAGAAGACACAAGGAACATGAAATAGAGAACTCAAACCTGGACTCGCTCTTGGTTAAACAACTCTAAGGGGAAGTGCTTCTCTTTCTTTCCTTAATGGGACACCTATGAATTATTGCTGACTTAGAGTCGGTCACTAATGTATGTAGTCTGTGTAGGTGAATGCAGGGTCAGCCTCTTTGACCAGCCAGGACTCCATGAGACCCTGTCTTAAAAAACCAAAACCAAACCAACAACAAGAACCCACAGCAGCAACAACTAAGAGGTTAAAGATTCATTCATTTTTAGAGTGTGTGTTCGTATGTGTGTGTCCGTTTGTCCGTCCGTCCGTGTGTCCTACCTGTAGAGACTAGAGGCGGTGGACCTCCTGGAGCTAGAGTTGCAAGTGACTGTGAACTACCTGATGCGAGTACCGGGATTTGAACTCAGGTCCTCTGGAAGAGCAGCAAGTTTTCTTAACCACTGAGCCATCTGAAGAATTAATTCTCACAAGCTTTAAGGTAGGCACTATTATACTTCCTATTTTATAGGTGTCAAAAAAGTGAGATATTGAGGAATTCACACAGGGTCACATAGTTGGTGGACACACGCTTCCGGACCTGAACTAAATCTATGTATCAACTAGAGGGCATGGGATGTAGCTCCGTTTGCAGAGTGACTGCCTAGCATGTCCTAGGTTACATTCACAGCACTGAACCGACCAGATGTGGTGTGTACAGACCAGATATGGGTGCGTGGCTGTAATCCCAACCCTGGGAGGTAGAAGCAATTAGATCAGGAGTTCAAGGTCATCTTGGGATAGAGACCTTGTCTTAAAAACCAAGACCAATCTGATTTATGTTACATACACAGATCATTTGTGACTATATACATCCCTGCTTATATTCACATATGTGCATATATATTTTAGTTTGCTATAAGGGTTGCCTTGATATCACATGACTACCCTGGGGTGGGGGAGTAACTGGAAGAGAGAATCCTCTTAGACTGCAGGATTATAGTAGTCAGATCTTATGGGGCAACCCATTTTTCAGATGAATATAGTGAGGCTTTGAAAGGTCAAATGGGGAGTCTGATACCGGGGACTGGCCTCTTTTAGCTGTAACCTTGACCCCTGCCCTGAGGTTCACTGTGTAGCCTTTATTCGGGAAGTGCAGTCCCTCCCATCACAGGGCTTGGGGTGAGTGGAATCTCTTCATGGACCCGACCTGGCTCTTTGTGCCTTTGTCTCTCTCTGCTGCTCTTCTTACCAGCCTTCAGAGTCTGGTGTGTGCACACGTGTGGCGTGTGTACCCTAGTGGGGACTGTGCGCGCGCACATGCTCATTCCCCTGCTCGCTCATGTGTAGTGGGCCTGCCTCCTTCCCTCCCCTCAGCCTCCTGCGCGCTCAGATCATCTTGACCTTTCATTGGGTCACTTCATAATTGATGGAAATGTCCCAGGTACCTCTCTTAACTCCAGGGTGATTATGACAATTATGATGATTATCAAGGAGAGAGAGAGAGAGAGAGAGAGAGAGAGAGAGAGAGAGAGAGAGAAGGACTGGGGGTGGGGGGCTGGGAATTGCTGGAGAGCCAGGCAGTGCCGTCATTAAGCGACATTGTGTGAGATTGTTCCCCTTCAAAAGGCAGCTGTGAAAAGGAGAGTGTCTTTTTTTTTTTTTTTGGCCCATTATGCAGGCAGCACGGGGTGCACAGTGCTGGCGGGAGGACGGTGGGGTGTAATTAGGGCAGTGACAGCTAGAATTACACAGTTGTCTCTGCTACGGTGCCACCTCTCTTGGGTGGGTGGGGAGATGAGGCAGGAGCAGGTAATGGATGGGAAGTTCTGGACCCTTGCCGGGAATGCAAGGCCCCTTGGTGAGCCAGGGTGACCTGGGATTGGGCAGAGAGGACAGGGGAGTGCTAGGCTACCATAGCTATTCATTTCTAGATCAGGGAGGCAGCCTCCGATTTTTGGAAGTCTTTTGTGACGCTTACCGCCCTTTCCAGGCTTTTCCAGCATTTTCACCCCAACAGGGAGTAGGCAAAGGAGAACCCATTGTGTGGAAAGAGGAGGCGGATAAATCATTTCCCAGCTTCCCAGCTCCAGTGACTCGCCAACAGGAGGGCAGCCTCGGCTTCCTGCTGGTCTGCTCTGTCCCTGCACTGACTGGCTGGCCAGGCTGGTGCTGATGCGCAGAGCTGGTTTCTGCCTCCCTGGTCCACGCCACACTGTTGGCCAGGCAGACAGAAGTACCTGTTACTCCAGCCCTTTCTAGTTTACAACAGAGTGACTCGTGACTCAGTTTCCCTCTTTCACTTCTGACTCGGGGCTTCCCTCGGACCATCCTCAGACTCTCATTGCACTCCCAACTCCTCTCCCAAGCTGCCAGCTAGAGCTTGGTGTTGACTTTCTTGTGCCTCGATTTGGTTTGCCCTCCAGGGATGCGAGGATCCTAATTGTCCTGTGCCACTGGGCTACTGTGAGAATTACGGCAGATACTGTACACAGACGATTCATTTAGCTCTCACAGTGAGGCCGCAGGAACACACCCTTTTCTTTTCCTTTCAAAACTGGCTCTCACTGTGTAGCCAGGGATGGATGCAGACTGGTGATCCGCCTGCCTTGCCTTTTTGGGTGCTGGAGCCCCCTTACACACCCTCAAAGGTAGATTTTCCTTGAGACCAGTCCCTGTGAACCTTCTGTGAAGATGGTCCTTCATGGCAGGGAGCAATAAGGAATGGGGAATTAGGCTGGAATCAGATGGCTTCTCCAGGGATCCCAGGTTGGCCTCCCAGGGCTGCCTACCTGAGCGTTCATGAATTCCTGCTTTTGTTGTGTGTGCACCCAGTGCCCATGGCATGCCAGTTGTTACATGGGCATAGCCATGCCTGCGGAATAGAGGGAATGAAGTCTTAGTCCCTTGAGCCTGGCTCATCCAGAGCCTTGCTCCCCTCTCTGTCTAGATGTTCTGCTCTGAGTATATCCAGTAGGGAAGGGTACCTGGCTACCCCCCAAGGCATAAGCTATTCTTCAGAACAAACGGGGAAACTGATATCTGTGGGTAGTGGAGACCTGAGGTCTGGAACTTTGCTCTGGAAATAGCCGAATATGGAGGGTTTTAGCACCTAAGACCTGAAGTCACTTGTTCGAGAACAAGCAAGCGCTTTTCTCCATACCTACATCCCAGCTCCAAGCAAGCTTTAGCCCATAGGCCACCAGGTCACTACTATCCACCAGGGTCAACTTTAAAAGTTATTTCTTAAAAATAAACCTTCAACTTTACCAGGCAGAGTCAGAAGCTCGGCTTCCTGGAATTCATCGTGCTGTTGTTTAGATAAGTTTAAATGAGCTGTGATTAAGTTAATTTTGAGGTAATTAACTTGGGGAAGGAACCCTTCACTTCTTAAAATTCCAAGTGACTGTTCACTGTAAGAGGAGCCTTGGCGGAGCAGCACATACCTTTCAGGAGTCCCGCTTAATTAAAACATAAGGAACTCAGCCACAGAGCAAGAATTTAACATCATTAATGAAAAATGAATATTCTTTATCTAATTACACAGCATAATTAATTGGAGTCTCCAACCACAGAGGTGGGGGAGGGCAGGGGAAGCCACAAGAAAGCGGTCTTCTGCTCCCATAGACCTCAGGAAGGCTCAAGCCTGCCTGGGTCCTTGAGGTCTCAGCAGAAAGTCGGGGCCTCCCTGGTGCTGAATGGCTGTGCTCAGAGCAATTACACTGTCTTTGCCGGCTCCCAGTCACTGGACGGTGCCTGGGATCTCTTTGGTGGCAGTTGAAGCATATGTCAGTCAGCTCTGCCTTCTGTATTCATTTGTAGATTCAGCAAATTTATTGAGTACTCTTGTTCTAGATGGAATAAAAGTTTTAAGTCCCTCCCTTAGGAAGCATGCAGGTTTGAATCTTTACTCTGAGCTCACTAGCTGTGATAGATCGTCTCTTCTCTCATCTGTAAAATGGGACCAACAAAGAGCCCTTGTCACTAGTATGAAGGTTCACGTGGATGAATGAATATTCAAAAGGCACTTATGACAGTGCCAGGCTTATATAAAGGGTTGGTAATAAGCATTTGCTATGTAAATAAAGACAAGCCAGGGCGAAGGCAATAGGAGGCAAGAGGGGGCATTCTTCAGGAAGGCTCGTTTCAGACTTAGTGTTCTGAGTGGAGGGTGAACGGGACATGGCTGCTTCTGTGTCCTCCTCCTCTTCCTCCCTGCCCCTATGTCCCAGCATCGCTACTCTCCAGCATCGCTGCTCTCCAGCATTGCTACTCTCCAGCATCGCTACTCTCCAGCATCGCTGCTCTGAGTGCTGTTGCCTCTGCTTTCTTTTTGACCTTCTTGGACTTCCTAAGTCAGCACTCAGTAAGTAAGCAACAATAGTTGCTTTTCACTGTTGAGACAAAGTATCCGACAAGAAGCAGCTTAAGGACCCCTGAGCTAACTCATGGGTGAAGGTGCTTCTGCTGATCCCTGGACCCAAACGGTGGAAGGAGAGAACCAATTCTCGAAAGTTGTCCAGTGGCAAGGTGGTACTGGTGCTGAGTACAGCCATGCCTCCCCCACATACGTACACCCCCACCCACCCACCAAACACTAAATAAAATGTAATAAAGAGATTTAAAGAACTGATTTAAGAAAGGAAGGAAGGAAGGCCCAGCTGGAGCTGCAAATTGTCCGGTCACGTTGTACCCAAAGTCCTGAAGCAGAGACAGAACAACCACTTGGAACAGGGATAGGAGCCCTCAAGGTTCTGCCCCAATGATTAGCTCCCTCCTAAAGGTCCCCAACCTCTCCAAACAGTGCCACCAGCAGGGGGCCAAGTATTGAACCGCATGAGCCCGGAGTGGTCATTTCACAGTCAACCACAACAACGCTTATTCTTCTGCATTTTTATCATGGCTCCCCAGTCGATCCTAATTTCACCCCAGGCTGGCAACTTGGTTAAAGGAAAATCTGCCAACAGGGGAGTTTGGCGCAGAGTTGTCTCATGGCTTGTGTTCGTCAGCTTTCCGTTGCTGCGACATAATACCCAAGAGGCACAGCTTCAGAGGGGGGAGGGTTTATTTGGGCTAGTGGGTTTAGAGGGTCCAGCTGGCTACCCTCTTTGCTTAGGCCTATGGTGGGGCAGAACAGCATGACAGTTGAAGTGTTGTGGATACTCGTTTACACCGTGAGAAGATGGGTCATTGTGATTGGTTTAATAGAGAGCTGAGTGGCCAATAACTAGGCAGGAGAGAATAGGCAGGACTTCCAGGGAAAGAGAGAAACTGGAGCTAAATCTTGAGAGATGCCAGTGAGACACAGCAAGTCAAACACACAGAATGGAAAGGAGTTACGTAAAAGCCATGTGATAGAATGTAGATTAATAAAAATGGGTTAATTTAAGTTATAAGAGCTAGTTAGAAACAAGTCTAAGCTAAAAGCCAAGCTTCCATAATAAGTCTCCATGTCATTATTGAGGAGCTGGCCATCTCAAAGGCCTGACAAGAAATCTTACTACACTGGAGTGTGTGGATGAGAAAGGTGCTTGCTTGATAGTGGCCAAGTAAGGTGGGTAAGTAAATAGAGGGAGACCCACACACACAGAGTCTGAGGACTAATTATGTCCTCAAGGCCACACCCCCTCAAGGACATACTCCTTTTAAGTAGATTCTACCTCTTACATTCCTATCACACATACCCCCGCCCCCGCAGATCATCAAATTATGAACCCGTCATCTACTGCTGATGTCAGAGTCCTCAGGATCCTGCTGCCACCCCACAGCCTTGCTCCTGAACACTGCTGGACTGGGGGATTACACCTTTAGAATGCAACTCTTTAATATGTGGGGGGACATTTCAGATCCGTGGCCAGGTGACCTGGAGATGATCCTGCCCAACCTGAGATCCAAGAGGCTGTATGGCAGCTGCCTGATGGGAGGGAAGCCTGGGTTTCTGGGTCTAGCTTCAGTTCTTGCTCTCCCTGGCTGGTCAGTATCTTGCTTCTCCCAGTCTGCTGGGCTGTCAGCTCTTTCCCTGAGCCCTGGGCAGCTGGAGTGTTTCTTTGTCATGAGCTGAGGAATCTGTATTCCTTGTGTCCATTTTTTTTTTTTGCCTGATTTTGAGGGGTGGTAGTGCTGGGAATCAAACAAGAATCTTGGGTTTCTAATTCAGTTTCTAATTTGTCTTGAGGTGTTTCCCAGGAAGCTCCTCCTCTTTGCCTCCCCCTGCACCCCAGCTTCTTTCTTCTGTGTTGAGCTAGGCACCGAGGGTGTCACTGAAGTCTAAAGGACCAAGAAGATTCAGTTCTACTCTGGGCAGATGTGTTCAACCTTGTTGTCTCCTTTTTCTCCATCACCAGATCCACTGGCTTAGCCAGTTTTGAGGAGGACCAAGGTGGGCTGCTCAGGTTTGTGGCCCCAGGCCATATCTCAGCCCAGGCTAAGCATGCAACCTGGGAGGCTAGTCACTAGGAAGTCACCCTCCACCAGGCAGGTGGCCGCCAAAGTGTGCACACACTGGCTGTCCTGGAAGGACCCCCGCCCCGCACCTGCTGGAGCTTTGCTGTGTTGTCTTCACTGGCTGTGGCTGTGCCTCTGGTGTGGGGGCTGTGGCAGTAGGAAGACGGGTGGGAGGCTTCCGGCTTCCATCTGAACCGATCACACCCTACAAAATCATTTCCATTTAATCTCTAAAGCGTTTTGACGTTGTCCTCGGGAAGAGAAAGCAGTGGCCCTGGGGAGGGGGGCAGGCAACTGGTGTGTGTAGGCAGAGACTAGCAGGCATAGAGCAGATGATAGCTCCTGAGAAGCGGCAGATGGAAGCGTGCTGCTGTCTGTCCCCAGGAATACACCGCTACTGAAGGATAATTTGGAATGTCCCCAGCATCCTGCAAAGTCCTTAGGTTTTTGGGGATACCAGAACCTTCCCAAGAGACCCAGTCTCAGAGGGTCTGAGAGAGGACCAGGGGCTAAGAGTGTGCCCAAGGGTGGCCCTACATAGCAAGCTACTACTTGCCAGAGTAGCTGATAGCTAAGGACACTGTTGTGGCTCCTGACTTCCCTCCGAGTCTGAGTCCCTTCTGGGCTTCCCTGTCTATGCAGACCTCTGTATTGTCCTCAAAGCCATGGTCGTTGTCTTGCAGCAAAAGACATTTTAGCAGCAAGGACAAAGTTCATGACGGGAGTGGAGGCGCCTCTGTTCCGAGTTGTAGGAGAACCAGGTTCTTCTGAAGCAGCCGCAAAGAAGCCTGGCTGAGACAACCTCTCCGCTCCCTGTCAAGCCCAGCGGCTCCTTAATTTGATGTTTCTTGAGATAGCGGGAAGCTCCTCAGTCCCTTCTCACCTGCTCGGGTTTGTGTGAAATCAAATCGACTGCTCATGTCTGCCTTTCAATCACCTGTCAGGATTGCTTGATTTAACTCTCCAGTCAGAAGGATGGGCTTCAGTCGCTGTTCATCCTCGTCCCCACAAAAAAAAAAAAAACAAAAAAAAAAAACAAAAACAAAAAACAAAAAAAAAAAAAACACCATGGGGCTGGGAGAGGGACATCTTGCTCAAAAGCTCTTTATGTTATTAAAGAATAGCAGCACTCCCCAGCTCACTGGGAGCCCTGGGGTGCTCTCTGGGAAGAGGCTCACAGCGTATCACAAAGCTGTGACTTAGCTTGGCAGTTTCTTTCAGATTCACTTTGCAGCCCTGTTAGCAGGAGGACAAATGACACTTGACTTTGCAGGTGGCGGAAGGAGAAGGTCCTGGAGGCAGCTGGGGGCCATGATGGTCAGATCCGATGGTGTGAAGAAGCAGTCCTTTCCAAACACACACTTTACGGAGATAAGTCCAGTTGCTCTAGACTGCCTGCGGGATCTTCCTCAGGGGAGACACAGCTCTGGCCTTGGAATCTGTCAGAGCCGGGTCTGAAGGCTGGCACTGTGGAGGTCTGGGTGTGGTGGCCTACACTAAATCACATTGCCTACTGAGTCTCGGTTTTCTGCATTGTCAGTGGAGAGAAGAACAGCAGCCTGGTGGGATTGGCCAGGGGAGAGAGCAGTGTGGAGGACCAGTCACAGAGCACCTTGTGCAGAGGCACTTTGGAATGTCGTAGGTGACCTGCAACTCACTATTATCCTAAAAGCACATACCCTGGAGAGGAGACTTAAGATACTAATGAGACATGCAGGTGATGTGCAGAGCCGTGTGTAGAGCTACACAGAGCAAAGCGTGCAGGAAAGCCTGCACTATGCAAATGCAACAGAAAGCCCACACTATGCAAATGAGCCCGTCAACAGAGGTTTTTGTCCTGGTCCCACAGGTCAGTCCCAAAGAAACACATAGAGGTCTATATAGTTATAAACTGGTTGGCCTAATAGCTCAGGCTTCTTATTAACTCTTACACCCTATATTAACCCATAATTCATAATTAACCCATAGGCCTTGGTACCTTTTATCAGCATGTCATTCTCATCTTGCTTCCTCTGTGTCTGGGTGACTGCAGACTGCCCCTTTCCTCTTCTCAGAATTCTCCTGTTCTGGTTGCTCCACCTATACTTCCAGCCTGGCTACTGGCCAATCAGCATTTTATTAAAGTAATGCAAATGACAAATCTTTACAAGGTACAAGACCATTGTCCCATGGCAAGCCCCCAAACCCTAGCAGGACCAAGAAACTCCCTCTTCCTCCCGATCCACAGAGATGTGAGTGAGCTGCTGCTGCAAGCACCAGCCTGCCGCCATGCCTCTCTGCATGATGGGCTGCATCTCCTCAGACCCATTCTGCACCCCATTGCTGACTCCATGGCTGTCCGGATCCCATCCATAGACTTGACATGGAGTTGGAGGCTGGTTTCTGTGTCTTTATATCCCCAGTTCACTGACACAACACCCAAGTGAGGACATGGGAGGTGGCTAGAACATGACCGACATCTGCTTACTGCTTTGAGGGTCTCTGCGATGGAAGTGGTGAAATGGATCACACCATCGGATCTGCAGCTGCTGCACACCTTTCACTGCTCCCCCTCCCCCAGGCCATATGATGAACAAGCTATAGCCATTTTATATGGATTCACATTCTTCTCAGAGCCTTACTTTTCTCATCTACAAAACAGACTTTCTTTATCTGTAAAAACAACAACAGTCCCGAGCACGGCAAACATGACTCTGGCAGGCCTTGTCCTTGCCCTCTTCCCTCTTTCTTGCTATGCTAGCATTCCTAAAGCTGGCCACCCAGCTCTGTTCTCTTATTTGACCACTTCCTCCCCACTGAGGCCAACTACCAAGGTCTAGCTATCAAAGTAATGAAGTCCAGCAATCAAAAGCCCCCTTTTGGCTGTCCTAATTAACCTGTTCAATCAAAATTAAACACCATCTCCTAACACAGGGTTTCCCCCTTTTTACCTCTATAAACTGCATTTGCCTATGGGTCACACCTGTCTCTTTTCTATCCACAGGCTGTCCTTTGTCCCTCTCAGACAAATATCTCTTCTCCCTCTCCCGTGTTCCCTTCCCCTTCTCCTTCATTCTCTGTCTCCTGCCTTTGTCTTATTCCCTGCCCTTTGTCCCTCTGGGGCAAATGCTCCTTTGTGCTGAGAACTTGGTCTTAGGGTGTCTTGTGCCAATACTGTTGTTTTCAACAACAACAACAATAATAACAACCAACCAAACAAACAACCAAACAAACCTTTGCATTGCAACATAGAAGCCCTGATCCTTTGTGCTATGTGGCCATTCCAGCCAAGTTCTCCCTCTGCTACAGCTCACTGCCTCCCTTGGAGATAGTCTTTCTTAATAGATATTTCTTCACTTGCTTGCACCTCTCCATGTTTCTCTGTGCAGTTCCCTGTGCTGGGACCCAAGAACCCAGCCGCCCTCTGGAGGTGTCCACTGAACCTTGCTATCTGTGACATCAGATTGCTGGGAGAACAAGAGCGAAGCTACATGTACAGTTGCCAGCCCCTGACAGGCTCGGTTGACTGGCTTTTACTTGTGGAAGGTTGTGTGTACATTATCATTTCTGAGTATTGAGTGTCTGGTGCAGATAAGGTATTTACTCATTTGAATACATGAAATTTTTATGAAAATGAAATTTATATATAACCTTGAAATTTTGCTTCCTTTAGCTCTACCTGAGACTTGTGAGCTTGAAAAACTGCACATTGTGATGTGGGACCCTTATGCCTGGGCCAGGGCCAGGGCCAGTAAAGAACAGCCCGCAAGCCTAGCCTGTCTGCTTTGATTAGTAATGTTTGTGTTGGAGCATGGCCACTCCCAACATTTGCATATGCATATATTGTCTGTAGCTGTTCCACCCCCTCCCTATGTCTGGAGCAGTGCTGAGAGACTGCAACAGGACAAACCTGCAAATCATGACTTATTTACTACCGTATTCTTTGTAGAAAAAAGACAGGGGCTGACAAGATGGCTCAGTGGTGAAGAGTACTCTCTACCCTTGCAGGGTACCTGAGTTCAGTTCAGACCTGCATTCCAGCTCCCGGGAATCTTATGCCCTCTTCTGGACTCTGCAGGCACTTGCATTCCCATATACAGACATGTATACATATTCTTAAAAAAATAATAATTGCAATACATCTTTAGTAAAAAAGATGGCTGACTTCTGGCTTAGGTCAGTGGTGTTTAGACTTTTGCCTGAACGAGAGTTATCTAAAGGATGCTAATTGCAGGTTGCTGAGCCTCATCTTGGGAAAGCCTCATTGAACCCAGGCTGTGCCAGGACCTAGGACTAGGTATTTTAGCAAATTCTGGGTGACAAGGATGCTGCTGTTGTTTTGTTTTGTTTTGTTTGTTTTTTTGGACAGGATCTCCTTGAACTCCTGGTCCTATCTTCATTTCTTTCTTCAGTGCTGGGATTGTTGGTTTGTGCCACCACAGCCAGCTGAGAGTTGCGGTTCTGTGGGCCCCCCTTTGAGATTCACTGGTTTGTGCCATTTCTTAGGTCCACAGTGTTCTCTTCTTACCTGCTCTGGTTTAAGTGCGAGTTCCACCCTTCTTAAAAGGTCAGGGCAAAGGCAGTCTTCTGGATGCTTGTAAGAACTGGGTGCTTATGAGCCAGACTATGGAACACACTGGGATTCAACCTGGTAAACGAAATGGGTACACTGCCCTGGTGTGACCCACTGCCTGGCTGGGGTATGGGCAAGAGCAGAGCTGCAGGGAAAACATAGTGAACAGCGCACACATGCAGATGTAAATACCATGCGTTTCCGTCTTGGTGGGAAGGTGGCAGTGGACTCAGCTGGAGGTTCTGAAATGCCTCTCCAAGGAAGTGGCATTTAAGTTGAAATCAGAGGGGGAGAGGAGGTCCCCCTGCAGAGAACACGGGAGATTCTTCGAGGTGGGCGCCCTGGAGAGTTGCTTGCTGCACGTCAGGAGGGGAACATCAGTGCGACTGGAGCAAAGAAAGGGAATTCAGGAGTCTGGAGGTGACGAGGGAGGGATGAGGGGAGATGGTGTTCTTTAGCCTCAGCTGCCTTCGTCTTCATGTCATTGTGAGCTGAGTGGCCTTCCCGCCTCTTGTGTTTGGCCTTAGCCAGGTGTCCTAATAGCCATCCCATCGGGTGATTATAGTTTCAAGCCTAGGCCTTCACAGTGTCCTTATATCCCTGCTTGCTCCTTTGAGTCATGCAAGAAAAACACATTGAGACTGACCTGCTAGCTCTAAGGCACGAGGGACAGTCCCTGAGGCCACATCAGCCTCGATCATCTGACCAGGGTCTCCTGAGAACACATGGCTAAGTGTTCTTATTGCTATTGGCCCACTGAGTTTGCGGGAAGTTTCTTACACAGCAGTAGCAGACTCAGAGAACTGTGTTAAGAACTCTGAATTCCATTTTAAGTATGATTGGATGCCACGAAAAGGGTTTACCTAGAAGATGTAGTGGTTGTCAATGATCTCCCTGGTTGCAGTGAGGAGAAAGTTGGAAACCCTTCTGGACTGTGTGCACCAATGGTGAGGGCACCACTCGTCACGAGTGGAATGGACTTGCCCTTCCCCATGCTCCCAGCATCCTCTTTACATCCTCCTGACCTTGACATGGCCATGTTAGCAATCCTTATCCCTTTATCTCCTAGATGACAGGATTTCCAAGGTCAGGGACTTGCCCTGACCCTTCTCTGTGTCCCCGGGTCTCTGTATCCTGTGTGGAGTCAGTCTAGCACAGTGATTTATCACCACCCTGAGGTGGATTAATCCAGAAGCTGCTTCCATGGCTGCTGTGAGTTGGCTTTTCACCTCAACCATCTCTAACAGACCCACACTCTGAAGCAACTTCTGCCAGCTCTTGGGCTCGCTTCAGAGCCTTATCAGCAAATAGGGATCACAGGAAAGGGTCCCCTTTAGCCCCAGTGTGCTGACGGGGAGGCCATGGAGTCACTTGTGTGCCAAGGCCTGAGGAGCTGGGCAAGGACTGGAGCCAGACTTGCTCACAAACCTTCCCCAGAAATGAGTGATGTGACCCATCGCTCCCAGCAGGTGACACCGATCTGTGCAAATGACTCCTAACACATTTACCTTCAGTATCTCCTGGGAGAAGAAAATCTGTCTCTGTGTACACAGTCCAAGGTAAATCAGGAAATTGGTATGGTTGGGTTTTTTTTTTTGTTTTGTTTTGTTTTTTTTTTGTTTTTTCGAGACAGGGTTTCTCTGTGGTTTTGGAGCCTGTCCTAGAACTAGCTCTTGTAGACCAGGCTGGCCTCGAACTCACAGAGATCCGCCTGCCTCTGCCTCCCTAGTGCTGGGATTAAAGGAGTGCGCCACCACCGCCCAGCTGGTTGGGTTAATTTTGTCTGCCCTGATGCTCTTTACATGAGAGACTCAGGATATCTAACCAAAACATTTTATGAGGAATACTAGGGTTCTGTCTCGGAGGAGCAGGCCCCAAACAGGACTAGACTCTGGTTTCTTCAGTGTCTGGAAATGTCACAGAAGGACAAAAGGGCCGATGGGCAGCAGTCCCCAGCTAGCCTCCAGATTGCAGCCTGTTTCAGAAACCAACCAACAATTCAATAGTGCAGCCTGGCAGAGCAGAATTGTTTGGACACCAACTCTGCAAGTGTTAGGAGGTGCTAGGTGGCAAAGAACACAAATGCAGTGCCCATCTCAATAGCCTTTTCCTCTCGTTCATTAAAAAGTTACATTTATCTATTCATTGTGCTGGAGTGGGGGCTAGCGTGCCATGATGTTTGTGTGGCAGCCAGAGGGCAAGTCTTAGGGGCCCGTTCTTGTCCATCGTGTGGGCCCAGGGCTTGAAGTCAGGTCACCAGGTCAAACATCTCATCCTTCCTTATTAACATATGTATTTCTTGGGGGTGATTGATAAAGAGTCTCATGTATCCCAGGATGGCTTTGAACTCCTGATCCTTACACCTTCACTTCCTAAGTCCTTGGATTATAGCATATACCACCACACCCAGCTTCATTTTATTCTAATTTATATTAATTATACAAAATAACGGGCTTTGTTATGTTTTCATACATATGTGTAATGTACTTTGATTACCTTCTCCATCAATCTCTCTTACCTTCCCTCTCTGCTACTGCTGGTCCCCTTCTAGTCCCCCTAATAGCCTTCCTTTCTATTTTCATGTCTTCTAAAAAAAAAATCTTTACTCAAGAATGCAATATTTTTCGTTCTGTGTTTGGCTTATTTCAATATCATGATGATCTCTGGTTCCATTTTTTTTTCTACAAATGATACAATTTTGTTCTTTGGTAGTTATGCCCAGTCTGTGGGGACCCCAAAAGACCACCAGGGAGACTGACTCACGGAAATGCAAACGCAAGGTTTATTATTATTCATGTAATTGCAAGGGACCTTGGCAGCGCAGCCACAAGAGGAGGTACCCCGCCCTTCTAGAGGGCACCATTTAAAGGCAAAAACTAGGAAAGTTAATCAGCAGGGTGCGGGGTGACGGCTCCAATCCTGATTGGCTCGTGTCTAGGGACTTTTCACAGATTTTATTTTCGAACCTTGCCTGTTGCTTGTCAAGTTTTCTTATTGGCTGACCTACAGATAGGGAGATTCTACGGTTGTCTATGGTACAGATTCTATGGTCATCTGTACTTTCCAGGTGGCTACCCTGTTACTTTTGTCCCTAGCCATTTCTGAGGACTGCAATGTTTTACGGGAAATAGCTTACAGAAGACACAAGATGGAGGTGGAGGACAAAATGGAGGAACTTTGGTTCTTCAGTGATGGGTGAATAAAACTCCATCTGGAGCATCTACCACACTGTCTTCATGCCCTCATCTGTTGATGGTGAGCCACTTGATTAACAGTCTGGAGAAGAAGCGTGGTAAAATCACGTTCAGAGCAATTAGTGGGTACGAGTCAGCTTCTCTGACAGGGTTGACTGTAGGCTCTATCGCCCACCGTGTGCCTTGATCTGTCTGTGGACTCCGGCGGTTTGTGGAAAGAGCACACTGTTTCGCCCTGAGGTCTAATTGCATCGCAGGCTCTGATGAGTTTTAACACAGGTGCTCCGTGTAACCAACACTTTAATCAATATCCACTACAGTGCTGCCTTTGTGTGTGTGTGTTGAGACAAGACCTCATGGAGCATAGGCTGACCTTGAACTTGCTGTGTGGCCAAGGATGATGTTGAGCTTCTGATCTTCCCACCTCTGCCTCTCAAGTGCTGGAATTAAGATGTGCAACACTGTGCCTGGCCAATGTGGGACTGGGGTTTAGACTTAGGGCCTCAGGACTTCTCCTGAGCCACGTCCATGGTTTGCAATAATATATTTGCTTAACCTCATCCGTCTAAAATATTATTGCTTAAATGTGTAACCAATATAAAATTGGTGGATGAGATCATTTACATTCTTTTAGTCATCAAGAGTCTCTGCAAACAGGCTTGTAGTTTATACTTTTTTTTTTTTTTTTTTGGTTTTTCGAGACAGGGTTTCTCTGTGGTTTTAGAGCCTGTCCTGGAACTAGCTCTTGTAGACCAGGCTGGTCTCGAACTCACAGAGATCCACCTACCTCTGCCTCCCAAGTGCTGGGATTAAAGGTGTGCGCCACCACCGCCCGGCTTGTAGTTTATACTTAAAGCCACTTTTTGACTTAGGCCAGCCATAGACGAATAGCCACGTGTGGTTAGACGCTCCATCGTAGAACACAGCAGCGAACCCTCACCATCAGGTTCAGAAAGTGCCTTCTGATTGTGGCCCCTGTGCAGCCAAACCCCACGTACCGAGATTCAGCCACATTCTGACTCCTGTTCCCACAGGCCCACTTTGCCTTCCTTGAGCTCCACATGAAGGAACTGAGACAGTGTACATGTTCCTCTTAGGGTTCTTTTAATCCACGAAGTGCCTTTGAGTCCTGGCTGCATGTCATGACATTTTGCCTTTGTGATCATGTGCATGTGTGCCCACATGAGTGTGGAGGTCAGAGGTTAATGTCACATATCTTTCTCCATCACTCTCCACCTTAGCTTTTGAGATAGGGTCTCTCCCTGCTTAGGCCAGGCTGGGTTGGCTGGCCATACGCAGTGGGGATCCATCTGCTTGACTCCACTGCCTCCCTGGTGCTAGGTTTACAGACCTACTAGAGGGCCTGGCTTTTGAGTGGCTGCTGAGGACCCAGGCTCAGGTCCCTGTGTTGCACGGCAAGCACATTATGGACGAAACCATTTCCTCATCTGCCTCCCCTTGTTCCGTTTCCTTTGTGAGTGGCACTGTGCTGCACGTGGAGATCCTGTGTGCTTGTTTTCACGTATTAGTGTAATGTGGTAAGGGACGTGAAGACACGTTTACCCCTATGCCCTAAAAGGACAAACCAGAAAGACGACCAGAATTTAAAAAGCTGACAGATGGTCTAGGATCGTGTCCTGGGAAATGGAACACGTGGGTTGGATAGAACAGGCTGGAGTACTAATGGAGAAGGGGACAGGGCAGCATCCCAAGTGATGATAGACCCAGAGCAAAAATCTGCGACTCAGGGACGGGCAAGTGAATAGGTTTATGGAATGACAGCCTAGCAAGATGAAGGCAGTCTAGAGCTGACTTGGAGGGTCATCAATGCTACCATCAAAGGACCTTCTAAAAGTACGACCAGGTGCAGGAGACATTTGGTCTAGGTCTCAAAGGACAGTCTTTCCTCTTGTGCCCCCAGCACCCCAAGATGGCCATGTCTTGAGCTGTCCTCTCTAACTAGGCTGTCTTCACTCCTTCCTTCTTCAAGTGCTTCCCAAGAAGAAGGTCCCTTCCTGGCCTTCCTACCCACAACACGCTTTCCCTCTGGGGTTAATCACCACCCTAGTCTTTCTCCCTCAGCACTGAGAGTTTCCCATGTCACACACCAGCCCAGCCTGTCTCCCATGGAGGGCATGGCTGCCACACTTGTCCCACTGCTAGAGCTCTGGGCAGGGGTCACGTTAGTCCACAACTGTCTCTAATGTTCCAGGTGCTGGCCATGGAGAGAGACAGAGGACTTGGGTCTACCTGGCCTAGGGACTGCTCACCACGACATCTGTGTGTATCACAGTCAAAGCAACTTGGAAAGGAGGCCTGGGCCACCCTGAGAAATGGATTGAAGTGCTCGTTCAGTGGGCTGGGCTGACCTGGAGCCCCAGTGCACTGGGTTTCGCTTCCCTGCCAGTGTGGGGGAACGGTAACAACCACCTCTTCCAGCAATTAGGAAATTAGCCTCAAATTGTGCTACGGAACACAGATGGAGCTCTGGTCTGGGCCCCAGGTATTCTGCGGCAACCCCAGGCCTTGTCCCACAAGACAGGGTCCCAGATTCCTGGGAATGTCCTCTCCAAGACTTACCTCCTTAGAGGTAACAGATTTCTTTAAACTCAAGAGGAAGAAAAAGAAAAAAGGGAGATGGTGAAGTAGATTTATGACCATGTTGGAAACAGTGGATTGAAGAATTGATCCCTACGGCTAAGTCGTTTCCCTCTCTCATGTAAAATATAAATAAATCTGTGTGACTTAGGCTGAGCAATGAGTCGGCTGCCAGCAGGGTGGCCAGACATGCATGCCCTTCAGAGGCCGGGCCTCTTCTCCTTGACCCCATCAACGAGCTGTTCTAAATGACTCTGGCTTTCTCCTCTAGGCTGTGTTGACTGTGCCCCTTCCCTTCCTGGGACCACTGTGGCGTAAGTGGACACATTGATGGGGACTGGGGACAGCTCACACCATCCCGTCCTCAACCCTGCTGGACCTGCTGAAGTTCAGACCGTAACCAGTGAGCATTGACAATGACTGGAACTTGGCTCTAGGCTCAAGGTGGGCTGAGGATCTTAAGTGTGTGATTGTACAACCTGCTACTTCACTCCCTAAGGGTTTCCCCTGATTTCTGAGCTGAGGCAGCCAATGTAGCATACCCTAAATTAATGGGGGGGGGATTTTCATTGTCCTGCTCTCACGGTGATTTAATTTTAGCACGTGTCTCTGGGGTAGCTCTCCTCTCCGGCTCAGTTCGCCTTGGGTAAAGACCCGGGGAGAGGGAGTGTTGGCTAGCTCCTGCCGCTCCCTCTCCGCTCCCTCTCCCGCTGGCACAGGCTGTGCCCTGTTGCTGTCAGTCAGTCCTCTGGGTTTGGCATCCCAGGGAAGGATATTGTAAAATGCAGTTTTCCGGAAGAAGGATGGTTTGGCTTCCTCGGTGTTTTTCTCTCTGTTAAGGGCACAGGCACACAGAAGGACAGATGCTAAGGGGCTGGGAACCTGGGATCCAGAAGGGACAGAGTCTGCCTCAGGCTGGGCAGACAGGGTTGTTTGCAGAAATGGCTACATGAGCTCCCCCATCAGCAAAGATGCAGTGGCTTCCAGGGTAGATGTGGGAGGCGGGCCGGGTGACATCTATTCTCTCACCTGTTTGTGTTCTGTAACCTCTATCCTGGTCCCTGAAAGACCCAGATCGGAGGAGACTGCGGGGGCTTCTCTGATGATTCTGCCAGTGGCTTTGGCCCTCTGTCTCCACAGGATGCTCGGCTTAGACATGGATGCTTGCTTCATTGTCTGGCAGAGTTCATGAGGCTGATGAACACAGTCTTCCAGCTCCTGGCTTTGAGTTGGTCACTGTTTGAAAGCAGAGGACCCTGATGGGTAGAAATGGAACCAAGGAGCTGGATTGTACAAGACCTGGCTCTGCGCACACTTGCTGGTCTATATTTGTTGCATAGGTATTTCAGATGTTAACCGTGTGCTTTCCTACTGAGCTGCAGCCCAGTTGTCTTTGTGAGTCATCAGACCCACACTCCCATGCTTAGCAATTCTATTAGCTTTTGAGTCTTGGGGGTAAAGCTGACAGTCTCAGCAGAGAATCTGAAGACTATTTCCTTCCACGAGGGCCTGAGAGGTGGGATACAGTTCACCTGCCCCATGACAAGGAAGGAAGGTAGCAGAGACCCACAGGATCTGTTCCTGGGAGAGTGGTAGGTTCAGGGTGGCCGAATCTGATTTCAGTGGGCATTGGTGGGGGCCGTTCCACAGTGGCAGTAGGGAGGTGACCTAGAAAGGAGAGGGTTGTGGTGGCAATAAGGAGACTCTCCTATGTATCCTGGTGCCAGTCAGTGTTGGTATCGGTGATGCCTGAAGGTAGCCCTGTGTCTACCCTAACAAGGCCCCCAGGGAAGAACTAGGAAGGTAACTGCATAAGGAAAGGAGGACTCTGAACCTGGTTTCTCCAGGAAGACTGAGAGCAGGTGATCCTACTACAGGACCTCTTCTGTAGCTGCTGGTTCCCTGAGGCCCCAGGTGCCAGGCCCCAGAGTGAGTACAGATGACCCCAAGGGATCTCTGTCCTGGTTTGCCTATGGGCTTTGTTCCTGTGTCTCAGGGGATCTGCTTTCAGGTCCTTTGAGGTTCGTTCAGGGCAGGGTCCCCACAGAACAAAGAACTGTCCCTTCAGTGTATGTGTGTGTGTGTGTGACAGAGAGAGAGAGAGAGAGAGAGAGAGAGAGAGACAGACAGACAGACAGACAGAGAGAGAGAGACAGAGAGAGACAGGGTGTGTGTGTGTGTGTGTGTGAGCGAGAGAGAGAGAGACAGAGAGAGACAGGGTGTGTGTGTGTGTGTGTGAGTGAGAGAGAGAGAGACAGAGAGAGAGAGAGAGAGAGACAGGGTGTGTGTGTGTGTGAGAGAGAGAGAGAGAGAGAGAGGGAGAGAGAGAGACGGTGTGTGTGTGTGTGAGAGAGAGAGAGAGAGAGAGGGAGAGAGAGAGAGACGGTGTGTGTGTGTGTGTGTGTGTGTGTGTGTGTGAGAGAGAGAGAGAGAGAGAGAGAGAGAGAGAGAGAGAGAGAGAGAGAGAGGGAAAGAGAGAGAGAGAGTCATGGCCTGCATATAGGTGGAGGCCAGAGGACAACTTGAAGAAATCACTTTTTTCCTTCTACCTCGTGGGTCCTGGGGAAGAACTCAGGTGAGGCTCTGGGTAAACACACACCTTTACCTTCTGAGCCATCTCTCCAGCCTCCCTGCACTCCCATTTCCCTCTCCACACCCCTTCTCTCTCTTGTCAGGATTTCACCATGTAGTCCAAGCTGGACCTCAACATTGCCATCCTCCTGCATCGGCTCCCATGTGCTGGGGTAACAGACATGTGTTGTCATGCCTGGCTTTTATTCTCCATTCTTAAGACCAGGCTCTGCATTCATCTAGTTTGTTTTTCTAAGCCCAGATCTCTGGTTATGGTTTGATCAGCATCAAACAGAGCAGGCCTATCACCCCATTTGGGACTGATGTAATACCTTTAATAATGTAGTTTCTGAGCACTGTATTGGTTTTGGAAGTTGATTCATGGAGTTATAGTCATTATAGACTTACAGTGTTACTGAAATTATCCCTTCTTTTCAAGAGCCGTGAACTCGAGTCTGCTCACGTGCAGCTGGTCTTTGGAAACAGTGGGGTCTGACTTCAGGGCCGGTCCCCATCCCGCCTCTTCTTCAGGCTTGTTCAGCTTCTTCGACATAAAGCTTGGTCTCTGTGCTTCTTGTGGCTCACTCTGGCTCTCCATGTGAATATGATTGGAATTTCACAGTCATCAGTTTCTTAAATGATTTTCTGAGCTTTGGAAGATGGTGAGAGAGTCACAAAATATCATCAGAGTATTTTCTAAAAAGCTCCTGGCAGAAATGAACCTATTTTCTATTGGCTTTTGGGGGAGCACTTGATAAGCTCCTACTGTGTGTATTGGGGTGGGGGCTGTGCTCAGCATCGGAGGGGGAGGGGGAGGGTACAGAGCCACAGCTGGGCTCCACCCTATGGAAGCCTTGGGGGTAAGATTTGGGTGAGCATGTGTGCTTCTAGGTGCTCAGAGCAAAGCCAGTGATAGATCCAAGGGAGTCAAGTTGAGTCCCCGGAGTTAGAGGGGGAAGAGGCGTGGTGAGGGTAGGTGAGCTCTTCTGCTTTTCCTGTCTGGAAAGCACTGCTTGGAGTTTCTTGGCACCATGTAGAGGTGTTTTCAAGGCACTAGAATGACTGCAGGGATGTTCTACGAGGAGGCAGAGACCTGTCTGAAATCTGAGTCTGGCTTCTTGTTAAGCCCACCCCTGCATCCTTCTCCTTGTGATGTCTGGCTGTTTGAATGGTCGTGCCCCCTTAGGCTTGGACAGGTTCCTTCTGAGCTCTGTGGCCCTCCCGATGGTTCCAGCTGTAGGGAGATCTTCCTAGGATGTGTCCTTTTTGTGGTACAGGCACTCTTTCCTGCTCCACCTTGGACAGTTCGCAACCCTTCTTTTCTGGGCTCTCTCGCTGACTGCACCACATTGGTGATTAAAGCCAAATCCAGAGGCTGAAGTAACTGAGTTACTGCTGGTGCTGATGCTGATGCGGTAAGAGGCCTGTCACGGTCACATCACGTGTCCCCAATAAGAGCTGAGGAGCCTGCATGTCACTACTGTGGTATGTTCTCCTAGAGCTTCAGTACCAGACTCTTGCTGAGAAAATGCCAGATCAATTTAGAGATTCTGAGAAATGTCCTGTAATCAACCTGGCTGTGACTCTGCTGAAGGACTGGGCTCATGACCACGAGAAACAGCCACAGATTAACAGAGGTCAGGAGAGGAGACGATGAGACACCATGGCGATGCTGGGTTACAATCTGAGCAGAAAAGGACATTCATAGGGAGCTGGGGACGAATCACACCATGTCTGTAGTTTAGTTAACAATATTGCACTTACAGAATCAATACTGTTACTGTTGTTGCTATTGCTTGAGACAGGGTCTCATGTAACCCAGGGTAGCCTCAAACTTGCTATGTACGTGAGGATGATCTTGACTCCTGATCTTCTTGCTTCTACCTCTCAGGTTCTGGAATGTGTCTGCAGACACAGTTTATCTGGAGCTGGGATCTAACCCAGGCTTCATGCATGCTAGGCAAGGTTTCTATCGGCTTAGCTACATCTTTAGCCATTATTATTATTATTATTATTATTATTATCTCACTGTATAGTGCAAGCTGGCCTGAAACTCAAACTCACTATGTAGCTGCAGCTGGCCTCAGACTTGAGAGTCACCTTCCTCAACCTCTCATGATCTGGGATGACACACAAACATCACTGTAACTGGTTCATTTCTTAAATTTTATTTCTTTAGGGCTTCAGAGATGGCTTAGTGTTTAAGAGCACTTGTTGCTCTCGCAGAATACCTGGGTTCAGTCCCCAGCACCCACATCGTAGTTCTCAACTGTCTGTAACTCCAGTTCCAGGGGATCCGACACCCTCTTTTGACCTCTGCTGGGCACCGGGCATGCACATGGTACATACACACATGCAAGCATCCACTCATACACATAAAATAAAAAATAATCACTTATTTGTTGACTGCAAATGCTTTTACCTGTCGAGCCAACCCAGTCCATCTTACTTTTAACGCTTGATGGCTGTACGTGGTCAGGAGGACATGGTCCCAGGGGAAGCAGGGGAAGGGTCTCAAGGAGCACCCTACCACATTTGCACCTTGTCCATAATATGAAATTATTCTAAAAAGAAAAGGGTGACAATCCTGGTGTCCAGAGTTTGGTGGAAGGAGAATAAAGTTGAGGTTTTCCTCTGACCTCCATGGGAGTGCTGTGACATTTGTGTACACCCCTCCCCCAGTAATAAGATAAACGATTTTTTTGTTTGTTTTTTTTCAAGGCAGGGTTTCTCTTGTGAAAAGTCCTGGCTGTCCTGGAACTCACTCTTTAGCCAGGCTGACCTTGAACTCACAGAGATCTACCTGCCTCTGCCTTCCAAGTGCTGGGATTAAAGCCTTGCACCACCCATTGCCTGGACAAGATAAACAATTATCAAGAAAAATTGTTCCAAACTCAGAAGTTTTAAGAAATAAAATGAGCACATTTTATGGAAGCAGCCTCAAATTTGCCACTTTATTCCTGTCTGGCCTTGGGCATGATGCTCAAATTTCTGAGCCTCAGTTTCCCCATTTGAAGAACAAGATTAATAGCTGCCAGGCTCAGTGGGGATGAGGCCAGCACATTGACTCATGAGCTTCCCCTGAACCGAATCTACGAGGGGCGGGGCCCACAGGAAGCAGTCGATAGACTTAGCTGCTGTTATTGTTATTAATGAGGGTGGGAGTGCGGCCTCTGAAAGCTGGGAGGACTGAGGAATACTCGGGGAGACAGAATTCAATAAACTCTGAATAATTCAATGTGATTCAATTAAATAAGTGTCTATACATTTTGCTTGTGGGTCAAGGGGTGTCCTGTGATCTGGGGAACGAAATCGGGACTCAGGCGTGTGCCCAGGAGAGAGAAAGTGCTGATGGTGAGGGTAGGGTGGGACATGGAGTTGGTTAAAGGCACGGTCAGGTGACTGTGAGGTCACATACAGGTCTCAACTGAGCCTGAGGTTGCCTGAGAAATCCCAAAGGGATTCAGGATGTGGAAGGCCTTGGCTTGAATCTTTTCTTCTTTTAGATTGGATTTTGACATACAAGTCATGGATCTCCAGCTATGGGATGGGAGTCAGCAGCCCACACTCTGGGTACCCATGCTTGGTGCTTCACTTGAAGAACCACACTTCCTCTCCACAGCTCTGCAGGGTGGGGGAGTCTTGATATCCGTGGGTTGTGTGCAGCTGGCATGGGATGGTCTTCTGGGTGGGATGCGGCCAGTGTTGTCTTGAAATTAGAATGGCTGGCAATTTTGGAGGAAAGGTCACCAGATCCTCACCCGAGACCCCAGCCACTCCCTCCTTCCTGAAGTCCACTCCCAGCTGTGTGTAACTCTCACAGCTGCAGGTGGTCTTAGGAAGTGCTAGCAGACATGGCCCATCTTTTGACACTGTGACATGATGCTGTCACCTACCAAGTTCATGCTCAAAAACCACACAATAGAGGTATAAAAATAACGTCACCAAAAAGTGTTTTAAGTGAGCCTAGGATTTTGTGTTGGGCTGTTTTCAGACCATCCCCAGGCCAGGCGTGGATCTCAGGCTGTGTGTTGCACACACCTATCAGAGTGTGCAGAGTGCGAAAGGCTAAGTGAAACAGGGATTCCATCCTTGCAGCTTCCTGGGGTTCACACTTGTTCCGAGGTTGGAGCTATTCTGTGGCTGCCAAATTCCTGTAGGTAGCACCAGCAAACTCACTGCTTCCCCAAGCTAGACTTAGGCTGATTCATTCCTTCCCTTCCTTCATTTCCTTTCCTTTCTCTCCTTCCCTCCTTCCCTCCCTCCCTCCCTTCCTTTCCTTCTTTCTTTCTCTCTCTTTTTTACTTTCAAGATTTATTTATTTATTGTTTATACAGCATTCTGTGTGCATGTATGTTTGCACACCAGAAGAGGGCACCAGATTTCACTACAGAAGGTTGTGAACCACCATGTGGGTGCTGGGAATTGAACTCAGGACCTCTGGAAGAGCAGCCTGGCTCTTAACCTCTGAGCCATCTCTCCAGCCCTATGGATTCAATTCTTTCATCTCTAACAGTTGCCCTATCTGGGGTAAAAAGCCACCCCAGGAAGTCACACAACAGCATAAGCTCACGAGGGGCAGAGTACGCTCCTCAAATCACAGAGTATTGGTTGACAGTATGTGTTCCAGCTCAGGCTGCTGACTCAGTGTGGGTCATGATACAGGAACAAGGCCCTACAGGCTGAAGGCCTGTGTATGTTACATTGAGGTCACCAAATCCTGGGGTGTGACCGGATGTCATCTGTAGTATAAGGAGGGAGATGGCTGGGGAGATGTGTGGGGTGAATGAATGGAGGGCTCTGCTGTTAGTCCTGGCATCCGGGTGATATGGCTGCCTGGCATGCTGGGAGAAGGAAGCTCTGGTCCCTAGCTGAAGGCTGCTCTGTGTTCTGGAGTAGGGCATTGCTGAGTTCCTGATGCCCCACTGCAAAAGGGACAGTGAAGGGTCATACTTCAGGGTCAGGAGGGATCCTAAAGGACAGAAACATCTCTACATAAGACAGAGCTGTTACAAGGAACTGGAGGGGACCATTGAAAGGCAGGACTGGCATCCCTTCTATTGCTTTGGTCCTTTCTGCTGCTGGCTTCTTTCTCAGAGCCAGGATTCCCTGTTCAGTCAGCTCTCTCGCTCTCTCTCCCTCTCCCTCTCTCCCTCCCTCCCTTCTTCCCTCCCTCCCTCCCTCTCTTTCTCCCCCCTCTCTGTCTCTCTCTTTATCCCCCCCCACCCCGTGTGTGTGTGTGTGTGTGTGTGTGTGTGTGTGTATGTATGAGTGTGTGTTAGTTACTGAGGTGAATCCAGGGCTTCACAGACCACTAAGCTACATTCCTGGTCTTCGTTTTTACTTTTACATTCAGAATCAGGGTCTCACCTCATATTCAAGGTTGATCTTGAATATCACTCCTCCTGTCTCACATCCCCTAGCAGCTGGCCTCACAGGTGTGCACCAGCTCGTACCCTGGAATCTCTGTCCAGTCTTTGTCCAAGTCTCTTTTGGCTCTGCCCGCTGCGTGCTGCTCAATGGTGACCGTGGCGGTGGGAGGGGGAGAGGGGTTCTTAGATCTCTGCCTTTGCTGAAACACGTGCTTTGTGGAGAATCCTCAGCTCACTGCATGAAGGTGGCCACCAGCCACTGGAGCTGCGGTTATCCTTAGTGAACCATTTCCCCAGCCCCAGACAGAGACAGCTGGCCACTGGAGCTGCTATCCTTAGGGGACTCTTTCCCCTGCCCTGGACAGGGTCAGCTGACCAGTGATATTCCATATTTTTACTCTCCCCGTCCTCCCTGCAGGGCTCCAGAGTTGAGATGCTCAGCAGGCCCATGTCTCCTTCCTCCTTGGGTCCTGTTGGCTATGAGGCATTTCAGCAGTCCCCGGAGCACCCAGTATCCTGCCTGGGCCAGGGTACCTCCAGCCTTTGTTTTCTGGCAGAGTATTCCTGTCAATCAAAACTAACTAATGCTTATGGTATGCGTTGAATAGCCAGCATGGGGGAAAATTGCTCTTTTCTTTAGGAAAACAAAAACAAACCCACCAAACAACCCACTTTTCTGCTCTCAGCTCTTCCTGCAGGTTCCACAGCCTTCAGGAAGGGGTGCCTTGAATTATTCAGCCCGCAGCTCGCCTCTCTGGAGACCAGAGCCTGGCGGCCACTTTAATCACTGGATAGGTTTCGAGTCAGTTATAATCAAGCCAAGTTCACGTGGGAAGGCACTGCTGCGGCTGGAAAACAAAACCAAAAGCAGGCAGCGGGGAGATGAGATTGGAGGGGAGGAAGGACCAGTTTCTGCCCAGTCTGTCCTTTGGGGTGGGTGACTCTGCTTTCAGCAAGGGGCTTCATTGCATCATTCTCTGACCTTTGCTAATGTCCCTGTCCCTGTCATGATGGTGGCATCTCTCTGCCCAGGCAGAGGCAGACTGAGCAACGATGGGACTTCTGTCTAGTGGAGGCTGGGGAAGGTGATGGTCTTTTAAGAATTTGGAGCAGGACTGGAGAGATGGTGCAGCTGGTAGGTGCTTGCCATGCAAGCCAGAGGATCTGAGTTCAAGTCCCAGTGCCCCTGTAAAAAGCCAGGTGTAATAGTGTGTGTCTGTAATTCCTGAACATGAGGGTGGAGCCCTAGAGTTTGATGACGGGTCAGCTAGTCAGATCTGTGAGTTCCAGGTTAGCAAGAAACCCTGTCTCAAAAAATAAAATGGAGGTGGTAGAGGAAGATATTCACATCAACTTCTGTCTCCCCCCACACATGTGCACATAAACACACGCATACACCACACACACACACACACACAAAGAATGTGAGGATAGAGAAAGGAGTGGGCTGTGTCCAGGGGGCCTCTTTCTATCTAGAGTCCACTTGGGATGGGATGTGTCCAGGGCTGGGTCTATGCAAGGAGTGGAGGACTATTCCAGGGGGCCAGGAGAGGGGGCCATAGCGGGAAAGGAGCAGCAGAGGGCAAGGTGGAGTTTGCACCTGCTTGGTTTCAGGGGAGGATGATTTTGGGTCCTCATTTATGTTCCCAAGTGCACTGTGGGAGAGCGGGGATGGGGAGGCATGCATGAAGCACCACGGAGGGGTGTTTGGAGGAGTCACACAGAGGTACGAGGTGTTCCAGGTTGTTCACCGTGTTAGACAGTGTGGCACAAATGTCTGGGCACTGTACCCAGCTTTTTAAGTGTGCTTCACGGTGTACAGAGTGGAGGATATGTGGAGGGTCCAGGCTGTTTGTTCCGTGGATGCACTGATGGTGACAGACAAGTCCTATCTGCAGCTGCAGGGGCACCATTGTGACAGGGAAGGACAGTACAGAGGTTTCTCTGTCTTGTATTCTTGCTGAGGCCATTTTAGGTTTAATTAGAATTTGATCTTCTTGATGGGAAGCCTGTGGAAAATTACCCAACTCTATTCTAGGAACCCAAGGTCAAGATGCCCCATGTAACTTCTGTTAAACTTCTTGCTTGTGTAACACCTCCCCTTGAGCTGCCAAAGTACTATGATGTGGTTCTTGGCTTTAAAAACCCTTTTCTCTAAACACTCAGGGCTTCAGTTGGGTTCCAGATACCTGAGTGTAGTCCCAGCCGGCTGGAATAAAGACTTCCAACTGGCATAGACTTGAAGAACCAAAGTTCTTCCATTTTGTCCTCTGCCTCCATCTTGTGTCTTGTGTAAGCCATTTCCATTAAAACATTGCAGTCCTCAGAAATGGCTAGGGGCAAAAGTAACAGGGTAGCCACCTGGAAAGTACAGATGACCATAGAATCTGTACCATAGATAACCGTAGAATCTCCCTATCTGTAGGTCAGCCAATAAGAAAACTTGACAAGCAACAGGCAAGGTTCGAAAATAAAATCTGTGAAAAGTCCCTAGACACGAGCCAATCAGGATTGGACCCATCACCCCATACCCTGCTAATGTAACTTTCCTGATTTTTGCCTTTAAATAGTGCCCTCTAGAAGGGCGGGGTACCTCCTCTTGCTGTTGCTGCTGCACCAGTTGCTTTGATGAGGTCCCTGCCGACTTGTATTGTGCACACAATAAACCTTGCTTTTGCATTTTGGTGAGTCGGTCTCCCTGGTGATCTTTTGGGGTCCCCATGGACTGGGCACAATAGACTGTGTCTGAGTGGGCTCCCCATAACACCATGACAGTGTGGCCCCCATATTGCAGGAGGGTATCAGGTTCTGCTGCAGGGTATGACTTGTTCTTGCTGATGAGGCTTGTGGGCAGCAGGGGCCTTAGTGGTAGATCTCACAGGTGGGAGCAGACATCAGAGTGGTAGCTGAGAGGGTGTTTGGGGGTTCAAGGTCTTTGAATGCCATGGGGTTAGAAAGCGAATTCAAAGAAACAATTACAGAAAACTCGGTCTTAGAGGGCACAATATAAATATAAGAAAGGTCTGGTTGGGCATGGTAGTCTAGCCCTTTAGTGAGACCCTGTGTCAAAAATTCATAATAATAGCAAAATAATTAAGTATGGCAAGCAAACATTTAGTGATCTCCTCTCCCAGCAAGTCTTTTCTACTTAGCTTCTTGTCGAATCTTCCAGGTGGTAAAACACAAAACCAAACAAAACCCCATCTTCTTAGTGACTAATGTCCTCTGCCCCCATGACAAGAGCAACAAGAGGGGATTTCTACGAAATGACATCAACCAGGAAACATGAGTGACACTGTGGTCCCCACTGTCGGAAACACACACACACACACACACACACACACAAGCGTGAGTGCGCCATGAACAGTAAGAGGACCTGAACGACTTGTACTAGAATGTTAATTAATGACCCTGTCTGAATGGTGAGATTGGGAGGCATATGTGGATTTTTACAAAGTTTTGTTTTTAAAGGTGCGTTAATGCTTTAGCCAGAGAAACTAATATTTGTTTATGTGCTTTGCATGCACATGTGTGTGTGTGTGTGTGTGTGTGTGTGTGTGTGTGAGAGAGAGAGAGAGAGAGAGAGAGAGAGAGAGAGAGAGAGAGAGGGATATGGTGGTCAGAGGACACTTGGCCCTTTTCTTCTGCCACGGGTTCTAGAAGTCACACTCAGGCCACCAGCCTTGGCTCTAAGCACCTTTACTGACTGAACCATCTCATTGGCCCCAAAATAATAATTTTTCAAGTCTTCTGTAGAAGTGTTTCCTCTCTCAGTGTGATGTCCCCAGAGGCTGTAAAAAGATATTTTGTCTCTTTTATTCTATGAGTCTTTCAGGAACTGCAATGTATGGTGGAGGTGGGAGACACAGCAACAGAAATAGATGTAGATGCAGGAAGATGTGTCTGTCACACTAAGGAGAGGGGAAAGGCTCCCAAACAGTGTACACACAGGCTGACATTGTTCGGGACACGTGATGTTGCTCTAAGGGTCGGAAGGAAGGGGAAGGGGGGCGGGAGAAAGAGGAAAGGAAGAAGACAGACTGTGAAACTGATTGTGAAATTGCCAGGTAGCCCAGCTGGCCTCAAGCTCTTGGCAATCCTCCTGCCTCAGCCTCCCGCTGCTGGGCTTGGCCCCTTTAGCCTCTCCACTTCCCTCTTTGGGGGCCTCCTCAGCATGGAACAGTGCTGGTGACTGAGGTGCGACTCTTTCCAAATCCGTTTACCTTCTTGTTTTTGGAAATTGCCCTAGGAGCCACAAGCATCTATTTGCATAACATCAGACAGGCCTTTCTGTTTTTTTGTTTGTCCCGGAAGTGTGCGTTGGTGAGCTGCAGAGCACTGCTTGCTTTTTAAAGTGATCTTTAAAACCTTGTTTACAATGACAGCCAGCGCTAGGCAATTGTCAGGTCGCAACCCCGAGAACAATTACTAGATCCCTGTAAATTTCTTGGCCTCCTTTTCTTGCCAATTCCGGCAGATGACCTCTATAAACATCCCAAACGAGCAATGATTGGGGTCAGGGAGGGCTAATGCGATTTCCCCAAACGACACTTGGTTGTTTAAAATAAAGTAACTAAGAGAGTGTGTGCTTAATAGGAAAGTCTTCCGAACAACTCAAAGTTAAAGAGCCGTTTCTCTCTTCAGAAGGATAATTGTGGGAAAAATCCTCAGGATTTTTTTTTTTTTTAAAGACTAGATTAATGGAAGCCTGGCTTTTCCGTCTGCCAGCTGCGAGCTAATTTATTTAATCATTCCTCTGTTGTCGGACAGTTCAATTATTTCCGCTCTTCTCCAGGTATAAATAACAAGGCACCTTCTGGAACTTGCTGGCACTTTACATACTTCCCTGGGATACCCGAGGGTCAGACTGTGTCTCGGGCTCATCCACCTAGCATCCATGGGTGGCGTGAGGACAACGGTAGTCATGAAGGGGGCTTTGCAATAAAATTGCAAGGCCGGGCGATGGTGGCGCACGCCTTTAATCCCAGCACTCGGGAGGCAGAGGCAGGCGGATCTCTGTGAGTTCGAGACCAGCCTGGTCTACAAGAGCTAGTTCCAGGACAGGCTTCAAAGCCACAGAGAAACCCTGTCTTGAAAAAAAAAAATTGCAATCTTACTTAACACAGCATGAGATTTCTTTGGCTTTTGCGGGGTAGGGAGAGGATAACAGGACCACACGGTTTTCCAGAGTGGACTCTGTAGATAATGGGTGCCCATAGGAGTGTCTGAGCAGGGAAGGTGCTCTAGCGTCCGTGCCTGGTGTCTGGGTGGATTCTGGGTTGGTGGTGATCATTCACATAGAGCGCAGTTGTAGAACTCCAGCGTCATCCAGACCTTTCTTGTACCTTCTGTAGGAGCAGGGATGCCCAGCAAAGACAGAAGATCCTCTGCCTGCTTCTTCCTTTCTCTCCCCCCTCCCTTACTCCCATAGGGGCAGAGCCAGGAGAGGCTTTAGGAGGCGGAGCACAATCTGCAGGTTGGCCGACAAAACCAGACGCCTGGGACTGTGATTCTTCCAGGCTTGATTCCTTTGTTTGTTTCACAAGGCTACTGGAACCTTCATTGCCTTCTGAGAGATGGACATGATGTGATGAGTATGTTCAATAGAGCCAGTGCTGGTCTGTGAAGCAGGGTCATGGGTTCAGCTTTTCTGTGGTCTTGAGGAGTTGGAGTGAGAGAACCCACCTGCACCTCCCTAGCTCCTCAGGAACACACCTCACCAGGTCACTGCTGCAGTTCACCATTGCTTCCTGGCTGGCTGACCTGTGTCACCTCAGCATTTGCTGATCATTTCCAGAGAGGTGTCAGGAGCTCTTCGATGTTAGGGGACAAGTTAGGTCACATAGCCAGGAAAGACTGGGGCCTGCCTCCTTCCAGAGCTTTGCTGGTTCCTAGGAAGGATTTGCAGATGGGATGGGGCAGGGAGGCTCATCCTGGAAGTCACAGATGGTTTTCCGGCTACTTGTAGGGTCTGGGGATTGTTCTAATCACTGTTGGTGGAATGGAGCTAACACGTCTAATAATACATCATAGGTGTAGACCATCTCACACCCCCAGGTGATGGACATCCCTTGGCCCGATGGGCAGATGCCTCACCACCCCCTGGCCATGCTTTGTCTTTTAATCACCAGAGCTAGGTTGGTTCCTGCTGACCTTACAGGGAGGCCCAGCCTCCCGAATTGCAGTCAGATGTCTTTTCTGGGAAGCTCTTTCTTCCCAATTCCTCCGACATACCAATGACCTCTTCACCCCCGGCCCACGGCTGGGGAGGTTTGCTCAAATTAAGAATTTGATCCATTCCTTCAGTCCCCCTCCAGGGGTTCCGGAGAGCAGAGGAAATGCTGCCTTGTCTAACGTGCAGGTGCAGTTCTGCATTTGGAAGGAGATCTTGACAAGCGCTAGGAAAAAACGTCCCCAGATGACCCCCAGTTCTTGGAAAGAAGTACTAACCTGGAAATGCTGAAGGATCTGCCACCCCCAGAAGCTGAGAACCTGCCTACCTGAGGGTCAATGACAAAAGGAAGGGCACACGTATGGATGAAGGTGCATACATGTGCATACCCATGCTCACACGTGTGCACATACCTGTGTGTGTCAGGGGAGGCTCTCTGTAGGGAGGGGCGGGGATGACACACAGTCTGGAGGTCTGCTGTGCTGGGTGACCTTGGGGCCACCTTCACAAGGACAACCTGCTGGCTCTTCTGGGCTCCAGGGTCTGTCCCCTGTCTTGCATTGCAAACCTTGCAGGAGGTTTTGCAGAGAAGAAGGACTGGCAGTGAGGAGTGAAGCGAGGGGCAGCTTTGTCCCAGCTTTGAATGAACGTTGTTATTGGACACACAGGAAAACTATTTACTCTTTCGATATGTGAGGTTTACAATTTTAGACTGCATTTATATTCGTTTTTGTGTGTGCCTTTATGTGCATACATGCATGCATATTGGTACATCTGTGGAGGTCAGAGACACTTGTGGGAGAAGGTTCTCTCTAGTGTGTGGGTCCTGGGCATCAAACTCAGGTCTTCAAGCTTGTGTCTTTACCTGCTGAGTCATTTCTCTTCATTTTCCTCTTCTTCCTCCTCTTTCCTTCTGAGTTCTGGGTTCACAGGTGTGCACCCCCATACCTATACATCTCGTCTCTTTATGGTTTTCATTTCTCTCACTGGAGAGAGCTAAGTGTTGCTTCTGCTTAGGGACAATAGTTTATTTTATTTTAAACGTTTATTTCTCTATCATACTTTATTAGACAGACATTTGAGCACAATTTTTGCCCTGGAGACTTCATAGCTAGGGCTGAGGACATAGCTAAGTGGTTAGAGCCCTTGCCTAACATGAGCTAGGCCCTGGATTTGATCCTCAGCACTATAAAGAAAAACAAAACAAAACAAAACACCAGTTCACTGCTTAGTGAGTATAAAACAAAGCAAACGAACAAACAAGAAGAAAAAAGAAAGCAAGAAAGAGCATGGTATAGCTGCTGCAATAAAAACTTCACCCAGGGTTTTGAGAGCACAGTGGCCGGAGATAAGGGAGGCGTGGGCATTTGAAAAGGGTACTGACGATGAGGTAGGAGCTTGTCTGGTGGGGAAGGCTATCGTATGAGCAGATCAGCGTTTAGTAAGACTAGAATAGAGGAAGCGGAGTCCAGGGAGAGCAGAAATGAACTGCGGTAAGGCTCGAGCAGTCAGCGCTGGCTCCTTGGGAGGGGACACAGATGCCGTGCTCAGGAGTTTGAATGCCATCATAGAATTGACAAGAGGCCTTGAGGGTTTTTTCCTCTGGAAGAGGGACATGGCAGATTGACATGGCTTGTGTTTATTTGTGTGCCCACCATGTCCTGCTGCCTCCCACATGGTGTTCATCTGTCTCCCTGGCACATACCAGCTTTGACAGCATGTGGACTGGATGGAGAGTCATGTTCCTGGGCTGCTGGGCATTGGCCAGCGTGGGCTGAAAATGTGGTGTGGTTATGGATACATGGATTTTGGAGGCCAGGAAAGTGTCCTGGTATAAAAGATGGTCTTGGACATGGAACTCTCTAGGGGTTCAGGCTTCACGTGGGATCCTCACAGGCAACCCCTATGGGTCCTTGTTGCTTCATTCCTGGGTTTCTTAGGGATGCGATGGCCTGCCCAAACAGTGACTCTGCTCAGCACGGTCTGCTCTGGAGCAGCCTTGATGGGAGTGAGCACTTCCTTTTCTCTCGGTTTTGAGGCAGTTGGGTAGAGAACTGGTAAATGGCTCAGTGTTTAACAGCTGTGTAAGCAAGGGGACCTGTGCTTGGATCTGCAACACCCATGTAAAAAGTCAGCCGTGGCCACAGACACTTCCAGCCCCAGTGCTGTGGGAGACAGAGACCGAAGGATCACAAGGGCTTGTCGACTGCCAACCTAGTTCCAGGGTCAATGAGACACACGACATACACATGCACACACAGCCTTTTCTAAATCTCTTGTGCAAAAAAAATCTTCTACCAACCAATAGGGTCCTTTCCCTTGGTTGTGAATTTGGTCGATTTTCCCTCTGTCAAAATCCCTCCGGCATTGCCAGCTGCCTAATGGTCACCGAAGGGTCACAAGGGGTTCCTGTTGTGGGTGTGATGCCTATGCTCTCAGTCATGCCACCAGCTCACTCGCCATGAAAGCAGGATTCTGCCCATTGCAGCATGAGCTGACTCTCTTGAGGTCCACCAGGACCTGTGCTGGGTGCTTTTCTTTAAGGTCCAGTTCACAGGGAAGCCACTGAGATCCTGAAGCTGGGGAGTAACTGGGAGCAGCACTAGCAATGGGTGCCGGTGCCAGCTTTGCACAAAGGTCCCCAAGAGTCACACCGAAGCTTGGCCCACAACCTCCACTGTGGGTTCCCATGTGGGTCTTAAAGGGCCCTTTGCCGATGGCGCCACACCAGCCACTGGAGACATATTTCAGCATGAGGCTCCCTCTGACGATGCAGGGACAGCTGGGTGACTGCCTGCTGCTCTGTCTACACAGGGATGAGCGCAGGGTGGGAGGTGTGATGATGGATAGATGGCAGTGGAGTTTGATCTGGAGCCCGAGTGCAGGGTTAAAAGCCTGAGATGATAATCAGGGTTCTGTCCTGAGCCATAGACACCTCACCAGGGCTAGGAGGGGATACTAAGGTCTCCTCTCTGGCCCCAAAGGAGCAATTCCACTGCTTCTACACACGTGGGCTCAACGAACCCTTGTCTCCGTCTTCGGACTTAGTCTTCCCCTTCCTTCTCTTCCCCCTTTCCTTTCAGTATGGAAATAGGCTTACTATTTTTCTGAATGTAGAAGTCCAGGTGGTTTGTACAAAGAAATCAGACCATACAGAAGCTTAAAAATAAGTATTAAGTAGTCCATGACTCCCATGGTACAGAAAAAGCCCCCAGGGTCATTGGTGGGAACCCGCAGTCCTTTTGTGGCTGCAGGAGGAACCCAGGTTTGAAGTCCCACCCAGGCAGCCCACGTTCCTGCCTGCAGCGCACCCCTCCCTCATCGGGCTGTGATCTCCAGTCACCCTGTGGGCTGCAGTGACATCTCTGGGCTCTACTGGTGTTGACTGCTTCTTTAGTTCTCACTAATATGTTTTCCCCGTCTGGAGCACAGATGAGCACCTCTGGCTGCTGGGTATGGCCACTTCCATGCTGTCTAGCCTCTCTGCCCCATCCATGGACAGAGAATCCAAACTCTAGATGGATGGAGAGAGGTTCAGCATCCTCTGAATAGAGTGTGTGTGAGGGGGTGAAGACGAACACATTCACCTGCGCAGGAGGTCAGTACCTTGCTGGGGGAAGCCCGAGAGGCACACCCCGTCCATGACCAGGTGCAGTGACAGCTGTGGATTCCAGAGCTTAATTTGGCCACTGGAGCCCTGGACCTTGGTGTTTAGTGGCTGTCCACTTTGGGCAAGTGCCCCCAACTCTGTAAGTCTATGTCCTCATCCTTCATGGGGAAGGGACACAACACTTTGACAGTATGATGATAGAGACTGAGCAGGCGATGGTTTGAAAGCTGCCTACTATGTGCCTGGCTCATAGTAGGTGCTTCATTAAGTTTGTCTCCCGTCTACAAAGATCATCTGTGAGGTCTCTGGCTTCTCATCTTAACTAAGAGCTTCTAACCTTTCAGAAACAACCAAGTTTCCAGTTGCTAAAACTGCACACGATTAGGCAAATTTTTTCCCTTCTCTGAATTTCTATGTTCTAATCCCTAAAATGGAGAAAACATCACCTATGCCCCAATGCTATCTGAAAATTAACCAAGACAACCCAGTGAAGGCCCCCACCGTTCACCTGGCTGTTCCACGCTTTGTGAGTGGCAGCCTTCTCTGATGGTGACAATATGACCTCCAGGAAGCCTGGCAGGCCCTGAAGGACCCCTGATGGGGATATACCTTCCTGGAAAACACTACCAAATTCTGAGCCTGGCATTTCTAAGTCCCTCTGGCACGCCCTGAAGCAATTTGAAAGGCTCATTTAGGAAGGAAGTTCCCTTTGCTATGTCTCTTTTTCAGCTCATTTTGGTTTGATTTCCCGACTTGCCGCTAACCATGCACGGTACCTGCCTCTGTGATCTCTACATTAGCTGCAGCTCAGTGTCGGGAAAGGCAGCAATCATCGGTATGTTTTTTTCTTTCTAACAATGCAAATAGATTTTTACAAATATTTATTTTTGTTATTCCATTTTTATTATTTTTAATTACGTGTGTGTGTGTGTGTGTGTGTACATACACAAGAGTAATAGGAGCCCAACAAGGCCTGAAGGGAGCATCTGATTTCCCTGAAGTTGGAATTACAGGCCAGTGTGAGCTGTCCAACACAGGTGTTGGGACTGAACTCAAATGTTCTGGAAGAACAGCAAGTGCTCTTAACCACTGAGTCATCTCCAGCTGAAAATAGAGGGTTTTTTTTCTCTTCTTTGGGACACTGTGCAATCTATTGTTCTTTCTGGGACCAATAGAATTAGAGGAGACTTCAGGGGTGTCTTGGAGCCTCTGGACTCCTAGCCTATCATGGATGCACTTGATGGGTGAGGTTGACATCTGCTACTCTGTCTGCTTTGAGACGTGATCTACACTTCATACAGAATAAAACTGAACCCTTTCACCCAGTCCCTTCTCAGCCTTTGCACATGCCCACATGCCATCCCTGGTGTGGGAAGTCCTTCTGTGTATGCGTTGCTTTTGTTGGTTAATAAATAAAGCTGTTTCAGCCAGTGACTTAGCAGAATAGGGCAAGGCAGGAATTCCAAGCAGATAGAGGAAAGATGTCGGAGTCAGAGAGAAGCCATCTAGCCACCGCAGGCGACAGATGCCCCTGCTGGAACCGGCTGGAACTTTGTCAGTAGGTCGCAACCTGGTGGTAATGCACAGATTAATGGAGATGGGTTAGTTTAGGATATAAGAGCTAGCTAAAAATATGCTTAAGCTATTGGCCAAAGAGTATTACAAATAATACAGTTTCTGTGTGATTATTTTGGGTCTGGACAGCCAGGATACAAACAAGTAGTCTCTGAAAACACATCCCCACTGTGTTATAATTCTATAGCTTGCCCCTTTTGGGGGGTAATGATTGTTATTATAATGCTCTTTATTATAAACACTATTAATAAATAGTTAATATTACTTTGTTTCCCCAAAGCAAAGGCGTCCCCTAACCACCTTATTGCAACACGCTTTCCCAGCTCTCTCTGCTCATCATGGCTTATTTTCTCTCCTAGTACTTACTGCTGCTGCAATTTCATCATCAGTGGATTCATTATCTGTATTCTATATGCTGAGGTTTTTTCTTCTTTTTTAAACTATTTTTTGAGACTTATTTTTATGTGTGTATGAGCATATGCCACAGGAGTGCAGTACCTTCAGAGGCCAGAAGAGGGCATCTGATCTCTGTGGAGCTGAAGTTACAGGAGTTTGCAAACTGCTCAATATAGGTGTCCTTTGAAAAAGCAGGAAGCCCTCTGAACTGCTGAGCTATCTCTCTAACTCCCTTTACTACCACTACCACTATTATTGTTGTTGTTGTTATTATTATTATTATTATTATTATTTTATTATTTGAGCATTGCTGACAATGGAGCCCAGGGTTTTGTATATGTTCGGTAAGTGCTTTACCCATGGGTCACACCACCAGCCCTAGACCCTAAGACCTTTGGATATAGGAATGGTACCTGTTTTTGCTCTCCCACCCTGGCATCAGAGGGCTGTGTTCCAGCCCAGTTATCTAAATGGTATTGTAGAACCTGCATCATTGCCTTCCATCTGGCTCTGTGGAGGAGCCTGGGGCTCCTGGGGCCTGAGTTGCCTGGGCCCAAGTGAGAAATGCCTATGCCCTAGGGCTTTCTCAGCTCCCCTACTCAATCCCCCACCCTGGAAAGATGGGGAGGCAGGAGGTGATTTCTTCTTTGCTCTGGATGAAACACAAGGGTTATCCTGTAAGCCTGATGTGACAGCAATAAGCAGGAGCAGGTCCTGGGTGTGAGCTCCCTCCCTTCCCTTCCCATCCTCTGATCTTAGAGGCCATGACCTTTGCAGGAGCAGGTCTTAGGACTTGCAGCTCTGCCTTCTCTTGCTCACATTTATACAAGAGGTCTCACCTTCATTGAGGGCAGCTGCCCTAGTCACTGCACTGTGTGGATTAGCCCATTCATTTCTTCTGGTGACCCTCGGAGCCAGGTACAAAGAGTATCTCTAGTCACAGATGGGCAAACCAAGACACAGACCTATAAGGCACACTGCCAGTTGAGGGTAGGGTTGGGATTTGAACCCAGGTAGCTCTAGCTGTGGAGCCCTTGGCCTTACCTGTGTTAGAGCCAGAGGAGCAAAGAACCAGCCCTCTTGGAGTGATGGAACAGGACTCCTTTCCTGGACTCAAGCAGGATTTGGATCCCATGAGCCTGGTCTGGATTCCAATCTTGCCACCCGCTGACCATTTAGCCACTGACTCCAGAACCCTGCTGGACTCAGAGACCTGGAAGCCAGAACACCCACCCTGACAAAAGGTACTGGGGGAACCATGGGGCCACCATATTCCCTGTAGCCACCCTTTGTTCCTTGGATCTTTCTAGAAAGACCTGGAGGCCGTGATACCGGACTTTCTGCTTTTCTGGGGCTAAGGAGAGGCAGTTGATGACAGTGACTTATTTAAGAGACACCAGAATGGCAGCTCCCTGGGTCTAGGCCTCCAGACCTGTAGCACCTGCTTGTTCAAGAGTTTAGAGGCTGCCAGTTGCAGGAGAGGCTTGTAGGTATGTATCTCAAAACAACCTCTTTAGTACTGCTACCCACCCTGCACCAAGCCCCACCTCTGATCCTTGCCCCTGGTGGCTCAAAACACCAGGCAGTACCTTGCCATGGAATGGACTTGGAGCTAGAACACCTGAACACTTTGGCTCTTTCAGCTGCTTGCTAGCTGACTCAGGGCATGCTGTCCCCGCCCCTCTGCAGCCCCGCCTCTCCACCTCTCAAATGTCTTCCTTTTCAAAGGGCTATGGTGAGGAAGGAGTCTGCGTTCCAAAGTAAGTCAGAGCTTCTCGAAGTTTCCCACCAAAGCAAAACCCGACTGCAGAAGAGGGTAAACAGGTGCTCTGGGGGCTTGGGGGTGTAGCTTAAAACAGCCCGCCACAAGCAAGGCGTTTATTTGATGTCTTTGCTGCAGCTTAAAAATTCATGGGAATTTTGCATTCAGCTCCATAATGCATCGGCATTGCTCCTTTCAAGGCGAAGACAGTGTTTCAAGTTGCTCACCATCGGGTAATCTTAATGCCAGCAGGGCCAGCCATGGTTGTCATGTGGCTCATATATTCTTTGGCGCACTGATGGGAGTTCCCAGGGCTGTGTGTATCCAGTTTAAGTACAGCATTCTGGAAAGAGCAAAACACACTACATAAAGGTCAGGAGGTTTGTGTGTGAGCCTTGGCAGTAATGGGAGCACGCCCACCAGACAGCAGGATGTATGGAAGGAAGGAAGAGGGGTAGGTACTTGGGAATGGGGAGGCAGCAGGGCTGGGAGTGGGGTGTAGGGAGTGTGAGGAGTGAGTTTGAGCAGGGACCGAAATTCTAGAATACAATTTTGAAGGCAGCTTCTCTTCTACTGGGTGTCACAGAGTTCCTGTGAGCCAGTGTGCTAATTCCTTGGACTCAGGGTGGCCCCCACCACCGTTTGCGGGCTTTTCTCTCTCTAGCCAGGTTCCTCCAGCTCAGCGTTCTCCTTGCTGTTTCTGAGGCTCTTCTGAGCCACCAACACTGGCTGGGAGTTTTTTCAAGCATCCTAGAGTGCTAGGATTTCTAGATGGGGCTCCATTGGGACCTGAGCTGTAGGCACAAACCTTTGTCATCCTCTTTCTGCTCTTCTTAAGTATCTTTTTAAAATTGCAAAGCTCCCGTGCAGAAACACGAGCTCTCCATGATATTACCAAATGTCTGAGAGCAAATATTTCCCAAGAACTGTGGGGGCGCGAGCAAACACCCTTTCTTCCTCTGTTATTCCTGGGCAGAAGCAGATAATGAGTTACCTTTTCCACAATCAGCGTTTGCTGGATTTTTGGCTACATTATTCGGAGCAAATATAAACAGGGTGAGTTAAAGGCGTGGATTATTGCAAAATAAAATTGGGATACATGAAGCTTAAAAGTCTTAATTTTAAACCACTCCTCACAATAGGCCAGAAACTTGATCCTCTGTAATTCTTCGCAAACAGCGTTTGCATTTTATTATTGAATGTGTCTTCTCTCGGCCTGGGATGAGATTTGACTCATGTTTTCGCACAAATATAATAAAAGATGCTTCCTAGTGAATATAGATTTAGGAAATAGTGTTTACTTATTTCTCTCAATTCAAAAGACTGCAAGCTGGAGATTTTTGTTTCAGTAATTTTTTTTTAAACACAAAGACCATGTATTGTTTCTTTTCATGAGATCACAAGCCATTCAGGGGAGAGTTGCAGATTTTTTATTTTTTTTTATTTCTCTCTAGGGAGTACGGACCACACTGTCAATCTATCAGTCAGCAAACAAGGCTCCCTGCTGCCTGGCAGTGGGCTGTGAACATGGTTGGCAGGTGACCGAGGTATTGCCCAGGCTCAGGACAGCAGCCAGTCAGTCTCTCCTGGGCAGGGTCCTATAAGAGCCCCAAGGATGGGGTTGAGCCAAAGTTGGAGGCTGGCAGGCTTCTATGAATCCTTTTGGTGTTTATCTAGGTCTTCCAGACACTCGCAGAGATAATTGTCAGGGGCAGATGTGACTTGGTGGCTGCCTCAGCTGCTTTTCGGTTGTGCTGGAATACCAGCACAGGAGCGACTTCAAGGAGAAAGGGCTTCTTTTGGTTTGGAGTCCAGGTCATGGAAATCACAGTGGGGGAGGCTTGAGGGTGCTGGCCTCGTTGCATGTGTAGTCAAGAAGCAGAGAGCTCTGAACTAACCTAAGCCCTCAGGGCATGCTCAGAAGTCTGTCTCCTTGGTGACTCTAGATTCTAGTTGCCAATGCTCCCCAGTCACAGCCATCTCTGGATGCACACTGGCCCTCTTGCAGCAGGATGTAAAGAAACAGTGAAGGGGCAAGGGCAAAATCTTTCTGTCTCTCCTGGGCAGGAGGTGTTGCTTCTTTGAGCCTCAGTTTCCCCATCTGCAGAATGGGATACTAGGACTTACTTTGGGACTGGTATAAATGTCTGCCAGAGGAAAGAGAAATGCATACATAAAAAGCCTTTGGATATATATGCATATATAAAACACCTAGCCAGCTTGAAGGTTCAGGCAATGACATTCAGGTTTGGTGGGGCTGGGCTCACTCTTGGTCTGCCTTGCATTAGCTCCAATTCTGAATGTCTTTTGTCTGGGGAGTAGTGCTGAGGTTCAAACCCAGGTCTCCACATGTGTGCAATTGTCCTACCCCTGAGCTACCCTCAAGTCCTCCAAATGTCACGATTGTAGCTAAAAGCTCCTGGAAAAGATTATTTTCAGCCCACATAAGATTGCTCAAATACCTAATATTTGTGTTTTGAATTTCACCAAATTCAATTTTTTCGTCCACAGTCAGTCATTTGTGCCACGTGTGCTGGCTTCCCTTTGTGTCAGGGTTACTCTTGTCGGGGGCCCTCCCATCTCTCTGATGACTTTTCCCTTTTAGAATACTCTTCCTGCAATACACGATGACTGCCACCAGGTGGCAATAGAGTCCCGGTCCTCTCCAGGGAGCTGGGAAACAGTCGAAAATGGATTTCTATTTATTAAACCAGTTCAATGAGATTAACCTACTTACCACCCCAACTTTAAGCATGGCAAGCGTCGCCGCAGCTAATGAGACAAAATACAAAGTGTTTGGTACACTCAATTATCTCTTCTTAAGTAATCCCTAAAGAACGGCTAATCCGTGCTCATTCCCCAGGGAAGGCTTCCCCTACTCCGTCTCTCCGCTCCCCAGAGCTTCCTTCTGCTCCAAAGCACAGGCGCTCATTCAGGCCCGCTTGTGGTGTCTGTGCTCCGTGGCAGCCCTAAACTGGGGATGCTCTCAGCCAGGGAGGAGAAAGGTGGCATTTGGGAAACAGAGAGGGGTCACAGACCCAAAAAGCAGGGTAATGAGAATACATAGACCCTTGGACCCGTGGACCGGGCTGAGGAAGAACTGGGAGGAGGTACTGGGGAATCTAAAGGCTTGGGGCTCAACTTAAAGAGGTCACAGTTGCAACAGTTACTAGGAGTCATGTGACCTGGCATTGGCAAGTCTTTCTATTCTTTAAGATATGCATAAGACATATATATATATATATATATACATACATACATACATACATACATACATACATATGCCTTGACTTTAAAATTCTGGACCAGATTTGGCTTTGGCTGAATGTGAGGCTGTGGAAGATGGGCAGGCAGGAAGGGGCTTAGCGGATAGGCAGGAAAGGGGACTGTGTCCACTAACTGTGGGAGGCCCGAGGAGGGGGCCCCAGTTCTTGACAGATAAATCGCTCAGTCATCATTCTCTCCTGAGGTCCAGAGAGCTCGGTGCTGAGTGCTAACAACCCCACCTCCGTGGATTGCTGTGCTGCCGACTGGGGAGACAGCCGCAGCCTGAGTGACATGAGAGTATGGTTGTGAGCTGTAGAGTGTCGGAAGGGACGGGTACTCAGTTCCCCTGAGGTGTGAGTCAGAGAGGTCTTCTCTCAGGAAGTGGTGGTGTTTGGCCTGAGGTCTGAAGATTTGTCGTAGTTTAACTTGCCCACTTGCCAGGCCGTCCATTCCTTTTCTAGAGGTCACCTGGATGCCCGGTGGGGGTGGGGATAGCCCAGACAAGGTCACGAGCCAGAGAAGAAGTTATTATCTGTCAGGACGGAGTCCCGAGGGGTCAAGGTCGGAGGCTCTTCTCCCTTAGGATGCATAGGTGCAGAGACACGTCTCTTGTCCCAAACTGGGCCGTGTGTAGGAGCTGCAGCAGTGACAGTTTGCCCAGGCCAGCAGAGGAGGGGCCTTGGGAGGACCCAGGAAGGGGCAAACTATTGCGTAGTCACACAGAGGTAAATAAAACCGATTTATTAAGGGGTTGCAATGGAAAGGGACGAACTCACAAATATAAAGAAAAGGCTGAAGCCGCCACTGATCCCACACCGTCTCTCTGCCGTCCTGTGTCCTACAGAGCAAGAGAGCGAGCATGCTTCTTCTTGCAGCTATCAGTGGACAGGTAGCACGTCAGACCATGCCCAAAGGGCTGGTACCCAAAAAGCTAACTGGCTGAATGAATTCCCACAATAACTCCTCCTTTTGTCTAAATAAGAGAGTTCTAAATCTAATACAAAATTATATACAATAAGAATAAAGATCAAGTATTGCCTAGGAGAAAAACATGCAGAAAAATAGAACTACGAGCAACAAAAACAACATCAAGCAGGCAACACATGCTGAACGTGCAGTTTACGGTGATTGGCAAGTGACGGAGATTATTTCACTAGTTGTGCTATCCCCAGGAGTCTAAATCTTGCACCTAAAATGTCTTAGCTAAGTTCTGAGAGGAAAGTAGCTGTGACTATCTAGTCTTCAACCCCATCAAAGACCTGAGAAGGAAAAGAATATCACCCGAGTAAGCTGGGAGAGCTAGCACCTGCCTCTAGGTTCCTGCCCTGCTTGAGTCTGCGTCCCAACTCCCTTCAAAGATGGACGACAAATTGAAGTGTGAGCCAGATAAACCCTCTCCTCCCCAACTTGCTTTCTGGTCCTGGTGTTTCCTCGCAGCAATAAAAACCCTAACGAGGACCGAGGGCTCGGGAGTCAAGTCCACAGTTTCTCAGTGTCTGACCAGTAGGGGCAAAAGCCCCCAGGTCTGTTCCATATTCTGTCCCTGTCATGCCCGAGAGGTGGAGCTAGGTGGCCTTCCTGCACAACTTAGCCCTGAACCTGGGCATCCTCATACGTGAGCTAGAAATGAGTGTTTGCCTTATGGAGTGGGGCGATCAGGCAGTGTCCTGAGCCCGGGAGCCCGGGAGCCCTGGAGCCCGGGAGCCCGGGAGCCCGGGAGCCTAGCACGCTGCCTGGCCCACTGTTGGTGCTGAGTACATCAGAGCTCCCTCTGTTGCCTCTGCTCCTTCTCACACCACAGCTGTGCCCACACCTGCCAACCCCGGGGTGCTCACCCCCGCTTAGGGCCACAGGATCTTCTTGGTCACCACCACTTCACTCCATGCTTGTCTTGTCTGGGTCTCACCCTGGCCACACATGTACCCAGGTTTCTTTCTTTCTTTCTTTCTTTCTTTCTTTCTTTCTTTCTTTCTTTCTTTCTTTCTTTCTTTCTTTCTTTCTTTCTTTCTTGCTTGCTTTCTTTCTTTCTTTCTTTCTTTGCCCCTACATATTTGACAGAAGACACAAGCACACACTTCCCAGCACATCCTCCCAGGGACTGAGAGGAGTAAGTCACTGTCAGCCCCGGCACTGAATCTTTAGGTGAGTGTCTGGTGCTTGAGACTTGGACTGGATGCTGGCTCTGAGACTCCGCCACTGTGTGACCTTGAACATGACAATACGGATGAGAGCCCAACACTTCACAGATGCCACTGTTTTTATTTTGTGCCATGTTTTGTGACAGGAACACAAAGAGCAGGGACTTTTCTGGCGACTCTACCACCCCCTCCCCACCTCGTTTAAGTGAAGGACTTGGCAGTTTGCACTAGTCCGGCTATTTAATTAATTTAGCGTCATCTCCATCCATCAACGAGCAAGTGCCGCCTTCGGCTCAGCAGGCTTCAGGCTCCAGGGTTAGAAGTATAGGAGATGCTCTTGCTACACCCCTCCCTCGAGGTGTCTCTCGGAGATCAGTCACAACTCCCATGGTGGGTCTTCTGCTTATTGGTGTGTGTGGTGGGGACCCAGGGCATTTGAGTCCTGCCCAGCCCTGACTCCTTTCTTTGGGGAGGACTTGACATTATTATCGATGTAAAGGTTTCACAGGGGCCTCAGGATCTAGCAGGCTATCATGATGGCTATAAATGAGATTATGTGTGAATCACATATATATACCTTACTCAGAGTGAGGGATCTATTGATTCATGGCAGCCATTTCTCATAATCATGATAATGCCATAATCATTATGAAAATGCACACATGGGGGCTGAAGAGGTTGCCCAGTGATTAAAAGAATACGCTGCTCTCGCAGAGGACCCAAGTCCAGTTACCCTTGGGACAGCTGACAATTGTCTGTAGTTGCAGCTGCCAAGGATTTGATGTCCTCTTGGCCTCCGACCGCTCTGTGCGCAGATGCACACCCCCATCAGACACACATACACATTGTGGAAAAGAAAACCAAGACTTAAAAAAAAATCACATCAGATGCTTTGCTGGCCACTGATATTGTCGCCCCAGCCCCCAACTCCTAGCATGAAGTGAATTCCAAGTACCCCCTACCTCCCAGGGGTTGGAATCCCAGCAATATCAATTGAGGCATTGTAGGTTCATGCCCCATTCATCTCCCGGGAGGTCTTGAGGAATTGTGGGAGACCCTACCCTGTCCCTCCCCAGCCATACTTGTGAGCACTCAGTTGTCCATGAGTCTCCAGCTGTGTACCCGTGCATGAGAATTCAAACATGTCCCCCACAGCCAGGCCTTCCCTCATATATGCCTGTGTTTACCTAAGCACACACACATCCGGGTCTCACGGGCTCAGGTGCTGACCCCACCCACAAGCCGCACAGACGTACATTTATATATGTGTCTCCATTCCTCCCAGCCCCTGCCTTCCCATGGCTACCCTTGCATACTCATCCCGGTGAGAAATCTGCACACATCCCTGAATCTCCTGCCCTACCTACTTCTGTCGCCACACAATCCAGATGCTACAGCCCCTTCAGCCAGGTACACGGGACCCCGCCCTTAGCCTTCTCAAGGACAGGCTTAGGAAGGTGAAGTCCACCCTCTCCCAAGCTCACACCCCACAGTGCATCCACCTGACTGCTACCCTGGACCTGCCCATACCTCCCTAAACACTCAGTCAGCCCATTTGCACCGGCTGGGGCCCCCTGCTTGGGGGCTTCAAAGACAGGTTTTGGAAAACAGTCTTGGCTGTGATGGAGTACTTCCCTTGGGCCTCCTCGGCTCGCAACAGATTAAGGTGAACAGATATTTGTCACGGGGAAGTGTACCCAGTTGTGCGGGAAAATGGACTTTTCCATGAGCGTGAGAGCTTGAACCTGTCACAGAGGGGAGAGTCTGTGTTATTGCAGCCTACCGGGCTGCTGTGGCCGTCGCTGGCTTATCAGCTGTGGCAGGCATCACCTCCAACTGAAAGGATCCCATTACGGTAAGTAATGGCTTAATCACAGCCAGTTTGTAATGGAGATGACCTCGCCACATCCCACTGGCCTCCTCGGATGGATCACACCTCTCTGCATCGTGACTAACAGCACCAGCTCTCTTCTCGTCTCCTGAGAAAGGTCCATGGGCCACCGGGACAGGAATCAGACAGCTTGGGGGAGTAGGAGGGCAGAGTGAGGAATAAGGGTCCAGGTGCACCCCTGCCTAGCCATCCGGTCCAGTAGGAAACCTAAGGCAGAAGAGGGCAGAAAGTCACACCGTGTCCCAGCTGGTTACCACACCTCTACACAGCCTTGGCTTTTGATGGAATAAAAGGCAAACCTTCCGTTTTGTGTGTGTGTGTGTGTGTGTGTGTGTGTGTGTGTGTGTGTATAGGAGTGGTGCTTGGGCTTCCCAATTTTCACATTATGCCAGCTCTGGCGCTAGCTCATCAGTATCCTTATGTTACAGAGAGGAGACCAGAGCTCAGAGGAGCAAAGGACCAAGGATGTGCAACAGGTCAGAGACAACACCAGGGCCTGGCCCCTAGCATAGGAACCTCTGAACCCAGTGCTCATGCCTTTTCCTCCAGAAATATTCCCATCAGTCCTCGCTGCCCTCTTTCCTAAGCAGGCCATGGCCAAGCTACCTCCGCAGTGTGTCCCTTGGCAGGCAGGGTTGCTGGGTGTGTGCTACAGATTTTAGTCTCTGGCTGCAACAGCCCCTTGCGAGGGGCAAAGATCACTTCAGCTTCATCTCAAGGTTGAGAGTTCCTTGGTGAGCACAGGAATCCTGTTGGCTGCTGCCCAATCCATGTGTCCCTGAGGCTGACTTGGGGATCCCGAGCTCTGAGTTAATGGCACTATGCCCTTTCCCCCATGCTGACTTGAACCCACTGCTGGGCCTGGGAGGGACACTGGAGGTTCAGGAGGGACTAGAAGGATGCTTCCTTCTGTACCTTCTCGTTCCTTCAGCATGGACCCCAGGAAGAGGTTGACTGTCAGAAAGGTTGGGGGTGGAGTCCGGTTCACCATCAGACCTGAGCCTCCCAGCACTTGGAGACTCCTCACTTGGACACTGCCCCTCCTTTTCTCATCCATGTGAGGTTAAGATGGCCTTGGGGTTAAGGTCACAAGACAGCTCATGCCTGGTTGGCACTCAGAGGTCAAACACTCTAAGCTTTGTTTAGAGGTGGGTCCCAGGATCCTGCAATGTGGGATTTTCAGACCCAGACCCAGGCTGCTGTCCCAGCAGCTGTGTTTGTGGTTACTATGGTGCAATGTTCTAGCTCGGGGCAGGAACTGAGCCTGTCCCACTTCAGAAAGGCCTCAGAAGCTCGCTAAAGAGGACAGCAGAGAGTGCTGGGGTGGGAACGCTCCGCAAAGATGGGGTTCTGCAGGACATGCTGGGCATGCTGGGTTTTGCAGTCTGGCCTCTGTCTCCATGCTTACCAGCAAGCCTCCCTGCGACAAGGATGCTGCCGGTGATAATAAAGAGGGAAGTAAACTCGGAGTTTTAATTGCTCAGCGGTATATACTCCACGAACATTTATTAAGTGGCAGTGTCCCAGACCTGGGCCAAGCCACCACTGAGTTTCACTCACCTGACCATATTTACCCAGCAGACAGTACCCACTGCCTGTCATGGGCAGGGTCGGGCACTAAAGGATTCTGTGGTAAGCAAGACAGACATTGTGGTTGGCCCAGGAGACAGGCAAATCTGAGTGGCGTTCTGGGATTTGCTCACAGAGGACACACTCTGGCTGAGCTGGTTTGTCCCTTCATGCTACCACCATGACAATGACAAGTCTACAAAGAAGCATCACAGTGACGGCCATTTCCAGTGAGGAGGCAGAGGCTCGGAGAACTTACATCTGCCTGAGGTTGCACAGCTGGGAGGAGATGCTGCTGAGCCTGAACCTAGAGTTGTGCACGCCCTGTGTGTCACCCAGCAGGGCTCTGATGTCTTCTCTGCTGCGAATGCCCAGCAGATCTGGGGTCACACAGGGGTGTGGGCATGGGGAACAGTGTGTACCCCTGCCCTCTCTGCCCTGGGGTTGCTTTCTGACTCTTATCCCTTCCACCTCCACCCTCCCAGCTCCCCCCAGCTCCCAGTGTCTGGGCCTTGCCTCCTCTGCACTTGGGGAGAGCATATTCTCATGCTAATTGCAAAACTAATTGTTCTTATTGCAAAATCCATTATATAGTATATTTATATTGCAGATAATGAGCTGTTTGGATTAAATAGCTCACTAAAAGTCAATAAAAAGAAATTTGCTTCACTGTTCCTCCCCTCATTTTTCACAGGCACTGTTAACAGGACGTCGTCTTCCCTGAAGGCTGGAATACATTAAAGTGCCTGGAGCTGCAAGGGGGTGTCTTTCTGTGCTTCTTCTCTTCCCTTCGCAAGGTGCTTAGTGAGCGGGTTGGAAGGCAAGAAGCGGGGTCCTCCCCCTGGTTTTATTGAGGCAGGGATGACTAATTGCGAAAAGAGAGCTTAAAGGTAATGGAAGCGAAGACCAGGACTCTCAAGAACAGATCCCAGGGCCTGCTCCCAGTGGAGCAGGTCAGGGGTGGCTGAGGATTGAAGGTGACAGCCAGTGTGACCCCAGATCTGCAGGGCATTGGCAGTAGAGAAGACATCTGCCTCCCTCAGAGAGAGAAGAGGAGACCTCAGAGCTGTGTTCTGTGCTCCTGAATAGGTCAGAGGATATAGGGGCTGGGGGAGGGGAATGAAGGCCACCACAGAGCTTGGGTGTCCCTGAAGAGACCAGGCAGAGATAGCCTCAGGATAGGGAATGCTCAGTTAGGAGGAAAGGGTCTGGTCCTAGTACCACATTTCTTGTGGGCTTCCAGAATCTTTGAGATCTAGCCACTACCTGGTTCTAAAACTGAAGGTGTCTTGTTTAAGCTAAGGCCTTCCAAGAGGGTGGATCTGTGGAATTCTGGACTGATGGCTCAGGCCTTCTGAGGTTATGGGGTCTGGATGCCTCAGGAACATCACAACCAAGTGAGAGCATTGGGGAGTGTACTCGGCCTTCAGAGGCATGATGGGCACTGGGAGAGAGAGAGAGAGAGAGAGAGAGAGAGAGAGAGAGAGAGAGAGAGAGAGAGAGAGAGAGAGAGAGAAAGAAGAAGGAGGAGGAGGAGGAGGAAGAGGAAGAGGAGGAGGAGGAAGAAGCAGAAGAGGAGGAGGAGGAGGAAATTGGCTCTTGTCTCTTTTTTAGGGACCACCCTTACTTTTGGTCTACTCAGTGGGGGAATTAAGAGTTGAGGTAAGGCCAGCAAGATGGTTCAGTGGGTAAAGGTAAAGGCTGATAACTTGATTTCTATTCCTGGGACCCACATGGTGGAAGGAAAGAACACATGCACACAGACATGCACATACCTCCCCTCCCCAGGTAAACAAACCTCACCTACTAAAATAAACTGTGAGGTGACCTGGCTGAGGGGCTGCAGCTCTCCAAACATATGTCAATTAATTTGTTCTGATCCAATCAATCAATCAATCAATCAATCAATCAGTCAGTCAATCAGTCAGAGAACCAAGCAACCAATCAAAGTGTCTACAATGTCAAAATGGTATATGGGGTCCCAGAGAAAACTCCATGAGGGAACACACAGTCTTTATCTCTCAGTTCACAGTAGTATGGGACAGTGTGGTGATTGAATAAAATGGTCCCCATAAGTTCATAGGGAGTGGCACTGTTAGAAGGGATGACCTTGTTGGAAGAAGTATATCACTGTGTGTGGGCGGTACAGGCTTTGAGGTCTCATATGCTCAAGCTACATACAGTGTGACATATAGTCTCCTTCTGCTGCCTGTTGATCAAGATGTAGAAGTCTCAGCCCCTTCTCTGGCACCATGTCTGTCTGCACACTGCCATGCTTCCTGTCATGATGATAATGGACTAAACCTCTGAAACTGGAAGCCTAATTAAATGCTTTACTTCTGTCTTAGGGTTTCTGTTGCTGTGACAATACCATAACCACAGCAACTCTCATTTAATTAGATGGCTTACAGTTTCAGAGGATTAGTCATTATCATCATGGCAGAAAGTATGGTAGCATGCAGGCAACTGAGGGTTCTACATCTTGCACAGTCAACAGGAAGTGAACTGAGACACGGGGTGTGGCTTGAGTGTATGAGACCTCAAAGCCTGCCTCCACAGTGACACACTTTCTCCAACAAACCCATGCCTCTTAATAGTGTCAATCCCTATAGGTTTATGGGGTCAATTACATTCAAACTACCACACCTTCCAAGAGTTACTGTGGCCATGGTGTCTCTTCACAGCACTAGAAACCCTAACCATGACAGGCAGATTGTCATGATATAGCAGCTAGTGGAAACCAAGGCCAGTGTTGTAGAGGAAGACCATCCCCAGCAGTCCTGGCTCAGCTGGTGCTGACGTGCCAGAAGAGCTGAGTGGTCAGCCAGAGTCACTGGTCTGCCGGTGCTGGTGTCCAATGAACTTTGTCCTCCACCTAATGCTTCAGGTGCTGCCATGAGATTCCTATCGTGAGCTATATAAGGTGGGACTTGATCTGATGATGGGCTTTAGAGTCACTCAGATGGTTAGGATGGGAAAGGTCATCAGGATGGAGTCCTGTGGGAAGAGACAGACAGACAGACAGGACAGAAGAAACATGGATGCCCTCGTGCCACATTTCCCAGCTCTGGTTTTGGTTTCTGTTTTGTTTCCTTTGAGACTGGGTCTCAGGTCGCCCGTGTTACATGATTTACATAGCCAAAGGTGATTCCTGCCCTCACTTTCCAAGTGCGGAATTCCAGATGTACAGCACCACACCTGGTTTATTCAGTGTTGGGGGATCAAGTCCAGATGTCAGGGAAGGTATGTGGCAACTGGACTGCATTTCCAGCTCCCGCCCCTTCTTGGGATGTGATTTTCCTTTGTAGTTGACCAAACTTTTGGTGATTTCCTTGTCTCTGCCTCCCAAATGCTGAGTTTACAGGTTATGACCCACCAAGCCTGGCCCTGACTCTTGCCGTGTGAACCACGTGGGGACTCTGTTAACAAGGAGATCATCACTAAATGTGCTGTCTTGATCCTGGGCCTCTAGAACTGTGAAGCAAAACTTTTTTTTCCTTTTAAAGTCACCCACTCTGAGGAAATGTCACTATTGTGGTAGAAAATGCATGGATACAGGGAAGCAACAGAAGAAGGCAGGCATGGGGGCCTGGACTGGGGACAGAGCAAGGAGTAGTGGCAGGACAGAAAAATAAAAGAAGTTAATGCAATGAGGGCTGGGAGGTGGAATGGGGTCCACCCAGCTCCTGCAGGGTCTGGAGTGCCAGGAAAGTATGGCATTCAGTCCTGGAATGTCAGTAAAGTATCACATCCAATCCTCACTGCAGCTGCAGGTGGAGCCGCCAGGGTGTCTAACAAGGAGGGACATGGCTAGTACTCATTTACTTATTGTTCTGTTGAAATATTCTTTGCTTATTCTTGTCAGTTTCGTATTTCTTGATCCTACTCAGCCCTAACTGCCCCTTCCCATCCACCATTGACATCCTTGGCAGGAGACATGTTATGTCTCCGGGGAAGAAGACCCGAGAATAGCACGGATGCCTCTCCTTGTGGTAATACCATGGAGACCCTGACCCACTTGAGGACAATTCGCTGCATGATTCCGGATATGACCCCAGGAGCAAATGTGCTCCGTGTTCCCCTTGCTTTTACCATGCTAGGCACACTGCTGGTCTGGAAGAGTCACAGTAGGTCATGAAGTCTAATGTTACATACTTATACAGCTGTTCTGGAAAGAATGATTTTAACCACAAGAGTCTTTGAGAAATGTTATTAAATAGATGATATCAGGAGTTAATGGGAGCAGTTTAGAGACAGGGAATGAAGAAGAATCAGGGAAACCCACAGTTCCCTCATTTCTGATAACTGTGCCAATACCGTAAGAAGTTAAGAGAGAAGGGCATAAGGACAAGAGATAAACAGTGCCAACTATTAAGAGTAAGTTTACAAGTTATGTTGCCTGTAGGATAAATGGGAAAACTTGGTATATTCCCAGAGGAGACAGTAGAGCAGAACGTAGAATGGATGGATCCAGCTTTAGCTGGAGAGTTGATCATGAGAACCTAGACCCTACCAGGTGTAAATATTAACCACAAGAGACAAAACTGTCTCTCACCCTGCATGACGCTGTCACTGCACATGCTGCCAGCTGGGCACCCTCTCCTATGTGTAGGTGTGCCTAGCTAGAAAGCTTCCTTTGCAACTTGCAAGACTACTTATTCTAACAGTAGAGATATAGATCAAAAAGGTCGCAGTTCCTGGTGGGAAAGTAGGGGGACAGACGGGGAAAGAAGCAAGGAACAAACTAGTAATGACTGTAAACATTATTAGAAACGTAAAGAAGCAAAACTGATTGTAAAACTGTTCATAAAAACCATTTAAACTGTATAAACAAAAGCAGCCCTGGCTATCTGGGGCCACTTATTTGAACAACAGGTGGTTGCAGCCTCTTATTAGTTCAACTTCACACATCTGTCCCAGGTCATCAAACCCATCTGGAGCAAGGCTTCCAGCACAGCCTCCAGCTTGTCCCCTATTTTTTTGTAACCCACCTAGTTCAGTTGGTGTAGCCCACTGGAGTGCTGATTGATCTTGTTGGCTTGACTTTTTGAGCAGAGTGCCATAGCTTCAGAGTGCGACAACTATACATGTCCAGAAGACAGCCCTTCACAGCACCCATCCTCATCCCCTGGCTCTTGCATTTTTTTCTTCTTCCCACCTCTTTGAACCCCGAGGGACTTGATATAGATGCTCCATTTGGCCTGAGAACTCAACAGTCACTTGTTTTTAGCATATTATCTGGTTATGAGTCTGCATTAACTTCTACTTACTGCAGAAGAAGCTTCTTGAGCCAGGGTGGAGAGCAGCACTGATCTTAGGGTAAATATTTAGAGAACAGCTTGGCAATGTGTCCATCCAGCGAGACAATCGTGGTAGGTTCCCTCCAGGGGCTTATGACCTCCTCATCCCTGGAGTTTTGATTAGGTTTGCAGCACCAGGCACAAATTCCCTCCTGTACAGCAGGCCTCAAGTCCAATTATAAAGTGGTTGGTTACCACCATACAGTCATGCCACTGTTACACCAGGGGACACATCTTACCTAGCAGGTTAGTATTAAAGCATTTAGCATCCACTGTTGGGTAATACCCAGAGAGAGCTGCTCTCTCCCAGTGGCCTGCACAACACCTTCTGGCACTATGAAAGTTAGCCAACAGGGGGGAAGTATTTAGGTCAATTCCAACGTGATTTCTCTATGCCTGCAGCCAAAGTTTTTGTGTCTTCAGAAACAGGGTCTTACCATTCAGTTATGGTGGGACCAAAAACAATGGCTGTGCTGCTTTTTTTTTGTGGGAGGGGGGTCCTCAGGTCTCTGTGACTTGATTTGTGTTTTGAAATGGTCATTCTGTTTGCCAGCAGCACGTTAAGAGATGGTGCTGGCAGGTTGAAACTGCTGAGATGGATGACGGAGCCTGAAGAGAGAGCAGAGACCAGGTAGAAGGAAGGTAGGAGAAAGACGGTTTGCAGGAGGAAGTAGGAGCTGTAGCAGGAACAGAGCACTGCTGCCACCCAGCTTCCATTCCGTGCCACACTGAGTGGGCAGAGCGCCGTTTGGGGGGTGGACGGTGAGCTCTCAGATGGGGTAGAGCAGCATCTGACTTCAGCACCACGGGGAGTTCCCCAGACTGGTCTTGGTTCTTGCTTGACACAGGACTGGAGTGGCGTCTCCTAACATTTCAGCACCACTCTTAGGGTCAGTAAAGTGACTTCAGAGCTGCCATCTGGGAGCAGGGAAAAGAGATGCTGGGTCATTCCTGCACAGAAGCCCAGGGCCTGTGGGAGGGAGAAGTCTGTTGTGGGTTTCACGGTTCTATAGATGGAGCCCACCGCCTCAAGACAAGATGGGAGGAGGCCCGAGAAAGCGTCAGTCCACTCCAGGCGGTGGAAATGGCTGCAATCTATAGTCATCTCTATTTACAGACTTCAAAGGGAGATGAGCAGAGACATCCATATCTGGATGCTGGAGCAACCTGAGTGCAGATGAGATCAAAGGCAAAGGAACGAGGCTTCCGGGCCCACCCCTTCCCCAGTCCTTCACATCCATCGATGTTAGGGTGGAGGGGCTCTCCAGGGTGGGAGCAGAGTCTAGCAGAATACAAAAAAATCCCCTTCCCTCTCAGCCTTGATTCTCCTGGGTGAGGCTGAGGAGCTCAGAGTCCCTTTCTTCCGGTACATCTGAAGTCACTGTGGCAGGAAATCAAGGGCTTCTGAGGGGAAGTCATGACTTCCCGGGGCTCAGTGTACCCAGAGGTTTATGTCCAGCAGTTTGGTGTGGGAGCTGGTTTGTGGCATCTAAGTGGGGAACTGAAGTCCTGGTTCTTTAGTTGTGTCTGTTTGTCCAGGGACTGCCCTCTGTCCACATGTAGAGATCTACTTTGCTTGGGAGCAGGGCATAAACCAGAGCTCCTTCTTGTGGTAAGTTCTTTATAACCCTTGATGGGATTGAGGTCTGGTTGGGGTCATTGCTTGCTGACCTGCAGCCAACAATAGCTGTTCCTGTTTGGAACTCCTCTCAGCCCTTGGATTCATTTTTTTTTTTTTGTAAATGTCTAGGTCTCTGTGGATGGCCAACTTCACAGGGCAAAGCCATGGAGGAGGCACCACCCATCTTTTTGGCTATAACCCAGAAAGGTCAGTCTTTATTGAGTTAGCAGATAATGCCTCACATTCTGATTGCAGATAAAACTCAAGAGAGGGATCAGGTGGGGAGATGGATGGCCAGACTTCTGGTTTTGGAAAGGGAGGGTGTTTAAGAGTATAGCTTTTAAAGCCCGGAAGTCAGAGTGGAGACTCAGGAATGAGGTGTAGAAGACTGTTATTGACAATGTGAAGCCAAAGGTCAGGGTTTTTGTGGTTGACTGTATGGCAAGCACGGGGAAACCCATAGGTAAGGAAGGGCCTGGGAGAGGGAGCAGGGCCAGCTGTCTTCAGATCAGAAAGAGGCAGGAAGTATCAGTCCCAAGATGGCCTCAAAGGATTCTCCAAACACAGGGCACTCACATGGCTTGTGGGTCTGCAGATTGAAGATTGTGTGTAAATGCATCTCTCTCTCTCTCTCTCTCTCTCTCTCTCTCTCTCTCTCTCTCTCTCTCTCTCTGTGTGTGTGTGTGTGTGTGTGTGAGTGAGTGAATTTTACCCCAGATATACAATTGGCAGAGCTGCATGAAGACTTAGGGCCCTGTGCTCTAGTAGGCATTTGTGTGTGTGTGTGATAGGGGAGTCTTTGGGCAGTTCTACCAAAGGTTGGAATAAAGAGTGTGTATCAAGGAGGTGGGAGCTGTCTCGAGGACACCTGAGAGGCAGAGAAGGCACCTCCAGGAGGGTAAGTGTGGTGTTCAGGGGTTTAGAAGAGAAGAGGTGTCTCTGAGTCTTACCCTCCCAACTCTAACTGGAGTGACTAGCCAGGAATAGGCCAAGGCTGCTAGCCCTTGCTTCTGCTAGAGGAGGAGGGGCTGTCCGTGGTTCTTGCCTCCTTGACAATTCTGTCACACCAAAGGTCACTCGTGTATGCTTTCATGTGTATTCAGCCACTGGGGCTAGCAGAGATAACCAGCAGCTTCAGTCCAAACTTACCTGGACTTGTCCCCATGCCTTCACCTGGGAAGTGGGGGCTGCAAAGCAAGGGAGCACTTGCAGTTTCCTAAGAGGGGACGCACAGTGGTTGAGAAGTCTTAGGTGGTAGTTTCTGCCCTAGAGCGTGGGTGGAATGCTTAGGTGCCCTGTCTCAGCTGGACTGGTGGTTTGTAATGGGCCTTTGGCAATTAGGGATGACTTAAGATGAGGAGATCTGTGAATATCTGGGGTCAGAAGTAAGTGTACGTGTGTGTACGTGTGTGTGTGTGTGTGTGTGTTAGGAAAACTGGGAATAAAGATTTGATGAATTTGAATCTGTATTTGCAAGCTTGGAACTTTTGTGCCATGCACACTTGCTGGCTGGGGTGTTTCTGCAGGCATCTGTGAAACTGCCCCGTGTGTTGAGTGTCTGCCCCTGCTGCACAGTCCAAGGGCAGTGTGAGTGGTGCTTCTTGGGAAGTGTGTGTGTGTGTGTGTGTGTGTGCGCACGTGCATGTGTGTGGATCTAGGGAAGGAGGGAGGGAGGGTGAGAGCATGCCCAGTGGCAGGCATGACAAATGATTAATCTATAGAAATCTATATTCTATTCTTCCATGCGTCCACTCCGCCCTTCTCACGCTCCCATGCATCACCTCCGCAAATCCATCACTGACTCCCAGCCAAGGACGGGCAGTGAGGAGCGTGCCTGCCTTATTGATGGACTTGAGGCTGCTTTTTATACATCTGGAATGCGAAGGAGGAAAGCTCCCTCTCATTGGTTTACTCGTCCGCTCCATCATTTGTCTAGCATATGGCTCTTGAGCACCTACTGTGCGCTGAATGGCGCTGTGTGCTCAGAGTCAGCTGCCGAACAGGCAACTGCAATCCTCTTGCTTTGAGTGAGGGCGGCACAGCATGTTGGCCATTTTGGTAGAAGGCCAGGCAGAAGGTGCCATGGGCTTGTCAGACTAGCAATGGGTGGGAAAATAATGTGACTGGACGGGGGGTGGGGGCGGGGTGAGTCACAAAAGCTGCCAGAAGAGGGAAAAATACCTTAGGGGGAGGCTAAAATGACAGAACCAAACGGGAAGAAGGGAAGAGGCTTTAAGTGAGGGCCACAGGATGTTTAGCTCATCCTTGGTGGCCCAGATCCAGCTGGGGGACAAAGAGGCCAGAGGTCAGCACAGCAATTCTAGGGAGGGACAGTGGTGGCTAAGGTTATGAAGGTGGCTCTGGATGAAGATCTGTGGAGAGCCCAGAGGTGCTTTGGAGGTAGAACTCTGGATGTGGTGATGAACTGGATGCTGGGGTGAGCATACCATCCTGACCCTGAGTTTCTGGGCAAGTGACCTTGCTGAGCCTCTATTTCCATCTCTAACATGCAATGCTGGGTCCAGGTGTAGCTCAATGATAGAGGCTTTCCTTACAAGCATGAGGTCTATCCAGGACTCCACATCTCTGGTTTTCTCCACAAGAAAGAAAAGCATAAACAAAACAGAATGGCAGTTCTTGGTTCCCAAGGTTGGTGGGAGGCCATTTGGTTTGCTCCCCGTATCTGACCACCCTTCACTGCCTGGGGAGTGGACTATGTTCCGCTCTCCTATGGGATGGGCCACCTGCTGATTTATTTTCTAGGCATCTTTGGGTAGACCTGGGTTTGAGCTTTGGGGAATGTTCCAGAGCCTGCTGCTTCTAGTCCCCGAAAGACACCTGGAGGTGGTCCAGACCCCTGCTGCACAGAGAAGGAAAGGATGTACCTGAGGTCACCCAGCATGTCACCTATTCTTGTTGCTGTTTGACATCACAGATCATCCTGGATAGACTGACTTTTCAATTCCTTATGTCCTGCTCTGGCTTTCTTAAGGCTCTTGGGCCAGCAGACAGCTTATCTAGTTTTGCATGTCATCAGAGCGACAATGCTCACATGGCCAGAGCACATGGTCCTGCGATCTTTTGGGAGCAGGCTGCTGGCTTAGGCCCCAAGGAGATTCCTTGGTTGCTAAGTTTTCACTAGTCCTGTGTGGCCAATAGAAAAACCAAAGAGATAGGTGTTCGCTTTCATCCTAACAACTTCAGGTCTCTGAAGCTTTCTGGATCTACTGCTTCTGCCTTCTCATGGCGCTCCACTCTGCAGAACGTCTTTAGATGCAGGTATCATTGACACGTGTCACCTCCAAAGTTTGTCTTTGTTCCTTTGTCCCTGTCCCTTCCAAGTGAGCCTCCTACCAGCCGCGTGAAGCTGTGCAAGGGAGCCTTCTGGGGTGTGAAAGACCCTGTGACATGGAGGTGGGCAGGAGGACGCCTTGAGGGCCGTTTCCCAGGGTTTCTGATGCTCTGCCTGCATAGCCAGCCAGCCAAGGAGCACCAAGCTCTTCCAAGATCGAGAAGTGCCAAGGAGAAGGCCCCGCACACTTAGGATTATTTCACATTAAGTGACAGCGGCACAACACGATGGGGGAGACGGTGTGTGTTTCTTTGGCGCGTTCAGTCACAATTCATCATTATCCAATTTTTTCCCCCTTGGGTTTTCTCTCGCACACATTTTTTATCCCAATCTGACAGCTAAATGAGGAATCACACTGCCTACGTTATCTGTTTTGTTCAGGAATTAATCCGTCCTTAAACACCAACTGCCAAGTGGTTAGTGCAAGCAGAGACAGGCTGAGTAGGCACCCAGACAGCTTGGATGGGGTCTGAGGGGCCCTCTGGCTGGTCACTTCCCTGGGGTCCTGGGATGCAGAGGTGCCTGACATGCCTTGAATGCAAGAATGGTGCTTCAGGCGTCTCCATTAGATACTCTGGTCCCTCTTAGAAGGTTCCCCTGCCAAGTTCATGGGGTCCCTGGCTGTGAGGCTGTTCTTACCCTCCCTCTGCCTCTGGCAAGGCAGAAAAGAGAGGTCTGGACTTCTGATTCTGTGGAGGTTAAATGTTGGGAGCACTAAACCCTCCCAGAACAAGTGTCCTCGTTTTATCAGCTAAGTGGGGCCTATGGACCAAGGGTAAGTCCGGACCACAGTGGCAGTCGTACAGAGGGCACTGGGCACTTGATGTTTCTAAAAGGGGGTGGGGGCTCACATTTCTTCTCTTTCTCCCTCTTCCTCATTCTCATCTTCTTTTCCCCCTAGTTCCCTAGTTTACCCTCTCTCTCTCTCCTTCCTTCCTTCCTTCCTTCCTTCCTTCCTTCCTTCCTTCCTTCCTTCCTTCCTTCCTTCCTTCCTTCCCCTCTTCTTCTCCTCCCCCATTTTTGTTCTCTTCTACATTGATGAACATGCAATGATGACAGACAGACCTGGCCACTGTTGTCAGTCAGAAATAGACTTCTCCAGACTGTATGACAGGCAGGTGCTCCAACTGCAGAGCAAGCTTCAGAAAGCTGGTGATGGACAGGGCAAAGCTTCGGGTGGGAAGAGAGCCCAGGCAAGGGTGCGTGGTCATAGAACCTTGGCTCTGTCTGCTGGCACCCTTGCCCAGAGACAGAGTTATGTGTGACAGGCCCCACGCCTGGCTGTGTTCCAACTGGGGATCTAGCACTGACTGCAGATTTGTTGGGCATATCCAGTGCGGACATGTGTGAGGCACAACTCAGTGAAGAGGCAAAGGAGAGAGAGCGTGGACCACATCAGGAGTCCCCAGGCTCCACAATGGCGATTGTTGGCCATAACCAAGGCTCCCGAAGTATTACCATCTGCAGGTGTCACCTGGAGCAGCCCCTAGGCACTACAGGGGATAAGACAACCAATGTATGACAGGAGAGATGTCAGGGTAGCCAAACAGGTAAGTGTGCAAACCTGTAACCTTGAGGATCTGACAGAGCTAGGTAACACTACTTCCCGTCTGTGAGACACTGGACATTTCGGGTTCTGCCTAATCTAGTCTGTTTCCCATGTCAAATTATGTGATTAGGAGGATCTGTTAGAGAGGGGGAGGATTAAATGACAGTGTTGCCGGGGCTGGATGCTCCCACAGGGAGATGTGGAGTCGCCAGACCTTCTCTGGCTGTGGCTCCAGTGGCTGCTTGTCCTTGCCTGTCTCGGGCCAGCACAGTGACCTCCATGTCCCATGTCCTCTGCTTCCTTCCAGCTTGCCTAGGTGAGATTCAGAGAAGAAGCAGATGGCATCTGGGGCCGAGTGTGATGGCGATTACGCTGTGGAAGGGTTGATAATTTATTCTGCTCGGCCACAGCTGAGAGTTGGAAGGAGGTATGTCTGACTTCTAGGAGGCGAGACTGGGGGTGGGGTACCCCCTTTCTGACCTCTAGCAAAGAACTTGTCCTTGCTCTGCCTCACTGAGAATAGGTCTGCAAGGCTGGGGCTTCCCTGGGCCAGGACCTCTGGAGGAACTGGATGTGGGGAGTGGGTTGGGGCTATAGCCCTGAGAGAGAGCCCGAGACAGTCAGACCCCATGACTATGTGGAAGAGATACAGGCCCACGGATGGGGTTCTCTACCTCCAACTTGGCTGGGGGACGGGGCCCCGCCTGCATATGGTCTTCCTTTTCATTCTTCTTCTTGTCTCCCTTATGAATGGAGCATGACTTCTAATCGGTGGGGAGAAAGATGTAAAACTAATCCCCACTCTAATAAAAACAGTCTCCCGATTAAATATGTATGAACACATATTGATTTGGGGATTAAACAGAAAAGAAAATTGAGCCTGTAATTGAGCCGGGGAACGTGTAGAGGGTGAAGCTTGGGTTGCTCATCTTCAAACACACCTGCTGGGGCTGCTGGGAGGGCAAGGGGCTAAGGGTGCTCAGGCCCCTCAGCTGGAAGGACTAGGCCAATGTTGGCATGCTGTGGGAGGGGCCTGTGTCTGCTGTGGGAGGGGCCTGCGTCTACTGTGGGAGGGGCCTGTGTCTTCTGTGGGGGCAGCCTTTGCTCTCTTCCTGAGAACTCACGCTGGAGGGCTGTGCTGTTCCTATGGCTGTTGGCATTCAGGGCATTTGATGGAGAACAGTTACTTCAGGAGATGTCCATGCCTTGAGGAGTGCCCCTTGGGGGTCAGGCCCTGTGCTTAGCAGTCTCAGATAGACTATGTACAGCTTTTTAGATTCCCGGTCTGATGGTGTCCATGGTACAGCCTAAAACACAGGCTTGTAGGTACTCGGACCTTGCTCGGCGTTACTGTAACAGTGAATGGTGTTTTTTGAACACCATCTACAGGCAGAACGCTTCTCAAATGTGCTGCCTAGCCCAACGTTGACTCTGCAAAGCAGATTTTATCAGGTCCATTTACAGTGGGGAAACTGAGACCCCAGAGCTCGAGATGTGGCCGGTGAGGACACAGCCCAGTCACAGAGAACCTGACTACTTCTTGCTTTATCCTGGAGAAGAGTGGGATTCTGGTCCCCTGTCCCAGCCTCCTGTGTCCCAACAGAGTGCCCATATCTTCCTGAACTACCTCTCTTCCTCTGGGTCCTAGCTCCCATATCACAGGTAACTAGTCCCTCCCAACCCACTTAGAATTTACCAGGACTAATTCCCAGTCACCCAGCTCTTGCTCCTTTCTCATTTTTGCTGCTCCCCAGCTGAGGTCCACCTTGCGTCTTCTGGAACTTACCTTCCCTCAGCTCCCAAGTCTTTGATGGGCCCACACTTTGCGATCTACAGAGTATTTTCACCTTTGTCGTCTGGCTCAAGGTTCACAGTGACCTAACATCCTGGATGATGGGAAAATCTGAGGCACAGACAAGTGGGGTAATTTGGCTCAAATTGCAGAGCCAGTGAGTGACAATGCTAGCTATTTCTTCCCAGGTGAGACTGCACCTGTCCCTTTGTGCAGGACCCACAAAAGACACCAAGGCCACGTGATGAAGTGGCCGAGAAGATATAGAGTTGGGTGTAAGCTTTTCATGGCCTTAAATTCGAGTCCCTGTGCTTCCCCTAGCTGGCCGTGTAGCTCTCAAGGGGTCTTGTAAACTCTGAGGTATATTTCTCCCTCTGCCCCCATGTTTAGCTTGAATTTCCTTCTGAGGATGAAGCCAGAACCCACACTGTCAGAACCCTAGGACTCAGGGTTGGCCCACACAGTTCATTGTAGAAAGATAAAATTGCCAGGCCAGCTACCCGCTGCTGTGGCCCTGGGAGAGAGGAAGGAGAAAGGCATTGTGCCATGAAATTTTGGGCAGGAGTGCCTGGTGTTTCGAGGTGGTGCACAGCTCTTCAGGCCTCACGGGGCATGCTGACAGACTGGTCCCAGGAAGTACCACCTCCTCCCTGTGGTTATTAAAGTAATAACTTAATTCTAATGAAGGTGTGCATGTTCTCTGTGCAGCTGGCGCGCCACTTCGTTCTGTTCTGTAGATGCAGTAGGCGGGAATCCAGTCTCTGCCTGGTGAGGCTAGAAGCAGAGCGGTGAGTGGAGATGGTGACGGAGGCTACCAGCTGTAGGGCCCAGACTATCCTGAGCTCTTCTGAGGGTCTCCAGGGCACAGAGGGAACTCAAGTTTTGGAGGCCTAGGGAACAGACGGCCCAGGTTTTGCCACTAGAGTCGCTTAGTGACTCCATTGTGACCAATTGCAGGGATGTCGTGGACTGTACTTCTCTGAGTCACAGTTTCCGCTTCTATGGAGGGGATAAACCTGATTCTGACTTTCCCAAGATACCATGAAAGAGGATGGCAGGCACATGGACAGAGTCTGTGCCTGGGGTGACCTTTCAGCTCAGACAGCCATTCTCCCTCTTGCTTTCAGCAGCCTCCCTGTGTTCCTGCATGCACAATTATTACTCCAGCCCAGGGATCCCGAGTCCAAAGCCAAGGGATGCTTATGATCTACATCATTCTGGAGAGGGAATTGGAACCTCTCATTCTTTTAGAGGTTCTGTCTGGTGTCAGGTCTATAAACAACAGGTATCTCTATGATCTAGTAGGGGTCATTTGGTCTATGGTTTGTCATCCTTGACTGGGGACTCTTCCTTCTGCAGGGACCACATCTACAACTATTTGGGTTTCTTCTGTATTGGCATCTTGACTCATACCAGGGAAGGGAGTGCGGCTGTGTGGGCAGCCTTCCACCAGCCTCCCCCATGCCTCAGTCTGCTTGGGCTGCATCTGAGGAGGGAGCTCCTGCTTTCTAGCCCTGCATTGGACTCTGCAGCTGACCATGAAAACTTCAGGTGTTTTTGGTGGTGCCCAGAAGAGAATACATACTCTGTCTTGATTGAAATGGCCTTGTGAGCCACGCCTGTGGGATTCTTGTCCAGTAGGTTCATTCCTCTCCCTTGGCTGAGGTCCTTGGTGCCATGAGCTTGCTAGTTCCGGGCAGCTGGTTCTCCTGGTGTCTCTCACTTTCTGTTGCCTACCAGGTGTCCCCACAGAATGTTTTGGAGGAGTCTGATCCAAGATGTCCTGAGCAGTGCCTACCGTTTCCTTGCCTTGAACTGAGGTAAAGACTCCATGGTTCTTGTTCCACAGAGCTCAAGGGCAGGTCCATGGCACTCACCATGGGCTGGAGGGCTGGAGCATTTCCACCTTCCTTGAACTAGCTGGGTCCCTCCACTTCCTCTGCTCCAGGTTTTGGGAGATGTGATGGGTAGAGCTGATTGCCAACTTGACAAACTCCAGAGTCACCTGAGAGAAAGGCCTCCATGTGTGCTTCTGAGAGATTACCGCGACTGCATGAACTGATGGGAGACGAGCCATTTTCACTGTGAATAGGACTGTCTCCGGGATGGCAGGGGGCCTTGGTTGATGTAAGATGGGGAAGGTCAGCTGAACAACAGTAAGCAATCCTTCATCCTCTGTTTCCTGAGTGTGGTTGCAATATGACCAGCCAGCTCCTTGCTCCTGCGGCTATGCCTTCCCTACCTGCCACTGTGCCTTCCCCATGGCAATGGGCTGACTGCCTCTGGATCTGAGACTAAACAAGCCCTTTCTCCCTTAAGTTACTTTAGTCAGGATCTTTTATCACAGCAAAGTAAGGCAGGAGGTCACTCACGAGGAGTTCTCTGGCTTGGTGCATAGAGGAGTCCGGAGGGCTAGGTGTGGCTTTCCAGGTGCTTCCCTCATGGACCATCCTTGGGGGGAGGGCCCAGCCTCTTTCTGGCAGCTCTCTCTCCGCTTAGCCTGTGGTTTCTAGCAAGTAGCACACCTCACTCCCTTGCAGGAATTGCTCAAGTCGAGGACCCAGTTTACAGCTGAGGTCCCTTTAGACCTGTGCTGGGCCAGTGACCGAATAGTCCAGCTATCACTTCATCTTCCCCCCGCTCCTGCTCACCCTCCGCCCTTCAGTCACACTGGCCATCTTTCTAGTCCTTGAACACACTTCCCTTGTCTGTCCCCATCCTGTCCCCAGGACATAAAGTCCTATCTACGTGTCCATCTTTCAGGGATTTAGCAGGAAGGCAGGATGTGCAGCTGAAAGCTTGAAGAGTCAGGGACCATCTGAGGGCTACCGTGGCGGGTGACAGGGGGGAGCTGTGGGACCTAGGCCTGAGGGACACAGGAGGGAAGGGACTTCAAGAGTCTACCGCTGCAGCCGCAACCAGGACTGGAACATGGGTGACTGAGTCTGGAGGGAGCAGGGGCAGAGCGCCTACATCTCTCAGGTCCTCTTCTCTGACTTCTGCTTGGGTCTCCCACACTAGGGGCTGGCTGGCAGGGCAGCTCTGGGCTATGTCCCCCATGACTCAGCCTACACAGGGCATATCAGAGGGCAGAAGAGAGGGGTTGTGATATCAGCAGAGGAAACTTAAGGGCCCAGTTTTGTGTTGCGGTTTAAATTTTCCCTGCCTGAAACAGGCCGAGTTATCTGCTGGCTTGGCCGCTTCCTGGCTTTCTGCTTTACTGGACCGGCAGTGCCATCAGGGTGGGACCTTAGCGGTTTGGTCTTTTGCTCTTTCCACTGGCTACAGGGTAAGTCTTCATGAAGCACCACAGAAAAGAAGAGCCCTTGGCTCTGGATGCAACCCTGCTGTCTCCTGCAGGGGGCTCCCAGAACCGTCCAAGTCCTCCCTTGGACTGAGGTTGGCGGCGGCTGAAGGTGGCAGGCAGTCCAGGACAGGATGGCGCCATACTCGGACCCTCTAAACTGGAGCCTCGTGTTAGCCTCGGCAGGAGTCCACTGCAGTGAGGCAGGAGGAAGCCAGGAATTCTAGATGATGCTATGCGTGGAGATCTGAGCTCTGGGCTCAGCTTGTGAGAGAGAGGAAAGTGGGTAGTCGAGTTTAGGGAATAATCTGGCAAGGTGGCAGGGACTGTGGGGATGGATAAGAGTCATATGACCTTCTCCATCAGATCCTTGATGTCCACTGTTGGGGGGCGGGCAGTGCTGGCAGGACTCCTTGGCAGTGTTGGATCCATCCATTGGTTTTGCTGGGTACACTCAGTCCTGTCAGCCACAACAAGCTCACTAAGCACCTACCATGTGGAGATAACCGTGCAAGACGCGGGCCTGTCAACCCGCACACGACCCACGTCTATATGAAGCCCACCAGTGGCATGACTTCTGTCCTGAGTCCTGTGAACACACTGGTGCCAAACCTCCCAGGGGTGCTCTGGACCAGCCTGCTGTTGAGCATTCCCTACACCGGTCTGCCAGCACTTCCCTGTGAAAACCCACGTGGCTGGTGGCGTGCAAGGTACTCTCAACGGATCCCAGTATGTCCTTACTTACATTATTGTAGGCCTTTCTAGGCGTGTGCATCCCGTGGGGCCTGAGTCTTAATGCTCTCTAGGACATGGAGCCCACCCTGAAGAAGCAGTTACACTCACTCACTCCACCTGAGATTTTACAAGCCTCCGGGAAGACACCGTCAGGGTTGGCTAATGGCGGCGTGGGGGACGGTGCAGAGGGCAGGAGCTGGAGCAGAAAAGACAGAAGCTAAAGGCCAGTTGCTTTTGGAGCAGAAAGAGCTCCTTGCCAGTGATGTATGAAATGAGGAGCATATGCTGCGAGCGATTCATGCGCAGGAGCTTGGCAAGGATCTCCAGCTCCAGCACTGCAGGCAGAGGCTCCGTGTTCCGTGCTCCCAGCTCTGCCGTGCTCCAGAGTGCTCCCAGGACGGCTCCACCTCCCTCTCTGGTCTCTTCCTAGCAGGATATGCTGCATGTACACAGTAGGCATCCACTTCACCTACCTTGGTCCCCTAAAGGGTTAGCAGCAGCGAATCAGGGAAGTCAGGCCTGGAGGTTGAACACAGAGAGGGACATGGATCCTCCCAAGTTCACATGGGGTGGGTGACTTGGGCTCTCCTGACAACCGGATCTTTATTTGTAGTCCCGTGTTTTGGGACAAGCTCTGCAACCTTCCTTCATCTCTGTTTCCTCATCTGTATAAAATGGGGGTGGTGGTGTTAATCTATAGAGCTTTGAAGTTTGAAAGAAGGCTTAACACAGTGATGCATGTGCTTTGCTGTGTGTGTGTATGTGCCCTCATGCGTGCCTTCTGCTGAGCCCTTTCTGCAGCCCCACCTCCACATCTCAGTGGTGCCGAAAGAGGGGCATACTCCTTTGTGCCCACCCTTCCCATGGTGCCACCCTTCAGTCCTGGCTGGGGTCCTGTTGTGTATTCTTTCTACCCCAGGCTTTGTCTTCCTGCTGCCTCTCCCCTCTGCCCTCCCCTCACTCTGGTTCTCTGGTCTATCTCTTAAGTTCTGGATCCTCATGAGGCTTTTCTTCCCTGCTCCCCCATAATGGGTTTAGGCATGAGAAGTAATTTACCGGTTCATGGAAATTCCATTCACAGGGTGTTAGGTCAAATCATCCTTACTTTTCTCTTCCCCTCACATCCAAGTCTTGCGGGCACCATCTTCAGAACACATTCGGAAACTAGCTGAGTGACACACAACCTGCAGTCTCAGTTCTTGGGAGATAGAGGCAGAAGGATAAGGAGTTCAAGGTCATCCTTGGCTTCAGAGTGAGTTCTAGGCCATCTGGCTACACACCACCACCACCACCAAAAAACAGCAACAGCAACAGCAAGACATAACCAGCCAGAATCCACAGCCCTCTCAGCTCCACGGCTTGTCTTCTGGTCCAAGCTGCCATCATCTACCTGAGTTGCTGTAATGGCCTCTTAACTCTTTGCCGGTCTCCCTGATCTGCCTCTGTGGTTGGGCATGACCTACAGTTATCCCAGAACCAGCAGATCCTAGCCTCTATTGTGGTTTGAATGTGAAATGCCCCCTCCTCCCAGATGGTGGCGCTGTTTTGGGAAACCTTTGGGCAAAATGGGTAACCGGGAACTTAAACAGGGGTCCCAGAGACGAGAAAAAGTAAGGAGGCAAGATGTCTGGGAAGGCTTCCTCAGGAGGAGGAAGGGCAGGGAGGCACTTCATTGATCAGTAAGGTAAAGAGGCAGGCATTCAAGAGCAAGGAGAGAATAACAAAAACTCAGTGCTTCCATGTCAGAGGTCAATGGGACAGGAACTGGAGGGTAACCTTGCCTGGAAGCCCCCAAGGGACTTGGTGTAACTCTAGACCAACCTTGGTGCCAGCATCATGCTGGCTGCATGATGCCCTGTGAGTGCCCTGGAGCAGGAGGCTGATGGGCCCCGTCTCACCCATTTGTCCTGTGTTCTTGAGCAAGTGCCACGGCCGCCTACCTGCTGCTGTAGGGACCTGTGATACTACCATTCCAGGGCTCTGGGAACATACCCTGGATGGTGCCAGCTTGGTCCTGGAGGCCACAATGGCTGCTAATGAAGGCTAGAGATTTCGGGAGACATCCAGAAATAACCTTTCTGGGCCTATTAAGAGCACTCTGTGGGTGAAGGAGCTTGCCGAGAAAGCCTGGAGACCTGACTCCAGGAATTTGACCTCTGACCTCCACATTCATGCCATAGCACATCTCTCTCTCTCAGTCATAAAGAATGGTGACAATGAGCCCGGAGTCGTAGGTCATGTTGAGATTCTCATATTCGCACTCTCTTCTTATTACACTGTGATGGATGGAGAGGGGATTTTATCATGGTCTCATTCCTGCTTTAAAGCGCTAATTCAGGCCCGAGTCCCCTCCTGCGTTTTGCCTCTCTGCATCCCGTCAAGGGCTGATGGCGTGAGGATTTGAGTGCGCAGCTGTGGGGAGGGCTGGGAGGGGGGGAGCATTAGCAAGCAGGGCTGTTAAGAGAACAGTCCCATCAAGTCATTTATGTGATGAAAGCCCTTTGTCACCTGGTGGTGGGGCCTGGGGCTCCTGGAGTGAAATAGCAAACAGAAAATGCAACTGTAACAGCATCTTACACCCAGCATGGAGCTTTTAATTTTTCAGCATGATTGATTCAAATTTTTAAATAAATTATTTATTTGTGCGTGGTGTGTGTACACAAATGCCACAGTACCATACCCATGCGGATGTGGGAAGCAAGGTTGTGGAATTCAGTTCTCTCTCTGCCACGTGGGTTCTCGGGACGAAGTTGAAGTCACCCTCGTCAGACGTCGCGACAGGCGCCTTTACCCACTGAGCCATCCTGCCAGCCCAGCACACCTGGTTTTCACACCATGGTTCTGGGGTTTGAACTCAGGTCCGCATGTTTACACAGCGAGGGCTTTTCCAGCTGATCTGTGCTCAGACCCACACACAATTTTTTTTTTTTTTTACAGTTTGCTCTTTTTTTATTTTTTAATTATTTATTTACCTTTATTTTATGTGCATTGGTGTGAAGGTGTCAGATCCCCTGGAACTGGATTTTCAGACAGTTGTGAGCTGCCATGTGGGTACTGGGAATTGAACTCGAGTCCTCTGGAAGAGCAATCAGTGCTCTTAACCGCTGAGCCATTTCTCCAGCCCCCCACACATTTTTTTTTTAAAAAATGTTTTTATCTTAATCCTCAGTAGGTCTGTGAGATAGGGAGCATGTTATTCCTGTTCTATCGATAAGGAAACAGACTCAGCAAAGGGAAGTGATGTCGGGCGGTGCCTGTCAGCCTAGACGGTACAGCCAGATCTCCAGGATGGTTGCTACCGAATGCTTGTCCCACCCAAGTCCCCAGAGGTCACACACTTTGAGTAGCAAGGATTTGGTGTCATTTGTGGATGTCAAAGGCATTGAGGTCAATGATTTCATCTGTCCACAGCCCACCATGCCAGGCACCACACCCAGGAAGAGTGACCACAGACCATCCTCATGGGCCTTATCATAAGTACAGGTAAGTCAGGGCCATTTGTAGACTTGGTGGCTTCCTGCCTGTTTGTTTTATCTTTGAGACAGGTGATCATTATAGGATCCAGGCTGGCTGGGAAGTCACTGTGTGACCCAGCCTTGTCTGGAGCTCACAATGTTTTTACCTCAGCCTCTGGACTGCTGGGATTCCAATCCCACCTGTGGCTTCCTGCATCCTTCCTCCCTGACCACACCTCTCTTATTCCTCCTGCAGGGGAAGTTTTCTAGGGCATCCATAGCTCCCCTGCTCCTGGGTCATGGGCTCCCCTCGGTTCTCCCTACCCACTTCTCTGTCCTTCATGGAGGCCACCCCATCCCTGGGTTGAGTCTGTGGAAGTCTCACCGTAGCCCTGCGTACAAATCCATGTGAGTGCCTGGCTCCCGGCTCTCTTCCCAGAATGCTCCTTGTCCTTTTTCCTGACCGTTGCAGTTTGGATTCTGGTGGATTGGAGATATATCCTACAAGGCAATAGAGGGTCCGGAGCTATGCAAGAGCTGGAGGGAGCTCTTCAAATTGGGGAACAAAGTTGTCGCAGGGATACAGAAACCCTGGGCCTGCGTTTAGCTGTCTCTGGCAGCCAGGAAGGGATAATGTGTGGCAGCAGTTAGTAGGTGCATTTTTTATTCATGAGTGCATGCCATTTGCCAAGCTTTAGAGCCACTGGGAAGAGCACAGTCAGTGTGCCCATTACCCTAGAGTTCACAGTGACGTGAAAGAGAAAAATAAGTAAACAAAAACGCCAGCTCCTTGCCAATTGTTTCAGCATCTGGGCACCCCCATATCCTCGCTGCCACCCACTCTTAAGACACCTGAAGAAACCGAGGCTCTAAGATTTTCTGTGACTTTTCTAAAGGTTGCAAGCCACTCCGGATGGAGCCTGAACTTGAGGCCGGGTCTTCTGCTCTCAAGGTCATTGCTCCCTGTCCCTTCCGGGGACACCAGTAGTGTCCTGAAGCAGCTCTTCCTGAGACTGTTTGGATGTTTCCTATATTTTGAACCCCAGCGTGGAAGTCACACCGCTAAGTCGCTCCTGCCACCTGTAGCCACTCCCTGCCAGCGTGGGGCTGGTAGTGGGAGTTCCATGAATAGTAGCTAAGTCTGTGGATGGTCCGCCCAAGGTTGGTGTGCAGGACCCCGGCTGACAAGCCCTGTGTTGGGTCACCTGTCTTCCAGCCGGCTCCAGCTTGCTCTTTTCCCCCTCAATAGCTTCCCCTCGGTGGCCTCCTTCTCAGACTCTCTGTTTCTCTCCCTCTTTGGGGAGAATCAAAATGACTGGACTTGGCATTATCTGCTGGTTTCCATGGTAATAAAATCTGTTTCCGATAATGGCCCCTTCCCTGGCTGTGGTTAGTTTTGGTAATTTTAGCAACACTGTTGCATAGGCCACCTGCATTTCAATGCGAGGCAGGCTGGATGCAGCAGCAGCAGCTTTCAGGTTGAATAGAAATAAGGAAAAGTGCTCGCTCTCAGGTTTCTAGGCTGGCTACAGGCTGGAAAGGAAAAGCGAAAGTTATGTAAACCCCCACAGGCTTGGGTATGTGCTCAGCTTAACACAGCCTGTCAGCCTCCCACTTAAAACCCTTCTCACGACCTCAGTGCCCTGCCATGAGACCACATTCATCTTCTTCTGGGTTTAGCTCTTCTGCCATTTGGCCCCCGTCATCTGTCCTGTCTTCTCTCTGGTCCTCTCGATGGCCTTTTTTAAGATTCTCATCTACCCAGCATGTTTTCCCTATTCTGATGCCTGGGAGTGCCCCCTAGGTCTTTAAGAATCCATCTTCAAAATTCTGCATCCCTGGTCCCTACCCCTCCGTTCTTCATTTCCCTCTAGCCTGGTCGTGTGCATCTCATTGCACTGGTGTTTTTATTCATCTGTCTTTCTCTTCCATATCACAGTGAACTCTTGGATAACAGGGACACCAACTGTGTTCTTCATGACTCCTGGGCCTGGCATATAACACGCACTCATGAATTTAAAAATATTATACATAAGAGTAGCTGCTTCGAGTTCCTCTCTGTGTGCGCCATCTCTTCACTGCTCCTCAGTCTCCCGTCAGGGTGTCATGACTACTGCCCCTAGGTGACAGACAAGGACTCTGAGGCTCAGAGTGGTCAGGATGCTGGCCCTAGGAGACAGAGCTGGCCTAGGAGTAGATAGCAGCTCAACAACAGTGCAGACGAGTGGATTCAGGGGACAGACTGGAAGGCTCGCATCCGCTCACAGTTTCCTCTTGGCTCTAGAAGAACACTTTCTTGGAACTCTTTAGGGGAAGTGATGAGGATTTTGGCTGCAGGCAAAAGCCCTTCTTTTCCCACTGGTACAGCCAAGGGAATGGAAAGGCCAAGGACGTCGGTGTGAGTGGTTTCCACACACAAGCGTGCTGAGGTGGCGATCTTCTAGGGACAGTGTCCAGCCAGAAAATGGGCCAATGGACCATTGAGCTGGCATGGCACCTTGAGAGGTCTGTAGAGTTACACTGTGGGCCCAGCACTGAACCAATGAGTCCAGCAAGCACTATCATGATGCTCAAAAAGGCCAGGAGGTAAGGGCCGGGGAAGGGCTAGGGAGGAGCCGCTTAGCCCCTGTGGCAGATAGTACCTTGGCTTGTATTTGGTCTCCTGTAGAAATGGCTCTGGCCATGGCTCTGAACTTGGAGCTAAAACACTTCTGATGAGGTGCTTAGGTAACCTGGATTAGGGTATGCTATCATTAGCCTGTGTTGGATGAGGGTGTGCTAGTGTTAGCCTGTGCTGGGTGAGGGTAGCCTGTGCTGCGTGAGGGTGTGCTAGCATTAGCCTGTTCTGGGTGAGGGCAGCCTGTGCTGGATGAGAGTGTGCTAGTGTTAGCCTGTGTTGGTTAAGGGTAGCCTGTGTTGGGTGAGGGTGTGCTAATGTTAGCCTGTGCTGGGTGAGGATAGCCTATGATGGATGAGGGCACGCTAGTGTTGGGTAAGCAAATCACCCCCACCTTTCCTCCTGGACTCATAGGATGGTGGTAAGATTGAGCACATAGCTAAGCAGAACCCTCAGCTTCCCATCTGGCTGTGTCAGAGGGACAGGGCCTATTGAACCTTTCCATGGGCTTCCCCCTCCTCCCGTTGTCTCAGTGAACTCTGGGATAACAGGGACATTGACTGTGTTTTCCATAGCTTCCAGGCCAGGCATATAACAAGTACTCATGAAGAACAAACACACCTAGGGGGAGCTGCCATGAGTTTTGGCTTTGTGAGGGTGAGGCTGACCTGGTTCTCCAACCTCTCCGAGGCATTCGGTACTATGTATGTATGTGTGTGCATGTGCACGGCCTCATGATCCTCTCTTTCGCTACATGTGAGACTGGGTAAACTTGTCCTCAGAGACTGGCAGGGAGCATCACAGGGGTGAGGGTAGTTTTTAATAACAGCCAACACGCGTACAGCTTTTTACCCCCAATATGCAGTTTACAAAACTGATGCTTAATAGAAAAACAGTCACAGAAGCTGGGTGGTTACATTTTATAAGAACTCACGGGTGCTCTGGGATTGGTGCATACTACAGTGATAGGGTGGTGGGGGGGAGTGACTGCTCCCAGCCTCCCAGGAGGCCAGCATGACTTGTATGGTCCTTGGAGCAGCTACAGGTGCCAGGGCTGAAGGATGAGCCTCAGCTAGGTTTCGGAACCACAGGCCTGGGGCTCCACTCTTAGCTGGGCTATGTCCTGACTCTATGTCTAGAGAAGAGGCTAACCCTGCCGCTGCCATCCCTGCCCCATGGAGATGGGGCTGTGCTTTATTCAGGTAGGGAGCACACATTTCACGCTGGGTCTCCAGCAGGCCAGCTGCCTTGCCCACAGGATGAGAAATGGCTCAATGCTTTACAAATGTAAAGATCTCCCCAAGGGCAAGGGTGTTCAAAAATGTATGTTCTAGAAGGAATGACCTACTTTCCCTCAACACGGGGGTTATGCTCAGGGGTGTGTCAGAGCCACATTCTGTTCCAGAATCTCCCCTCTTCTGCAGGTGACCTCTTTTCTGGCTGTGGCATGTACATAGTACGGTCTGAACTATCCAGTGTGAATTATCCAGTGTGAACTATCCAGTGGTGATACGTGAGATTAGAGACTGGGCCACGGTGGAAGCAGCCTCTGGCTGCCATAGCCAGAGGAGATTCCTCAGTTTCAAATTTAGAAGTATGTCTAACTCTGGCATTAATAGGAGATGCACTGAATCTCTTTGCTCTACTCCCAGTTTCCAGAAAGCGAAACCAAGGGGCTTGGGAAGCAGAGGTAAGCCTAGAGCATCTGGCTTGTAACATGTGATGGAGCCGCTTCTGCTCCACTTAAGATCTGGAGCAGGCGCTGACTCCATGTGGGCGAGACCCTTAGATCAGTCCAAGGACGAAGTCTTGCCTTCCCCCTGTGAGTACAGAATCTCCGCTGAACAGAGCCTCTGATGTGGTCTCTCAAGTCTTCTCCAAGAGTAGGACCCCCTTCATACACACACACACACACACACACACACACACACACACACACACACACAACATGGCGGCCAGAGTTGGGAGGGCTTAGTGTCCTCTGAGACTCCTCACGTCTCTACAATTTCCTAAGCCGATCTTCCTGAAAGGACCTGGACTTCCTAATTCCTCTTCCTGTCAGGCAATAACTGTCTTGTTTAAACTGCTTCCAGGATTAGTCAAACAATTGGAGATCACAGCCAACAGCCGCCCTGTTCTCTCATTACTGGGTGCCTATAATTAATATTTATAAACCAAGAGGGTGCTTGTCTTTTTTATTTTTTGTGCTGAAAAGGAATTCAGGCTTTGCCGCTGGTGGCTGCAAACATACAGCCTCTTGTTACCCATCATGGAAAAAGAGTGTGCTGTCTTCACCAGACGTACTCATCATTGTAGCAGGCAGAGAACATCCCGGCTGTGTGGGGAGGACGGTGGACAGAAACCTCAAGGGAAGCCATGAGGGATGGTGGGAGGGGGACGGACTGGGGGAGAAGGGCAATCAGAGAGATATTGACACATAGAAAGGAAGAAATTGATGAGAGGAAGATTACAGCAAGTAAGAGAAACAGGGGTTCATTTAGCCAGAGATGAGGAGAAAGAAGAGGGGAGGGACGGAAGAGAGGGGGCAGAGGGGGAAAGGAGGGTGGACACAGATTGCAAAGTAACAGAGGAAGAAGTGGCTGGCAGGGGATGCAGGTGATCAGGGTCCTTTGTTACCCACCTAGCAAAAAGTTCTTTGTCTGTTCCTGGTCTGGAACCCGGTTGTTATACCAAATACTCACCCAGCATAGATCCCGACATAAGTGTCCCAAGACTGGGACTTGACAGCCATCAAATATCCTCCCTGGACTTTAGTAGGTGTCCCTGCCTTGTGGTTTGCAAGGAAAGATGACTATGGTTCGTGTGCTTTTCCCTGTGACAAGCAGGGGGCAGTAGATTGTGCCCTGGGTAGAGGCTGGGAAATCTCTTCAGCTCTGCTCCTACATTGAGCAAGACTCTTTCCTTCCACGCGCCTCAGTTTCTGCAGGTTAGGGGAGAGGTGGCTTTGAGTTTCTCTCTAGCTCTAGAACTCCACGTCTTCAGATCCCTGCTCCTTCCACCTGTCATCCTGCTCAGGTGGGCTGTGGGGGCAAGCAGGCCTGGCAAGGACAGGCACTTCCAAGGGCCACCAGAGGCGCTCAGATTTGCACATCAGAACTGGAGGAGGGCTTTTAGCTGCTCATGCCCCCAGGCCTTGGTGAGGAAGCTAAGGAAGAGGGGGTACTGTGGAGAGGTGGCCTTGAAAGTGGGGCTCTTGGGGCCGTGAGCTTGACCCTGTGAAAGTGACTGCCGCATGGTTATTTATGAGGGCAGAGCATGTGGGGAGGAGAAGCAGAGTTCTGGGGGGTAGACGAGGGGGTTGGAGAGGTAAGACGCAGGAATGGGGGGCGGTTAGGAGAAGTATGGTTAAAGAAATGCCCAAGGCTTGAAAGGAGGTATTAAAGCCAGGCCAGAGTTCCTGTTTAGTTTAGAGAAACACGTGTCTGATAAACTGAACCCCGAAGTCAGTGTCTAAAACAGCTGCCTTTATTTGCACATCTCTGCCTCCTGAAACCAGTGGGTTAGCCTGGACAAGTTCTTCTTAAGGCCCAGGCAGAGGCCTAAGAGAGCGAGCAGGGCCACACTGGGTTTCCTGCGGCCCCTAGACTGGAGCTGGCACACCTCGCTCTGTGGCCTGAGCCAGTAACAGGGCCCCACTAAAATTAAGAGAGAGTGTGTTGGGAAGGGGTCAAAGGATACACACAGGTACAGCAAGGAGGCACTGCGAATTTTGTGATGGAGAGTGCAGAAATACAGGAAGAGGCTAGGCACTAAGGCCAATGTATAGTTTACCCATAGCACCTAACATATGACAGGAACTGTGCCCAGAGAGAGGGCTTCCAGGAACCAGGACAGACAATGGCACTGCCCTTGTGGCGCTTAACATAAAAACACATAGCCGCAGACTGTGATGTGGACAAAAGAAAGCCTAGGGGGTGTGATGGGAGAAACAGATTTGCTGTTGGGCTTAGATCAGAACCGAGGGTGAACATATTAGGGAGAGGGGAGGGCGTGCTGGGCGGCGGTGCTGTGGTTTGTACTCAGCCGTGCTCTCTAAGCCTTTGCTGCTCACACCTGATCTCATTACTTGTTTCTGCCACACAGCACTGATGTGGCTGGAGTGTTTGAGGACTCAAGTCCCAGCTCGGGGAGTCCCAAGGGACTGGACTCCACCACCCATCATCCCAGGGTACCCGTCAAAGAAATGAGTAATTGTGATAAACAGAAAAAGGAGCTTGTGTGTGTGTGTGTGTGTGTGTGTGTGCGCGCGCGCACGCGTGTGTGTGCTGGGAGCAGATGAAGGTGTCCACTGAACCCCCAAGTTCATCTGTAGAGCACTGGCACAAACTGTAGGTGTAGAAAAGGAAGAGCAAGGACAAGAGGAAGGCAGAATGAAGCAGACCCAGCTCAGGTAAGGTCTGGTTGGTCACTGTCTCAATCCTGGTTCTGCAAGGTGGTCCAAGAAGACTTCGTTGTTCAGGGGACAGTCTAGTTCTCGTGATTTCTCCTGCTCCAGGGTGCATGGGAGATGGTCACTGTGGGGCGGAGCTGGGGGTATGTGCTCTGTATTGCAGGACGCTGGTCTTCCTGGAATTCATGGTGAGTGCAGCTTAGAGACAATGACAAGAGACCTCTAGATACCTTTGTGGGTCTGGATCAGGACATCAGGGTTCACTCGTGTGTTTTGTGTGTGTGTTCATCTCTGTGCAAGTTCACCTTGTGTGCATGTATGAGGTGGCCGGGGACAACCTTGGATGGCAGTGTCCACATAATTTTTCGGCAGGGTGTCTAAATGGGATGAAACCTGCTATGGAGGCTAGGTTGGCCAGCAAGTTCAGGGACCTACCTTATCTGCCTCGCCAGTGCTGGGATTCCAAAGGCATGCCACCACACCCTGCTTTTTCTGGGGATTAAACATTTTCAACCGCAGGGACCAGCACTTTGTAAAAGCCTCAGTTGCCCTCATCTTTGAGTGTTCAGCCTTGAAGAGGGATGAGAGAAGCCAGGCATCACCAGCTTCCACTGACACAGGTCAAGTGGCCGACAGGCCAATGCAGAGCCCAGCAGGTGACCCAAAGCAAAGGAGACAGAAGCAGAATGCTGGCAGAAGTAGGAACATCCTTCTGCTTTTGTTGCCCGGTGAGCCTGAGTGGGGAGTCAGTGTGTTTATATTGTAGCAAAAATGGCAGCTAAGTGCCTGTGATAGGGCTTAGTGTGGAAACCCAGAGGGACCTAAGGACCTTGTATCTCTTCCCACATTGCCACACCGCTTTTGTAGCTAAGTGGAAATGAACTCTCAGAGTGTTAACTGCCTCTCCACCTCTGTCACTGGGTCTGCCTGGACGTCACAGAAGAGGGTCTTCCACAGTTTGTCAATACTTTGAAGCCATTGGTATGCTCTGGGGTGACACCATGCTCTGCCCAGAGGGGCCTTCACCTTTTCTCAGCCATAGACTTGTCCGTTCCGTCCTTTGTAGTCCATCTTGGTGACAGGCAGGACTGTTGGGGAGGAGAAAGGTGAGGTTCACTTAGAGACTAGAGAAACCTGTCGAATCCTCCAGCAGGCTCTGGTTGGTGGAGCTTGCCATTTGTCTCGAAGTCTCCATTAACACAATGAGTGGGGTGGAGCCAAGTTTCTGATCAGCCGAAGGGGAGGGTCCAGCACATAGTATGCCTCCATGGTTTGTTGATGGAACCGTAGAAGGTTCTGTGAAGGCTTCTGAGACTGAAATCTGGTCCTCTCTCCTGGTACTGGAACCACTGGGAAGCTTTGAAGACCCTCCAGTCAGGGGTCACTGTAGACAAGGGAAGCCCGTGCCCTGGGCAGCATCCCAAGTGCTAGTGTCAAAGTCTACTGTGGTAGTGGTGAGCACAGGGGCTGTGCCAGGCATGTCATGAACCTGAGTGTCTGTGGGAGAAGGACTCTCTTCTGGGTGAGGTCCATTCTGCCAGGGTGGTACCACTGCACGCTGCTATTCAGGACCTGGCTGGTGGAGACACTGTGGAGCTCTTCACAGGGGGCTCTCGAGACACCTGGGCTTTATCACTCACAGGCACGTGGAAGGAGAGAATGAGGCAACTGACGGGAGAACTTCTTGGGCCAGGCCTTGGTGGGGTGCACACCCTCCCACACACTTTCCACGGCCAGCTCCATCCATGCACCCATCTGTATTCAGGGAACTGGGAGATTTGATCCCTGGGGTGAAGCAGCTTCTGAGCAGCACCAAGAGATCTGGGAATCCTTAGGGGCCCCACACTGTCATGGCTTCCCTGGTGGTCCAGTGTGGGGCCGCAGGGGACCTTGTGTGCCTCGGCTTGGCGGAAGTTAGCTGCTCCACATCTCCTCACCTGGCGCCTCAGAGCTCCTCCCAGCCGATGGCACCTTCTGATGTTTTGGTGCTTCTGTCTAGAGGAGTCTGGGGACCCCAGGGCTCTCAGGATAGCAGCCTCTTTCCCTAGGGAGGTTTGTAGAAGAGAGTCATAAGAACCAGCCCAAGGACTAGCCTGTCCTTATTTGGAGTCTTTCTCAGAAGCAGGCCTGTGCCAAAGAGCATCAGCTGTGACTGGGGTAACCTAGGACTGGGGTAACCTGGGAATATGTGTGCAGATGCTGCAAGGAGTGAGGCCTATTGGCTCATCCTTCCTTCCTTCCTTCCTTCCTTCCTTCCTTCCTTCCTTCCTTCCTTCCTTCCTTCCTTCCTTCCTTCCTTTTTTTCCTTCCTTTTATCCTTCCTTCCTTCCTTCCTTCCTTCCTTCCTTCCTTCCTTCCTTCCTTCCTTCCTCCCTCCCTCCCTCCCTCCCTCCCTCCCTCCCTCCCTTTCTTCCTTCCTTCCTTCTTTTTCTCCATATATACATACAGATGTATGTATATGCAGGTGTGCATTGTACACCTGTGTGCAGTTATGTGTGCACAATGTGTGGGTGTGTATGGAGACCAAATGTCAACTTTGAATATCATTCATCAGTCACCACCCACCTTGTGTTTTAAGACAGGGTCTCACTGAACCTGGAACTTGCCCGTTAGGCTACACTAGCTGCTTGCAAGCTCCAGGAAGCCTGTCTGTGCCTTCCCAGTGCAGGGATCACGCGCACACACTAGCACACCTGTCTTTTCACCTGTGTGCTGGGAGTGGAACTCAGGTTCTCATGCCTGCACAGCAAACAGGTTGCCAACTGAGCCATCTCGCCAGCCCCCCCCCCTTGTTTCCATTCTCAGCTCCTCTCCAGCTCTGTGACAAGCCACCCCAGGACTGGCTTCTCCTCAGTGCCCAAGAGGAGTGAATTACACTGCCCATTTGCCTCCCTGCTCACGTGCTTCCGGAGGTCTTCCATGCCGCTTCCTGGTGGCCGCCCTAAGAACAATTCTGGATTCTGTCAGGCTCTGGAAGCAGCTTCACAGAAGGGCACTACTGACGTTTTACTAGAAGGCGGTGCTGTTGTAGGAGTTCTGTGCTCTTCCAGGGGCTGACTTTGTGATGCACTCCTCTGAGTGCACAAGGAGTATTGTGAGTGACAGTGGAACATTACAGCTCAAGTTATTCATTCACCCCACAAAATTGACCAAGTCTTAAGCTTGGCATCAGGGACATAGCACTGACAAGGACCGACACAGAGGTCCCTGGCCTCATGGGACTAGCAGCTTTTACATCATTTGGTCTGAGTTCAGAAACACATGCACAGGCGAATCTGTCTGTTCAGAGTGTCCCTATCCCTGAACTACACTGGGGACTTAGCATGCCTCAGATGTCACCAACCTGCTTCTGGGAAGACCTCACCAGAATCCAGGTGCAGAAGTACCTTTGCAACAAGTGCATTGAACAGAGCCACTTCCTCTCACAAGTGTCTGGAAAGGCGTTCAAGGCTGAGAAAACTGTGCCTGGAGACGTCGAGTGTGCAAGGACAGGTTTGTTAGGCCAGTGGTTTCCTTTGTGGAACCTTGGTTTCTGTCAGGCTCAACAGTCTCAGTGATGTAAAAAATGTTGACTATTTTTCTGATTCTAAAATCTGTATATACCAGGCAGAGCATCCACGAAACAAAGACAACACTCCCCTACTGTCTTACCTTGGGGAGAGCAGCAAGTCTCACCACAGCTACTTTCTGCTCTTCTTTTTTTTTTAAAGTCACTATCCAAGCATTGTATTATATGCAGGTTCTCACTCTAGTAACATTGGCCACAAGCAAATTTGGGGTACTAGTCACAAGCATTGCCTTTATTTTTTAGTATAATGGGGATTTTAAAATATAATTTTTACATTTGTTGTGTTTATATGCAGGTGTGTGTATGTGTGCAGGTGTGTATGCGTGCAAGTGTGTGTGCAGCTGTGTGTGTGTGCAGGTGTGCGGGTGTGTAGCTATGTGTGTGCTGAGGTGAGCATGTGGAGGTCAGAGGATAACTTGCAGGAAAAGGTTCTCTCCCTTCCACCCTGAGGGTCCTGGAGGTGAGCTCAGGATATCAGTCTTGGCCGTGAGCATCTTCATCCACAGAGTCATATTGCTGGCTTGAGCGTTGTATTTTTAAATGACAATCTAGTTTTGAAGGTATGTTTGTATTATAATATCATAACTCCCCTTTCCATCTTCATACTGGGGATTGGGTGTTTGAGACCAGCCTGGGATATATAGCAAGACTCCGTCTTCTCCCAAAAAGAAAAGAAAAGAGTAGAGGGAAAGGCAGATGCCAAGAAGACCAAGAAGACGTGCTTTGCAAGAAAAGCTGCACAGCTGGCTAGCACACATGATGGAGCTCTGCCCTGTAGCATTGGACTGCTCCTCCAGAAAAGCTCATCAGAACCCAGTGACTTCTCTGTGAGCGGATGGTGAAATTTGAAAGGCCAAAATTATTAAGTGTTGACAGAGCCGTGGAGCCCTGGAACTGCTCGTCTGTCGTAGGTGGAGTTGGAAGTAGCATAGCCATTTTAGAAATTGGTTTCTACTAAGATTAAGCGTGCTGGCAGTTGACGGAGTAACTTCGTACCAGAGTATTTGCCCAGGAGAGTGTGTGTGACTATGAGAGGAGACTCGTTTATGTTTTGTTCATCTGAGCCCAGGCTGGAGGTGCCCAGACTGCCCGTCAGTTTATAAGTAAAGAAAGTGTGGTCTGTCTGTAGGATGGAAAAGCAGGTGCCAGGGAAGAAGGAGCTGGAGTAAGCCTGAGGGCGAATCGTGTTCTGTGGAAAGAAGTATTTGCTATGTGATTGGCTTAGAGGGAGTTCAGCACAAACCCATGGTCATTAAGAACAGAATTGTGGTTATCTCTGGGGCAGACACAGGCTGGAAAACAGGGAGAAAACTACATTGCAAACAAGAGCAGATATATCCTGTAAGCTACAGTGTGCACAGATTATTTTTCGATTTTAAAAAACGGGGTGGGATTTCGAGGCTGTCTAAAGGTTCTCCTGCTGGGGATTCTGAAAATGCCAGAATCCAAACCTCTGACTGTAGACACTCATGTCTTAGGTGACCAGACTGAAGAATGTGGACCGGGCATGTCTGTGGCCTGGGTTAGAAGCAGGAAGTATTAACAAGGTTGCCCCTGTCCCGCCCCAAGGAGCCACTTTGAAGGCACCAGTGCTCAGGTGACTGTACCCGAAGTCTCCTTTGTACCTAAAGTCACTGGGGACACTTGGATAGGGCCACCTGAGGCATTCCCTTCCTTTCTTGACTCCCAGAAATAAAAACAAAGGGAAGGAACGCTGGGGACAACCACCAGGTTGCCCTGCAGGGAGTGTCTGTCAACTTCCACTCAGCAGGGAGATGTCAGTGTGACCAAGTCCTTGGTGGAATTGAGTACTAGGGTTTTGGGAGGCACTTAGCTTGCCTTTCGCAAAAGTTGTCAGGCTTGCCTGGTCTGTACCAGTGAGAAGGCTGGGCGAAACCATGCTGGTAGCTTCTACTATAGTGGGCTAGACTTGGAATCAGTAAGAGCCTGAAGATGGATCTAGAAGGCCAAGAGTGGGGGTGGTTTCCAGAGCCAAGGGAAAGGCACAGAGAAAAGGAAGGTGGGTAGCTGGAGTTCAGCGGCACCCCAGAGCTGGCCAAGCTACGGCTCCATCTGCTAGAAGCTGCCCAAAGCCTGGGTATTGATGATAAACTCTCATTGGCAGAGAAGTCTGCCCAAGGTCCCATCTTTGCTTCCCTAGACACCCAGATGTTCCTGGGCACACGCACGCGGACGCACACAAATGTGCATGTACACACACACGGGGGGGGGGGGGGCGGATGAGTGTGCCACAGCATGAGTGAGGAGGTGGATTCTTTCCTTCCACCATGGGGATGACATGGGGATTGAACTCAGGTTGTCCTCCTTGGCATCAAACACTGCCCTTATCTGCTGAACTATCTCACTGGGCTCAGTATGATTCAAATTATTACTAATTTAAAACATTAGCCTGTGGACAGTGGGCTCCATAATGGTATTTTCACAGATGTTAGGTCTTAGGTCCTTTCCTCATGTTCAGCCCCACCACACTCTCCGACTCCCCTCCCTCTCGCCTTCCCTCCTAACTCCTCCCGCATCGCCCCGCCCCCTCCCCGCGCCCCGAATCACTTATTTCTAATTCTGGTTTGTCTCACTTAGCATGATCTCCAGCTCCATCCATTTTCCTACAGAATGATGTGATTTCTTTCTTCTTTATGGCTGAATAGAATTCCGTTGTGAATAGGTGGCACACTTCCTTTTTCCGTTCGTTTATAGATGGGCGTCTGGGCTGCTTTTATGATTCAGCGCCTGGGATGGCGAAGCAATAAACAGGGCGGTGCGGGCATCCCTGTGAGCACGCATTTCCCGGCCTTGTTCTAATTTCATCAACAAACAGCCCCGTGGTTTTTGATCTTGAGGTTTCTTTGACGACAGGCAAGGTTGCGCCCTCCTGTGTCAGTTTACTGGCCGTTTCTGCCTCCATTTCTTGGAGCTCTCAATTAGGTTCCCCTACCCCCAGGGTTCTAGTGGTGGGACCGGCCCCTTGAGACCCAGAACTGAGAACTGCCTGTTGTTTGGTGGAGCTGAGGTCGCCCTTGCCTCGCAGGTCCTGAGCCATAAGATCGCAGTGTGCATGGAAGTGTTTGGTTGTTGATGTAGCACTTGGCATTTTTTGTCTCCAAGAGCTTTCCCTGGAAGCTGTGTCAGCCGGCAATTAGCTCCCTCAATCAGGAAAGCAGCTCGCGTGAGCAGAGGCGCATCTCGGGGCTGATTGCCGCAAGCTGGGGAGCGGCTGCGAGCAACTCTGCTCCGTCTCTTTCTGGGTCTCTTTTCTTTTTTCCATTTTAAATAACTGCTTGATTGTAAAGAGGGATGATTCACGACTCGAGATGTCTTCAGTAACTTTGTGGAGAGGTTAAGAGCGAAGAACCATCTCCCCCTTCTCTCTCTCCCTTCACAGAGACCAGAATCCCACCTGTGCCACTTGCTCCCTCTGGAGGGGGAGAGGGAAGATCGCAGATCAGGCGGGTGTGTGTGTGTGTGTGTGTGTGTTCATTGCCAGCAAAAAAACAGGTGGCTTTCCCTTCTTTACTGGATCCAACCCTTGACCCTCACCTTGGTGCTGGGAACACACTTTGTAGCTCTAAATCACCCCTATTCCCACCTGGCTCCTGTTGCTTACCTCCTGGTCAAAAGGTACTTCCTTATGTCTAACTGAGAGTTCTCAGTGCATCTCATTTTAACCTAACCCAGCTCTCGCAGAAGCTCTCTTCACCAGGTTATTGCCAGTCTTCTTTCCCTCCCTCCCCCTCTACTTGGTCCTGTCTCTCTCCTCCCCCCTCCTCTCCCTCCTTCTCCCTCCCTCCCTCCTCCTTTCACTTCTTTCCTCCTCTTTTTCCGACAAATATTCTGAACCTAAGGCTGGGAGAACAAACATCAAGAAAGCTAGATCTGGTCCCTGCCCTTAGGCAGATTACTCTTGGCTGAGGCTCAGCAAAAACCATACTGATCTGTTTCCCAGGTAGAGGCCGATAGTGTTCAAAAAGAGAGCCAGGCACCGGGGTGTAAGCTGTCATCCCAGCCAGCTGAGAGGTTGAGACAGGAGGATGAACAGGTCAAAGCCTGCCCAGACAGTCTCAAGAGAACCCTATCTTAGAACTGAAAAGAAAGAAAAGCTGAATAGAAGAACTGGGGACGTCACTCAGGGGTAGGTAGAGTTCATCTAGTAGTCTACAGTTCAATCCAACAGGCAGGGCAAGAACAGCTGCTGTTTTGTGGTTGGTCCCTGGAGCCTGGGGGAGGAGTGGCAGCAGGGCAGAGCTGGCAGCCAGGTTGGGGCCCTGTGGAACACTTTGGTTTCCTTCTGAAAACAATGGGGAACTACTTGGCCAGTTTTGAGTGGAGAAGCCATTTGAGTGATCAGCATTTTGAGTGCTCTGACTTGGGCTTTGGAAGCTCCCTTTGCCCCTCTGATTAGAGGATGGAGAGGGCAGGAGTGGAAGGAATGAATGACCCCAATAGGCCTCTTTGTCTGGGGAGCAACACGTCCCTGTCCCTGCAGCTGTCATCTGGAAGGGCCCCTTGCTCAGGGGTTCGCACAGCCCAGCGCCTCTGAGGTATATCATTCCTCTCTTCCAGGGAGGGTTTCAGAACCCAGGCTGTGATGCTTGGCCCACTAAGTTAGTCTTTGTATAAGCATCTACTGATTTCCCCCTTTCTCTTTCCGAGGTTTTGTTGATCGAATTATATTCTTGGCAAGTTGGGGACCTTCTGCGTTTTCCCAAACGCCACCTAAGGGTGGCAGAGTGCTTGTTTGCTGGCAAAAATAATGGGAACTTGTCAGCTTCGCAAAGGAACAAAGCCCAGCGTCTCAGCATCTTTACAGCCATTTTGGTTATTGAGGTCATTATTCTTGCTGCTCCTGCTTGGCTGGAAGAAGCCGGGTGGGGGTGAGTGAGAAGGAAAGGTGGTGGGGATCTTCGGAGTAAAGCATCCACAGTTTCTTCTCACCCACACCTCATGCTTTGTGTGATGCCAGATACACGACACAGCCTCACCGAGCCTCAGTCTCCTTACCTGTGCAGTGGGTGCATGGGCACTACCCGAGTCTCTGGATGGTCGAGGAGTCAGCCACGCCTAGATTATTGTCAGATTTGTGTCTCCTATTCTCCTACTGTTTAGTGTTAAGTTTGTATCTGGGACACTTGGATGCCACAGTGGCTGTAACAGGTTGCTTGTCTTTCTCTCCCTAAGACTGACAGGGTTAGGGTTTGAAGGGGAAATGTCATTCATAGGCTTAGATGCTTGAACACTAGGTGCCCAGCTGGTGGTCTGTTTGGGGAGGCTGTAGAATGGCTGGCTGCTGCAGGCCGCCTGAGATGGACTGGGAGGATTATGATTATGGCTTAGCCCTACTTCTGGCTCCCAGATCGGTTGTATGCTGCCACTGTACGAATGGTGCAGCCAGCTACGCCTTCTCCACCATGATGGCCCGGAGTTCCTGCGCAAGCCTTCCTCTGCTGAGTTGCTTGTATTGGATGTTTGGTTACAACAAGGTCAGTGGGTAGTGAAGAGCTTGGCTCAGGGTTATCCTATTAAAATCCTCAAGGACTCAGGGTTCCTTCAGCTCCTTCATGCAAACCAAAGCCCCATCCATTACACCTACTAAAGCTCCGACCATTACACCCTCTGTCCAGATTGCAAGTGGGGGAGGGGAGGGGAGAAGGGACCAAGGACTCTGGCCTGCTACCTTTAAGGAAGACTCCTTGATGTTGCCACACAATACATGCACTCATCAGCTAGAATTCAGGCAACATGGTCAGATCTAGCTGCAAGGGATGCTGGGAAATGGAGTCTTAATCCTGGGATGTCTTTTTCAGCCATTTGAAGATGGAGGATTTGAACATAATGGAAGTCGGGGTGAGTGTCTATCGGTTCTCTCTCATAGGTCGTCCTAGCGGAAGGAGAAGCTAGGGAGGAAGCAGAAGTATCCATATCCTTGTAGGCATCCTCCATAGGCAGCCATTGTTGCTTTCTCTGTCCACCATAGCCAGTCAACTACCTTTTCTGAAGGTACCCCACCCTCCCAGTTTCCAGAAACAGCCCCAGCCCAGTCTGAATCATCACCCACTTAGGGCCTTTGAAGACTCTCTGCCATCTTTCCTCCCAACTTTATTCCAGTCTATAACTGAGATCCCATGGGGCCCTAACTGCCCTATAGGAAAAGCATATCCCCCCTGAGCTCAGCTGGAAGTCAAGGTCCTCTAGGAGGCCCCCAGTGTTGTGCCCATTCGCTGTTTCCAGCAGCTGAAGAGACAGTCCTCCTGACAACTGAGTGTGCCCTGGCCTTCGATTTCCCTGTTTTTTTTTTTTTTTTTTTTTTTTTCCTCCTGCTTTTTCCTAGACCCTTTCTATGTTCCCTGCTTGGAAAACTTCTGACCATGTTTTAAAACCCATATCCAATTCTCCCCCAGTGAGGTCTTAGCGATTGTGCTACTCATTTGTCTGTGCTCCCTCAAATCCCTTCCTTATTCTCTCCTCCATTCTTCTTGGGAGTGCAGGCTTGACTCCACAGACTATTCTCAGAAGCTCATGGAGGGCTCTTGTGGATGGGCTGCTGACAAAGGAGGTACTAGCAAGAGTCTGGAGGGTGGAAGGGAGGCAGACACCAGAACACTTCTCACTTGCATTTCCTGTGACAGACCCTGATGGCAGCCATCTTATTCATGCCCCTGTGTGATCCCAGGTTCAGACAGCGCCCCCACTCCAAGTCTGACTCCATGCGTGATGACCCTAGATCGTGGGCTGTAGTGAAGACATCCCTCTCACTGGCTTTCCCTTCCTGGGGTGCTGGTGGCTTCCCACTGTTGCTGACTTGAAAGCGACATTAATTTGGCCTCTCAATTCTTCGATCACCTAGGTAGTCAATTCCTTGCATTGGATGCCAACTGTGTGAAACACGCAGGGTGGTTTCTGCTTTCTTTGCTGGACCCGAGTGAATTCACGTGCTCGGCCCCTGAGTCTGTGCTCAGGCAGAGCTGCCAGATGGAAGGATACTGATGAAGGCCGGACTCTCAGCCTGGCTTTCTCTAGCTCCCTGGTCCCCTTCTACCACAGTATGTGCTGTGCTTACTCCTTTGGGATGTGGATTGGGACACTGACTCCAGCCCAGCCACCCTGCTTCCTGGGCAATGTGGTTCTGCTTTGTGGCTGGGCAGAAAGGAAAGGGGAATAGACCAGAGCTGGGAGGATGGCTCCCCCTTGTCTCCTCTTATTTTAAACTCAGGGCCTTGTTTCTGGGGTCAGGCAAGGATTTATGAGTGTCTTTAGGCTGAGACACGAGGGGACCGTGGCGAGAAATGTTCTCTGTCACGCTCTGCAGGCCTTTGCAAGGAGGCAGCTGGAAGCAGGAGAGAGGTTTTCCTCACAGCCTGAGCCCTACAGCCCTTTAAACACAACCTAGAGACACTTTGCTTTTGAGAGGTGGGGCTTGTTGGGGGAACACCAAAGTGCTCCCAGATTTGTCTGTTCTGAAGACAGACCAAGATGAGAGGTTTAAGCTGGATTTAAGGTTTAAGATGGATTTGAATTAGACACCAGGAGGGACTTCCTTCATGTCTACAAGGGTGAGATGCCGGGTCCACAAGGGTGAGATGCCGGGTCCTCAAGGACATTGTCTCCGCCAGTCTCCTCAGCCTCAGAGCCGCGTACCTTTTGACTGTGCCTCAGGGCCTTTGCACTAGCTCTTCGTCTGCCTCCCTGCTCTTTCTCCTTGTTATTGGGCCCTTCTTACCCTTCAGACCTCACAATTCAGTTGTCACCTCCTCAGGGAGGTCTTCCCACTGCCTGGTTTTGTTTTATTAACCCACACAGACCGTCATCTGCCACATATTTCTTGATTCCGTACCTGGTCATCATGTGTCTGCACGCACAAGAATCCCAGTCCACCAGCTTTAGGAATTATATCTGGAGAGTTCTCCCACCAGTTCCTGCCACACAGAACAGTAGCACACCAACATGGATGTAATGAGTAAACCAGTTGTTTTAGGGGTACCACAGCTGGCATGGCCCAGAGTGGCCCTGGCTCTGCCTAGTTAAGAGGAGTCTGGCAAGTTCAGCTGGGGTGTAGGGTGAGGACAGAGTGGAACTGGTACCTTACTGACATATGTCCCTCGGGATTCCTCGTAGCATCATTAGGTGAGCACCAGGCCTGGTGCACAGCCCCAGGCTAAGTCCCTGTTCCATGGCACTCACGTGACAACCCTCCTGGATACTGGGCTGATGTCTAGGCTTGTCTGGGTGGCATGTGAGCTGCTGATGTGGTGCATTAAGGTTGTCTGAGTTGGCCTCACAGTGGAGGCTTCAGGCCTTTGCGCACTAGGAGATGGCTTGTTCCCGGGTCAGGCAAGAACGGCTGTGCTGGGGCTGCCAAGGACCTCACCTCATAGACTGACCAGCACATACTATAGATGCTGAGAGTGTAGACCGAGAGCCAGGTGCCTGGATTCCAATCTGTGGTTAATTAGAGGACAGGTTAGTTCACCTCCTTGTACCCCACTGTCCCCGTTTATAGAGGTGATGATACCAGACCAGCACCTTCCTCGAGCTTCTGTTCAGATCTGGAGGATGTGACGAGCCCCCAGGACGCTTGCAGCCCTGCACACGCAGGGAGGTTAGCATCATGCGTAGGGGCTGCTAAAAACAATGACTATTATTATTTCCTCTCTCTTGGTGCTATGCCTGAATAAGAGCCCCGCTCCTAGATGAGTAACCTGGAATTTCAGTCTCTGGGATGTCAGAGTGAACCTCTGTTTTCAGATAGGGTCTTAAGTAGTGAGTATGGAAACGAAGCTGTTGGGGGTCCTAATCCAACGGGACTAATGTTGTTAGAAAAGGGGGTTAGGGCACTAGGTGGGGGCATGTAAGCACACAAGCACATAGAGAACTGGCCACCTGAAAGTCAAGGACAGAGGCTTCCCCAGAAGCAAGCCTACATCTTATTCTTGGATAGCATCTTCACAGCGATGGGACCATGGAGTCTGGACTTGACACAGCTTGTTTGGAGGGAATAGGTTGTGATGTCCAGAAGACACTGGGTTAGGAGCGCCCCAGGCTGAGCTGGGTGTGGCGCAGGCACACAGTGCTGCTGTGCAAACATGAGGACCCAGGTAACTCACATACTCATGTCAAGGCTAACCGTAGAGTGTGTCTGTAATTCCAGTTCTCCTAAAGTAGGATGGGTGGGCAGAGGCAGGAAAATTTCCCAGAAGCCACCAGGCCAGCCAGCTTATCATATGTAGCAGTGAACATAAACAGATACAGTCTTCTAAAAAAAATAGAAGCTGAGGACCAAGCCTTGAGATTGTCCTCTTGACTTCCACACATACAGGAGTGTACACACGCACGCACACACACACGATAAACACAAAAAATAAAAAGATCTCAGGCTCAGAAATCTGGCTTGTGTCTTCCTTCCCATCTAGTCCTAGCTGTCCCCACCTCACCCAAGAAGGGGTCACTGTCTGGGATTTGCTCACCGGGTTTAGAGTTGAATTAAAGAGGTTGAGATGCTGTTTGTTGACAACACAGCAAACAAGCAGAGTGGCCCCTTGTCTGGGCTCCTGGTCAAGCGTAGTTTGTGGCTCTGGGCCCAAGCTTGGCTCTGCAAGCACCATCTTGGTCCATCTGCTTCAGCCACAGGAGGCAGTGAGGGAAGAGGCAGACTGCTGTCTCCTCACAACCTTCTGGCTGGAACTCCATTCTTCTCCAGGTGATACTGCTGGACAGAGTCAAGGCACAGATGGAGACAGCTTTGTTTCACAGATGGGAAAACTGAGGCCCAAGAATGTCAAGATAGTCCTGGACACTCAGGACTGCCAAGTGTCTCAAGTAAGGGTCCCTTCCACAAAAGTAAGCTTATCATCCATCCTTCTCCCTCTCTTGTCCTCACCGCCAACACTGGAGCCTTATATACTCCAAGGTTAGAGCCAATCCGAAAGAGGCAGGTGAGAATACGTCCAATTGATTGGAGCAAGACAAGTCTAAGGCGGAGGCAAGCGGTTGACTGACGGCAGGGGCAGCGGGCCACGGGCCAGCGCTGAGGCTGCAGGCGAGCCAGGCCCTGGCTGGAGGGCAGGGAGTGCAGAGGCTCCGGAGCAGCTGGTCAGCCCGAGGCCTTTGGCAGCCCGCAGTGGCTCCGCTCAGCTGGTGAAGTGATGTTCTCTTCTGATTGAGCTAATTATGCTGATTGAATTTCCTCTCTCTCCCTTCGGAGCCTCGTCTGCCGCCTCCTCTCCTGTCTCTCCCCACCGCTCCCGGTAGAGAAAGAAAGGGAAGGTTTCCTTAATGTGACTGGTAATTGTTATGCACACAGTGTCAGATGTTAATGTTGGCCCTGATTGACAGCTAATCAGCCCATCAGCTGTACAAAAAGAGTGAATAACTTGGTAATTTGATTTCCCCTGATTCCCCTGCGTGGGACGGCAGGGAAGTCTAAATTAGCAATCAGGGAGGCTGTGGCAGATCCTGGAGGGCGGCGAGGAGGATGAGGATCCAGGGGCTGGGGCACAGCTGCGGCTGGGGGCCGTTTCCATGGTGGGGAGCCCTGCTGGTGGAGAGCAGCTCAGAGCTGCGCCCAGAACGTGGAGCAACCGTTGCATTCCAGGACTCCCTTTCTTAGGACTAGCATCGAAGAGGGAACACCTAGGGTCGTCGAACTATGCAGTCCTCTGGAACCCCGCGGTGAGGGACAGAGTTTCCTAGGTGGTAGCAAAGTGGCTCTCCTCACTCCAGGTCTCTGGAAGGAGGTTGCCAGGGTTTCTATGGGATGACCCAAATTCTTCCCATTCTGGGGAATAGGAGTCCCCTAGCTCAGCTTGTGGCAGATTCCAATCAGGTAAAATGGAATACCTGGGGATGAGTGGTCTTAAATGAGGCCTGTCTGGTCCTCCTGGGCAGGTGTAGGGAGCATACACTGGGGAGTCACAGTGGTCCAGGGACTATGCCAAGCATTTCTGCTGCATAGAGGCGGAAGAGCATCATTCTAGCTTGTGTTTCGCAGTAAGTAGACAGCTAGGACTCAAACCCAGGGCAGCTCCAGCTTCTTGCCTAGTGGGTGGATGAGCAGGTGTTTCTACTGTGGTCTGTCCTAGGTGACCACTTCCTGCCCACACCTTCTGGACATGGCTATGAAGCCTGAACTCAGGACACCCCTACCCCAAAGCATTCATGTGACTGTAGCCACACAGTTGTCCTTTTGCAGTTAGGGAAACTGAGGCTGGGGAGCACAGACACTTGCCTGAGATCATGTTAGAAGCTATAGTTGCAGCTGGGGTCAGCCCAGACCCTCCTGTTCTGTTCTTTCCACTCTGGCAGGGGAACTGGGTGCTTTGGGATTGGCACTGACATCAGCTCAGCGTGGAGATGCCCAGCACTCCGGGGGGCTACAGCTCGCAGTTGATCTTGGATGGTGGAGGCAGCTTAGGGCTCAGGAAGTGACTGAGGAGGAGGCAGAGCCTCAGGTTTGCCACCTTGGGTGTTCTGGAACATAGCGGTCCTAAACTAGGTGTTCTTCCTGCCCGTGCCATGGGCACTAGCTAGCCAAGGATTAGGATTTCCCCGTTGGGCCTCAGCCTCTCTTCCAGCTCTGTCGCCATTCCTAAGGGAGCTGGGCATGCTGACTGTGGACCCTGGTCCTGCTGTGCAGAGCCAACTTCTGCAAAACCTGGGTAGGGGCTGGGTACCCACCCAGATCAGGGTTGGCAAGGCTGAGACTTTGGGGAGTTGCATCCCTCAGGGACAGCTGAGATCTCATTTGACTCCAATGGACTGGAGGATGGGGGAATGTTGCATCCATTTTACAGATGATGAAACTGAGACTACTCAGGTGAAGAAAGCCATCCGAGTCTGACTCCTACAATGAGGGAGCGTTCTGGTTCTGCTTTGTGCCCAGTTTCACCCTTGCTCTCCTGGGAGGCATAGCAGGGATTGAGGCACAGGGCAGGGAGAAGCAGCGGCTAGGGGTGCCGAGAGTGGGCAAGGTTCAGATGAGGGACAGGGCTTGGTTCTCAGGTTCTCACAAAGTCCATGGTGGCCTTGGGGGTACAAAGCAAGGTTTCATCCCAGGGAAAAAGTGCTGGGTGGGCGTGGGAGGAGAACGAGAGGGTAGAAAGATGAGTGTGACCAGAATATATTATATATACATATGAAACTATCTAAGAATAAAATAATATAAAGGGAAAAGTCCATGACTTCGTTAGGGTTACTAATGCTGTGACGAAACCCTATGACCAAAAGCAAATTGAGGAGGAAAAGGCTTATTTGGCTGACACTTCTACATTGTAGTCCATCACTGAAGGAAGGCAGGACAGGAGTTCAAACAGGGCAGGAATCTGGAGGCAGGAGCTGAAGTAGAGGCCACGGAGGGGGGATGCTTACTGGCTTCCTCACCTGCTTTCTTATAGAACCAGGACCACCAGCCCAGGGATGGTACCATCACAATGGGCTGGGCCCTATCCCATCAATCACTAATTAAAAATCCATCCTATAGGGCTTCCTGCAGCCCAGTCTTATGGAGGCATTTTCTCAATAAAGGTTCCCTCTTCTCTGATGATTCTAGCTTGTGTCAAGTTGACATAAAACTAGCCAGGGCAGTCCAAGAAACTATCAGAGCCAAGAAGAACCTAAGAAGATATGAGAACCAAATGAGCAAATGTGATTCTAAAAGGAATATTAGGGGAAACCAAAGAAATCTAAATAAACTGAGGCTATTGTTTAATAATAATAAAGAAACCTAAATAAACTGTGGCTATTATTTATTAATAGATTGTCAGCATCAGTCCAGTGACTGTAAAAATGTACCAACGGATTTTTTTTTTTTTTTCGAGACAGGGTTTCTCTGTGGTTTTGGAGCCTGTCCTGGAACTAGCTCTTGTAGACCAGGCTGGTCTCGAACTCACAGAGATCTGCCTGCCTCTGCCTCCCAAGTGCTGGGATTAAAGACGTGCGCCACCACCACCCTGCGCAACGGATTTTGTTAACTGAGTTAACCCAGTGTACAGAACATGGGACCCAAGTCTATCTTTGCTGTTTTCCTATAAATCCAAGACTGTTTTAAAGGGGCTGGATGGGCCTGGGGACGTAGTTCAGTTGGTAGAATGCCTACAGTGTATGACGCCCTGGGTTTGATCTCCAGAACTGTTTAAACCAGGAGTGTTACTACACGCCTGTAATCCCAGCACTCTGGAGGTGGAGGCAGGAGGATCAAAAGTCATCTTTGGCAACAAAGAGAACGGGAGGCATCCTGGGATACTGGAGATCCTGTCTTTAAAACGGGCAGGAGGCTGGGTGTGAAGACAGAATCTAAGGCCACACTTGATATCTAAGCTTCCTGAGGGACTCAGTGAGGCTGCCTGAGACAGCAGGGGCACTGAGCATCCCATGCTGCTGACCTGGTCAACACGTTTCTGACAGCCAGTGTGCCTGAGCAAATGCTGCGCAAAAGGCACCAAGCAGGGAACTGAGCTACCCCAGGACACCTGTGGATCCTGAGTAGATCCCTGCTCCCATGGAGCTCACTGTTGTGTGCACGCTTTGCCCTGTGTGACAGTGCATTCGTGTGTTTGTGTGTGTGTGTGTAGGGGGTGTTGGGAATTGGTGGGTGACATCACAACAGCTCTTGCAGGACAGTGGTGGTGGATACTACCATGGACTGAGCTCCACCTTCGGACCAGGCTCTGATTTAAGGGCTTCCCCTTGATAAACTTGTCCAGTTCTCTTGGTTGGCCATCTAAAAGGGGTAACCCCAACTCTCCCAGAGGCCACTCAGCTGAGAAGCAGTAGGACTGAGCTGGGACCTGGGCTCTTTTCAGTGGTCACATGACTGTGTCTTTCTGAATGGTACTGAGGCCATGGAGGAAACCGAGGACCTGCTGAAGTGGCCAGCATGGGGGACTCACAGAGTACCCACCCCACCTGCATCATGTTCTCCTAGGGACCAGAAGGAGAGCTGGTTAGGATCCCACCTCCCAGTCAAAGCCAGTGTGGCTCCCAGGATGTCACAGCTACTGAGGATCAGAGCTGCCACTAAGTGGAGCAAGTGCCAGTTCTGAGACACGAGAGACCATTCAGTCCCGTCCTTACCTTCAGCCCTTGGTAGTAAGACCCTGAAAGACCTCCATCCCCACATCTCTTAGTAACATTTCCTATTGGTTATGCTAGCCCATGAGTGGTCCCTGAAGTGGTCTGCCACACCAGAAGGGACAGCTCAACTAGAGGTCTGGACCCAGAAATGTCCCCACCATTTCTTCCCTGGCTTCTGCCTCCACAGGTCACTAAAGGAGCCAGCTGGTGATTAGACCTCTGCCTTTGTTTCCTTGGGGATTTCTGCCCGACTGGGAAGGAGAAACTCCGGCATTCTGGGCCTATGGAATCCCTCTTTCCACTCTTTGAAACTTCAGGGGCCTCATGAGGGTGACCACGTCCCAGAGACACGTGTCCATTCTAGAGGTGTGCTCACCCTGACCTCAGGCTCCTCTTTCATCAGGGGGGAGCATCAGAGGAGACCCTGCTGGCCCACTGACACTGTCTTTGGTGGCTCTGACAGCCTCACCTGGAAGTTGGTCTCACAGGCTCATTGCAGACACTGGAAAGGGAGGGTGACTGTCTCTCCACTGACACTAGAGAGCTGTGGAGGCACGGGGAATCAGTTCAAGATTGGCCTTGGCTACATTTTGAGTTGGAGGCCAGCCTGGACTATATGAGATCTGGTCTCAAAAACCAAATAACCAAACCAAACAAACAAAAAGCACACCTGTACTGTAGCTTGAATTCTAATTGATCTTAATAATATAAACCCAGAGTAAGATATTAGGGGGTAAAAGCTGAAAGATGGGAGAAGCACAGCAGCCAGCCGCTAGTTCTTACCTCATTGAATCCTTGGACTGAGTGGATTATCCTGACTCTACAAGTGCTCAGTCTGAATGCCTTTCTACGAAACCTCAGACTGAATCTGAGCTCCTGTCTCCTCCCATTTTATATTCCTCTCTCCACCCAGCTGTATCACTTCCCATCTCCACCTCCCTAGTGCTGGGATTACAGGTGTGAGCCACCATCACCTGACTCTGTTTCTCTTTTAGACTGATTCAATTGTGTGTAGCCCAGGGTAGCCTTGAACTAACAGAGATCCTTCAGCCTCTGTCTCCCGAATGCTGGGATCAAAGGTGTGTGCCACCACTGCCTGGCCTCTAAATAGTGGTTTAGTTCCATACTCTGAACAAACAAAATACCACCACACTCTACCTTCTATTCCTGAGCTCAGACAATAGTGGCATCTGTTGCCCTGTTGCCTCCTGGCCCCTATCCCTTCTCTCTCTTGGACAGGTTGAAATCTCCAACAAATGGTCAAGTTCATGTCGAGGGCACATGTATTCTTGTGCCTCTGCCAGGCCTGGATCCCAGGGCTAGTGATGCAGGGGCTGGGATGTTTAGTATAAGCTGAGAATGGGGTCAGGCACATAGGGATGGGGCTGGGTGTGGGCTGACCTAGAGGTCAAAAATACAGGGAGAACAAGGGCTATCCAACCCAGCAGTGGGCCTGGAGGCTTGGCAGTGGCCAGAGAACTTTTAACGGGGCTACAGTGAGGTGGTCAGAAAGAGAGGATGGTATTGGCAAGTTCTGTTCCCACTCCTCTCCTGTTTTGTGGAATACAATGCTTTGTGGGCCAACTGAGGTCACTTAGGTAAAAGCAACTAGTCAGGAATAAGCCCTCAGGAGTCCTGGTCAGTTATGCATAATCCTCCCTTCTGGATCAGCCGTGCCTCTGCCCCAGCCACTGTGGGTCCTGTGAGGCAGGAGCCTCCTGGAGCAGGAAGTCAAAGCCTGGGCAATATGATCAGGATGGCTGACCCTGTCTGCCCGTGGAAAGAAGCCTGTATCCAACCATGCTCTCATGAAGAGAGATAGGCCCTGGGACTCCATGTCTGTTTGTCCTTTCTATGTGACTTTGAACATTCTGAACCCCACTCGAAGTTTTTCCCTCATGATTGTGTCATCTCAGCCTCCCTGGAGCTGACAATGCTCCCTCTACAGCCTCTGTCCTCCAGGGGCATCCAGAGAGCCTTAGAATCGTGCTTGCCCATTTAGGAGTCAAAACTACCCCCTCCCAATGTGAGCCTGGACCACCCTCTCTGGGGCTCCAGACAAGAAAGTTCAACCTGTATGCTCCGAACAGCGAGCCTCCACTTTCCCACTCTGGGGGCCTTGACCTCTCCAACTAGCTGGGGCAGGGCTTCCTACCCACAGATCCATGAAGATGGGATTAGGAGGTTTTGGGTTAGGGTCGAGACCATTTCCAACCAGTGTCCAGGCAACTGATGCTGCTGATGGTGGCACTCTCTCTGATTTGCTTCATGAGACTGGGCTGCCGTTTCTCAACTGATGTGGACCACAGGCCTTGACTCTATTGCTTAGAACAGCAAGAACAGCCACTCCTGTTCCAAAGAAGTCCCGTCTTCATGCACAGTGCCGTGCAGTGGGAGACAGACAGGAATGCAGATGAAGCTGGAAGGGATGGGAAGAAGCCAGGCTTGTCAGTATGACGGTTCTCAACCTGCGGGTCGAGACCCTTGCGGGAGGGGATCAAATGACCCTTTCACCAGGGTCTCCTAAGACCACCGGGAAACATAGGTATTTACGTTACAATTCCTAACAGTAGCAAACCTTGCAGCTATGAAGTAGTAACAAAAGTAATTTTATAGTTGGAGTCACCACATTATGGGGAACTGTATTAAAGGGTCACAGCATTAGGAAGGTTGAGAACCACTGGTATAATAGGATGGCTAGGCACCCAGTGGGCTGTACAGGATGCTCAGACTCTGCCTTGTCTGTGTGGCCCTGGGCAAGTTCTGAGCCTTTGACTCGGTCCTTTCACCACCTGAGTGGCTGAGCATCTATGCAGTTTCCTCTCAGAGGAGGAGGGCTTAGGAATTCACTCTGCAGGGGCAATGTTTAGGGTTGGTGAGGAACCAGTTCTGTATGGACACAAAGTTGTATGCAAGGACAAAGACCCTGTGAGAAAAGGGTTGGTTTTCTGGGGCACCCGTGGGAGGGGTTGGGAAAGGCCACAGTGGTTGGAGAAACCAGAGGAGGTCAGAGGCTCAGGGGGTGCCCAGCGCCTAGCATGGAACTCACTGTCGCAGTCCAGATGATAAACCAAGGCCAGTAGGCATTGGTGTGGGTGTGGGTAAAGTTGCCATCTAATGTGCCTCTTCAGTCCCCTGTGTGTAGTGGTACAGGGCTGGCTTGTAAGGAGCCAGGAGGAGGCGGCCATGGAAGGGCTGGCACCCCATCACCAGGCTGGCCTTGAGCCAAGCTCATAAACCTAGTCTGGAACTCAGGCCAATTCGAATAGCAGGAGAAGTGCCTCCCCACTGTTCCAGAAACTTCTTAATCCACCAGGGCCTAGAAGGGAGAAGCAGAGATGCCCAGAGGAGAGCTTTTGAGGGATGCTATTTTGCATCTTAATTGCATGCTAAACAGGCCCGTGGGCAGGGCCAGCTGCAGAACATTAGTAGCCACCAAACTGCGGTGACTCAGGCCATGGGGCCTTAAAATATTCATGTTCCTCTGCCTGTGGAATTCAGAGCCTGTGAGGGAGGATACAGTGCTAGGAAGTAGAGCTAAGGACCTGTTGGAAGCAGCCAGATGGAAGGTGGAAAAGACAGACAGAGGTCCTGAGGCCTCACTCTGTTCCCTGGCTCCATGCCATCTCTGTGTGAATTCTACCATCTTCCTGGAAGGGCTTTGCTGCTGGGGCCAGAGCCTGCTGCCTGGGGCTCCTGTTCCTTCTGGGTCCACATGAGAACAGAATCTCATTTCTCGTTAGCACACAGGAGTGTGGGAGTCCTAGATGGGATGAGTGGGGACACAGTGGCAGAGCAATCTGGAAGGTAGTGGGGTTGTGCTGGATCCATCCCTGTCGGCCAGTTCTTGGAAGCTCTCTGTCCTTTTGAAGAAACAGTTGGGCTATGTGCCCACTGCCCAGAGCATCATTAGGCTTACTGGAGGGGGCTCTTACCCCACACAGGCCCGGTACCAACTTCTGGGTGTTCCGGGCAGTAAGTAGTAACAGTTATCAGCATCCTCTATGGGACACAGGCCCCTCTGTGCCCAGAGGAAGCTGGCTGAGGACCCCTATGCTCCAGGACAGAAAGGACTGGGACTGAGGATGAGAGCCTGGGAAGTGGGGTATGTGGTCTCCTCCTTTCTACAGATGACATATGGGGGGTGCAGTGGAGGACTTAACTGATGGGTGGGTGACTTGGGTCCGGGGACTTTATCACAGGTGTGAGAGTGTTGATGCTGTTTCCAGCTGGGCTGTTTGCACTGCCTGCTGAGCTGGCTGGCTGGGGATGACTAAGCAGAGGTGCCCGGGAGAGCTCTTGGGAAGGCAGACCTTGGGAAGAACTTCCTGAAGAAATACCTGAGGACTGAGGCAGAGAGGACAGCCACAGGAGGAGTGAGCCAGGACATGCTGCTCCTCCCACATGGAGGAACTGGGAAAGGAGCTAGGAGTAGGGGTAGGGCAGTTCTGCTCTGCTCAGATATGCAGCTGAGCAGAGGCTGGGGTGGCAGAGGGGCCCAAGATGGCTCTAGAAGCCTTAAGAAGCCCTGATGAGGACAGGAGTCAGTGGTTGGATGGCGTATTAGTGACTAAGGGCTTGGAATGGGGCGGGGCTGGGGGAAGTGATGTGGGACAATTCTATATTCTGTCAATTATATTTTAAATAAACGCTGATTGGCCGGTAGCCAGGCAGGAAGTAGAGGCGGGGCAAGGAGAACAAGAGTATTCTGGGAAGAAGGAAGCTCTTTCCTGCAGTCCTTCCAGACACCGAAGAAGCAGGATGTGACCTGCCCCACTAAAAAGGTACTGAGTCATGTGGCTAACATAGATAAGAACAATGGGTTAATATAAGTTACAAGAGTTAATAAGAAGACTGAGCAAATGGGCCAAACAGTTTATCATTAATATAGACCTCTCTGTGTGATTTATTTGGGGCTTAATGGCTGTGGGAACTGGGCAGGTCAGAAACCCCAACAAGCAGGCCCCATGTTACAGGGGAGTCCGGCTTCTTCACAAAGGCCATGGCCTTCATCTCTCTGCCTTCCTCCTTGTCTCATTTTCATTGTTTTTTGTAAGTTGCCATCTTTTCCAGGCAAAGAATAATGCCATGCATCCATCCATAGTGGTCTAGATGGCACTTGAATCCCTGGATTCTACTGGCTCTTACTAAGAGCAACTGAAGCCTCAGAATCCAACGAAGCCCCAGCCTGGAGTAGGAGCAGACAGACACAGTGTGAGGCAGAGGGCAGAGACTTGGAGCACCCCTCTTCCATAGCTTCTTCTCTGTTCTCCCCAGAAGTGAGTCAGGGTACTTAGTGTACAAGGAGGAGGTCTCGGACAGGTTACATAAGCTTTGCTTCTGCTCTGGGTCCCTTCACTGCTCATCGTGTGACGTAGGCAGGCACGGTGACATTTGGTTCCCTCACCCACAGACTGTGAGTAATGGTCTTCCTGGTTACCTGATGTTCTAGAGCAAACAGCTAAAAATCGCACACAGTGGTTATCTCAGTTCTCATGGACTGGGGTTCGGGCCCAGCTCAGGCAAGCCCCCTGCTGGACTCTCACAGAGCTGCTGCCTCAGCAGAAGGTGACACTGGAGAAGAGTTTGCAGGATTCAACTTTTCACAGGCTGTGAGGTGGGCCTCAGGTCCCTGCTGCATCTGCCAGGACTGCCCTCAGCTTTTGGAGACAGGGGCCTCTCTAGTCAGCTCTATCAGAACAAGAGCAGGAAGAGTCAGTGAGAGAAATGGGGGAGGGGAGAGGGAGAAGAAGAGAGAGAGAGAGAGAGGAGACAGAGAGAGAGAAGAGACAGAGAGAGAAGAGACAGAGAGAGACAGAGAGAGAGAAGAGACAGAGAGAGAGAGAGAGGAGAGAGAGAGAGAGACTCACATGTACACATGTAAGTAGGACAGACACTGTAGCCTCTTATAATCTAGTTGTGGAATGACAGGCAGTCTCCTTTGCCCTCTTCTCATCATTAGATACAAGCCATTATGCCCACAGGCACTCCGAGGGCCCAGGAGAGGACCAAGGGACATGAGAATCCCTGGCAGCTGGAATGTAATGCTATTGGTTTTGTAGGAACCGCTTTGAGCCGGTCTGAAACGGCTTGACCCGGTCTGAACCGGTTTGAACTGGTCCGAACCGGCTTGAACCGGTCTGAACCGCTTCGAGCTGGTCTGAACCGGCTCGAACCGGTCTGAACCGGTTTGAGGTGGTCCGAGCCGGCCAGAACCAGGCGGGACTGGTCTGAACCGGATTGAACCGGTTTGAACTGGTCTGAACCGGTTTGAGCTGGTCCGAACCGGTTTGAACCGGTCCGAACCGGCCTGCCGGTCTGAACCGGCTTGAACCGGTCTGAACCGGTTTGAGCTGGTCCGAACCTGTTTGAGCTGGTCTGAACCGGTCTGAACCGGCTTGAGCCGGTCTGAACCGGCTTGAACCGGTCTGAACCTGTTTGAGCTGGTCCGGACCGGTCTGAACTGGTTTGAGCCGGTCCGAACTGGTCTGAACCGGTTTTGAGCCGGTCTGAACCGGTCTGAACCGCTTTGAGCCGGTCTGAACCAGTCTAAACCGGCTTGGACCGGTCTGAACCGGTTTGAGCTGGTCCGAAACGGTCTGAACCGGTCTGAGCTGGTCTGAACCGGCTTGAACCGGTCTAAACCGGTTTGAACCGGTCTGAACCGGTTTGAGCTGGTCTGAACCGGTTTGAGCCGGTCTGAACCGGCCTGAACCGGCCTGAACCGGTTTGAACTGGTCCGGACCGGTCCGAACCGGTCTGAGCCGGTCTGAACCGGTTTGAACCGGTTTGAACCGGTTTGAACCAGTTTGAGCTGGTCTGAACCGGTCTGAACCGGCTTGAACCGGTCTGACCGGTCTGAACCGGCTTGAACCGGTTTGAGCTGGTCCGAGCCGGCCTGAACCGGTCTGAACCAGGCGGGACTGGTCTGAACCGGATTGAGCCGGTCTGAACCGGTTTGAACTGGTCTGAACCGGTCTGAACCGGCTTGAACCGGTCTGAACCGGCTTTAACCGGTTTGAGCTGGTCCGAACCGGTCTGAACCGGTTTGAGCCGGCCCGAAGCGGTCTGAACCGGTTTTGAGCCGGTCTGAACCGGTCTGAACCGGCTTGGACCGGTCTGAACCGGTTTGAGCTGGTCCGAACCGGTTTGAACCGGTCTGAACCGGCTTGAACCGGTCTGAACCGGCTTGAACCGGTCTGAACCGGTCTGAACCGGTCTGAGCCGGTCCGGACCGGTCTGAACCAGTCCGAACCGGGTCGAGCTGGTCTGAACCGGTCTGAACCAGCTTGAACCGGCCTGAACCGGTCTGAACCGGTTTGAGCTGGTCCGGACCGGTCCGAACCGGTTTGAACTGGTCCGAACCGGTCTGAACCGGTTTGAGCCGGTCCGAACCGGTCTGAGCCGGCCTCAACCGGTTTGAACCGGTTTGAACCGGTCTGAACCGGTTTGAGCTGGTCTGAACCGGCTTGAACCGGTCTAAACCGGTTTGAACCGGTCTGAACCGGTTTGAGCCGGTCTGAACCGGTTTGAGCCGGTCCGAACCGGTTTGAGCCGGTCCGAACCGATTTGAACCGGTCTGAACTGGCTTGAACCGGTTTGAGCCGGTCTGAACCGGTCTGAGCCGGTCTCAACCGGTTTGAACCGGCCTGAACCGGTTTGAACCGGCTTGAGCTGGTCTGAACTGGCCTAAACCGGCCTGAACCGGTTTGAGCTGGTCTGAACCGGCTTGAACCGGTTTGAGCCGGTTCGAGCCGGTCCGAACCGGTCTGAGCCGGTCTCAACCGGTTTGAACCGGCCTGAACCGGTTTGAGCTGGTCTGAACCGGCCTAAACCGGTTTGAACCGGTCTGAACCGGTTTGAGCTGGTCTGAACCGGTTTGAGCCGGTCCGAACCGGTCTGAGCCGGTCTCAACCGGTTTGAACCGGTCTGAACTGGCTTGAACCGGTTTGAGCCGGTCTGAACCGGTCTGAGCCGGTCTCAACCGGTTTGAACCGGCCTGAACCGGTTGAACCGGTTTGAACCGGTTTGAGCTGGTCTGAACTGGCCTAAACCGGTCTGAACCGGTTTGAGCTGGTCTGAACCGGCTTGAACCGGTTTGAGCCGGTTTGAGCCGGTCCGAACCGGTCTGAGCCGGTCTCAACCGGTTTGAACCGGTCTGAACCGGTTTGAGCTGGTCTGAACCGGCCTAAACCGGTTTGAGCTGGTCTGAACCGGTTTGAGCCGGTCCGAACCGGTCTGAGCCGGTCTCAAACGGTTTGAACCGGTCTGAACTGGCTTGAACCGGTTTGAGCCGGTCTGAACCGGTCTAAGCCGGTCCGAACCGGTCTGAGCCGGTCTGAACCGGTTTGAGCCGGTCTGAACCGGTTTGAACCGGCCTGAACCGGTTTGAGCCGGTCTGAACCGGCTTGAACCGGTCTAAACCGGTTTGAACCAGTCTGAGCTGGTCTGAACCGGCTCGAACCGGTTTGAGCCGGTCTGAACCGGTTTGAGCCGGTCCGAGCCGGTCCGAACCGGTCTGTGCCGGTCTCAACCGGTCTGAACCGGTTTGAGCTGGTCTGAACTGGCCTAAACCGGTTTGAACCGGTCTGAACCGGTTTGAGCTGGTCTGAACCGGTTTGAGCCGGTCCGAACCGGTCTGAGCCGGTCTCAACCGGTTTGAGCCGGTCTGAACTGGCTTGAACCGGTTTGAGCCGGTCTGAACCGGTCTAAGCCGGTCCGAACCGGTCTGAGCCGGTCTGAACCGGTTTGAGCCGGTCTGAACCGGTTTGAACCGGCCTGAACCGGTTTGAGCCGGTCTGAACCGGCTTGAACCGGTCTAAACCGGTTTGAACCAGTCTGAGCTGGTCTGAACCGGCTCGAACCGGTTCGAGCCGGTCTGAACCGGTTTGAGCCGGTCCGAGCCGGTCTGAGCCGGTCTGAACCGGTTTGAACCGGTTTGAGCTGGTCTGAACCGGCTTGAACCGGTCTAAACCGGTTTGAACCAGTCTGAACCGGTTTGAGCCGGTCTGAACCGGTTTGAACCGGTCTGAACCGGTTTGAGCTGGTCTGAACCGGTTTGAGCCGGTCCGAACCGGTCTGAACCGATTTGAACCGGTCTGAACTGGCAGGAACCGGTTTGAGCCAGTCTGAACCGGTCTGTGCCAGTCTCAACCGGTCTGAACCGGTTTGAGCTGGTCTGAACTGGCCTAAACCGGTTTGAACCGGTCTGAACCGGTTTGAGCTGGTCTGAACCGGCTTGAACCGGTTTGAGCCGGTCTGAACCGGTCTGAGCCGGTCTCAACTGGTTTGAACCGGCCTGAACCGGTTTGAACCGGTTTGAGCTGGTCTGAACTGGCCTAAACCGGTCTGAACCGGTTTGAGCTGGTCTGAACCGGCTTGAGCCGGTTTGAGCCGGTCAGAACCGGTCTGAGCCGGTCTCAACCGGTTTGAACCGGTCTGAACCGGTTTGAGCTGGTCTGAACCGGCCTAAACCGGTTTGAACCGGTCTGAACCGGTTTGAGCTGGTCTGAACCGGTTTGAGCCGGTCCGAACCGGTCTGAGCCGGTCTCAACCGGTTTGAACCGGTCTGAACTGGCTTGAACCGGTTTGAGCCGGTCTGAACCGGTCTGAGCCGGTCCGAACCGGTCTGAGCCGGTCTGAACCGGTTTGAGCCGGCCTGAACCGGTTTGAACCGGCCTGAACCGGTTTGAGCCGGTCTGAACCGGCTTGAACCGGTCTAAACCGGTTTGAACCGGTCTGAGCTGGTCCGAACCGGATCGAACCGGTTTGAGCCGGCCCGAACCGGTCTGAACCGGTTTGAACCGGTCTGAACCGGTTTGAGCTGGCCCGAACCGGTTTGAACCGGTCTGAGCTGGTCTGAACCGGCTTGAACCGGTCTGAACCGGTTTGAGCCGGTCCGGACCGGTCTGAACCAGTCCGAACCGGGTCGAGCTGGTCTGAACCGGTCTGAACCAGCTTGAACCGGTCTGAACCGGTCTGAACCGGTCTGAACCGGTCTGAACCGGTCTGAACCGGTCTGAACCGGTTTGAGCTGGTCCGGACCGGTCTGAACCGGTTTGAACTGGTCCGAACCGGTCTGAACCGGTCCGAACCGGTCTGAACCGGTTTGAGCTGGCTTGAACCGGTTTGAGCCGGTCTGAACCGGTCTGAGCCGGTCTCAACCGGTTTGAACCGGCCTGAACCGGTTTGAACCGGTTTGAGCTGGTCTGAACTGTCCTAAACCGGTCTGAACCGGTTTGAGCTGGTCTGAACCGGCTTGAACCGGTTTGAGCCGGTCTGAACCGGTTTGAGCCGGTCCGAACCGGTCTGAGCCGGCCTCAACCGGTTTGAACCGGTCTGAACCGGTTTGAACCGGCCTGAACCGGTTTGAGCCGGTCCGAACCGATTTGAACCGGTCTGAACCGGTCCGGACAGGTCTGAACCAGTCCGAACCGGGTCGAGCTGGTCTGAACCGGTCTGAACCAGCTTGAACCTGTCTGAACCGGTCTGAACCGGTTTGAGCTGGTCCGGACCGGTCCGAACCGGTCTGAACTCGTCCGAACCGGTCTGAACCGGTTTGAGCCGGTCCGAACCGGTCTGAGCCGGTCTCAACCGGTCTGAACCGGTCTGAACCGGTTTGAGCAGGTCTCAACCGGTTTGAACCGGTCTCAACCGGTTTGAACCGGCCTGAACCGGTTTGAACCGGTTTGAGCTGGTCCGGACCGGTCCGAACCGGTCTGAACTCGTCCGAACCGGTCTGAACCGGTTTGAGCAGGTCTGAACCGGTCAGAACCGGTTTCAGCCGGTCTGAACCGGTTTGAGCCGGTCCGAGCCGGTCCGAACCGGTCTGAGCCGGTCTCAACCGGTCTGAACCGGTTTGAACCGGTTTGAGCTGGTCTGAACCGGCTTGAACCGGTCTAAACCGGTTTGAACCAGTCTGAACCGGTTTGAGCCGGTCTGAACCGGTTTGAACCGGTCTGAACCGGTTTGAGCTGGTCTGAACCGGTTTGAGCCGGTCCGAACCGGTCTGAACCGATTTGAACCGGTCTGAACTGGCAGGAACCGGTTTGAGCCGGTCTGAACCGGTCTGAGCCGGTCTCAACCGGTTTGAACCGGCCTGAACCGGTTTGAACCGGTTTGAGTTGGTCTGAACCGGCTTGAACCGGTCTAAACCGGTTTGAACCGGTCTGAGCTGGTCTGAACCGGTTTGAACCGGTCTGAGCTGGTCTGAACCGGCTTGAACCGGTCTAAACCGGTTTGAACCGGTCTGAACCGGTTTGAGCTGGTCTGAACCGGTTTGAGCCGGCCCGAACCGGTCTGAACCGGTTTGAACCGGTCTGAACCGGCTTGAGCCGGTCCGAACCGGTTTGAACCGGTCTGAACCGGCTTGAACCGGTCCGAACCGGTCCGGACCGGTCTGAACCAGTCCGAACCGGGTCGAGCTGGTCTGAACCGGTCTGAACCAGCTTGAACCGGTCTGAACCGGTCTGAACCGGTCTGAACCGGTTTGAGCTGGTCCGGACCGGTCTGAACCGGTTTGAACTGGTCCGAACCGGTCTGAACCGGTCTGAGCCGGTCCGAACCGGTCTGAGCCGGTCTCAACCGGTCTGAACCGGTCTGAACCGGTTTGAGCCGGTCTGAACCGGTTTGAGCCGGTCCGAGCCGGTCCGAACCGGTCTGAGCCGGCCTCAACCGGTTTGAACCGGTCTGAACCGGTTTGAACCGGTTTGAGCTGGTCTGAACCGGCTTGAACCGGCCTGAACCGGTTTGACCGGTCTGAACCGGCTTGAACCGGTTTGAGCTGGTCCGAGCCGGCCTGAACCAGGCGGGACCGGTCTGAACCGGATTGAGCCGGTCTGAACCGGTTTGAACCGGTCCGAACCGGTCTGAACCGGTTTGAGCCGGTCTGAACCGGTTTGAACCGCTCTGAACCGGTCTGAACCGGTTTGAACCGGTCTGAACCGGTCAGACCAGCTCAAACCGGTTCAGACCGGTTCAAACCGGTTTAGACCGGCTCAAGCCGGTTCAGACCGGCTCAAACCGGTTCAGTCCGGTTCACACCGGTTGAGACCAGCTCAGACCGGTTCGGACCGGCTCAAACCGGTTCAGACCGGCTCAAAATCGGTTGAGACCGGCTCAGACCAGTTCGGACCGGCTCAAACCGGTTCAGACCAGCTCAAACCGGTTCAGACCAGCTCAAACCGGTTCAGACCGGTTCAAACCGGTTCAGACCGGTTCAAGCCGGTTCAGACCGGTTCAGACCGGCTCAAACCGGTTCAGACCGGTTCAAGCCGGTTCAGACCGGTTCAGATCAGCTCAAACCGGTTCGGACCAGCTCAAACCGGTTCAGACCTGTTCGAGCCCGTTCAGACCAGTTCAAACCGGTTCAAGCCGGTTCAGACCAGCTCAAACCGGTTCAGACCGGTTCAAGCCGGTTCAGACCGGTTCAGACCGGTTCAGACCGGCTCAGACCGGTTCGGACCGGTCCGGACCAGTTCAAACCGGTCCAAACCGGTTCAGACCGGCTCAAACCGGTTCAGACCAGCTCAAACCGGTTCAGACCGGTTCAAACCGGTTTAGACCGGTTCAAGCCGGTTCAGACCAGCTCAGACCGGTTCAAACCAGTTCGGACCGGCTCAAACCGGTTCAGACCGGTTCAAGCCGGTTCAGACCAGCTCAAACAGGTTCGGACCGGTTCAGACCGGTCCGGACCAGTTCAAACCGGTTCAGACCGGTTCAAGCCGGTTAAGACCGGTTCAGACCAGCTCAGACCGGTTCGGACCAGCTCAAACCGGTTCAGACCGGTTCAAGCCGGTTCAGACCAGCTCAAACCGGTTCAGAGCGGTTCGGACCAGTTCAAACCGGTTCAGACCGGTTCAAGCCGTTTCAGACCAGCTTGAAACGGTTCGGACCAGCTCAAACCGGTTCAGACCGGTTTAAGCCGGTTCAGACCAGCTCAAACCGGTTCAGAGCGGTTCGGACCAGGTCAAACCGGTTCAGACTGGTTCAAGCCGGTTCAGACCAGCTCGAAACGGTTCAGACCGGTTCAAACCGGTTCAGACCGGTTCAGACCAGTTCGGACCAGTTCAAACAGGTTCAGACACACACACACACACACACACTATCTGGGAAGAAAGATTGTGATGTTTACCTCTCTGGGAAAGAAACAGCTGTGACTGGTGTTTCAGGATTGACACAGCTCTTTTATGTCCTTTTTGACAGTTCCAGCTTGTTCCTGACAGCTACAAGAAAAATTGGGGGAGGGAGTCACGTGATGCCTTCCTACACGAAGTGCATGGCTCACTTTAAAGATGAGGAGATTATGATTCAGGGTAGCTAGGGCCCTGGTCCAAGGTCACAAAAAATGTGGAACCTGGATGTGAGAGACTGCACTATCTTTGTCATTCATCCATCCACTCCTCAGAGACATAGATTTCAGTCTCTGTGAGGGGCCACCTTCTGAATCTGGGCACTGGGTCCAATGAGCAAACCCTTAGATCAAGCCCTAAAGACCTTTAACGTCCTTTTTCTCCAGGACATTAAAGGATCATCTCTAAATTACAGTTTACTTTACTGTAATTTACTTTACTGTCTCCCCTCCCCTTCCTGCTTCTACTGCTAGGCAGGAGCTGTACTTTGGGAAGGTTCTTAAGTGGAAGGTGACAGAAATGACCCAGGATTCCAGGAGAGAAGGAGCTGATGAGGTACAATAGTTGGGCAGTAGGGGGCTAAACATGAGCTGCCGTGGAAAATGGGGACCAAAGTTTATAGGCCCAGATAGAGCTTGACCTTTCCCCTGGGGCTTTTCTCTACCTGGCTAGAACCTAGGCCCTACCCCTCCGTGACCCTTCAGGAGTTAAACCCAGGCTGCTGCCTTCCTGCCCAGTGAGCCAGGTGGCGGGACTGTGCTTGATGGTAATTTGCAAGAGTTTAGTCAACTAAAAATACGTAAGGAGATGGAAATATGAAAATGCCCTAGGAGTTTGTCCAAGTGATATATTGTAGCTCAGCCAGCTGTTAACTCCACCGCAGGAGACACGGCAGAAAGAATTGCAACCAGCCTTGCATTTGGGGTCTAAACCTCTGCACTGGGGAAGTTGAAGGAGTCAGCCGTGTCTCCAGGAATACCCCCATACTGCACTGCCCCCCATGCTGCACTGCCCAGGAAATCCTTCAGCTCAGGACATTCATGTTCCAGGCTCTCTGCTAGGTACTGGACATGGGTCACCGAGTCTCCATGCTAGAACGTGAGTACAGTCCATGAGTACTCGAGTCTGAGAAGGAGACTTACTGGGAAGACAAGAAGGCATTAGTGGGGCTCAGAGACGAGAGAGAGAGAGAGAGAGAGAGAGAGAGAGAGAGAGAGAGAGAGAGAAGGAAGAGGAGGAGGAGGAGGAGTGGCTTGAAGAGGAGAGCCAGCTTAGGGTGTTCTAGATTTCTAGATGAACAATTGGTGCCTTAACTAATTCTGGGGGCCTTGTAAGGGCACCCATTTCTCTGCTCTCCCACATCCCATTCCATTTGTTAGCGTTGTGCTTTTGGGGAAATGACCTAATCATTCTGAGCTTCAAATGCCTCACCCACAAAGGGAGACTAACCCTCTCTGCCACAGGATTCTGTGAGGTAAAGTGCCTCGAAGCTCCTTAGCAGCTGTAAAAATGTTCAGTGCCCGTGAAATGTTATGACTGCAATAGGAACAAGCTGCAACTATTCCCTTTTTCTTCCCTACATCAAATTAGGATCAAACGTCTTCGTATTCAAGAGCACCCCACTTGTGGTTTGCTATTCACGGCCAAACATGGGAAGACTGTGGCCCTGGTGGAAAGGAGCTGAAATACTTGAATAGCAATTGATTGATGCTTCAAGGTGTTAGCAGGAAGTAGACAGGGTGTATCTTGCAGGTTGTGTGTAAATGAATGAGTTTATCTGAGGAGACTCAGAAGTCACTGCAGAGGGCCTGGCCATGGCAGGTGTCCAGGGTTTGAATGAGAATGGCTCCCACAGGCACTTATGTTTGAATATGTGGTCTCCTGTTGGTGGAGTTGTCAGGGAAAGGTTAGGAGGTGTGGTTGTGTTGGAGGAGGTGTGTTCTTGGCAGCAGGATTTGAGGTTTCCAACGGCTCATGCCATTCTCCATGGGCTTTCTGCTTCCAGTTATGGCTCGAGATGTGAGCTCTCAGCAGCTGCTCCAGACGCCTGCCACCGACTGTCTTGATTCCACTACAGTGAACTCTGATCCTCTGAAACTGTACACTTCAAATAAACTTTTTAAAAATACGTTTTCTTGGGCATGGTGTCTTATCACAGTAACGGGAAGTAACGAATACAGAGGGCTTCAGGATCCTCTTGCTTTTTGCTTCCTCAAGGACCACCATGCATTCCCAGTCAGAGGGACTTTGGTTCTGACTCTGATATTCCAGAACAGAAATCCAGTCTAGAGAAGGACCCTGGCTCTTGGCCCTGTTCCTCCCGGTGCCTCCCTCCGTGTAGGCGGCCCTTGCAGTGCATTCTTCCTGTGTGGGACCTTGCCTCGTCCAGGTGCCTGGAAACTGGACTTGATGTGCTCAGGAGGAGCTGCCTCAGCCTGCAGTCCCCAAATGGCTTTTGTCCTGGAGACCTTCACTGCATTTCCTTCTATGAGGGGGTCCTGGGACTGTGGGGCATTCATCTGTTTTTTTTTTTCTTCAAGTTTCAGCAAAAGAATGAAGTTGCTTGAGAACTGTGTCCACTCTGGTGGGTCTCATTTGCTGTACATCTTCTACTAAGGTCCCCACGGAGGAGTAGGCGCCTGGCCCAAGCCATCCCTCCAGTCCACCCCATCATTGCTGATGGATCACCACCACCAGGGTATGACAAATAGGGATAAACGGCTGTTCTCAGATGCATCCTGTTCTCCATAGATGCACAATGGGAGCAGATTCCTTCCTCCTCGTGGCATGCCCCCAAGCCTGGCTCTCCATTTTGGTACCCTATCACCCTAAAGTTTCTAGAGAATACTGGTGCCTGTTCCACTCCGGGTTGACAGAATCAGAATTTCAGAGGAGCGTAGGTAGGTAAAGCTCCTCAGGCAATTCTAAGAAGTGTTGAGGACCGTGAGTTCTTGCTTCAGAGAAAGGATGCCGCTCAGCTTTGCATCCTCAGCCACCCCAGTTCTTGAATTTTCCCCTCGTGAGGTTCAGTTTTCCAGCTTCTCTTCATTCTTGTCATTGTGCATTTTGCATCCCAGCTGGTCAGCATCTCTTGAGAAATATGACTTCCCCGCTTAACTGGGCTGATAGAGCAGAAAGACCAGTCCTCCCTTGCTAGGATGTTATACCTCTAGTAATATGATTACAAATCAAATAAGCCTTTCTATTCGCAGCTCTCATACCAGCCAGCCTGTTCCGTCCAGTAACACCTCCACTTTCTTCCTTTGCTGCCAGTAGCCTATGAAGCTCCATTTAAGTAGATTGAAAAGTTACTTCAATGGACACATTCATTAAGTTCCAGCTGGACTCTGCAAGGTTCTGCAGGGTTCTGCTCTATCACTGACTTCTGTCTCAACAGGTCTATTCTGAGGCTACCCGCTCCTATCATCCCTGCTTTGGGATGTTTATAACAGGCATCTAACTCCCAACCATTGACACCGGCTCCTCTTAAATGTAAATATCAGATTCCATTAAAGAGCATTAGCATGGGGGCACCTGTAATTAATTTTCTTGGGAGAATGAATCCTTCCGAAGTCATGCAACAGAGCAGGGCCTCACACATGACTCAGTTCATTTATTCTAATTGATTTATGTAAGAATCGTGGGGGCATTGGGACTTGCACCCACTGACCAAGGGTGGGGGTACCATATGGGGCCCTGGAGTCGGAGAAGGCAGCAAGATGGATAGCTGGAGCTGAGGCCAGCGGGCGCTGATCACAAACAACATAATGGGCCAGCCTTGGAGGTGGGCTGGCCCTGGAAGCTTTTAGAGGCTCTCAGCAGCCCTTGTAGTGCACCCAGATTACACACTGAGCTATTTCACATCATTAAATCCTCCTATCTCATCCCTGGGTACCACACATGCTCTCAGCATCAGCCTGGGCTTCAAAGCAACTGCTCTGCCAAAGCAGGTGTAGCCACTGCAGCAAGCTGACCCCGGGATGCTGCGTCGCATTTGGCAGCTGTTTGTTTGCTTGCCAACCTCACAGCCATGAGAGGACTCACATCTGCTTAGCCTATCTGTTTGGGTTGCTGCTGTTGTTGGACCGGAGGTTGGGGTTGGGTGTCACTGGTCAGAGACTCCAGTGCCATAGTCTCCCTCCTTCTCCTCTGGCCTCAAAACCACACTTCCTCATCTGCCTGCCATTCCTGGACATTTTGGAATGGTGCCCGCTGTGCTGGATCAGACCAGGGGACCAACCCTGTGTCTGTTCTTCTCTTGAAGCAGGAACTAGGCATGAACAAAGCAAAGCAGATATCAGCCACAGGATCTGGGTCTGTGACACTGTTTCTGGCCTCTTGGGTATCTGATTTCTGCTTATTCCTGCAGGCCAATGATGGTCCTCTCTAGGGTCTTTTTTTTTTTTCTTGCAACAGGATATCTCATGTAGCCTGGGTTGGCTTTGAAGTTACTATGTAGCTAAGGATGACCTAGAACTTCTGGTCCTCCTGCCTCATCTTCCTAAGTGCTGGGATGTGACACTGGGAGTAACCTAGGGTTTTGTGGGCTAGCCAGACACTCAGCCGACTGAGTCATATCTCCTCCTCTCATCTGCTCATCTCCCGAATTCCAGTCTGAAACCCTGTCTGATACCCATGCTTTTCCCTCCCAACTCCCACCATTTGGCACCTGTACCTCACCTCCTCTGCCTCCAAGCTCTAGCCCAGCCAGGTCTCCATTTTTCCAGCCTTCATCATGCCCACCTCCTCCCTGAACATCTCTGTGGCTGGTTGGAACTGGCTGGAGTCAGGCCTGAAGTTTGTAAACAGACCCCTGTTTCATTCCCTCAGTAGTATGCTGCTGATACCCACCCCCCCACACACACACACAGACACACACACACACTCACAGGTTTCCTGAGTGCCCCACCAGGACCTGCTGGGAACAGTCTCCATCTGTTCTACTCATCCCATCTGGCCAGAGTACTTATGCGCCTAGTCCCAATCCAGCCCTTGCAAGCTGTGTGTCTGTCCTCAGGGCTGAATCCCATTCCCTGTGTCCCTGGCAAAAGATTATGAACCAAGGAAGTCATGATGTTTCCCATCTCCCAGGTGTGGCAACCTTTTGGGTGGTGCACTAAGGATGCCACTCTGGGAACCTGGAAATACCACATTCTGTTTTTGCCTCTCCCTCTTCTGTCTGCCATGGTCCTAATTTCCAGGAAGGCTACTGACTGGGGTATATCTTCAGGCTCCTTAGCTTGTACTTGTATTGCCTTGGGTAATTCCCTTTCTTCCTTTCTGTGAGTTTCTGATTCCTTATCTGAGATGAGGGGGTTTAGGATAATGATTCCCAGGGGTCATTTTACCTTTGAAATAAAATGGAAAACAAGAGGTCCTGAAGATAAGGGGGATTATTATGGTGGCCAAATCAAGCTATGCCTCCTCTTTCCTCTGCCCGAGGCTGCCACAGCATGCAGGGTTTGGTACTAGAGTCACAGAAAACTCTCAGCGCAAGGACCCTGGGCTCTCACCTTTGGAAAACGGTGCAATTTAATGGTAATGCAATTACAGATGTGCTGAGATTGAAACGGCCCATCTTATCTCAAACTCATCTTCCCTACCAAGTATCAGGGCAGGTGCTGATCCCTAATAGCTGCTGAAATGAATTCACCAGGCAGCTGGGGGCTCCTGTAGAGGAGAGCTGTGTGCAGAGAGAGGAGGGGAGAGGGAGGCAGCTGGAAGGAAGGAGGAAGGGAGCAGGGAGAGGAAGAAGGAGAGGGAGAGGGAGAGGGAGAGGAGGGAGGGAGGGAGGGAGAGAGAGAGAGAGAGGAATAGAGGTATCTTTATTTTTAAAATGTCACTAAATGGGATGATGGAGGAGGATGGAGGAATGAGGAAACTGGAAGGCAAAGAGGAGGAGAGAAAAAACAGGGAGAGAAGGAGGGAGTTAGTGAGAAGAGGGGAGGAAATAGAAAGGTGGGAGACAGTAGTGGGAGAGGAAAGGGGAAGGAGAAATAGGAGGAACAGATGGAAAAGATGAGGGGAGGTTGGAGACAGATGGAAGGGAAGAAGGAAAGAGATGAGGTGGCAGGGGTACTTAAGAGAGATGGAGAGAGTGGCAGGATAGTACAGGGGAGATAGCAAGAGAGGATGGGAAGCAAGGATGAAGGGAGAAGACGAAGGCAAAGGAGGAGAGGGATAGAGAGGAAGGAAGGTGACTTAGTGGGTAAAGAGCTTACTGTGCAAGCATATAGACCTAAGTTTGGGTCTTCTGAACCCACGTAAAAGCCAGGTGTTGTGTGTGTGTGTGCGTGCGCGTGCGTGCATGTGTGCGTGTGCATGTGTATGTGTATCTTATGTGATTCCAGTGATAGGAGGTAAAGATAGGAAGATTCCCCAGGTTCACTGGCCAGCTAGTCTAGTCAATGAGTGAGGACCAGTTCCTGTGAGGAGAGACATTGCATCATAAAATAAAGTGGAGGGCAATGAAGGAAGAAATTCCATGTCTACCCCTGACCTACTCATGTACACACACCACACATGTGCTGGGGGGGGTGGAGGAAGGGGAAGAATGAGAGGGGCAGGAAGGGAAAGACAGAGCCATCTATGGAGGGTAGAAGGGAGTGGGGGAAAGAAGAGGGAGGAAAGATGGAAAATGGGGTGGAGAAGGAGAAGGCAGGTAAAGAAGTCATACAAGGGATGCATAGTGGGTAGGAGCAAGGGCTGGTGGGAAGTGGGAAAAGGGACGCTGGGGAAAGGGAGAGGCAGAAGGGGGGGAAGGGGAGGGGGGAAAGAGTCAGGAAGGGGAGAGGGGAGGAGGAGAGAAGGGGCGGGAGAAAGTGAAGAAGAGGGAGAGAGAAATATTGAGGAAGAGATTTCATTTCTGAAATCTCGTCTTTTCAGGTGCACCCACTTGAGGGAGAGACCAAGAAGAGAAAAAGAAGAAACCTTGAACTGGGCAGTAACACAATGAGCTTTCTGGGATGAAGCAAGCGTGAGAGGAGGCGCTTGAAAAATCTGACTGAGAGCTAATAAGAAGTAGGGAGTCCTTGAGAGGGGAGAGGGAGGATACAAGGATCCAAGACCCAGAAATAGGCCCTTCTCCTGGCACCCCCGCCTCTGTAACTTCAGGTCGAAGGACAGAGGCCTGGAGCCTCAATCCTCCAGCAATAACCCCAGACAGCACCCTTCAGAGTCCCTGACTTCAGCACCACGGACAGCACATCCTGCTGGGGTCAGGGCCTCCGCCTTGCCCCGCCCTAGAAACAGCTCTTTGGGGCAGCAGGAATGCAAGCCTGAGAGCGGCTGAATAGATCAATTATTTTTCAGAACATGGTTTTGATCCCGATGTTACCTCTCAGGATCACTGAGTGGAAAGGGCTCGCGGAGAAAATGGCATTTTTTATCACCCTGGCAAAATGCTCCCGCGCTGATGAGATGAGGCACCCGGCGAGTGCGCGCGCACATGTGATACATAACTAACCAGAAGCATAATCTTCTAAATTGAAAGCCATAATGTTTGCTGTTGGAGCTAAATATTAACAGGGCGTTGTCTCCCCCAACGACCCTCGGGAGGCAGCTGGCTTAGCGGGAGGCTGGCGTCATATTCAAGCAACTTGATTAAATTCCTTTCCGCCATCAGAATTAAGAAATGAATAGTTTTATGAGAGTCATGCCACAGAGGACAGGAAAATGAAACGTTCAGGAGAGAGAGCAGGCGGGTTGCCTGCTCTGTGTTCCTAGAGGGAGTGCTGTCAATCTACCTGGAAGGGGTGGGCTCAGGACTGTGTGTAATCTGAGGGATAGGCAGCCTTGGCTCCTAGGGTCTTTCTAGTACATAGCTCCCCTCTGGCCATTGTATGACACACCACGGAGCCTCCTCAGGAGATCTCTGAATTGTTCACCGGAGAAGCAGCAAAATGTGCACCTCACTTCACTGGATTCAGATCCCCTTGCTGTCCCTTTCTAGCTGTGTGATCTTAGGCAAAGTAACTAAGCTCTCTGTGTCAAAGCTTTTCTATTTATGAAATAAATTTATTACAGGACTTAGAGTGTTAGTGTGGAGGATTTGTCAAGTCCCAAGACTCTTTTAACTCAGTAAATCATATATACACATGATACTGTTATCATTAGTGGTATAGTGAGGTCGGATTATATAAAATTGCTGTTTAGTAGGTAAAAACAAACCACACTGCCAGCAACTTAATGTTATATATGCACAAGCTCAATGCTGTTTGTGCAGCAAGATTTTGATCTGCTGTGGCACTCTCTCCCACCCATATGATTCTTCTGCTCTCAGAAAGGACAAAGGCATGGTTTCTCCATCTGTAAATTGGGTCTCACTACCACCTTAGAGGATTATTGAGCACATTACGAAAACTTAAAATTCCAATAAAGCTGACAGGGCAGGAAAGGTTAAAGGGTACAGTTGGAAATCAGCTCCCAAAATATACTTTATACTGGAAAAGAAACACTCACAGGACAATAGAGAGACAATGTAGGAATTTATTATTATTATTATTAGAAAAAAATTCCAGATAAAGTCAAGCAAGGTGGTGCATTCCTGTAACCCCAGCACTCATGAGCCTGAGGCAGGAGAACCTTGAGTTTTATGCCAACCTGGGCTCCTGGAGGGAGACTCAGTCACAAACAACATATATCCATACTCAGTCACGAACAACATATATCCATACCGACAGACAGATGAAGGTGATCTCTGGCTCAGCAAGTTTTCCCTTGGAAGAGGAACACACAAAGAACTAACCGGGAGGAGTTGCTTTAGGTTAGTTGTTGTGTTCCAGGTAGTGTTAAATCTGCCTAAAGCTCTCAAGAATCCTGTGAGGAGACAATCTGTAATCCCACCACTTGGGAGGTGGAGGCAGAAGGATCAAGAATTTAGGGTTATCTCGGGCTATATCGTGAATTTGAAGCCAGCCTGGGCTATGCGAGATCCTGTCTATAAATAAAATGAATGCAGTGTGGTGAGCCAGGAACCTTGCATTATAGATGAAGAAACTGAGGTCCCAGGAAGGTTGGCTGTTTTTTGAGAATCACACAGCTAGTGAGGTAGAGGAGGAGTTTAAGCTGCTGCCTCAACCTGGAGAAAGAGGTGGGGTTGAAGTGGGTGTTTGATGAGTGAGTCCTGACCATGCTCATCCTTCATTCTCCCCACCGTCCTCCCCACCATCCTCCCCACCGTCCTCCCCACGAGTCTCCACACAGGCCTGTCCTTCATCTTGTAAAGTCATAAAACACGAGACTGAGGCAAGAGCCCTGCTGAGTCTCGATTTTTACAAACTCTGTCCTAGGAAGAGCTGTTTTAAATGCCTGGCCTCACATTTCTGGGGCGGCTGCTCCTATAAATAAGAAGCTCGACATAGTAAATAGTCCAGAAAATAGTAGAAGGGCGTGGGCACGAGAAACTGAGTGAGCTGGTGGGAGGGAGAGTGAAGAAACATCTGCCGGAGACATCGTTTGTTCTAGAAAAGAGGCAGTCACAGGAGGACGGGAGCAAGCGCACGGAATTCTATTTTCTTCTTTCTTACACTGAGTCCATTTGAGGCCCAGAGAGAAGCATTAGAGAATTGTGCTCTGAGCATTAATGACCCAGTGAGCCTGACAGGGAGAATGGAGCCCATTTCTCACAAGAGGGTGGGCAAGTCAGAAGAGGACAGGGGCCTTGTCGAGCTTCTGCTTAGGGGGACACGATGGGGGACTAGCTTTCCTGTGTCTCTAGCAAGAGGATAGCTGTGTGGGAAGGTACTTACGGGGTCATAGTGGCAATGGAGGTGATGGGGACGTGGTAACAGTGGGGTTCATGGCAGTAGCAGGGTCATGGAGGCAGTGACAGTTAAATTAGCTGAGAGTGGGCTGGGGAGCCAGGTCAATCAGGAAAGTGCTGCAGCAAAGCCAGGAAGACCCGAAGACCTGAAGACCACCTAGGGCCGGAGGAGCAGAGACGTGCAGATGCCCAGAGTTCACTGGCCAGCCAGTCTAGTCAGTGGGTGAGTGCCAAGCCCAGTGAGAGATCCTGTCTCAAAAGTTAGGGGAAGGGGGCTGGAGAGATGGCTCAGAGGTTAAGAGCACTGACTGCTCTTCCGGGGGTCCTGAGTTCAATTCCCAGCAACCACATGGTGGCTCACAACCATCTGTAATGAGACCTGGTGCCCTCTTCCGGCCTGCAGGCATGGAGGCTGAACACAGTGTACATAATACATTAAAAAAATAAATACATTAAAAAAAAAAGTTAGGGGAAGGGTCACAGAGGAAGGCCCCTGTGTTGACCTTTGACTTCCAACTGTGTAAATATATAAGCACACACACACGTGCACACACACACTCACATGCATATACACATATACAATCACTCATACATGCACACACACATGAACACACATTGTACACACATGTGCATGCACGCACATGCACACACACACACGTGCATGCTCACGCACGCACACAAACATACATCACATGGCTAAGGGTGCACCACTGTCCAGAATGAATCACAGCACTGAGGTGACAGGACTTGAGATAGAGGAGGTTTAACTGTGTTGCCAGCAGGTTCTGCAGCAGGAAAAGGCTAGCTTCCCAGTGAGCTGCCTGTTTTCTTGTGTCCTCACACCGGGGGGGTCACTTTTATAAAGCCACCAATCCTATTTACCTCCCAGGGACCCCTCTTCCAAACATTCTCACACTGGAGACTGTTTCAAAGTAAGAATTTGGGAACGTAAACACGGAGTACGCGGAGATCAGAGAGAGCTGCTTTCGTTGGGTGACAGGGCATCCAGGCGCTGAGTGGCCACCAAGTGTGTGGATGATCTGGTTTACCTTGGCAGATCTCAGCTGAGCCGCCCATGTGTCTACTGGGCTTGGATGGATTCCAATAGCCTCCACACATCTGGTGGCTGACTGATAGCCAGACTGGGAAGGGTGACGGGGTCACACACACATCCCATCCTCCACCAGGCTGGCTCCAGCTCACTCACATGATAATTGATAGAACTGGAGAACAGTGTGAGGTAGCTCTCCGGTAGCACACAATTCCAGCTTCTGGTGGTGATGTATATCTAAGAGGGTCCCATTGGTTAAGGCAAAACATGTAGCTCAGGCCAGGGCAGTGTATAAATAGCCCAGGTTCGGGTGGGGGTGGGGAATGTGTATGTTCATGCCGACCTGGTTATCATTTTTCTCTGCATTGGTGTGCACACCTGTGGCATGGGTTGTACAGTCCAACAGGGAGTCCTTGGAAGGCCATCTCTACATGTTCAGAACTGGAAGGTCTAGCCTAGGACTCTGAACTGTTCTTAAATGTCCCGAAGGAGCAACTTCAGTTCTCCTGCCTGGGCTGAAACGTGATGAAGACATTGCTTAAAGTGGTAAAGCCGTGGGCTTTCTAGTTATACCCCAGCAGGAATATGAGCCCTATATTCATACTGCCAGCAATTATCCACTTCATGGTAAAGCCTGAGCCTCCAGTGCAATTTAGCCCCATTCCCCGCCCACTGTGGGAGCGGCTTGGCTCAACACCAAAAGCCAAGGAGTGCAAAATCACTTTAATATTGGCTGGAGACAGTGTAATTAGGAAGGTAAATCTGCGGAGGAAAAGAATCGTATTATGCAGATGTGATTAGCAGTGACTTTTGGGTTCTTTGTGGCTGGAGGGTTCTGCCTTTGGATGAATGTGGTGCTGGTTGCTGGTGTTCTGTGTCCTTCACGAATGCAGGCAGAATGGGGTCTCTGGACGTAGGTGTTGGGGAAGGGGGCCTTCGGTCCTAGAGCCTGGACTTTGGACAGGGACTCCTCCACCAGTCCTCACTCAAGGCCCTGAGATGATTTGCATATAGGAGTCTCCTGGGAAGGATTCCCAGCTGATGGAATGTGCCATAGGAGAAAAGATGTCTTTCATTCGGGCTGAGATTGAATGTTGTAGAAGAAACTGAGGAAGTGGTCCAGGGGGCAGCTAGCTCCTGAATTGTGATTTCTGCTTAAATTTTTAAGAGAATGCCACTCACCCAGACTACAGCGGGTAAGGCTTGAGTTCTGATCCCAGCACCATGCTCATAACAGTCTAGGGGTTCTGATGACCTCTCTGGACTCTGAGGGCACCCGTGTGCATGTGTGTGTAAGAGAATGTGCGTGCACACATACACATTTTTAAAAGTAATAAATACACCCAACCTTCTTCGGAAGGTTCTAGAAGCTGGTCCTTTCTACTCCAGTTCAGGATAACTCTATTTGAATCCCCAGTGGTCTTATGTGTTATTCATATCCAACCCACCTATCCAGGCCATTGGGACAGCTGAATATGGAGTGGGTGAGGGTTCTGAGGTGGCTTTGGGGGCCCCTGAGATTATCCTTAGATTTCCAACAGCCAAGATTTCCCTGAGGATGCCCCGTGTTTCTTAAGTCCTTGGGAGGGAGGCCTGGGGTCATAAAATGTTCCATTCATTGACTTCTGCAAGTTCTGCAAAGCTCAGGGAGGAGTAGCAAAGCACTCCTGCCCAGACTGTGCTAGGTAGGACAGGCTAGAGTGGGGAGCGGATATGGGAAAGTCAGCTCTGTCTCTTAGAGCCAGGAAGCATGGGCTGTTAGGAGTGGGAACACTGCTACTGCTCACGGTCCCCAATGAAGCCCAGCAAAGCCCATCTAGCCATCGGCTCCTGACTGGTTCAGGGCCACTCCTCCCCCCACCAGCATCTTCAGAGTGGCTGCATCTACACTTGACCTTTTCCTGCTCACACTTGGTCTCTGCTAAAGCTTCTTACCTAAGGATGCATCCCTAGCCCCTCCAGTGCCCCATTCTCACATCCTATCATCCGTTATACCCACCTGCACTGAGCAGCTGTCAAACGTCTGCAGGATTCCCATGCTTCTGCCCTGACTCAGTTTCCTTCCCCATAGCTCTCCCATATCCTAGAGAGCCTCAGGGTAGTTCTGCCCTGTCCCCAGTGTCACCTCAGTCTACCATGCCATACCATTATGTGGTGATCTTCTAATACAAACTACTGGTTCTTCACCCCTGAGCATCCAAGACGTGAGTACCCAAGAGGTGAATGGCCTTCACCTCTGCATCTCACCCAGGCCTCTCGTCATACAGGGTACCATCCCACTTTTTCCCATCTTCTCCTGTATCTTCTTCGTCTTTCCTTCCTCCACCCCCTCTGATGTGTACCCTGGTTACTTCTGCTATCTTTGCTGGCTGCTGGGGCAGAGAGCTGGCTCCTCCTCCCTCAGCCTCCAGCACTCTGTCCCTTCCCTGTTACAGTTCCCTGCCCCAACACTCTTCACATACCTGGCTCCTCCAGGGCAGGAACACAGGCTTATTTATTGCTGGATTCCCAGCAGAATGCCCAGCACATAGTAGGTACTCAGCATTGGTTGAATAGGATTTCCTCACTGCTAATTGGGTTGGTTTCTGGTAATAGCATCTATTCAGAGAATGAGGTTTTCCTCTCCCAGAGATAAGTGAGGGCAAGTCCCCTGCCCACTGGCTACTCCTTTGGAACAAAACAACTCCTCACCAGTCTATGTGGGACTGAGCCTGCAGCCCATGCTGTCTATGGAAGACTGAGCCTGAAACCCATGTTTACTGTGTGCTGGGACTGAGCTTGTAGCTTTACATGATGCTGAGCTTGCAATCCATGTTGTCTAGGTGATCTGAGTCTGCAGCCCATGGGGAAGGGAGGGGGGAGGCAGGGGAGGGAGGTAGCAAGGCAGCCAGCTTGGTGTTTTTCAAGAAAGGTGTGAGCAGCAGAGCCCCTCCCCCTATCCTGGGCTGGAGGTGAACGTGAGGGGCCCTGTATTACTTTCCATAATGGAGCCAGAGGCTAAAAGTACCCTTTCTCCTCCTTCTTGGTTGACAAATAGGGGGAATAAATTACCCAGGCACTAAAAGTTGCATTAGGCAAATAAACATTTCGACAAGAATTATATGTGACATTCAAGAGAAAGCAAATAAAGCCTAAGTTATGGGGACCTGTCACCGCTCTAGCAGAATTAAGTAACTAAAAATCGTTAGTAGCAACTTGGACAGGCTCTTAAACCTTGCCGGCACCGCCTCTGCTCCGGGTTCCCAGGGAGACCACGTGCTCCCTGCCATGAGATGGGAAATCAGCAGGCTTCATGGACTTTGGATCTTGAGCACCACCAGATAGGACTTTCAGACACTATTGATGGGGCCTAGGCTGCCGCAGGAGTCCCCTGGGGTTTGTGGGGAGTGGAGGGTGGACCCCCAGGTTTGGGGCCTCCCCATAAATGTCCCAGGACTCATTGCTTTAGAGTAAGACATCCACTCTAGCAGATGGGACCTGCCACTAAGTGATCTGAACCATGGCTGGGGACAGACTTGATTGGTAGGGAGCTCTCCTTTGGAGTTGGAGATGGCTCAGCTGGTAGAGGTGAAGTGGTGACTTTGCAAGCAAGGACAGTGCCAGGCATGCTTGGGATCTCAGAGATGTGAAGCAGAGGAAGGGAGACACCCCCCCCCCCTGCGCCCAGAACCTGTTAAAGAGCTAGCCCAACTTACCTGGCAAAGTTTCAGGCCAACCTTATCTCAAAGGATGCCCCCTCCCCACAGCATTCCTTCCTCCATGAAAATATAAACATACATGCACACCCAAAGAGAAATATCCATTACAACACCGAATAAACAGCTATTCATCCAGCCTGTTGAATTCCTCCACTGATGGGGAGCTTACTCCTGGGCTTTGTATTAGACTTACTATCTCTGTAGGAGATTCTCACCCAGGAACCCCAGGCCAGAGGTTTGAGCTTGAATCTAACTCCAACTCACTCACTTTTGGGTTCTGGGTCATCACTAGAAGCCCTTCTCTTGGTTTTCCTCACTGTGCAAAGGAGAGAACGTATAAGTTTCTTGTTGCTGCTGAAACAAATGACAACAAGCTTAACGGCTTATGCGACACCCAGGTTTATTATCTTCCCTTCCTGGAGGTCAGAATTCCAAGCTGGTCTTTACACGAACAAGTGCACATGTATACACATGTACTGACATCTATTATAAATGATTTTAAATCTAGGCTTTTCTTTTTTCTTTTGGTTTTTCGAGACAGGATTTCTCTCTGTGTATCCCTGGCTGTCCTGGAACTGACTCTGTAGACCAGGCTGGCCTCAAACTCAAGAGATCCACCTGCCTCTACCTCCTGAGTGCTGGGATTAAAGGTGTGCGCCACCACTGCCTAACTTTAAATCTAGGTTTAAACATAAAAGAGTACATGGGTATTTGTCCTTTGGAGTTTGGCTTATCGTACTTAGCACAATGATTTTCTATTTTCCTGTAAATGCCATGATTTCATTTTTCTTTCCAGATGAATAAAGTTCCATTGTGTATATGTATCAACTTTTAAACTTTATTTATTTATTTTTTGAGACAGGGTCTCATTTGGTAGCTTTGGCTAGCCTGGAACTTGCTGTGGTGACCAGGCTGACCTCAGACTTGCAATGTCCCAAGTGCTGGGGTTTCAGGCATGCACCACCATGCCTGGCTTTACCATGCTTTCTTTACCTCTGGCATTCCCTGGTGGGCACCAAGGCTGGGTATGCAGGTGTCTCTATATTGACTTGGAGTGCTTTGGGTAATCTCCTAGGAGGGCCATATGGTAGTTCTATTTTTAATTTGTTGCGGATCCTCCATATTGATTTCCATAGCAACTGTGTAAGTTTACATTCCTACCAGCCGTGTGAGTAAGGCTCTCTGACTCCACATCAAAGTGAGTTTTAAACAGCCCAAATCAAGGCGCTCTCAGGGCCATATTCCGTCTGAGGCTCTATGGAGCTCTTGATTGTATAAAGGCCACCTGCATTCCTTGGCTTGCAGCCCTCTCCGTCTTCAAAGTGTCCTATCTTCCAACTCTGATCTTTCTGCCGACATCTCAAAAGGACCTTCGTGATGAGATTGCCTCGCTTCCCCCTCCCTGTTACTACCCCAGCTCAGGATATTTAACTTACTGATATTTGCAGTGTCCTTCCCTCCCAGAGACCAGTATGTGGTGACTCCCGGGCTCCTGTTTTGTCTTCTCCGTGGCAATAGGGGCAGATGCCATGAAGGCTCGGTGAGAAAGGGCTCTGGGAAGGCTCGGGGGGCACGTGGCAAACCTTTCCTGTGTGGTACTCTCAATCATTGTCCCCTGCTTCTCTGCAGCTTCAGGACAAAAATGTCCTCAAGATGTGCACATCCTTGTGGACAGATGATGGCAAGATGAAGCTTGGAGCAGGGCCAGGGAGCGGTCTCTTAATTCAAGAGCTATTTATAAGGTGGGATTCAGAGCACTTAACCTGATGCTAGGTTGAGTCAGGGATGGATCTGGACAGTCTGGTGTGGCTCTGTTTGGCTGTGGGGACACACTGGGCCTCCTTGAAGAAGATAGGGAGCTAAAGGAGGCACAGATTCAAGGAGGAAAATGGTTTCAGACTGCGGACTGCTGGGTGGGCATAGACCTTGGATGACCTGGACATGTGATTATTTTGGGTCTAAGTTAGCCGGGCGGCCAGGAATCAACAAGCGACTCCTTCCAACAGACAGGGTGTCTGGAAGGATGTTGGACGGGAGCTTGAAGAGAGAGCTGGGCCAGAGATGGTACTTTGGGAGCAAGTTCTGAGCCTAGATGTGTAGAAATGAGGATCTTGTGTGTAGATCACTGGCTTCAGGATGAGAAAGGGGGTTGGAGGATGGATCCTGGGAGAGGAACCATCCACTGTGGGCGAGCAGGAGAGTACAGCTCCTTCCCTTTTCCTCCCACACAGCCAGCCCTGCCAATGAGCAACTCTCCTACATACATCTTGGACTATGCCCTGGGATAATAACAGCGATCGATTAAGCTGGTTTGAGGCACCGAGAGAGCTGTCTGGTTTCATCTGTGTCCCCATCCTGCTCTGTCGGAATAGTTCTGTTTGCTATGTGTCGTTGTGGCGTTGTTTTGCACCATGGGCCTGTGGGTGAATGGACTTGAAGCCTGGGCCTCAACTGAGTCTCCATCTTAAGCACCTCCATTTTGGGAGGCACTCACGGGGTCCCCACAGTCTCAAGGCTTGGAAGCACCATCTTTACTCCTTTCATAGATGAGGAAATAGTAAGAAGCAGAAATCGGACCCAGACCCCCTGTTCTGCTGTTTATGACAGGGAAAGGTGTGGTCTGGAGTCCAGGTATTCCGGAAGCAGGTGATGGCGTGGGGAAGGTAGCAGGCAGGGCGATCCCTTTCCCAATAGCCTTTCTTCTCATGGAGCAACGAAGGTTATAGTGTGGCAAGGGGATAGACAGCTGTGGGATGAGCTGCCACTGCCTGGCAGCACTGTTGGAACCCAGAAGCAGTGGTGACCATGAGGAATTTCAACCAGACAGCGCTGGAGCCAGGACTTAGTTCTACGAGACCTTCTTGTCCTGGCCAGACCAAAGTGATGAGGGTACGTCTTTCCTCCCAAGCCCACTATCCCAGATGTCTGGACACCAGCTCCAGCTGTTTCTCATGGGCCCACCCAGCAGCCCCACGAATCGAGTACTCTGGTCCCCACTCTGACAGAAACACTGAGATGTTACAGGCAGGAACAACTTATCTGAGGATGCTTAGTTTCAGGTCCATGAGCTTGGACTCCAGGGTGGGCGAACTCCCCAATTCTGGTCTCTTCACTAACAGTCTGGGTATCCCGCTCAACACCTTATGCCTGTCTGTTCCCTTGGGAGAGAACTTTGTCCCTTTAGAGAAAGCCTGTCAGGCAAGCCTTCTACAGCAAGGCAAAACTTCCAGAGACTAGAAGATGGGGCCAGCAAGGATGGGGTGTGACCTCTGCTCCCCTCCCACTTGCTCTCCTGCAACCCCTGCCCCTGAATCTTTGGTCTCAATGAGCATCTTTGCCAGCACTACATGAATCCCCAGCCCCCAGCAGCAGGGGTCTAAATTTAGACCCCGCACTCTGTGAACGAAGTGAATAATGATAATTAGCATAACAATTCTTCCTGCAATTAGCTGGGGAGGGGGAAAGGGGTGGTAGGAGTCCAAGAGGAAATTACAGAGGGAGCTTGGCTTTTTCCAAGACCTCACTGGAGGTGTCTGCTTGGCAAGGCTCCTTCTCGGATGACTGGGTCCAGAGAAAGCAGATTGGGGCGGATGAAGGCGTGTCTGCCTCTAACCTTATTGTGATGTGTTACTGGTGCGTGTGGTTAGGAGCCCTGGGAATGAAGGAGTTGTGTGAACAAGCTCTCACCTGCTCCCAAAGGTGCAAGAAAACCAGAAGCTGCATCAGCCTGGGGCCACAAGTTAGTGCTTCTTCCCCTTCCTCTGTATAAACATTTTAGAATTTAAAACTGGACTCGGGGCTGATTTATTTAGCGATGTCTAATTGCTTGAACCCGCCAAACACCACATGGCTTACCAGCGAGTCCAGGTGACCTCCTGGTCCAGTTGTCATCAGTGTGAGCCTGGAGATGCTACCTGCTGCTCCAGGCCTTCTCTGGGGCGTGTTAAGAGATCTGCTATCTCCACTGGCTGGGACATAGTGGGGCAGCCAGGATGCCCTGGACCGGGGAGGATGGTGGAGTTGCAAAGGAGCCCTAGAGAGACGAGGCGTCGGGGCCCCCCTGCCCTTCTATTTCTTAGAGGCTCAGAAGGTCTAGTTTTCTTGAACGTGTCTGTGGCACATAGTTTTAGACTCTGGCCTTTCTCATCTGGCTCTCTTCGTGCCCAGTAGAGAACAGAGCGTGTCTCTCATCTCCACTGCCCTGGCTACCATACCTCGACTGAAAAAGCTTAACTGAGGCCATTTTTGGTAACTGGCCATATAACTCTCCTGGCTTTTAGGAGCTTATGGATAATTAAAGTAAGGAAAGAGCGAATTCTCTCATTTCCCATTTGTCCTAGGCACCGTGTTAATTTCTTGGGGGTGGGAATGAGAGGTGCAGCTGGCCCGGGTCAGCCAGGGAGAGAGAAGGGGCTTCCACAGGACAGGCCCAGGGGTAGAGCATCTGTGAGGTGGGAGGGTGAGGAGGGCTGCACTAGGAGGTGAGAGATCTGGGCTGTGTGTAGGTGTCTGACAGCTCCTGCTCACAAAGACCTGCCGATTCAGGTCCCTCTGTTTTGTGCTTGGGTCCCTGGTATCTAAAAACAGGAGCAAGCTGTCAGACTTACTGTGTTTAAGTGACTTGTCGGGATGGAAGCTCAGCTCAGTAACACTTTCCTACAATGAATGAGGCTTCGAGTTCGGTCCTCGAGCATTAGAGGGAGGAGAGGGAGAAGGGATAGGAGATAAGGGAAGAAGGGAGGGAAAGATGGAGGCAGGATTGCGGGGTGTGTGTGTGTGTGTGTGTGTGTGTGTGAGAGGGAGTTTCAGTGATCTGCCATTGAAAACTCTTCTATCCTTTGGGAGCCCCTCATAGACTTGACCCTGAGCTACCATGCCCATTTCCAGGTCCCCTATGAGGCAAGAGCTGGAATCTGACAATCCTTAGTGGGTTCTGAGGGCACAAGGCCCAGCTGTCCTGCAGTGTTTGAGGGGGGTTGTCTGTGATGCATGCTTCTCCTGCCCACCTCTGCAGGAGGGCCTGGCAGGGCACAGCACCCACAAGGGTGGGCACAGATCACTCCATGTTCAGAGAAGGAAACAAATGGAGGTTCTAAGAGATTCAGTCATTCATTGGAGCTCTGGAACTGGGGAGTAGGAGAGCTGAGACACAGCACCACAGGCCACACTGAGCATCAGGGACCGTAGAACTGTCCTTGTCCCGAGTCTCCAGTCACCTAGTCAGGTTTGAATTTCTTGATGTCAAGTGGGGACTCAGCCGCCTGACAGTTGTCTGAACTGGGTCTCAAGGGATGACCTGATCTGTGGTGTTCTGATTTGGCCAAGAGGGCTGGCATGTGACCTCCTGTTTGATTGACACTTGATACTCCGCCCTGTGCCTTACTGTGTGGATAAAGGGACACAGGGGTGGTATCAAACTACCCTAGAAGCCTTGAGTGGCTATTCCCAAGCACTGAAGCCATGATAGACTATGGACGAAAGGCCAGACCACAGCCCTCTCTGTGTGGTACTCTGGGCAGGTAGCTGGAGTGCACCCCCCCACACACACACACGCACGCACGCACGTGCGCATGTGTGCATGTACACTTGTGTAAGGCTGGTACCCTCACGTGTATGCCTCGTTCCCTCCACAGCCCTATGGTGGTAGCTACTCTCTCTCTCTCTCTCTTTCTGATGACAGATGCACCTCCACGTGTCTCTTAGCGCTACCTTCCCCCACACTCTGAACACAGGACTCTGCTGGCTCAGTAACCAGCTCCACCCGGCTGCCTGGCAGGAGCGGTGGATGGAAAGGGATGGGAGGAGGCAGGAGTGGAGCCATTTGTCTGGGGCACCGGGAGAGAGTTGGCCACTTACAGTGGTGATGGATGGCAATTCTGCTCTGCCATCTGTCGGGCTGGCAGGCTGCTTAGCACAGCCCTGCACACCTGGCTGGGGCATCCCCTGTGGAGCTGGCCTGCTCTTCCTGTGACTTGGGGACCAGCTCCCAACACTACAGGGCAGGAGGCTGGCAAAAGGAGCTATGCCATGCACCCAGAGCCCTGGGGACAAGAAAGAGCTGCCCTTGGTCCTTCAGGGGATCTGAGGGCAAGCCCTGGCCCTAGCTGTTTTCTTATTCAGCAGTCAGGGCCTCTGTGAAGCCAAGAGGAAGCCAGCACAACTTCACTGCCCTCTCCCTTAGAATCTGTCACACCTGTGCTCTATGCAAGCGAAGCAAGCTGACCCTCTCTGTCATCCCCAGTCAGCTCCTGGAGATGCCTCCAAGGTCACTGGGTTGTCTGAATGGGGGATGGGAAGTAGGGAATGTCAGATCTTCGCTTGCAGCTGCACCCTCATCCACACAGGTCCACCCTTAACATCCATGAGGCTTCATCACAAGGACCCCTAGAAGCAGCCTACTCAAAAGCATCAACTTTCCATAGCAGGCTGAGGTGCTGAGAAAGATGGAGCCAGCTCAAGGGCCTTTGGCTAGCTTGTCCTGGCTCTGTCCTTGTCTCCCTGCCCCCATGTGCTCCTTCTAGGGTCTGGAACTTGATCAGTTTAACTTGGCCCTGTTCTGGTCCACAGGCTTCATCTCATCAGCTCTTGGCCTCTTCCATCCTCTGGTGCATGAAATCATCTCACTGTCAGTTCATGAACCCCTAAGCTATCTGCTCTGGAGTCTGGGACGGAGCTGTAGCAGGGGGATGAGAGCAGGGCCAGTTCAAGTCTCCTCCAGGGAGGCCTTCCCCACAGCTGTAGATCCATTCAGAACTTGGCCCTGAAGCCCCAGTCACCCCTCAGAGGTGAATCTTGGAAAACAGGAAGCAGGGCACTTTCCACACCCTTGAGCCGGCAGCTGCGGACTTGGAGCTGGGGCAGGCAGTAGGACCTCTGCACTCTAGGGCGGAGTTAAGTGAGCTGTAGGCCGGAGCGATGGAGTGAGGGCAGGTGTGGGAGCCAGAGCCAGAGCCAGAGCAAGCCACAGTAGCTCTGGTGGCAGGATTGGCAATTTCACAGAGGCATTACAGTCTGTCCCTGCTCTGTGGCACTGTGGTGTCACGGAGAGGGCGTGGACAGATGGTCTCACAGTGCAAAGGAGAGAGCAAAACTCCCTCGGCTCCAGAGAATTCCAAAGGAAAGAGATGATGTTAGTGCACTCTTGGAGGGTTTCTTGGAGGAGGTGGCATTTGAAAGCTTCCAGGGCTTTCTGGGATCTCTTTCCTCATTCTGTAAATCCGGAGGAATCCGATGAAAGGGAGAATGCATCCTCCTGAGTCTTGGCGGGAAGCAGATGGGCATTCCTGTAGGATAAGATGAGCCTGGCTCAGTCACGGGCTGTTCGTGAAGGGATGGGCAGTGTGCAGGTAGAAACCTTGCAGTTTGCAGCAGTTTGCAGCATGCTGGGGCTGGTGACAGCTGAGCTGCTGTCACCCCAAATGAGGAAAGAGAAGAGGCCCCGGTGGAAAGAGGGCCACCTTGAGAAAGGTCTTTATGAAAGGACACACAGCTGGAGAGACAGACTCCCATGGTCACCTCAACAAAACCAGCCGAGCCAGGGATGCTCTGAGGTGTTCTGTTCTGGTCAGCCACTCAGGACAGCACTCAGGGACGAACGTAGGAAGGAGGGTGGGTGCCAGGCCGAGGGACTGCTCCTCAAGCCTCCCTCCCTAGGGACCCAGACAGGATTGGCTTCTGAAGGACAAGCAAAAGGGATGCTTGTCACTCACTGGATGTTGGGCCAATAGAGAGGGGGTCCTGTGTGTTCCTCCAGAAGGGGCTCATCACCATACTCTGGCTAGCTAGCGTCTCACTATTTCCATCTTGGGTCCAAGACAGAGAAGGTGAAGTCATTTGCTGAGACCCTCCCAGCCAGGAGGAGACAGCACAGGGGATGCCCAGGCAGATCTCCCTGGCTCCCAAGGCAGTGACTGCTTTTCAAAACCATTAACGCCCTGCAGGAGGCCTGGTCCCTGCAGGTTGGTGAGGCTGCCTGGGAAGGATGGGTTCAGCGGGTGGCATTGACTGCTGAGGTGAGCAAGCACTGCCAGCCCTGCTTTAAACGTGACAGCTGGCCTTTGTTTGCCGAGCAGATGTGGGCTGCAGTTCCCATGAATGGGGGATGACTTGAAAAGCTGGGCCCCTTCTCAATCGATCCGCAAATGTACCGAGGAACTGAGGTAATTTCTTTACATTTTACTCGTATTCAAATTTTAGAGGTGAGCATATATGCGAAGAGCCAGTCAGCACCTACACTGGAAAGAGAGAGAAAGAGAGAGAGAGAGAGAGAGAGAGAGAGAGAGAGAGAGAGAGAGAGAGAGAGAAAGCTAGCCATTTTGTTATTTTTACCCTGGGCACCAGGGAGGCAGACTAGCCATGAATACCTCATTACTTGAATTTCGAATATTTCTCTTGAGTTGAGCACAAAAGGAAACTTGAAAAAAAAAAAAAAAAAAGGAACACACTCATGTTAGAACTGTTTCTCCTTTTGAATACGTGACTCACACCGGCCTAGTTTAGGTTTTAATAGCACAATGGTAAGAGTCAATCAGTCCTAGATGTGTGTACTCAGAGTGCTTCAGAAAGAGACCATTCCCAAGAGCACGGCGATCTTAAAACACCCAAATTATCTTTACCAAAGGACGTTAGCTGCAAGCATTAGTTTTTGGTTTTTCTCTTTTGCTCACCTGAGCCCCAAGGTCAGGCATGGGGAGACTGAGGAAGTGCTGAAGATGGAAGTGTTATGGTGGGGCTCTGGAAAGAGGCCTGCCACCGATGCCTTTCTCGGTCTCCATATGACTTGTGGCTGCTAGGCAGTGTGGAGAACACACTCGAGCCATGGGCTTCGCCACCAAATAGACCTAAATCAAAAACCCCTTCCCACCACTGCATTAACTGCACAGGCTCCCTCAGGCCACCAGGCTCCTACCTTCTCCACACTGAATGTCAAGGGGAGGCAGGTGACCAGGTACTGTAGCAGCAGCGGGGGTGGGGGCTGAGGGTGAGGGTGGGGTAAGGGTTGGATTAGTTGTCTTTGGATGTTGAGCTTGACCCATTGCCTTATCCCAGCAGTTCTCAGAATGTGAGTACTGGATCAGGTGAAGTCTGAGTCCTTGCAGGCCCAGAGGAGTCCTCTTGCTTAGCTGGCGGGTGTGTGCCTCCTTGTAGGACCTGATCTTACCAACCTCAAACGTGTTCCAATCAGAACCTCAGTTTCCTTATGTGCCAAGGCCTCCTGAGCAGGTGTGTGCAGTACCTCCACCCCAGAGCACACTTCCTGGGCCGCTTCTCCTCTACAAAACCAGCTAGTGTCTTGGCCACCTCCTCTGCTCTTCCCCTTGACATTTGTCTTCCTATGTTTGCATTCCTAAGCCCAGGGGACCTCTGAGAACACCCAGCACGAGAGAGTGACGCCTGCCTTGTTTCTGAAGGTGGGTGGAGAAGCCCAGCCTAGATGCCTCGCAAGCCAGGAGCAGGAGAAGCCAGGGCCAGCAGAAGGCAGACCTATAATTAATCCTCAGCATCTTCCCCACCATTGTCTCTTCCCCATTGAGAGCAGCCAATTAGTAGTTCTGAATCCCTCTGCATGGCAGCCACTTATTAGTGAAGACAAAGGCAGCATTGATTCCAATTTGTTCTGCGTTAGGCTGTCTCTGAAGTTAAAGATTGCATTTAGGGAGCAGCAATGGAGAAGCAATGGAGGGGCAATGGCGAGGGAGCACCTAAAATTAGTTGAAATAATTTTAGCTTTATTGTGAATGGCTAAACTAAATATAAACAGAAGAGAGAAGAAAAATCTCTGTAATGTTAATTACCATAAGCATTAAGCACCCAAAAATGAGGCGTACAATTTGTTTGGTGACACTCTGATAATTAAATCATTTTCTCTCACTGAGGCTCCTTGCAGGTTTGTGCAGAGCCTGGCTCCTTCCGAATGAATTCTTTGGCCCTGAAGGATCTTTGGGTTCTCATCCTGGGTTTCTGAGGCTACCGTCTCTCTCTCTAGCCCAGGTGAGTTATGCTGTTACCATCCACTTTTATGATGGTCCAGGTAGTGTGCAGCCTCAGGGAGGGAGATAGATTGAGGTCTGGACTGAAGTGAGCAGCAAGAAGGCTCTCTGCCCATCCACCTCTCCATCCATCCATCCATTCATCCATCCATCCATCATCCATCCATCCACCCATCCATCCATCTCTCCATCCATCCATCCATCCATCCATCCACCCATGAACCTGTCCATGTATCCATCCATCCACCCATCCATCCATCTCTCCATCCATCCATCCATCCATCCATCCATCCATCCATCTATCCATCCATCCATCCATCCATCTACCCATGCATGCATTCATCTATGTATTCATCCATGCATCTGTACATTCATAAATCCACTTACCCACCCATCTATCTGTGTACCCATCTATCCACTATGCATCTGTTTATTCATCCATCCAGCACTTATCCATTACCTATCCATGTATCCATCCATCCATCCATCCATCCATGAACCTGTCCATCCATCCACCTATGCTTTTTCATCAATACATTAATTGTGCATTTTAAACATTTCTATTATACAAAAAGGCATTGCAAGTTATTGCTAAAGAAATGTAATCTGGGTCTGGAGAGATGGCTCAGTGTTTAAAAGCACTTGTTGATCTTTTTAGAGGATCCGAGTTCAGTTCCTAGCACTCATAACAGGGTTTTTACAACCAACTGTAAATCCAGTTCCAGGGTTTGATAGATGATAGATGAACATGGATGGATGGATGGATGGATGGATGGATGGATGGATGGATAGATGCATGAATGGATAGTGGTTGGGTGGATGTATTTTTGGATGGACAGATGCACAGATGAATGCATAGATACAGGATGCATGGATGAAGGGGTAGGAAGGTGAATGGGTAGATAGTGATAGATGGATGGATAGACAGATGGGTGGGCAGTGAGCCATCTTGATGTCCACTTTAATCCAGATCTTAAACTTCCAAGATGGAAGGTTTTATCTCTAAGGAAATTGTTATACAACACCATCTCACCAGAGAGGATTAAGCAGAAACAAAGGTATGATAGTCCAAAGAAAGCCAGGCGATGGTGAAGAGGCCAGGAAGGGATAGAGGGTATGGAGAGGACAGAAGGAAGGGACAAACAATTGTATCTGTTAAGCAGTTTCTGTGTACCCACCATGTGTGGTGTGTTATCTGTTATCTCCTTTGACCTCCACCTCAATTCGCTCCCTGAGGTTTCATCCCTGTTTCTACACACAGGATGTCTGAGACTCAGAGATATGTGCAGCTGGGAAGGTCTCTCTGAGGACTCAACATAGGCTCTTAGTCAAGAGAAGCAGACTCTCTCCCAACATCCTTCCTCCCATTTCTTTATAAAACATACCCACTCTGTCCTTGAGAAGATCACGGGGGTTGGAGGGAAGTGTCGTTCTCACAGTTCTCCCCATTTTCTTGGCTGGTTGCTCTACAGTAGAGCTCTTGCCCAACACACACAAGATTCTGGGTACCATGCCCTGGACAGGGGGAAAAATGAAATCCCAGTTCCTCCTACTCCTGACAGAACTGAACCAGCTGTGTATGGAATCAGTTCTGTCTCCTAAGAGACCCTGGAACTCTTCTGACATCTACTGCTGTGGGATAATGGTCTTGAACCCTGTAAAGATTTGTCACTTGTATTGTTTTAATCAAATGCTGACTGGCCAGTAGCCAGGCAGGAAGTATAGGCGGGGCAGGAGAATTCTGGGAAGAGGAAAGTCTTAGTCTGCAGTGTCACCCAGACACAGAGGAAGCAAGATGAGAATCCCTCGCTGATAAAATGTACCAAGCCACGTGGCTAACACAGACAAGAATTATGGGCTAATTTAAGATGTAAAAATTAGTTAATAAGAAGCCTGAGCTAATAGACAAACCAGTTTATAATTAATATAGACCTCTGTGTGTCTCTTTGGGACTGAGCAGCTGTGGGACAGGGCAGGACAAAAACCTCTGTCAAATAATCCACCTTGTTTATTTTGCCCCCTCACATGGCAAAACACTTTGAAGGAGTCTCCATGGCTTCAGTCCTTTAATATTTACTCTGCTTCGACCCTCAGGCCCTGTAGCCAGTTCATGAATGTCCACAGGGTTACCTCACTCCTCCAAGCATCCTCTGCAGCAGCAAACTCTCTCTTCCAGGCTCTCATGGCAACAGGCCTGGGCACTTGCTGCTATCACTCACGCCTTTCTTCCGGTGCCCTCAGCTTCATCTTTTAGATTGCTCATCCCAACTCCTGCTTTGCCTCCCGTTTTGTTTTGTTTTCCACAGAGTGGGCTCCGTTTTCTTTTCAAGGCACAATTTACACAATGGGATTTATTATATATTCTTTCCAGTTGATCATCCCTATGTACAACTGAAACAGACACGTCACAGAACAATATATTGATATTTTCTGGGTGCAGGGCACTCTCATAGTTTAATTTATTCTGTTCTGCTTGAACTTCATTGACAAAACGCTGCTCCAGACAGCCCCACAGACTCAGGCTCCTGGCTACTCCTGCAGATCTAGATGACAGGCTTCTTCAGTGCTAGGTTAGCTCAGTCTCTGCAGACTAGACTCAAAACCTGCCTCAGCCCCAGGCTACCCCTAGTGGATACAAAGGCAAGGTCTATTCCTATAATCCAAGCATCAGGGATGACCCCATATTCCTAATCAACCAGTTCTCCCTATGTGGGCCCTACAGCCAGGCCTTGAGGCTCATCTCTGAGGCGCTAGGCTCTAGACCAGTCTCTCTATATGCAGGCTCTAGGCCTTCCATCTGCTGACCCAGCAGCAGGTCTGCTTACTTGAGATCTCCAGTGTAATCTGCTTGCAGAGCCTACCAGATGGCTTACCCAGATTTTCTGGGGACTGCAGGCAGAATATAAAAGCCGGAAAAGGTGCCAACTTCTAATGCAAAGACAAGAAGACATGGCCACAGGGTTGCAGGACATATGGTATGTCAACAAAGAAAGAAAACAAACTCCAGTAGTAGGTCCTAAAGAAATTGGAAGTTATGAATTACCTGAGAAGAAGTCACATAATTGTCTTTGTGGTACATTGTCAGTTTGATAGGCTCTAGAGTCATCTCATCAGGGAGATGGGCCTCTGGGGAGGCCTGAGGCAGGGTTATCTTCATTACGCTAACTGATATGGAAGAACTGCCCACTGTGGATGGAGTCCTTTCCTAGGCTGGGGTCCTGGATCCTGCAGAAAACAAGAGTGAACTTAGCACAGGTATTCATGGTTTCTGCTTCTTGATTGGGGTTGTGATGTGACCAGCTATCTCAGGTTCCTGCTGCCTTGACTGCCCTGCCTGATAGACATTTTCTTGAGCTATGAGCCCAGACAAACCTTTTCTTCCTTTAAGTTCCTTTGGTCCAGGCATTTTATCACAACATCAGGAAAAGAAACAAAGACAGCCAAAGATCTCAGTGAGCTACAAGAGAATGCTGACAACTCAGGAACGGAACGACAACTTCAGCAAAGAGACAGAAGCCAGAAAGGACCTAAAAAAAAAAAATCAGGAAAGCAATTCCAACAACTACAAAGTGAGCAAAAATACTTAGGAACAGATTAAGCTAAGAGAAAAACCTATGCACTGAAACTCCAATTGAAACTCTAAAAGAAACACAAAGATGGTCTATGTTTGTATATTTTTTCTTTTCTCACTGTGTATGTGTACATGTGCGTCTGTGTGTGTGTGAGGTGTGTATGTGTGTATGCATGTTTGCATATGCATGGGTGCACATGGAGGTCTGGGGTTGATCATTCATCCAGCTTGCTCATTGAGGCAGGGCCTCTTAATCAAACCCAGAGCTCTCTGAGACGACTATTCTCCCCAGGGTCTTTACTCTGAGAATCTCCCTTCTGAGCCTGGAATTACAGGCAGGCTGCCGTACACTCCTGACACTGATGTGGGTTCTGGGGATCTGAACTCTGGTCCTCATGCTTGCACAGGGCACTTCAGTGGTTTAGCCCATCTCCCCAGATTGAGAATTAGAGTTTTAGAGTGTTTTATTCCCCAAAGAAACTTGTAGTCCAGTCCGATCCTTCTTAAAAACCTTCAGTGAGACTTTGCAAAGAATTCACACACAATCCCAGACTCCTGTGTATGACATCACAAAGACGGAATAATACAAATAATCTTGAATGAACAAAGCTGTTGGTGTCACATTCCCTGATTTAAAACTATGCTGAAAAGTTATAGTGATCAGATGGCTTGAAAGCCATCCGATGGACCAGCGGGACAGAACTGAGAGTTCAGAAATTGGCCCAGGGGGCTGGAGAGATGGCTCAGAGGTTAAGAGCATTGCCTGCTCTTCCAAAGGTCCTGAGTTCAATTCCCAGCAACCACATGGTGGCTCACAACCATCTGTAATGAGGTCTGGTGCCCTCTTATGGCCTGCAGACATACAGACAGAAATTGGCCCAGTCTCTTCTGTTGAATTTGATAAAGCACAGCTGGGAAGGGACAGCCTCTTCCGTGAATGGTGCTTGGATCCCCTCATACAAAGACTGAAATTGGACATATATTTTCCCACACACAGAAATGAATTCAAAGTGGATTAAATACTAAAAGCTACTAGAAGACAAAGGGAGAAGCCTACCCACTTTGACTAAGCAATACTCCTGTGGATTTGACCCTAAGAGAACAACAGAAGCAGAATTAGATACATAGGCACGCATCAGACTACAGAGCTTCCCACGGCAAAGGAAATAATCGGCAGCCCGAAGAGGTGACCCAAGGACTGGGAGAAAGGGTATGCAAATCAATCAGGGGTTCTAATCCAAGGTAGGCATGCCTGCCTACAGATGAACAGCAAGGAAGCAGGTAGTCCAGTTAAAATATGGGCAGCAGGGCTGAACAGATATCCTGGCTAGTAACTAATTGAAAACCCCCAAATTGCTAATAGTATTCGAATTGTTACTAATTATATGCAAACAAACACGATGATGGGGTGGGATGTGCTCGTGAGAATGGCCATTATCCAAATGATAAAGACAACAGGTGTCTGCGAGGGTTTGGAGGAAAGGGAATGTGTGTAGGCTGTAGAGTGATTGGTATAGCCCTTACGGAAAGCATTAAAAATAGAACCGCAGCAGTGTCCAGCAATACTCAAGGGACGAGATCGCTCTGTGTACTCCTCGCATGGCCATTGTAGCAGCAGCAAACACAGAATCAGCCTAAGTGTTTGTTGGTACATGAGTGACAGCCTCACTCTGGAATTTTCTCCTTGAAAAGGAAATACACGAGTTGTTGGTGGTGGCGCACGCCTTTAATCCAGCACTTTAATCAGGAGGCAGAGGCAGGCGGACCTCTGTGAGTTCGAGGCCAGCCTGGTCTTCAGAGCGAGTTCCAGGACAGGCTCCAAAGCTACATAGTGAAAGTCAATATATATGTAGTTTTTTCAAGGCATATTGGTTTTTAGCAACATGGATGGAGCTCAAAATATTTTATAAGTGAAAGAAGCCGGTTATAGAAATTCAGCATCATAGGAGCTCACGTCATTGGGGGATGGAGTTTTGATTGGACAGGAGAGGTAAGTTCTGGGGATGGGCTGTATGGAAATGGTGAGGGGAGAGGAAAAGCCCAGACTGAATCCTTGAAAGCAGTTCAGAGTAAACTGAAGGTCTGTGAGCATCAGCTAACTGTTTCACAGCGTGAGCATGATTTAACTGTTTCACAGTGCATAAACACACCCAAGTCTCACTGTGTACACTGGGTATGGATATGAATGTTTTGTCCAAGAAAAATTTTACGCAACAAAAACAAAAAGAATTTTGTTGTTCTACAAACAGCTATGCTGATCTTGATGACTAAACCAATCTTGCCGTCCACCGATGGCCCTGAGCTGATCTGCCGGAGATGGCAGGCTTCTCTGAGTCCTCTTTCCCATCACATGGATTGTTCTCTCTCCCAGAAGCCACACAGAGGTGTCCTTCCTGCCTTTCGAGTTGTAATTCAAACACCCCTTCTGCAAAAGATCTTCCCCCCAATGCCCCCCTCCCCCAGGTAAAAGGACATCAGAGCCCATCTTCCTCTCCCTCCCCTGACCATGTTCACCCTCCCCTATCCCATCAAAACCACCTCGTTCTTGCTAGGCAGAGCTCTCTACCCCTCTGCCTTCCTGGAGAGAACTCGCTTACTTTGTTCACAGCTGGGACCTCGACGCCTTGCACAGGTCAGGCAAACAGTAGGCGCTCAGTAAGTGCTTATGCCGAGTGGGTCAGCTCTAGCTAACCTCACCAATCTCTCTGCGGCTGGTGGAATTGTGGGCTGTCATTCAAGGGACACCATGTCTGTCGCTGCAGTCAGCCTGCATGAGTGTCCTCTTTCCTCTCTCCATCTCTTTCCACAGAAGGCTTGTGACAGCCTGCGCAGACAGTGAAGTGCAGAATGGTAGAAAATTAACGCTCAGATGCAAGAGATGGAGAGGGCAGGAGAGTGGGCTGCAGAAACAGTGCAGGCTCTGTCCCACTTCGCAGGAACCAGACTGGGTTTCAAGGGCAGCTACAAGCACTGGGTTTGCCTTCATCTCCCAGGGAGCTTGTCATGAACATCGTTTCTCTCAGAAAGTTTTTGACGCAGAAGGGTGGCACAGGGCTCCAGGTTATGTTCTTGGAAAAGAACTTGCCAAGTGAGTTTTCCCTCAGGTATTTGTATGTTTTGACAGTTAACAGAGCAGGTGACATGTTTTTCAGTAAAACTCGAGGATTCTGATCAGAACCTGTACCTGTCTGCCTGTCACAGTCGTGGGAGTCACCACACTCCCGCCAAGGGGCTTGTGAATGGAAATCCCTTCCTGCCTTCTCTTGCCTTTCTCCTCTCACCTCCTTGTTTGTCTTTTTCTTTCATCCCTCCTTTCCACTTCACTTCTTTCTTTTTCCTCCTCCTTCTTCTCAGCTTGTGTCAAACTCATGGCCTTCCTTCTGTGGCCTCCCAAAAGCTGGATCACAGGTGTGCACCATAATGCCTGATGTGCGCAATGGACATTTCAAGGTCACATTAGGGTTTTAAACCTTCCTGGGGTGACCATGTCTCAGTACAAGTGTGTGTGTGTGTGTGTTTGAATCACCAATGGAGCATTTGTGCAAGTTCTGCTTCTCTAGATGACCTGTAACCCGATGTCACACGAAGGGTTTCTTCCCCCTTGGTGGGGGTGGCTCCAAAGATGGCTCCTACAAATTCTGCTTCCTGGTCCTCCTGCTCTTGGATGATTTCCTCACAGGAAGTCTGGGCTAGCTTGTGACTCAGTTTGACAAAAAGAACAGAGAACTGTGCTGCAATGCCAGGCCTAGGTTGAGCCTCAAGGGAGTCTGGAAACTTCCCCTTTTGTGACCCTAAGCTGCCTGGTAAGAAATCAGACTAGTGTCCTGCAGTGACCACATGGAAAGATTACTCATGGAGACTTCACAGAAATGGAGGCAGAACCCAGGCTCCTGCCCCCCTTTTAAGCACGGGACATACGAAGAAACAAATTGGAATCTCCCAGCCTGGCCCAGCTGTGTACCCAGCTGCTACTGCAGGGAGCAGAAGAGGCACCCAGCTGAGCCTTGTCAGTCTCCGCCCAGGCGACTCCCAAGAGATGGGTAGGTATTAAGCTTCTAAGTTTGGGGTGATTTGTCAGCCAGGATAGATAACAGAAACACTTGGAAGCCACACCCACTCCTGTCCCTGTAGCTCTCCACAGGAGTCGCTGGCCTGGGATGTGGGAGGGAATGGAGTGAAGATTGCCTGCTCGTTCCTCCCTCCCCTCCTGTTACTTCTTCCACATCCCAGGCGTGGGATACTCTCTTAGACTTTGGTCCAAGTGAGCGGCCAGTAGGGTCTGGTATCTGACTCGGAAGCCCCTTTAGAACGGGTCAAGGGCCTTTTGGAATTCCGGCAGCATGTCACCTGGCAGACAGGCACCTGTTTAAGTGGCTAATTCATTCAAGGAGTCGAGACATGGTGCACCGCTCCACCGTGCCTGGAATCCTAACAGGCTAGGCCACCAGAGAGGAGCTCCTCGGAACCAGAGGCCTGCGGGCCCCGCCCCAGGCATTGGGCTGGGTCTGCCCAGGATTTAGAGCCTTTGGGACGGCAAAATCATGAGGGTCTGCTTGCCCAGCACCCTAACAGCTTCCTGGACAGATTCACCTAAGAATCATTGCAGGCTGTGGGAAGAGCTGGGATCTCGGCTTAGGGGAGGCCTTCACTAGAGGTATGGACCCCAGTCCAGCTTCAGCCAAGGACAGATAGCAGGAGGCTGTAACTGGAGAGAAAATAGATGTCTCTGCTTTCTCAGCTGGAGCACACAGGGAGAACTCCGGACAGCACGGAGCTGCCTCCCAGGGCCCAAGGACTGAGAATCAGGGTCTACTCATGTTTCCTCTCTGTTTCTCCCTCACCCACCCTGTGCCACCTTCCCCTCTTCTTCACACCCAGGCTGGAGCCTGAGGACTGACAGAGCCAGGTCAAGCGCACTCCTTAGCATCCTTCCTTCAGCGATGCTCAGTCCCTGTTCCTAGCAGAGTTTTCTAGCAGCTTCTTCCTCCTGATCCCGGCAGCTGTGGTGCTGGATCACTCACACACACACACACACACACACACACACACGCACGCACGCACGCACGCACGCGCGCGTGCGTGCCCAGCAGTTGCCCCAGGCGTGGCTTCCAGGTATACCCGTCTGCGCATGGGCAAAGGCGGTGTCTGTGAGAAGCAGAGCATTCTGGGCACTGCCCATGGGACACTTTCCACAGCGATGGACAGAAATCAGACTAGAGAGATACAAACACGGGTGGGAGGTGGGGGATCAGAAGGAGACAGTCACTGTTGGAGTTGTCCAAGTGTGGGGTTGACATCCGGGTGACATATGGAACTCTCCACACAGCCTGCACCCACGTGTCTTACCTGGCTCTCTCTAGTCTTGGTCTTGGTGAGGAGTTAGCATCCCTCCTGCATGCAACAGCAGCTCCTCACATCCTAGCACCCTGGAGAGCCCCAAGGGAAACTGGCCTGGTAAGGCTCCTCCATTGTGTTCGGAGTTAGCCCTCAGTGAGCACAGGCATCGGAGGCCATTGCCTGAGTGTAGCTGAGACCAACATGGGAGCCTCTGGAGGTCTGGGGGGCGTGGTCTAAGGGTGGGCATGTGTGTAAAGACTGTGCCAGGTTTCTCTGGAGCTGGTGGGAGGCTGGAGTCAAGAGAAAATGCCAACTCAGCCTGTTTCTGTGACCCTGCTCCTAAACTCCAGCTGAGTGGTTTGGAAAACACAGGTTCTGGTCAATTTTCAGCATGCATTCCCTTGCCTAGAGTTCCCGGTCCATCTACTGATCCTCCAATGGATGGCTGTTATCTGTTCCTGCTCACGTGGGGCAAACTGAGGCTCAGAGGGTCCAGGCCATTTGCTCAACAGTCACAGCAACCTGAAGTTAGGAAGAGAACTGCTCGGGAAGGGGTCCAGTTCTGCTTCTCCATGCCCTGAGGAGCCAAAGCCGGAAAGTTCAAGTGCATCCTGAATGCCAGGTGGTCAGCAAAGCGCTGGTAACCAACTAACTCCATAGCCTCTCTTTAATTTCCAGCCCCCTGTGTCACATAGCCCAGGTGGTGCTTAGCCAGCCCACCCTGGATTTCCAGTTCTGTGACAAGCCCTTCACCATCCTGGATCCACAATACGTGGTCCCCAACTCCCCACCCTTTTTCAGCCCTGGCGCCCCAGGTGTCTCTTTGATTGCCTTCAGTGAAGGGCAGCTCAGCCAGAGCCTGCTGTGGCTGGAAGCTTTTCATCCTGTTCCCTGGTAGCCCCCAAGGTCACTCCTCACTTTGACAGAGAGCAGAGGACAAAACCCAGACAGGTGAAAGTATGAAGAACCCACAGCTGGACACACCTGTCCTGACCTTCCCAAACCCCAGAACCCCCACCAGGCGGTCATGGAGTGTTTGAAACTGAAGCCTGTGCTTCTGTTCATTAAAAGAAAAGAAAAGGAATAAATCTGGACTCGGTAAGATGCATACATGAAGCACTTTGTCCTGCTGGCCACGGCCAAGACTCCGTCAACCTTGCGGCTTACACTCAGGTCACCGGTGTTGGGCGAGTGTCGGCCATCAGCAGGCTCCAAGGATGCAGCGGCTAAAACACATTTGCAAGGAGGAGGCTGTGGGTCTGGGGAGATTCAAAGGAATACGCGACTAAACAACCCCCGGGTCAAAGAGGAAATCACAGCGCAAATAAGAAAATATTTTCAACTGAACAGAGATGAAAATAGGAGCCCATCAAAACCCGTGGGATGTGGTGAGAATACTCCAAGCTGACGTGCTGCACCTGGGGCGAGAAGTCAGGGACCCTGTGAGCTTGATAAGAAAAAATAATGATGTGTAGTCACATATGCACAGACATACAGAGACACAGACAGACAGACACACACACACACACACACAAATCTGTCTTAAACAATCTGAAATGGAAATTTAGCACTTCCTTCAATCAGGGACATAGGAACGCAGTGTAATGGTCTTAGCAATGTGTGTTGTCAGTACCACAAATATTGCGTTAGCTCTGCCTACCCACTTAGAATCGAGGCTGTTTATTTCTCAGTCATAGCCTTTCTACCTCTCAACATGACTTGGGTACGTACTAGCATACACACGCGTGCACACAAGTGGCAACAGTTTATGGTGGTAGAAAGGTGCCTCCAAATCTGCCGGGAAGGTGACACTGCATAGTAACGTCCCCAACAGCATCTGGCAAAGAGTGCCTGCTCACCTGTGTTCACGTGACAGTCTAAAAATGACCACTAACGGGTTCATATCATTTTCCTTTTATTTCTTGAGTCAGGGTCTCACATAACCCACACTGACCTGGAGATTGCTAGGTAGCTGGGGATGACCTTGAACGTCTGATCTTTCTGCCTCTACCACCTAAGTGCTGGGATTACAGTGTGCACCACCACACTGTGAAGTCCTGTGGACAAAATCCAAGGCTTTGTGCATCCATCAACTGAGCCACAGCCCCAGACATTTCTTGAGCTTTTGATTCTTGTTTTGAAATAACATAAGATGCACAAGAAATAGCAAGGACAGTGGAGAGCGGCCCCATGACCCTTCACCTGTTTAACCATCTTTTTAAACTGTGCTTAACATTAAAACTGGACATCAGCATTCGAGAAAAGTGTGGGCTAGCTCTTTGAAGTTTTTAAATTTTTTTTGTACAGATTACATAACCAGCACAAAGAAGACACAGAGCCAATGTTCCTGACCCTCTGTGATCAATATTGTTCCACTTTCAAAACCTTGGAAATTGCTGCCCCAATCTTCATTTTTGTGATTTGGCGTTTTAAAGACTATTATAATTGTTAACTTTGGAGCTTGGCTTTGTCCCCATTCAGACCTTGAGCTATATCCAGATGTCTTGTACTTGGTCATTCTTCCCCTCTTGTTCCTGGTGTAGATTCGCCAGGGTGTTTAAACAGTCTCAGATTGTAGAACCTTTTGGTCGTTTCCAAATGTGGGTTGTGTTTTTGTGTGGACGTATTTCATTTCTCTGGGATAAGAGCCCGGGAGCAAAATCACAGAGTTGTGTGTGTCAGGGTGTGCTTAGCTGTAAAGGAGATGCTCTGCTGTCTTCCAGAGGACATCACCACCTTACATCACAGTGGCAGAACAGGAGGCCCTGGCTTCCCGCATCATCACCAGCACTGGGAGGGCGTTACAAGGTCTCATGTAGCACAGGCTGACCTCAAACTTACTATTTAGCCAAAGCTAGCCTTGAAATCCTGATCCTCCTGTTTCTACATCCCCAGTACTGGAATGATAGACAAGAACCACTGTACCTGGTATCTCTGTGGTTTTAAGTTGCATTCTCTAGTGGTTAGGGATGTTGAAGTTTATGGCCTTATTTGCTATTTTTATATTGCAATATAAAATTTATATTATAATAATCTTTGGTAAATACATGTACATGTCTTCTTGTTTTCCCATTGCATTTCTAATAAGTATAGTAAAATGTACACAACAAAATTTGCAATCCCAGCACTCGGGAGGCAGAGGCAGGCGGATCTCCGTGAGTTCGAGACCAGCCTGGTCTACAAGAGCTAGTTCCAGGACAGGCTCCAAAACCACAGAGAAACCCTGTCTCGAAACCCGCCCCCCCCCCAAAAAAATTGCCATTGATACTTTTTGTGTGTGGTGTGTCTGTGTATGTATGTATCTGTTCAGCCACAGATGTGGAAGTCTGAGGACAACCTTGGGTACAGGTCTTTACCTTCTGTCTTGTTGGAGGCAGCATCTCTCGTTGTTCATTGCAGGCTCCTGACTTTAATTTCTGGAAGTTCTCCTATCTCCACCTCTCATCTCTCTGGAGGAACACAGGGATTATAGACATGTGCTACTATATCCAGCTTTTACGTGGGTTCTGGGCATCTAAACTCAGGCTCGCAGGCAAGTCTTTTTTACCCGCTGAGCCATCTCTGCAACCCCTGTTTTAATGGTTTTAAAGAGTCTAGTTCAGGAGCACTGTGTATTTCCAAGATCACACACCGATTTCCAGAACATTCTAATCTTACAGAACTGAAACTCTCTGCCCTTGAAACAACTCCCCATTTCCCCAGCTCACCCGTGACAACCTTCCCCCTCGATCCTAAGAATTCGACTGCGCTAGGTATGCTATACGAGCAGAGCTGTGTTTATTCATCTTCTTGTGATTGGCTATTTGCCCTGCGTCAGCTCCTCAGTGTTCACTGACGTGGAAGCGTGCGTCAGGACTGTCTTCTGTTTTGAGCCTGATAACAAAAATCCTCTGCGCATGCGTCACTTTTCATTGCTCCGTGTCTCCGTCCTGGGTCTGAGTGGTTTCTGCCTGTGGCCTTTGTGGACCAAACTTCTGTTGGATGCAGCTATGCAAACACCTCTTTGAGACCTGCTTCCGGTTCTTTTGGGTCAGAATTGGAACTGCTGGCTCACACGGTCCTTGTTGAATTACTGGAGGGGCATCTTACTGTTCTCACAGCGCCTGTATCACTTCACAGCCCTCCAACAGTGCACAAGGGTTCCAGCTTCTTCTTGTCCTTGGTACCCACTGTTCCCTAGGATTGAATGTTTACGCTAGAGAGTGTGAAGTGACACACTGCTGAGTTTTGAGAATTCTTTGTGTATTTCAGATACTGTTATTCCTTTATCAGATATCTGCTTTTATTTTCTTATTCCAATCTGCAACTTGTCTTTATTCTGTGAACATGGTTCTTTTTAGAATAAGTTTTACATCTTTGGTAACATTTTAAATTTTGGTAAAGTTAATAACATTTCTCTTTTATGAATCATGATTTGTTGTTGTTGTTGTTGTTGTTTGAGACAGGGTTTCTCTGTTTAACAGCCCTGGCTGTCCTGGAACTAGCTCTGTAGACCAGGCTGGCCTCACAGAGATCTGCCTGTCTCTGTCTCCCGAGTGCTGGAATTAAAGGTGTGTGCCACCACCGCCCAGCATGAATCATGACTTTGATGTTATGTCTAAGAAGTCTCTACCAAGCGTAGATCAGAAGATTGGCTGTCTTGTTTCCTTGTAAATGTTTCCATTATTTTGTGCTTTCTGTTTCTGTTTCTATACTGAATGGACTCTCATTAAGATGTTTGAAGGCATGTGGATAGCAACTGCAACTGCTCCAGCTTCAACTGTTAAAAAGGCTTCAGTATCATTTCCTTGGCCTTTGATAAGATCAATCACACAGGTAAGTTTTAAAACATTGAACCTATCTCTCATTCCTAGAATAAACTTCGCCTGATTGAAGCTTACATTGTTTTTGTACACAGGTGCATATGTGCTAAGGCTCTTCTACTGGGTGCATACAAGGCAGAGTCACCACATACTTTTGCTAAACTCATCTTCACTTCATTATATGCAGTTGACTTTTGTCTGTGCAATCTTCTTTGAGCACATTTTATCTGACGTTGATCCCACAGTCCCTGTCTTCTTTTGGGTGACATTCATCTTTCTGATTTGTTTACTTTGATCTTGCTCTTATTCTTGATTTTGAAATAAGTTACTTATTGACAGCGTATAGTTGTTATTGAAAATGTTTTACCTGCCAATTTTCATCTTTTGCTTGGTGTATTTAAACCATTTACATTTAGTGTAGTTGTCATTATGTTAGGACTCAAGTCTACACTGTAGTTTTTATTTTCTTTATCTTCTGTTTTATTGTTGCTTTATTATTTTTTACTGAACACATGGGGTTTTAAAGAATCAATTTGAGGGCTGGGGCTAGAGATGGTTATTCATGGGTCTATGGTCAACCTAAAAGGGTAACTGCTAAAGGCATCATGAGAAGGTGTTTGGAACTAAATCTCTGGTTCATTTGGTTCCTAGCAAGATTAGCATTGCTTCAGTGTTGAGTAGATAGTTTTCAACAGACATCTTCATCGTCACTCTTGCACAACAGGGATGCAATGGCCTTTGTGCCAGACTGTGGTTCTGACAGCTTCTCTGATCATCTTTGTGAGGCAAAGATGTAGGCCCCCTTCTTTCTTGAGCCTCGGGCTTTATTAATTTGTTTGTCAGCACCGATACTCCTGAATTCACTCTGATTTAACCAGTTCTCATCGGTTCAGCTCTATTAGCAAAACAAATATGGAAAAACACATCTAATCTGTGTTTGGAAGCAGGAGTCCAGCTGCATCTGCTGAGACAATGATGAGGAAAGATAACCACACAATCTCACCGTCTGTACACTTAGGAACACTGTGACTCTTTCTCTTCTGGGCAGTGTCAGCTCAGTAAAGAAGCAGGTTGCCAGAGGTCTCAGCGCTCTTAAGTGTTGAACCATCTTGTCTCTCCAGCCCAGCCTTCCAGAATTTGACAGAGTGTGCTCAGCCTTGAACAAAGAAGTTCGCTGTGTAAGATGGTTGGTTTATTCCTTTATCTTTATAAAGGTGCATTCCTTTATCATCAAGGTAGACACTGAGCCCCTTCTGTCCTCAGACATTCTCACTTAGGTCTGATGTGTCAGCCACCGGCTGTTCTTGCGCAAAGCAAGAGAGGAGCACCAGCCTTCCAAGGTGCCTTCACTGGGTTAATGCACCCTCCCCCCAGCAAAAAAAAAAAAAAAAAAAAAAAAAAAAAAAACACCACCACAGCTGCCTCTCCACTGAAGAGAGAGAGAGAAAGGGAGGGAGGGAGAGAGGTGAGGAGGGAAGCAGGCATGGTTCTAGAAGCTCCTGTGCCTGCCCGAGGGCTGTGATGCCTCTCCTGGGTCAAGCCCGGTAGCGTTTTACCTCCATCTGTTCACATTCTCCAGCTGGATCCATGGAATCCCTGGAACTCATATTATCCTGTTGAAATTTCCTTATCCAGTTATTGTAGCATCGAGAAATTTACATTTAATGTCTTACCGTCATTGCAAACTTCGGGAACACAGCCCCATAAAATGCCCAGGATGCTGACATCTGCTCAGCCCCAGGATAGCTCGGCTCAGGCATCCTTTTACCCTCCTGACTCGTTCAAACAGGGCCTAGAGCATGCTAAAAACTAACTGTTGATGGCTCAGTGTGGGCACCGTTCCCAGCATAGTTGTGCTTCTTTGTCCCTAAACATTCAGCCACATTTGCAGCTCAGTTCTTCATCTTTTATCCGTTGTCACTATTAACCTGAGTTTTTCCTACCAAGGCAATTAAAAAAATATGGTAAAATACAGAAAGCACAGCATTTGCTGCTTTAACTATTATTATTTTTTTTTATATTTATTTATTATGTATACAATATTCTGTCTGTGTATGTGTCTGCAGACCAGAAGAGGGCACCAAACCTCATTACAGATGGTTGTGAGCCACCATGTGGTTGCTGGGAATTGAACTCATGACCTTTGGAAGAGCAGGCAATGCTCTTAACCATTGAGCCATCTCTCCAGCCCTGCTTTAACCATTATTAAGCATAAGTTCTGGGACATTCAGCACACTCCAGCGGTTGGGGCTGTCATCAACTTCCATCCGTCTTTGGGAGTGCAACTGTACTCACCCTAAGCTCCTTGAAATGACCGTCAACTTTTTATGAACCCGAAGAGGACTTGAGATTTGTGCGAAGGTGCTGCTGTCCATGGTGGCTAAGCCAGGCCAGTCTTTTCTGTGTTGTTCCAGGTTCAGTATGTTCTCTGCTGAGATGAGCACCCAAAGTGACTTACACTCTCAATGACAGAGGCTTCCAACACGTCCCAGCTTTGTTAGGGCGTAATCGACAGATGAGACATCATGAGTTTGCAGTGCAGGCCATGACATGTTCATATCGTAGGCGTCTGCATTGTGACGTCACCATTGCAGTCAGGCTAACTAGCACATCTCTGACCTCATCTATGTTAATATTCCTTATTCCCTTTCCTTACCCCTCACCAAGAAAACATTACCCTCTTAGCGATTCCAAGTTAAATTGTTGTTGTTAAATGTATTTTCCTGGTTGTGCATGAGCATTTCGGAACATTCTCACCCCCATAACTGGCCTTAGCACCACTGGCCAACATCCTTCTATGTACTGCTTCCCCGACACCCTGGTGACTACTGCTCTATTTCATGCTTCCGTGGGTGTGATGGCTTCCGATCCCACAGGATAAATTCCATGCAGCACTTTCCTTCCGTGTCTGGCCTATTTCACTCAGTGTGATGCCTTCCAACTCGAGCTGCAATGAATCTGCTGATGGACATTTACATTATTTTCATATCTCAGTTATTATGCACAACGCTGTACCCGAGCATATAGGCACAGCCACCTCTGAGACCCTAACTTCATTTCCACAAATAAAAGCCCGTTAGAGCTGATGAACAAAGTCAATGCAGTTGCATGACACAAAAACAACATGCAGAAACGACTGAGTTTTCTATATACCATCGATGAAAAGCCTGAGAAGGAGAAAGGGATAAAATACTTAGGAATAAACTTAACTGTATTGGTGAGAGACAGATGTTGAATGTCAGAATCATAAAATGACTTTGAACAGCCAGCGTCATCTTCAGTGGGAACAGCAAGGCTGTAGCTCTCAGTGTGTTTTCAGTGGACTTTACAAACCTGTGTTGAAATAGGAGCGGCAGGGCTGCGTCTCCGGCACCCGGCCGCCCGCATGGCTAGCTTATGCCCCGAAATAATTATACGGAAACTGTATTTTTTTAATCACTGTCTGGCCCATTAGCTCCAGCCTCTTATTGGCTAGCTCTTACATATTGATCTAACCCATTTTTAATATTCTGTGTAGTACCATGAGCTGGCTTACCAGGAAAGATCTTAACCTGTGTCTGTCTGGAGTGGGAGAATCATGGCGACTCCTGACTCGGCTTTTTTTTTTCAGCCTTTTCTCTGTTTACTCCGCCTACCTAATTTTCTGTCCTATTAAAGGGGCCAAGGCAGTTTTTTTATTACTTAACCAATGAAACAACAGATAGAAAGATGACCCACCTCCATCATTTCCCCTTTTTCTGTTTAAACAAAAAATGGCTTTTACTTTAACATAGTAAGATTACATATAACAAAATAGTTATCAAGCAAGAATTACAGTTACAATATTTATATCTATTTTATCCTTTATCATAACTAAGGAAAACTATAACTATAACTAACCATTCTTTAACTCCATCAAAGACTCCAGAAGGATATAATATTACCTAAGTAAACAAGAAATAAGAAACTTTAAACTTTAGAAATGACAGAGACATCTCGCTGCCTGGACAGTCACCCAAAGTTCTTTTGTACCGTTGGGGCATCCATCTTTGGCCTACAGGCCCATAGTATCCAGCAGACACATTTTTATGAAGTAGGAAATTCCAAAGACAGTTTAGTCACTATCTGCTGTGTCCTGCAGAATGTCTCGCAGACTCTTTCATGAGTCAGGAACCCCGAAAGACCATCTCACCTTTAGGCAAGTTCAGCAGTTCTCTCTCTGAGGGTTCTCTGTGTCCAGTTTATGCAGTAGTCCAGGCAAGAACAGTTTCTTGCCCAAATGGCTATCAAATTCCATAAGGATCCTCTTTGATGCCCATCTTCTTCTTGAAGTAGATTGATGTTGTCAGGAGCAGATGTGTCTCATAGTCATAAAAAGCCCTAAATTATTAAAACATTTAAATGCCATATTCTGTAGCCTTTGAAAGGTATGAAGAATGCCTATCTGAAATATATCTATGCATATCTAGAAAATCTAACTAACATGACTAAAAGCTTGACAATTATTGATGATTATCCATTAACAACCTATATACATTACATTTTTAAATAAACTGTACAATCACAATACCTTAATCAAGATAAGAAATATGTATATACATATAACAAAATTGACCTTCAAATCCACACCAATGCAAATTATTCATATCTATATCATATCCCCCTTTAAATGTAAAAGAACATCTATAAACCAAGCCGGGCGGGCGGCCGGATGCCGGGGACGCAGCCCCACCGCTCTTATTACAACAAACCTGCAGGAATATAAAACCGGCCTGAGGTGGACACACGTGGGCAGACCAGTGGTTTGGAATGGACAGTCTGAAAATAGGTTGAGACAGTGCAGGGCACCAGCAATACCTCTTCAAACAGTGCTGGGAGAATCGGTGTCCATAGGCAGAAAAATGAGACTGGACAGCATCTCACATTGCATATGGAGCACAACTCAAAATCTACTAGAACAAAATATAAAGACTGGAACCACTAAACTATCAGCAGCACACACACACACGCACACACATATGCATGTCTTCGTTTACTACTCTCCATGTGTTCCTTTGAGGCAAGGTCTCTCACTTATCCTTGGCTTGGCTGGAAGGCAGCAAGCCCCAGGGATCCTCCTGTCTCTGCCTCCATTGAAGCTGGGTTGCAAGAGTGTCTTGGCACAGCTGGCTTGTAATGTAGGTGCTAAGATTGGAACTCTGGTCCTTATGGTTAAGCATCAAGTGCCCTTAACCACTGAGCCATCCCTCCAGCCCTGTCATACACGGAAGGCTTTTTAGTAAAGTCTCAGTAACTGTCCCTGGGCCATTTATTGCTATTGTTTGGTGTTCCTCTGCACTTTCTGCATAAAAATAAAGTCAGAGAACCTTGTCATTGGTCACAGGTCTTACTGGTTTCTCTGACTGCTATGACCAAACTCCTAACAGGAAGCAACCTAAGGGAGGAAGGGCTCATTTTGGCTTAGTTGAAGACGGGGTAAAACCTGGAGGCAGAAGCAGACAGTGGCCAGTCACTTTGTGTCCCTAGGAAGGAAGGAAGGAAGCGGCAAACCAGAAATGGCCCTACCACCACTATCAAACCTCGAGGACTGTCATTTCCTCCAGTGAGGCTCCACCTCCAAATCAATGCCACCAGCTGGGTACCACGTGTTCAAACACATGAGCCCAGAGGGGACATTTCACTTTCAAACCATAACAACCAAAACAGACGCCAGGCGCACACAGATCACCTGTACCAAAGCTGTGGTTGCAGGGAGGCACATTTGCTGAGCCAGCACAGCGCGGACACTCTCGCAAGCTCCTGCCTGGTCCCCACAGACTCAGGTGCCATCTCTGGCCTGTCTCTCAGCTTCTCACTGGAGTTGTACTCATACCCTCCACCTCGAGTTATCACAAACTATTCCCAGAAATTGCTGGGGGAAAAAATCTTGTGGAGGCTTTTAAAAGGGAAATGAAGCAAACAAAAGCAAAAGCAGTGAACACAGAAAATTCTAGAATAGCAACGCTGCTGCCTCCTCATTTCTGCATGGATTTTATTTCCAATAGAGTAGCAGATTCTTTTTTGTGAGCCATGCCTTTGATGCCCACACTAGGATTTTATATTTTGAGTTGAAGGCACTCCCCTGCCAAGTGCAACAGGTAAAACGTTCCATTCCTGATAGAAATTTGAACCTCACAAAAACAAAAAGTCACACACAAAAAACTGATTCCTTTTATATCATTAGGAAACAAAAAAAAATTGCACCTACCATAACCGATGAGAATTAGCTGGGTGTTGTGGTCCACACCAGCAATCCCAACTCTTAGAAACCTGAGGCAGGAGGATCGCTAGGTTGAAGAAACAACAAAGATTTGTGTTTCCAGGTTCGCCCATGTAGTCTTCTAGCTTTACATTTTATTAATTGACAGAGTGCTGGCTTCAAAATGAGCCAGGCTGTCAAGGAAAGTGCTCAGCCAACTGGAACGTGGAGAGGAGGAAGCCCCATCCTGAAATCCTGGAGCAACTGGGCTCAGTTGCTGCACAGGTGCCCCCTCTGCTGGGCAGGAAGTTCCTGGAGCTAGCCTTTGCTACTGTTCGCAAACTCAGCACCCCCGACGTACCCTCTCTTAAGCAGAACTTTAACCTGGATCCCTCTTCTCTTGATCTTCCAATCCACAAGCCCCCAGCATTCTCCCTTTACATGCACAGCTGCGTGGATGGAGGTCAGAAGACAGTGTGAAGTAGTTGGCTCTTTCCATCACGTGGGTCGCTGGGATTGAACTCAGGTCGTCAAGCTTGGCAGGAGGTGCCTTTGATTCACTGAGCCATCTCGTTGTTCTCTGGATCTTTTTTTTTTTTTTTTTTTTTGTGGCCCCCAATGGTAGCAGCTCCTATCCAGGCATTTGGCAAGAGGTAGAAGAGCAGACAGTCTGAACGCTGTCTTTGGAATCAGAGAGCTTAAGGCTAGCTCCTAACTCATCAAGTCAGCTCTGAGTGACCCTGTATGACTGTTCATAGCATGACCTGAAATTCAGGGTCAACACAGCCCTAACTCACAGGGGTGGGGAGTGGGGGTGCAGTTAGGGATGCAGGGGGCACTGTGGCTAACATGATGAGCCGAGTGTGCATTCAGTACAGTGCCCACCACGGTTCAGGCGGATGATGGTATCATTTCCTCCGTGAAAGAAAGGAGAGCGGAAGTCCTTTAAGTCTAAAGTAAGAAAAAAAAAATCCGTATCCAAATATAAAATTCAATGAATAATAACAATTGTTGAACTGGGACCTTGATAGTTCTTATCTTAGCTTTGTCTCAGAGCAGAAACAGAATAAACTGAATTATTAAAAAACCATATTAACTCTTAGCTAATCAATACATACAAAAGGCAGCATTTGAGCAGGCCCCAGGAGCAGAGCAGACCTTTGTCCCTCAGATGAGGGGCTAGCCAGGGTGGTGACTGTGTGACTAATACCTTGTCACCACCCTCTGCCTTCTGCTCCTGCTGTGGCAGACATCATTAATCAATCAGAGCATCTCATTTTGTGAGTATGGCTTCTGTCTTATCACACTTTTCATTTCCTTCTTTATCCTCTGTGCTAAAGTGTTTTGAAGAAAATCCCAGACATTACGTTGTTACTTATCAACAGCACATCTCCAAAAAATCCCAGATATTTTCTTATACAATAACATCATACTTAACAAGAATTAACAGTAAGTTCCTGTATTTCCTAATATCCCTTTCCTAAGTAAATGTCCCCCAACTCTCTCAAAGTATTTAAGGTTTTGCTCTACACAGCTGGGGAGTGTCTTTGGGGACTGACAGGGTTTAGGCGGAAGTGATTTTTTAGATGCATGAGTCAGAAGTGTCATGGCCGCCGTTGGGGACTGGAAGGCAGGGGTGTCTCTGACCTCAGGTTGACTACGTACTCTGAAGACTGTTTCCTAGAGGCATCCGCTGACTTCTTATGTCAGAATCCTAGTTCTTTGAGAGGGCTTTCTTCTCCTGGGGACCCTCCTGCAACAGGACGCCAGGGCTTAGGTTGTCCAGGGATGACCCCGCAGACAGCACACTGTTGTGTCCCTTGTCCTATAGCAAGTAGCAAGGTGATACAAGAGAAGTGTCATGGAGCAAGCTCACCCGGAAGACTGACCGTGGGAGAGAGACCGCCTTCTGCCCAGGCTATCCCAGGTCATCCAATCCTTCTGCAGACCAAGATACAGGTCTCCTGTGTGCTTTGGAACCAACAGGCCCTGTGCTAGCAGACACTGGCATAGATTTTCCATTTCCTGTGCATGTCTGTGAGGAGATTGAAGGCTCAATTTCAGGATGCCTGGGCCTGCACAAAGGCTGTGATGATGGCTATTGTCTGCAAAATGGTTCATTGTGGAGATGGGGTGAGGGGTAGGGAATTAAGGCAGGAGTCTTCGATCAATGACTGTTGATTCTTTCTTCAGGGGCTGAGATTGTACTCCGGCAGACAAAGGTCTGGTTTAGTGCGGGACACTCTGAAGTCCAGAGATGAGATGTGGGGTGTCCTGGGGGGAGCAGCTGAGAGTGTGGACCGAGACTCTACAGTACTCCGGGGTCTCCCATCCAGCTGACCGTGGGCTCGGGAGACAGGCAGCGTTCGGAGCAGAGAAATCAGCATGGCATTACAGAGCATCCTAAGAGATCCTGGAATAGAAGCAGCGAGCAGAGGGTTCACTCTGACATTCTGGTCTTCAGAACATCCCTTTATCTAGCTGGAGACAGTGGAGGCCTTGTAATCCCTGGCTCTCTCCCCATTTTGTTTTTCTCTCCTTTCCTTTCCCTTCCCTTCATCTTCTCATTCATCCACTCTTTCTGTCCAGCACTGATTCAGTCATCAACGGTTACACTGTATCCAGGGTGTAGGCTAGGATCTGGGGAAGATGTGGTGTGGGGCGGATGCCAAACTGAGTGTAAGGATAAGGCAGTGGTCTCAAGCCACTCCCATCCTCTGTGGAGGGAAGCAGAAGTGCCGAGACAGGAAGTCAGCTTTCTGGCTTCCTGTATGTGTTACCTACAGTTGCTCTTTTTCCATCATGCCCCTCCCCCACTTCCCTCATAGTTGAGGTTACAGTAGTTGCATTTGCTCATCAATGGGGGTTCATTCTAAGACAAACCCTATGCAAACTGCCAGTCATGAGCCTGGGCGCCCTATGACTTTTCCTATGTATGTATACTTATGGTAAAGTTTGATATAATTAGGTAAAACAAGATTGACAACAATTAATTGGTCACTGACTAGTATAATAATATACTATAATACAAATTATGGGGGCAGCAATGTAGCTCAGTGTTAGAGCACTTGCTTAACATACATAAAGCCCTGAGTTCAAGTTTATAGGGTCTGGGGAGATGATTCGGTTGGTAAAATGCTTGTTGCACAGGCATGAGGACCTGACTTTGGATACCCAGAACCCATGTTAAAAGTTGAACATGTTGATGTGCTCCTGAATTTCTGGCCCTGAGAAGATAGAGACAGGAGGATCCTTAGGGTTTTCTGCCCAGCTGTTCTAGCTCAGTCAATAAGCTCCAGGTTCAATGATGAGTAAGCCCATCTCCAATCATAACGTAAAGAAGGAGTTAAAAAAGACACCCAGCACTGACTTCTGCCTTCCTTATGCAGGAACACATATGTAAGTGTGTGCCTACACAGCCATACACAGGTTATGTGAACACTGTCTCTCTAATGCCTTGTACTATGTCCATCCTTCCCCTGGTGTCGGTGTGAGGTGACAATGCATGACAAGATGGAGGGATGTGAGAGAAGTCGGCTTGTGTCAGGTGTAGTTCTGAAGGCTATGAACACAGGCTCTGTGATCCTGGCTTGATAGCCTGCGAGCTGATAGCCAAGGAGACGGCTATGACTAAGGCAGTAGTACGTATAGCATAGATAGGAAGGGAGGCAGGCGGGCAGGTGGGCAGGTAGACAGACGGGAAGGAAGGAAGGAAGGAAGGAAGGAAGGAAGGAAGGAAGGAAGGAAGGAAGGAAGGCAACTGGTTAGGCTTTGACCTTGAGCTCAGACCTGTTCCTGAACCATAGAGTTTGGTTCCTGCACAAGAACACACTATAATTTTCATTGCATCATAACTTACACACAGTAAAACCCCCTGCTCCTGTTCTGTCCCTTTTTGTTTATCTGGTAGAACTCAGAATTGGACAGATATTCATGGTCGTGATTCTGTCTTGATTATCACTCACCATGTGAAGGGTCTCTACTTAGTTCAAACAGTTGTTCTGTGTCACATTTGCTTTGTTTCAGATTACAATGGTCACTTTGACTTTGAATTTATGTTCTCATGGCATTTCTTTCCATCATCCTGTGTTCTTATGAAGATATCATTGTATATCACTTTTTGTTTTAGAAACTCCTGTCTTCTCATTGGCAGTTTTGGCTCCCTTACATTTAGTGTGATTATTGATTTTAAAAGTATGATTTTGCTGTATTGTTGTGGGACCTTACTCTAACTATGTAAAGGTGTGTTGCTTTTGTTTATGCTGCATTTAATTACGTAAAGATGTGTTGCTGTTTTACCTGGCCTGCCTAAGGTACTTGATTGGTCTCATCGAAAGCTGAACAGCCAATAGGTAGGCAGTAGAGAGATAGGTGGAGATGGTGGGCAGAGAGAATAAGTAGGAGGAGGAATCTAGGCTCAGGAGAGAAGAGAAGGAAGGAAAAAGAGAGGAAGACGCCTGGGGCCAGTTAGTTAGACACAAGAAGCAGGAAAGTAGAACATACAGAATGAAAGAAAGGTAAAAAGCCCCAAGGCAAAACGTAGATGAAGGGAAACAGGTTAATTGAGTTATAAGAGCTAGTGGAACAATTGTAAGATAAGGCTGGGCATTCATAACTAATAAGAAACCTCCATGTCATGATTGGGGAGCTGCTTGGTGGCCCATGAGAAAGCCTGCTACACTGTGCAATGCCTACATTGTCTGCTCATTATGTTTTCTTTTTCCATCATTACTTTTCTGCCTTCTTTGAACGTTGAAAAATTTTAATATTCTAGTTTTATATGGTACCAGGAATGGAATGAGAGCTTCACAGATGCCAGGTAAGTGCCCTGTGAAGTGAACCATGCTCCCAGCCAAGATTCTGGTTTTGACTCATCTACTATCTCTGAGAAAATGTATGTTTCTTTTAAAGCAATTGTTTTAGGAACATATAAATACATTTTAATTAGTTAATTTATAGGCAGGATTCTCTTATGTAACTCAAGCTGACTTCAAACTTGCAATCTCTCTGTGTGTCTCGTGATGCCTGAAGTAAAACACATTTAGAAAAAGTCTTGGTTGTGTATGTATGAGTGCTTGTGTGCATATATGCTGTGTTTGTAGAGGTCAGAGACAGCCTTGAGTGCTGGTCCTGCCTTCCACCATTTGTGAAGAGTCTCTGATGTGCATGCCCGGTTAGCCTGCCTACAAACTTCTGGGGGTCCCCCATCTCTGCTTCCCATTCCTCTATAGGAGGGGTTCTGGGATTACACCTATGCTATCCTGGGTCCAGTTTATGTGAGTTCTGGGGATCTGAAATCAGGTCATCAGGCTTATGAGGCAAGCACATTTCTCCCATTAACACGTCTGCCTAGCTGACCACACATGTTCTTAAATTGTCAAAGCTTATCTTTAATACGTATTACTTCACTATATACAATGTAAGAATCTCTTACTGAATTCTGTTTTCTTCCCTTCTTTAGTTTACTTTGGCATTTATTTTACTTCTCACATTTAGCTCCTGCAAATCAATATTACTTTTGTTTTAAATAAAGTAATGAATTTTATTGGAAGGAAATCAATACTTAAGGGCCAGGGAGATGGCTCAGAGAGAAAGAACTTTCTGGGCAAGTGTGAAGACCCAAGTTCAATCCCCAGCACCCATATAAAATACAGGCATGTGGCATACATCTGTGACCCTACTGCTCAGAGGAGAGAGGAAGATCCCCAGAGCTCGCTGGCCAGCTAGTCAGCCAAAGTTCAGGTTAGTTAGAGACTCACTAAAAAAGTCATCATTAGGAGAGGAAGACATTTGGCATTGATTTCTGGGCATGCACACTCCTGGGCAAACAACATCTGTGTATGTGCACACGCTACATACATACATGCTAGCTGAAAATAAATAAATACATAAGAAAAAAGTTTTTTTTTTCTCATTCAGACTCCAATTTTGTTGTTTTTCTTCTTGACAGGGACCTCTGCTCCATCTAATGTTGCTTCAGTGGCCTGAAGAATTTCCTATAATCTTACAGTTCAGATCTGTGGATGACCTATTCCATTGCTTTTTTTTTTTAATTTCCCCATTTGCCTTCACTTTTAAATTATTTTTGAGCACAGACCTTCAGAGTTATGGGTGGCTTTCCTTTAGTTCTAAGGTCCTCACTGTCTCCTGACTGCCACTGTGTCATGTTAAATCGGGTGATATTCTACCCTCTTGTCTTCACTTCCCATTGGTATGCATTTTAGGGTTTTTTTTAGGGGTGTTTCTTTATTCTTTCTTTTTTTTTTCCTCTCTGGAGATTTTATTATTTGCGTTGGTGGAGACCATTGTGTGTGCGTGGAGGGGACTTGTTTGTGTTTACATTGCTTGGGCTTTGTTAAGTTTTTGAGTTGACACCGTTAGTACATTTTAAACATTTCTTTGTCTTAGAAATGATAGAAATTTGCCTTCAAGAGTAGTTTTAGGTTCACAGTAAAGTCAGGTGGAAAGTGTTGAATTCCTAACATCCCACCCCTTCCACACATAGACTCCCCCTGTCACCATCCTGCATCCGGGCGGTGCATTTATTGCAACTGACAAACCAACGTTGACACCTTGTTATCACCCAGAGCGCACATCTTATTTTAAGGTGCACTCTTGGGACCATACAATTTGTGGATTTTGACAAATGCATGGTGACCCACATCCACCACCACAGGAAGAATACAGAATAAAAGTCTCCTGCTCCAAGAATCTGCCCAGCTGGGTCTGTCTGTCCTTTCTCTTCTTTCTTTTTAGCCAACATCTGATATTTCCAGAAATTTCCATCCTTGTTTTTCCTAGAATGCTGTATTATTAGAATCATAAAGGCTTGTTTTGACCATCCTGAGAAGTATGGTGTTTTAAAATGCAGTTGCCTACCACTGTGTGATGCTGAGTATCTTTCCATCGTGATGCTCCCTCCACCTGCGCATCACCTGCATGTCATTTGCGTATCATCTTGGGTGAGGTGACCACTGAAGTGTTTTGGGTTTTGAATTGGGTAGCTTTTCCTTGGTGCATTTTTTGGGCTCTTTGCATACTTTGGGCAGTGCTCCTTTCTCAGATATACCTTTAGCAAACACACAAGTTGTGATCTCTGGCTTGCCTTCCATTCTTTTGATAGTCATTAGTTTTTCAAAAAAAAAAAAAAAAACCTTTCTGCTCCCATCTCTCTTTTGCAGATTTAAATTCTATTCATGTTATAAGCTTCAGTATTTCTCTCAGGTTCTTCAGTTGCCATGGTTTCAAGGTCTCTGTTTTCCAACCCACTAAACTTTTTTTTTTTTTAGCTTTCTGTTGTTTCCGAACATTTTCTGTTTTAGAATTATGTTTCTATCTATCACTTTTATCTGATTCTTTCTTATAGTTTCCATCCCCTCGGGGCTTCCCCTGATTCATTCACTGCGTGCACCTTCTTCTTTAAATCTTCAGAAATATTTACGAGGCTGCTTTAAAGACACCTGCGCCATCTCTAGGCCACTTTCTCTTGATTATTGTGCCTCTGTGTTTAGTTTGTTCCTGAGATAGGGTCTTGCTATGTAGCACAGGCTAGCTTCAAATTCCAGTTCTTTTTTTCCCTGAATCTCCTGAGCCCCGGGGTTATAAACTTTAGTATCACACCACTACACACATACACCGTGTGTATATTTTTAAAATATCTTCAAAAATTCTATGCTGTTTACTGTGGATACAACAGCCCTGAGATTAGATTTTTGCTGACTTAATTTGAAGAGGACTTTGTTCTTTAGGCAGTAATTTATTATTGAGTTGGCTTGGTTCTGTTGTGTGTTGGTTTGGACTTTTTTAGGTGGGGCCAGACAGATCCTTCCTGGGGTCTCCACTGAACGTTGGGTGTCCAATAAGATCTCCCCTCTCCTATGGCTCCACCACCCCTCAGAACTGCATGACCTCGAATACAGCGGCCTGGCTCACACATTAGACACTCTCTCTGAAGCAAGCCAGCCTCATCCCATGCTTGACTAAACATCGGTCAAGCTAAGCAGACCCAGGGCTCCACCCATCTCTCAACCGTGCTATGACCCACATCTGAGACCCCAGTTGTCCCAGGAGTCAGTCTGTTTTCCTCTCTATAAGACCTCTGTGCTGAGCTTTGGGAAGTGACCATATGCAATGGTGGGGGGAGGGTTAAACAAACCTCCTGTTTCCCTTTTGCAAGGGCTGCAGACTTGCCCACCCAAGGGCTTCAATCAGCCATGAGGTCGTGCATCTCTGTGCAGCTCTTATGGCCTTCTTTCCTGGACTGTCTTGCATCCCACACCCCTGGGCTGTCCTGCACCCACACCCCCAGGGGTGGGAAGTAGAGACAAACAGGGGGTCAGTGGGAGAAAGGGAGCCCAGGGAAGGCATTAAGGTACGTTAGTCTACATTTTCTTTATAATGGCCCAGTGGAGCCCCAAATAGGGAGGCAGCTGTGTGTTATTGAGCTCTGTGAAGAGGTAGGAGGGAGGGGCAGCTGGGGAGTGCAATTAGCTGACGGTTTGAGACTGATGAAGTGGATAATGAGAGGTGCTAGGGTGGGTTTTCATGCTAAAAAGAGAAGAAAAAACCCGGAGAGAGGCAGACAAACTGTTACATATTACCTGCTCAGGCCTGACCTACTGGAGCTGACTCCCCACCGAGAGGCCAAGGAGCAGAGAAGGCCAAGCCTGAGCCAGTGCTTCCTTCCCAGGTACATTCCTGGGTGGGTTTCATCTGTGGCCTCTGCATCATCCACATTCAGATGGTCCAGGTCCCAGGCCAAGCACACATTTGTGCTTTATCCTGAAGCCATGCCGTGATACCAGTTCGATTGCAACCCATTTTACAGACAGGCAAACTGGGTGCAAGAAGGAAAAGGATCTTTCCTGAGAGCCGTTGTTGGCAGCGACAAAGCCGAACTTCTTCATCTTGCTCTTGGCCTCATAGTGCTCAGGTAACTTAGCTTGTAGCCCAGCCATGCAAGGCAGAGTCTGCAAACTCTGAGCCAGGCACACCCCATTCCTTTAGCCTTGCTCTGGCTGTCAATCATTCCTAACAACACCTGTGAGTAAGGTGCCTCCTTCATCCTCCTTCCCCATATGAGGAAGCAGTCGCAAAGTATGGACAGATTTTGATCAAAGAGCCTCACCTTATGTGTAGTAGAACAGCATAAAATTTGATTAAACCTTTCATACAAGGGGCTGGAGAGCTAGCTAAACTGTTCAGAGCGCTTGCTCCACAATCATGAGGACTGCAGTTCAGATCTGAACTGGACGTTCCCCACCAATGCCTGTAACCTTAGTGCCTTGCTAGCGGGGTAGAGACAAAGCCCAGCTGAGACACAGTTCATGAAGAGACCCTGCCTCAGAGGCGCAGTGGAGAATGATGACCGAGGATACCTGACGCCCTCTTCTGGTCTCCGCGTGCAGGCACAGGCACGTACGTCTGTGCACCCACAATCCCCGTACTTGTTCAGTCGGGCACACGCATATCAATAAATAGATTTTTATACCTTTATACAGCAATTTCATATTGTGTGCATACTATGTGTTGGGGATTATTCTGGGTCCTGAGGATAAAGCAATGAATTAAACAGGTGAAAATCCCTGCCTGTGTAAAGCTTACGTCTTAGTGAGTGGCCAACTGATAATGAACCAGTGAGCAAGGAGGGCACTGGCACAGAGGAAAATCAGGCCGGGAAGAGGGAAGGGAGGGTGTGAAATGCAAGTTGGAATTGGAGGCATGATTCCCTGAGGTATGACCTTTGAGGCAAACCCTACGGGATTCAGGCCCTGGGCTGCAGGGGGCGCAAGGAAGGCAGCAAGGGGCAGTGTTGCTCCTGGGACTAAGCAGGAGATTGTTCTGTGGGGTAAGGCCCAGCAGGGGGATGGGGGAGAGGGGAGAGCTATGTGGCTAGGGCAATGGTAGCAGCAGGGGTGTGGGGACATTTTTGGTCATCGTGCAGTTTTGGGTTCTAACCCAGAAAGAATGGGGAGTTGGCAGGTTTTGAGGATACAAGTCGTCTTTTCCACAGATCATCTGCTTCGTGTTGGCAGTGAGACAGACAGGCCGGACAGTGGGAGTTGGAGCTGATGGTGGTCTGGGCCAGGTTAGTAGCAGCAACAGTGGGAAGGAGAGATGGGATCCTGTCACTAGTTTGAAAGTTAATAGACGCCTTTAATCCCAGCACTTGGGAGGCAGAGGCAGGTGGATCTCTGTGAGTTCGAGACCAGCCTGGTCTACAAGAGCTAGTTCCAGGACAGGCTCCAAAACCACAGAGAAACCCTGTCTCGAAAAACCAAAAAAAAAAAAAAAAAAAAAGAAAGTTAATAGAATAGATGTTGAGTGAGAAACGTGTCCAGGCTGACTTCAGTGCTGGGTGCCAAGCTCCTGAGAGGATGGAGCCGCCTTTGTTGATCTAAGGAGCAGGCTTCTGGGAAAGAAGAGGCAGGCTGTCTGCTGACTGGTGAGATGTCCCCGTGAGGACAGCGTCCAGGTTCCGGGGCACTAGAAATAAGGAGAGTAACGCAGGAGGGGCAGGGTCTGTGGCTCTTTCTCTGGCTGAGAAATTGCTTGGTTCAGACTTGAAGCTGACTGGATCAGAGAAGGGCTGAGAGATGACTTCCAGATAGCTCAGCCTGGAACCTTGACACTCCCCTACCTGTCCAAGGGTTGCCTCCTTCTGATGCCCTAAGCCATGGATGAAATGATTCCAAAATCTGAATCAGCTCTCAGCCCAGAGCAGACAGTCTGATGTGACTGAGAGAACTAACTACAGACACACAAGAAGAGGGAACACTGCTTACCTGTTGTGGCCTTGGGGTTGGGTGGACAAATGAGAGTTCCCCTGAGAAAGTTCCCTATTTCCCTGGCACTCACCAATCAGCATCTTGATGGGCACAGTATACAGAAAAGTAAGGCATTGGTACCAGACAGGACCTAAGTTCCCCCCTTGCCTCTGCCTCTGGGTGAGCATTAGAACCTGCAGGATAGAATTTTGCCACTGAGGTATTTCAAGAATGAAATAAGGTGTTTCCAGGAATGGATTTGGCACAGTGAACTCCAATCAATATTACAGTGTGCACTTGAATGCCATCCTACAGCTTTGCCCAAAACTCATTCACCTTGAGTTTTTCTGGACCAGAGACCAGAAAACATTTGCTATAGTGGTCTGGGGATTAAATAGTGTAGGCTCTGCGGGAGACAGAGTCCTCCTCATGGACACACATCCCTGCTTCACAAATGGGCAGAGATGTGCTCCCGTCTCACTTACTAAATCAGACCAGAGCTGGATTTAGCTTGCAAGTCAACCATGGAACCTTGGCCTGGTCCAATTAACTCATTTAGCTCAAGGAGAAAGAAGTGCGGAGCTAGCAAGCCACCTACAGGGCAGGCAGGCAGGAAGCCTGACTGGAGATCCTGCCCAGAATTACTGTCAGTCTTCTGTGGGTCAACTTTCTCATTGGTTTGTATAATAGTCACTCACCAAACATCCATTGGATTGGTTCAATGTAATGATACATCTTTGACAACACCTTGGAAGCTTCTGGATTTGGCCTTTGCCAAGAGCTGGGAAATGGGAGGGGAGAAAGGAGTCAGTGGCTGTCCTAGAGGTCTCCCATTGAGTCAGGAGTTCCTGGGTTCCAGTCCTGGAGGACACTGTCAGGATGCCAGCCTGCCTCCGATGGGATACTGCTCGCTAGCCATGCTATTCTTCCTCCAGTATCCCCAAGAAAACAATTCTCTAAAAAGAATCTCATCTATTAATGTGATTATTAATCTGGAAAAAAACCCACTTCTCAATAAAATGAATCTCTGACAAGACAGATGTAATAAACCTGGTTAGGATTTATGATGTGCCCAGGCATCGCTGTGCAGAAGATAATGTTCCCCTGTAATGTTGATTTGCTGGATGAGGACCATGTAATTTATTCTGTCAATGTACATAAGAAATGTTATCTGTGTGGGGGAATGACTGATGGTCCAATGAAAGCTGGCAAGGAAACAAATAAAACAATTTAGGCCTTAAAAATATAATCACCTAATGATCACATTCCCACGTTTGTGATGCACAGTGCAGGGCCATGGCTGGGACTGCTGTCCAGTCCTGGGGCCATTTACCCTGGAGCATAGCTCCAGAGGCTCTCTCTCTCTCTAGGCCTTCACTCAGGTTGCTCCCTCTCCCTGGCAGGTCCAACCCCTCACCCAGTGGCGTGTTTCCTGGGGTGCTGGCAGGCATCCTTGTCTGCATCCGCAGGTATCCACTGAAGCAATGGCCAGGCTTTTGCCCTCTTAGAACTCCCATGGCCATCCTCTAGGTCTTTGTTATGCACCTGGGAGCTCAACACTCACTCCCTGGGAACTCAACAAGTGACATCTTGCTCTCTCTGAGTCCAGGCCATTTCCTGAGTGTTTGTACACCGGCTGGGGTATTCACACAGATATATGGCCTTATCTTTCGAGTCCTGCAATGGCACCTCCCCAAGGAGGTAGGCATCAGGGTTGTTTCCTTTCTTCATGGTGGGAAGCCAGCCTCAGAGGCCACTCACCCAATCCAAGGCTCTAAATCCAGTGAGGGAAGACTAGGATCCTAGCTGGCTACAGAGCCTTGTTCCAAGCTGTACAAACTCTTGAATTCTATTCCACTTCCTCACTGGCCTCTCCCTCCTCCATGCTTCATCTTGACCTGGCTTTTAGAAGGGACACCCTCCTCCTTCTCTCCCCACATCTCTGAACCTTCCTCATCTTTCCAGAAGGTTCTTCATTAACTGTTATGCCTGTCATTTATGTGTTCAGCTTTTCTATTCTCCTCTTTTGTTTTCATGGCTAGGTCTTGGCTCCTAAGTTTTTACCCGTGGCTCAAGACCCTCCACCTAGCTAGGCATACACAAGTAAACAGAACTTACAACACTCAGGTTCAAATCCGGGGGAGATCTTGAATCTGGGGAGTAGCATAGGGGCCAGATAGACAGGCTGAAGGCCAGCCACCATGGCTATGGCCATGGAACCTTTGGATCAGGAGAATGTGACTATATCATTCAGTGCCTACAAAAGTGGAATTCACCTCAGATGACTGAAATGAAGGAATTGGAATGAAAGGATAATTTACAGAGATGAAGCAAAATTAGGGCTGAAAAGGGGTTCCCCAGAGAATCACAAGGGCCCATTCCACGCTTCTGTTCGGCAGTGTGCGTGAAAAGATCAGTTAGAAGCAAAGTTACCAGTGCCCTCCTATGAACAAAGTGGTTAACTTGCGTGAATGGAACTTGTTGTCATCCCGAGACCTACATGTATGCAATAGAACAAGCCCCACACCAGGGCAGCCTCTGCACATACATGACTTTAGTTAAACCTCACCGCAGCCATATTGTCCCCGATTACACAAGTGGGGAAACCGAGGCCCACAGAGGAAGTGCGTTGCCTGAGGTCACACAGCAGCAAAGAGAGGGAGTCTTTTTGTGTGAGACCAGTGTGCTAACAGGTTAAAGGGAAACGCTGTTCGTGCACCACTAGCTGGTCTTTTCTCAGCCTCACATTGAGCAAATGGCGTGGAAACACAGGCGAGCCCAGTGGAGAAACTGATCAATGGCACCAGCTCTGAGGAGCAGGGCAATTAGCTGAGAGAATACAACCTCTTTCCTGCCTCTAAAACAGTAAGCATGTATTAATTTGAAAACGTTTTCACCCCATTGTCCATGATAGGAAACCCTGGCTCTATTCCTTCTGCTTGGATTGCTCCTCTTTCTCCTTTTGCATGGCTGGGTTTTTCTCACTCTTCAAAGTTCGGTTTGGATGCTTGGATGTCACCTCCTCAGAGGAGTCTTTTGCTAGGGTTTGGGTGTGAAACACAGTCCACCCACTCCCAGTGGTTCCATGTGGTGTTTGAACACTTGGTTCCCCAGCTAGTGGCATTATCCAGGGAGCTGCAGGAAGTGGATCACTGGGGGTGGGATTTGAGGTATTTTAGCTTGGGCCCCGCTTCCTGTCTGATCTCTGCTTCCTGTTGCCCTGAGAAGTAGGAGGGTGAAAAGTCCCAGCCACACATACCTGTCGTGACAGAGCTGTCTGCCACCATGTCTTCTATGCTGGCTAGTTTCTGTCAACTTGGCACAAACTAGAGTCATCTAGGAAGAGACCTCAGTTGAAGAATTACCGATCTAGGAAGAGACCTCAGTTGAAGAATTACCGCCGTCAGACTGATGGACCAATCTGACCAGTCTTTTTTTTTTTTTTTTGGTTTGGTTTTTTGGAGATAGGATTTCTTTGTAGCTTTAGAGCCTGTCCTGGAACTCATTCTGTAGACCAGGCTGGCCTTGAGTGACCCTTGAGTGATAAGCAACCCAAAGGGAAGCCCCAGAATAAGCCCAATCCAGAAAGAAGAGGAGCTTGCCCTCCCTGACTCGGCTCCCACCACCCTGTCAGCGCTGTGACCAGCCATGCAGACTGGATGCGCCCACATGTGCCTCTGCTGGTCCTTCTCCCTTTGGACTGGATCACATGATCGTTTGTAATTGTTCACATGTGCGTGCATGCTCACCCCCCCATCTGCCCACAGGCACACCTGTCTTCCAGTTGGTGTGACTAAGACCTAGCCACCTCCCAAGCATTCTCTATGGAACCCATACCCAGCGCAATGTTTGATACCTGGACAATGTCCAGTGAGCAGCCGTCTAAAAACAGATGACTACAGGCAGTGTGCTTCTATCTATAGTAGTTAGGGAATTTGATTTGATGTTTTCTGATCCTCTTCAATAATGTATCGCTCGACTACACACCCACTGCGATATACAGGCTAGGAATGATCAGATATGATTATTGGTTTCTGTCTATCGATGCTTTGTGTTGTTGCAGGAGGGGAAAACAGGACATCAATGGGAGCCTTGCACAGCAGCATAGAGAGTTGGCAGAGCTGGGCAGAAATCTTGGTATTGCTGCTGATGGACTGGGTGACCTTGAACATGATCTTTTCCCTCCGGTCCTGAGTCTCCTCAGCTGTAAAATGAGCTTGGACCTGGGACTCTCTAGGGCTCTTCCAGCACTGAAAGCTTCAGCATCACATACACCGAACTTGTGTGTGTTTGAAACGATTGGACTGGAGGCATCAAAGCATGTGTTGAGCCACATAAGATCCAGAGTAACGTTGTACAGGGATTCTGCCTTACCGTGTAGTCTGCATGGCTGGTCACAGCACTGTCAGGGTGGTGGGAGTCTCCCTATCACCCATGTGGAGTGGGGATGATGGGGGAGGGCAGCTATTCTGGATTAGGTTTATTCTGTGGCTTCCCATTTATTTGGAGAAACTCTGGAGACTGGCGCTTGGTAAGAAAGGAAGGAGCTAAAAAATAAAAGAACAAAGATGTCTCCTGCACACACTCGCTAAAATATGTGTGCGTGTGGGAGTCATAGGTCAAACTCAGGTGTCCTTCCTCAGGTACCATCTACCTCTTTCTTTCTTTCTTTCTTTCTTTCTTTCTTTCTTTCTTTCTTTCTTTCTTTTTCTTCTGAGATAGGGTCTCTCACTGACTGGGTACTCACCATTTTGGTTAGGCCGACTGTTCAGCAAGCCCTGAAACCCTGGTGGCTTTTCCACCTACCCACCACTGGGATTGCAAACTCATGCCCACCTTGCCTTATTTTTTTTGGTGTGGGGGGGGTCTGGGGATTGAACTCAGATGGGGATTGAACTCAGGTCTTTTTGTTTGCCAGGCAGTCACTTAATCAAACCGTTATCACTCCAGCCCCCAATGCCCTCTTCCCACCCTCTCCTTTCCTCTTATCCCCAGAATGCAGAGCATACTGATCATTGCTCAGAGCTGGGGCTGGAGTGAGAGAGTCAGAGATGCATCTGAGCTTTCTAACGTTGAAGCCTGAGGAGCCCAGGGTTCACCAAGCCTGCCCGGGCCACTGCCGCAATGCCTATTAATCGGTATTTAAGTGGGTTCATCAGCTTGGAGCGGCCTCCACGCTGCTGAGCTCAGCCTGGGCCCAAGGAGCCGGGAGCTGGGTTAATAACACCTTATTTAGCAGAAAATTCCACTCCACTGGAGCATGTTTCAGAGAGAGTTTGATTTGAATGAGGATTGATGTCAATCCTGCAAGGCAGAGGCGCCTGAAGCCACTGCCACAGCCTTGGCTGTGAAAGGAGCCGTTTGTGGTGACAGCATGGAAGCCTGAGGAAGCTGCAGGGCCCCAGCCATCCACTCCCGCGCAGCAGTGGGGGCACTGGGGCATGGGCAGTCCCTGTAGCACCAGCTGTTACCGGGAACCCCACCTCTTCTGGAGAGTCCTGCCCAAATTTGGAGCTTTGCTGTGTGACCGCGGGCTACCGGGGTATCCTCTCGGTTTGGTTAACTTGTCCTTGCCTCAGAGACCACATATTTTTCTAGGAGGTTGAAGGGAGCCATGTGCAGTGAGTTGGTTGCAGAGCCACAAGCTTTGCTGGCATGAAGCTGGCTCTGAGTTCATCTGAAAGCCCATGTCACCCCTGTTTCAAGGCCATGTGAGGATGGGAAGAGTGGCATCAGAGAGAAGCATGCCCCCAAGGCAGATGGGTTTGACTGTGAGGTCTCTTTGCCTTTGCCCTAACTGGTGACTCATGAGATTCCTTGGCCCTAGGGGAAACCCAAATGGTGTCTGTCCTCATTCCTGTCTGTCTTGTACCCAAAGGCATCACTGGCAGACTCTGATGGCCCCAGGCTCAGAGGTGACCCCAGAAGTCCAAACTCAAGACAGTATGGACATGTGGGTCTGTCTCCACAGATCCTGGTACGAGGAGCAGGAAAAGAACTGGACTCTCTAGGGTGTTCAGCCTCTGCCGTGTGATGCTCAGCCTGCATTTTACAGCACTATACATGCAGGGTTGCAAGGCTACAGTCTCTACAATACCTAAATGGGAGAGGTCACGAGTTACTGTCCTCACAGTCCAGGCAGGGACGCTGTTTCCTCCTCAAGGCAGCAGTCAAGAGCCAAGGGCACAAGCTTCTCTAGCAGCAGAGGGCGGGGGCTGTGAGAGCTGGGGCGCTGGGTTCCATTGTGTCTCCGCTGAAGGGCTTTACGAGCTCCTCAGAACGGGTCCTCAGCTGCTTTCAAGTTTATTTTAAAAACCTCTGCATTTGCTGTTCTTGGTAGAGCTGGCTTAATTCTTCTCCATCTCCGGCCTTTTCACACATGCGCTCTATGACAAACCCCAGGTACGATTGTGTTGGCCGGAGTGCAGATAGGATCAGTCGCAGCTGATCTGCCGAGCCCTGGCATCCCAAAGAGAAACAGGACATAATAAACAGGTACCAGAGGAGGGATAAATAGGAAGGATTAGACCTGAACAAAAGCAGGAACATCTGGGACTTACAAAAGCTTGTTCAGAGAATTGCTTAGGAGAGAAAGGAATGAAGAAGAAAGCAGCCTCTTCACCCCGGGCCTGGCTTCTCCACTGGGCTTGCCAGAAGCACAATGCAGCGGCAGCTGCCTCTTGAGAGGGTAGGAGAGGCTGGAGCCCAGCAGAACCCGTGCTTCAAGGCAAAGTTTTGATGGCCCCAGGTGTCTGTAGTCTAGGGCCAAGGTACCTCCTAGCCTCCCCAACATCGCCTTTCTCCAAGCCCTATTTCCCCCTCCATCAGGGATGCTGAGTTTCTTTTCTTGTGAGTTTTGTTTTGTTCTGTCCAGAGATTAGCAGCAACCTCACTCTTCCGGCATCACCTGGGCCTCTTGCCTGTGGGCTGCTTGTCCCATAGAGCCAGGGCCCCATTCCAACCCCGTGTGGCAGCTTAGAGCCAGGAAAGAATTTCATACTTTTGAAAAACTACCAAAGCCCTGGGGAGACTCATTGGTCAAGCACTTGCAGAGCAAATGTGAGGAACTGAGTTCGGATCCCCAGAACCCTGGGCATGCTGGGTAGGCAGGGTGGTGGCCTGCCTGTAATTCCAGCCTCAGGAGATGAAGATGAGATCTCCAAAGTGATGGCGAGCAAGACTAGCCATATCTATGAGTTAGGAGTTTGAATGAGAGAGCCTACCTCATAGAATTAGATGGAAGAATGATGGGGGATGATTCTGGCATTATCCTGAGCCCTTAACATGCATGCACACCCATGTGCCCCCCAATGCATGCATCCACATGTGCATACCACATAAACATATGTACACAACATACATAAAAGTCAAAAAGTCAAAAAATTAGACATAACAACAACAACAACAATAATAGAAACCCACCCAGATGTGTCTTCCTCTGCAGATCACGTCACACCGAGTACCCTAGCACTGGCGGCTTCCATTTCCCCCAGCAAGCTTCCCTTAACTACCCTCTTACTACCCTATCTCCCTACACTGTGCTTGCAATGTTGTTGCAATGCTCACAACATAAAGACTAGACCATGCTGGGTTCCAGTTAAACCCTGCTTGAAAGAGGCACTTCCAGTTGGATGGAGGGGAGCCTTGGAGTTCAGCTCCTCCACAAACACCATAAGAGCCATGGGAAAATGGTTAAGTACCCTGGCAACGAACCCGAGGCTCCCAACAACTGGGAGGATGTTTATTCAAGAGAAATGGCAGGGTCTCGGGAAGACCAGTGAACATGGGGGTATTGCAACTCTCCCACGAGCCCTCTCTTCCATCCTCAGCATGGTGGTAGCCTTGAATACCAACAGACTCCCAGGCACGGAGGCTGTGGGAACCAGCAGCTGAGCAGCCACTAGATAGGGAACTCTCCCAGAAGCTCTGCTCCCAGAGAGCTGTGGCTGTCACACCTGCCTGGAAGCTTTTAAGAAAAGTCACATGCCCAGAGTTCCTCTTCATTTGACAGGCCTGCTCAGTGGGACATTATATCTGCAGACTATTAGTCAAAAGCAACCACGGGCATGCCTGGGGAGCAGATCAGAAGCTAAGGCTGTGGTCTGCTTGTCTAGAGGACCAGAGTTTGGTTTTCAGCTTTCACACTGGGCAGCTCACATCCTCCTTTACCTCCAGATCCAGGGTGTGTACCACTCCTTTCTGTTTTCCACAGGCACCTGCGCACACAAGGAATATACTTACACCTACACTTAAATAAAATAAAGAATGTGGTTTGAAAAACACAAGCAGTTTTATTTTAATGGTACAGTTACTCAAGCTGGTGACATCTGTAGATGAGCAAGCTTCCTAGACAAAGATTTTAAATTTTGATATCATGTTAAAAAAAAAACAGCAAACTGAGCAAAAATATATCTAAAGAATTAAATCAGCTGGAGAGGTGGCTCAGGGGTTAAGGGAGTTTGTTGTGTACCACAAGAAACTGAATTTGGATCTCAGAATCCATGCCACAAACCAGGCATTGTCTTGAATGTACCCGTGACTTCACTGTTCTTAGGAGTGGAGACAGGAGGTTAGTGTGGCTGCTAAACTAGCTTTAAAAATGTAAGCTCCAGATACAGAAAGAGATCCCACTGTTGTATGATGTTTGTTTGTGTTCCCACAAAGCTTGCCTGGAGAGCAGAGGGTGGAGCTAGCCACTAGTTAACCACAGTGGCCAGGCAGTGGTGCACATACTTTTAATCCCAGGATTTGGGAGGCGGAAACAGGAAGATTAGGAGTTCAAGCCCACCCTGGGCTATTCAAGATTGAACCACTCTAAAAGAGAAACAAAGTCAGGTGGTGGTGCAGACCTTTGATCCCAGCACTTGGGATCTTATGCCTTTGATTCCAGCACACAGGAGGCTCACACCTGTCTCAGCACTAGGGAGGTGGAGACAGGAATAGAAGGCAGGTGAACACATGATCTCTCGGCCATTCAGTCTGAGGATCCATAGAGAGAGGATCTCCCATTTGGTCTGAAGATTCATAGAGACAGGAGCTCCCATTAGGTCTGAGCATTGGTAGAGGTAAGACACCTCTCTAGTGGCTCTGCTTCTCCAGTCTTTCAGCTCACCCTACTATCTGGCTCTGGGTTTTTATTGTTAAGACTAATTAGGATGGCACTTCACCCCACCTCAAAGGAATAAAGCAGAGGGTGATAGAGGACACAGGACAGCTTCCTTTAGTCCTAAACACACACACACACACACACACACAGACACACACACAAATGGGCGTGCAAACTAGAGAAGCAGTGTCTAAAAAAGAATGAAATGAAAGTATGAGAATAAGGTCTCACTAAATAGGTAACATCTAAAGAGAGATTATATACACAGTATGTGTATTTGTGTGTATTTGTTATGAATTTGGGAACCAAAATGTACAATGGCTGAAAGGGAAGATTCAGTAGGCAGTCCACACAGCAGATCTGAATGGACAGAACAAAAGAGCTATGAACTTAAGATAAATGCCCGGGAATTCTTCATTCTGAGGAACAGAGAAAATCATAGGAAGAATGAGCAGAGCCTGAGACCCCCTGGGACACGTGCAGCTGTATCAGCATGCACACCACAGGGACACCAGGACGGAAGTGAGGAAGCAGCAGGGAGCAGGCTTGGAGAAACAATGTCTCCACACTTCCCAAGCTTGATGAGAAGCATCAATGTACATATTCAAAAGCCCCCACAAATGTCCTGTATGTACACATTTACATAATGTGGGGCCTTAGGGTCAAAAGGAAGAAAAAGAGAGAAGCAGAAAAATCTCTTCTTCCACACAGAGCTCCTCAACATGAGCTCATAGCTCACCAGAAGATATGGAGGCCGGGGAAGGGGAGGACACATTCCTCATGCTGAAAATGGATACAGGAAGGATAAATGTGAATATTTCAGCAAAGCCATGCTTCAGAAACAAAGGTGGTAAGAGAACATTCTCAGGCACGAAGCTAAGAATCTGTCGCTAACATACCCATCCTCATAAGGATCACTACTGGGAGTCCTCCAAACGCAGATACAGGGCAGTCCCTAAGTCTACACAAAGAAGTAAAGGGTAAAGCCAACAGAACCTTGCAGGTAAATAGAAAGACAGAACCAACTCGTTTTGTTTCATTGCTTTGTGCTCCTCTGTGGCTTAAAACTCAGTGGGCCAAGCAACTCCGAGGCTGTGACATAGATAGACCTGTACAAATGACTGCACAGCAAACAGGAAGGGGCAGGAGAACCATGGGATGGGTATGTGTGCCATCAAAATTAAGTTGTAATGAGTGTAAACCGATTTTTGAAAATGTTCCTCTATTGTTTTATTTTATGTGTATAAGTGTTTTGCCTGCATGTACGTATGTACCATGTAATGCCTGGTGCCCACTGGAGGCCCAAAGGGGGCTCTGAGTTCTGTAGAACTGAAGTTAAGGACAGTTGTGAGTCACTATGTGCATGCTAGGAACAGAAACTAGGTGCACTGTAAGAATAACAATTGCTCTTAATCACTGAGCCTTCTTTCCAGCCCCCAAAACAAAAAGTTTAAACTTAAGACACCAATTATAAACTCAAGGCAATTACTAAGAAAACTATTAGAAAGAGACAGTAAATGAAGATAGAACAGTACAAAATATCCACACAACACAGATGAGGACACTAAGGGAAAGCCAGGAATGAATAAGTAACTAAAACAAAATCAAAACCATGGCATCCAAAACAAGTGGAGAACTAACTGCAGGTGACAAGTCCTGCCTCATCAGCAATTACATTAAATGTGAATGGGACAAAATGCTGCAGTCAAAAGAGCAGGATTGCCAAGATGAATAAATAAAAAGCTTGATCCAACTGCATTCTGCGTTTAAGAGACACGCTTTAGATTCAAAGACCCAGATATTATAGATTGAAAGTAAAAAGAGGAAAAATGATGCATCATGGGAAAGTAACAAAGAAACAGCTGCAGGGACTGCACTAACTCTGCACAAGTAGAATCCAGGCAAAAATTACAGCTACAGATGAAGAAGAAGGTTTTTATGATGATAAAGGGTCAGCTCATCAGAAGGACACAGCAATTATCAGTAGGTATGTACTTAATGAAGTCTCCAAACACATGAGGCAAACCTGAGAGAACCAAAGAGAAATAGATCACAGTACTTGGAGACTTCAAGAGCCTACTTTCAGGCTGGGGACATTGCTTAGTTGGTAGAGTGCTTGCTTAGCATGCAAAAGACCCTAGGTCCCATGCCCAGCATCCCATAGAACTAAACATGGTGTCTCACACCTGTAATCCCAGCACCCTGGAAGTGGAGGCAAGAGGATCAGATGTTCAAGGTCATCCACCAGTACAAATAGAGTTCAAGGCCTTCTTAGGCCACAAAAGGCCAAGTCAAAAAAAAAAAAATGAAGCTAGGAGGAAGAAGGGGAGGAGAAGAAGGAGAATTTGTTATCTCTTTAAATGATGGGCAGAAATAACTAAGGAGAAGATCAAAAGTAAAGACTGGACCGATACTTTAGCTTAGACATCCATAGAAAGACATCCAACATTAAATATACATATTTTTTTTGTGTGTATACAGAACATTCCAGGATAAGCCAAATGTTAAAGGCACAAAACAAGCCTCTGTGTTCTCAGAAGGACCAAAACCATGCAGTGTATGCTCTTTGACCACAATGAAATTAAGTTAGAAACTGACGGAAGGTGCAGGAAGGTCACGGGCATCTGAAGTTAAAGAGCATGTTCCCAGACAGCCAATGAATGGAGGAAGGAACAGCACACAAGGCCGGCTAGAAAATACTCGAAGGTGAATCAAGATGAAAACACAACAGACCACACACAGGGTGCAGCTGACGCAATGTCTGAAGGGATTTGTGGTGATAGACAGCTTTATTAACCAGGAAGAAATTAAAAAAACAAACAAACAAGCAACCACACAAACCAAAAAAAAAAAAAATCAATAAGCTTCCATTATGAAGAAAATAGCAAGAGGAGAAAAATCCAAAACTAGCAGAACAATAAAGATCAGAGGGTCCCTCAAGTTCCGCCAAACCAGCCCTTCCCCATCACCAATACCCGTCCCTGGGGATTGTCATCACAGGCCTGCCAATCACCTGGCAGGAGGATCAGGGTGGAAGGCTGGCTGATGGCTAGACTGCCTGCTGTCTCTTTTTACACAGATGCTTCCTCCCTAATCCCCGTGCTCCAGCCTGGTTCCTGCTTGCCTTTGCTTTGCAAACCTTTGCTAGAAGACGCTCGCTCTTGGATTCTGCCTCGACATCAGGGGAGACAACTAACCTGTGCTGAGAGCAACTGTGAATTTGGATTGTTCTAAGAAGTTTATATTTAGTTCATTCTATGACTGTCCCCAGGGGAAACTCATGGTTTCTTCATGCTATAACGAGAAATGTTAGATTTGAAGGTAAGTAGAACTTTCGATTCTATCCCTAAGGCTGTACAGTAAGTTTCCATTCAGACCCAAGCCTGTTGGACTCTTGCTGGTTCAAGTATACTGGACTGGATCAGAATGCTCTCCTGTTCAGAAAGCTGCCATTTACCTCTTTCCCAAAGATTAAATCCATGCCCTCTGTGGTGTTCACATCTTCCATGAACTGGACCCTGTTTAGCTCACCAGCTGAACTGGCCATATTCTTCCTTTCCTTGGCTTCTCTGGGCTCCCTTTGGTCCGCTTGAGTGGAGGGGTTCTTTGCCCTTGGTGGGTGTGGTTTCCAGTGTAGCATCTGCTGTGGGCTCCCTAGAGCAGAGAGTCTGCAGCTGGAGGAGGAGGGCTTTGGAAACCCTAGGACATGTTTCCTGGGTGGAAGGGGCGGAAGCCAGAGAAAGAAGAGCAGTCTGGGCATTCCTGGTGATTCACCCCAAGGAATATTATTGGGAGTATGGGCCTGTCTATATAATTGAAGTCCTTAAAGCACTCTTTGAGAGTGAAAAGGTTTATTAATCAGTATGTTGCATATATATACACACACAATCACACATATGATTATATTGCAACAGACACAAGCTGAGACTCTCCTAAGACAATGGAATGCACAGTTCCTGTTAGTGCACGTTCCAAGACTGGAGTTAGCCTCACTCTGTTTTCCCAGCCTCCCTTGCAGCTAGCTACTGATAGCAATGTGGCCCGGGATCCTCCAATCAGCTGCATTCATCAGAGGCTTCAGGTCAGAAGAGAACAGGCTGAGGAAGTAGATGCCAGGTGGAAACAAAGCTGGAGGAAGGCCATAGGGGTTCAAAGGCAGCAGCGACAAGAGACCTAAAGGGTGGTAGGATATGCCTGGGATAGTGGGATCATTTCTACACATGGGTGAGATCACTGACTTGGGTGTTGCTCCTGACAGTGTAGACAATCAGCTCCTCGCCTCCCCTGGAATATGTTCTCCTTAGACATAATTAGGGCTGGGGATCCTGGTTTGTGTAGTAGGGAGATGCGTACGGTCTGTGTGCTGGCAGTGGAAGGTGGTGCCTTTGAAGGTGATGGAACTGAAAGCGCTGTGTTTAGCGTCCCTCCGGGGCCCGCACAGGTGTTTGTGCAGCTCCCCAGAGACTCTCAGGCTGCTGCTACGGGCAGCGGGCATGGCTTCTGTGGAGCCTGAGGACCCACAGGACTCACCTTCCATTTGTTTTTGCTGTTTGCACCTTCTTCTCATCTTCTTTCTGGGCTTGCTCTTCTGGGAGCTCTCCCCACGACAGGCTCTGCTGCAGGGCGCCTGCCCAGGTATGTGTATATTCACTTTGCCCAGTGACCTCCAGCCTGGAGAGGAGCTGGCAGAACTCTTTTGGCTTCAGTGTTCCAGACTCAACTTGGTTTGGCCCTTGCCACTGCCTTCAAAACCCAGCTCAATGCCCTCATGCTGCTGTAGTCTTCCTGAGCAGCTACCTCAGTGATGTGAGATTCCCCTCTGTGGGATATGAATATGCTTTATTACTATTGATTAGTAAAGAAGCTGTTTCAGCCAATGGCTTAGCAGAGTAAAGCCAAGCGGGAAATCCGAATAGAGACATAGAGAGTGAATAGGCGGAGTCAAAGAGACACCATGTAGCTGCCCAGGGAGAAGGATGCTGGACCCTTGCCTGTGGCGATACACAGATTAAAAGAAATGGGTTGATTTAAGATGTAAGAGCTAGATAGGAATATGCCTGAGTCATTGGCCAAGCAGTGTTATAATTAATATAATTTCTGTGTGATTATTCGGATCTGGGTGGCTGGGAGTTTTCAGTTATTCCTCAGCACACCCCTGCCTGCTTCTGCTCCATCCTGGCCTTGCAGGTCTCACCTAGCAAGTGCTCCCATGTTTCCCTTTAAATGTGCACACTTGCAGGCTGCTTTACTGGCTGGCTGATCAGTTCTTTGCAGAAGAGAGCCAGCCTCACTCTCTGGTTTCTTTCTTTGAGCCTCAGCTGAGTGGCATCTATGTAGATGTTTGCATATACTTGTTGCAGTAAAAATCCAAACCAATTTTTGTTAGGGGACAGGGACAGAGAGAGCTAAGAACTCCCAGACAGAGTTCATTCTGTAAGCTTAGGTCAGCCTTGACTGCTCAGGCACTCACAGCTGTGCCGGCCTGGGTTCTGCTTGTGGTCCTGCAGGGAAGGTTCTTCACGTGATGTTGCAGACGGTGGCCTTGGAGAAACTCTCTCTCTCTCATTTTCCATTCCTCCTGGGCATGACTGCAGGAACAGATCTTGACCTAACCTTGCAGATACACTCTCGATCCAAGGCAGTGTGACCCTGAGTTGCACGGCTTCTCAGCTAGGCTGTGAAGTTCAAATCCTTGATTTCTCATTTTTAGCTGTTATACTCTAGGTGAGTTGGTGTCCCCATGCCTCAGTTTCCCCTTGTGTAAAATTGTGACACTAATATCTACATGGCGGGGAGTGGGATACTATGGTGAGGAATAAATTAGCCATGACATATGAAATCATAGTAAGTGCTTATGGAGCTGTGAGGATGTGTGTGGAGGCAGAGTTTATCGGCGATTATTAAAAGTGGTATATTAGAGAAAACAAAACACACATATATGGAAAGGATCCACTAGAAAGATCTCATTGTAATGCAAAGAGCTTGCTTAATTGTCTGGGGCAAGTGTGGACCTGCAATAGACCTCTGGAAAGGGCAGGACACTGTCTTGCGGAAGGGAAGAGACTCCAGGTCCACCCAACTTCCTGACATTAGGAGACCAGAATCTGAGGGGCTTTTGCCACTGGGTGTCCAGCCCTCTCAGTGTGACCCAGTCAACACCAGTCATCCCAAATGAAGTGTTGTCCGCTCCTTAGTTGTATCAACTATCTGAGGCAGGTGTGTGGGAGTGTGAGGTTAGCCCAGAAAGGCCGCTGTTTGTTTTTTGGCCATTCTGTCAACTCACAGCAGACACGGCTAGAGCTTGATGTATTCCACCCTTTCCTTCTAACCCCAGGGAAGTCCATCCGTCCTAACTTCTCTGCTGCTACAAGGAGACGTGTGGCCACTGATGGGGACAGAAGACGTGATGGAATTCAGAGGAGAAGGGTGTGGGCTGCCAGCGCCTGCTCCCCTCAGTGACTGAAGAGGAGCGTCCGTCCAGGTGGGCCTCTATTAGCATGTGTCCCTGAGTGTCTGGGGGGAACAGGGACCCTAAACCAGCCTACCGTGAACATGCATGTGGGCGAGAAGTACCACTATTTATGAAGCCACACAGCAGGGAGTGTGGTTTGGTTTGTTCTGGGCTGTAGCCTGCCCTGTGACTTCTGTAAGAGTCGGAAGGACTCTTCCTGGAATTCCTAGACAAGACACGCTCTGGGCACTAGCCATGGTTCCAGCAAGATCTGTCATCCACACCAGTGGCTAATGTCATGATTTCTGAGTGTTTGAACCAGGGCTCACCTTCGCTCTGTTATCCCTTTACTGTCCCTGATAATCCCACAACCTCCCACCCCGGCCAATGTCATCTTCCTAAGACAGCCCAAATCAAACCAGATCACACCACTCTCTGGCTTAAGCGCCGTCCATCCACCTTCCTCCAGGCCCCCAAGCACAGTCAAAGGCAGGTTCCCTGTTGTGGCTTAACAATCCCTTCTCTGGCCCATCTCTTACAGGATTACAGCTCTGTGGATGCCCTCCATCCCTGCGCCAGTCTCTTTCTGCCTGGTCCCTCTGCCCTCTCCCATTACCCAGGTTTCCACTGAAATGCCATCTCTGAGGGGTCTTACCTACCTGTTTCTCTATTTCTCCATTGTGTCTCTTTACTAATGTCTTTATACCCTGATCATCTTCTGGAAGCATCTTTCTCAATCTATTTACCCATTTCCTAGGTTTCTCCCACTAGCATGTAAGTGTAAATAAGGCATGGGGCCTTTCTGTTTTGTTTATGGTCTTAGCTCTAGGGTCTAGCATGAAGTCTGATCCCTGGTAGTTGTTTAAACAGATTCTTGGGCGAATGGATAAATTAGAGAAGAACTCATCAGTATCACAGCTGGTGAGCCCTTCTCTTAAAGTAGGCTGCCTTTGAATTTACTAATGTCTTCTTCAGCCATTTTTTTTGACCCCTTTTCCCTTCAACAGAGTTCAAGGCTCCCCTTGAGACAAAAGAAAGTGGCCAGAGCAGTGGTAGCAAAGACCCTCTGACGGTAGCTCTTGTCTCTGGAATGAGATATCTCTGAGATCTGGGAGGTAGCTTGTTTTTGCAGTGTCACCGGGGCTGTCCTGTATAGAGACTTCTGGAAGAGTCCCCTCTCCACAGATCAGCCAGAGAATGTTGATGCCAGAGAGAAGTTTGGGGACCAGCATGGCTGTGACTTCCTGCTGCAGGTGGAAACTGAATCAGGGCAGTGAGGGACAGTGCCTAAGGTTCTCTTGGACAATCTCTGCCGGGGACTTCCCCATTCTTTTTAATTCCTTAATTCTTGGGATTCCCTACCCTAGGACCACCAACAGGAAAGAATCCTTCCCACTCAAGAAAGCAAAAGTGCCAAGCCCTCCCTTTCTAAATTCCTTTGCAGTTAGAGCATAGACATGCTCCAGCTTTTGAACAATGGTTGGAAACCCAAGAGTTGGCCCTCAGGGTCGAGTTCCCAGGGGAGCACAGCAGCGCTGCCTCTGAAGGGGGCTAGGGCTTGCGCTCTGAGATGCTAGGGACCAAGTAGAGTGACTTGCTCTAATGGGAGGTGATAGTGGTCCACACCACAAACAAGTTAGCATGTGGCCTTCCTGGGTAGCCCAGCCAGGCTTCAGATAGCCCTGCAATTTCAGAAGGTTCCCGAGAGCCCTCCAGGAACTGGAAGGACTCTTCTCTGTGAATGAGGCATAGCTGCTCATCCCAGCTTGGAACTAAGACTCCTCCTGCTGCTGTGCTGCTTTATTACCTTGTGTAGCAGTAAAAGGCAGAGTGTTGGAGGAACGAGCAGTGTGCATGCGATGCAGTGGGTCTCAGGACAAGGGCTGTGATTGGGTGAGGTGCAGAGCACACGTGAGGCAGTGGGTCTCAGGGCAAGGGCTGTGATTGGGTGAGGAGAATGTTTGGGCCTCCTGACGTAGGTTTTGGTTTCCATCCCGAGGACTTTGGAAATTTTGTTTAAGGATCCAGGGAAAATGGGCGGCTGAAAGAGTGTAAACTGGCCGGGGATCACATTGGGCTGCACTTCCTCCTCTGCTGAGTGCTTCCCCCGTGCTGAGCCTGGCCCTGTGGGACCCAGCAGGAACAAGTAACAGAGCACGCTGGCTGGCACCAGTGTCCTCCTGCTGTCTCAGGAGGTGCCAGCTTCCTTTCCTCTGTGCCTCTGGGACTGTCTGTACCTCCAGAGTCCTGGGGGACACTGCCAGCATTCAGTGTATGGGGACTGAGAGGCAGAGCTCAGAGGACCTCAGAGGGACACTGGAACTTCCCGGGGGAGAGCTATCTTAGCTGTGTATACCAGTTCACCAAGGGGCCTGGAGAAAAGTCCCCAGCCTCTAGTCATCAACTTGTTAGGGCCGTTTCCATAGGAACGGGGACCCTGAGAGGTGAGGGCCTGAGAAGATGAGCTTTAAGGGAGCAGTCCCACCATCTTAGTCCTGAGCGCCAACATCAGGTAACACATTTAGATTAGGATTACCAGTATAAAGAAAAGCTTTAGAGTCAGTAGACCATGGGCCAAGTTCAACACAGCCACTACTTGCCACGTGGCCCCAGCATGCTCTTGAGCTTCTGTTTCTCATTTTCCCCTCCTGGGAGAAGAATGGCAGGATGGCCCACTTTGAAGTGCTTACCTTACACCAATATTCTTGAACTGGGCTCAGGTGTGCTACCTGACACATGGGTAAAATGAACCTCCAGGGACAACTCCAGTGTCCCTCTGAGGTCTTCTGAGCTCTGCCACTTTCTCCTCAGTCCCCACACAGAGCGCTGGCAGGTCCCCAGGACTGCGGAGGTACAGACGGCCCTGGAGACACAGGAAAGGCAGAGACAGGCAGATTCCCCGAGTGACACCCACGATTGCCCTCTAGTTTCCGTCTCCCCTCACATGTAAAAATGTGCACACGCTCGAACGCGAGTAAGTACATACACAGACACACCCACCCACCCACCCACACACCCACCCACCCACACACACACACACACACACACACACACACACATACTTGGGGGTGTGGGGGGCAGATGCAGAGATGGAGGCAGCGACATAAAGGCACACTCAAGAGAGTAGGTGTGGGCTTCTCAAGGAAAGCCACCCTTGGCTGACTGTGATGGCTGACTGTACTCATTTAATCCCAGCAGGCAGATCTCTGTGAGTTCAAGGCCAGTGATCTATAGAGTGAGTTCCAGGATAGTCAGAGCTACCAAGTAAAGAAAACAATCCCCGTTTACTGTCCTGTGATGACAAGGTTGGCTCGGAGAGAGAGCAGTGGACTTGGGCCTTCAGCCTGTGAGCAGCATCTAGCACAGAAGATAAGACTGGCATGTTATCATGAGATCGTGGGTGGTAACTGAAGTTCCAGGAGTAGGGAAGGTGCCACGGGAGGGTGCGTGCGTGTGTGCGTTTGTGTGTGCATGTGTGTCCTTGACTAAGTTCGGAAGCAGAAAGCAGGGCACATAGAAAGACATGGCCAAAGGGACTATGTACTGGCATTTAGCTTGTATTTTAATAAATAAAGTTTGCCTGAGGATCAGAAAAGTAAAACAGCCACACTGACTAGTCTTTTAGACCAGGCAGCAAAAACACACCTCTAATCCCAGTAGCCACACTAGCTTGCCATAGAAACCAGGCAGCCGTGGTGCACGCCCTTAATCCCAGTCCTAGAGAGGAACATAAGATGGGCAGGCTCTTTTTGGATTTTCGAGATGAGGTTTCTCTGTAGTTTTGGTGCCTGGCCTGGAACTAGCTCTTGTAGACCAGGCTGGCCTTGAACTCTGCCTCCCGAGTGCTGGGATTAAAGGCGTGCACCACCACCACCCCAGCTCATTCTGAGAGTCCTGGAGGCAGTATTACCATTTCAGATTGAGCCAGTGGCTGACAGCTTTGCTTCTCTGATCTTCAGGTTGAACCCCAATTTCTCTCTCTGAGTTTTTTTTTTCTTAAATCGGGCTTCAAGACTATGCTTCTGGAAGTGAATCCAGGAGGCCAGAGCTGCAGATTAAGAGTGACAAAGCTGGAGATGGGTAGAGAGGAAGATCTGCATTCAGGAGCTGGGGCTCAGCCTCCCAGCCTGGGGGAATGGCTGGTCTACAAGAGCTAGTTCCAGGACAGGCTCCAGAGCTACAAAGAAACCCTGTCTCGGGGAAAAAAAGAAAAAAGAAAAAAGAAAGAAAGAAAGAAAGAAAGAAAGAAAGAAAGAAAGAAAGAAAGAAAGAAAGAAAAGAAGAAACAACCTGAGCTCAGTAGTGCAGAGGCTCTGAGTGTCCTTCTCGCCTGGGACTAGAAGAACTCAGGCATGGCAGTGGCCTGAGGGCAGGGAGGGTTCCTTGGGTTCTGTCTTCAAGGCTGTCTTCTGGGGCTGACCTGGGAGGTCTTCCTCTTTGAGGCAGTCTCTATTGGGCAGATTGGGAAGAGGTACCGTGTTCCCTGAGGGGCAGAAGGAGAGGACAGCAGTGGGAATTGGGCCGGGCCAGTAGGGGTAACTATGACACTGGAAGTGAATGGCTTGAGGGATCAAGGTATTTCTCAGTTTGAAACCCACTTTAAAAAAAATCGATGGTTTGTATTCAGCTGTGTTTGGTTAAAAAAAGAAAAATAGCTGCAGCCCGGCCCGCGCCCTCACGGCAGAAAAGAGTGAGCCCCATCAATTATAGCAGGCGAAACAACAGTGGCTTGCGGCGGTTTTGTTCCTTCAGCTCCAAAAATATTAAGTCATTTAGCCTTACAAACTGAGCACTTGGTGAGTGGCAATGTCTTCATTTCCAAAGCTCCTGCCCAGCATCCTCGGGAGAGTGATTTTCTCCCAGCCTGGGAGGGTCAGAAGCTGGGCCCTTGTTGTCAGGGACCAGCCATCGACTTGCCTGGTGAGCTCTCTGAGGGACCTGAGCCACCCCAACAGCTGGACCTCCATGCGGCTTTCCCACCGGGAGGGCTTCCAGGCTATAAGAGTCTGGGAGACACCCACAACAGTTAGCATTCTAAGCTACAAGATCTGGGTGTCTTCACTCTCGGTGCTCCAGCGGGGACACCGAGGACACCAGCCCCACTGCTCTTTAGAGCCTCTTGGGTCTCAGAGTCTCCAGCTCTCAGATCTTATCCCAGATCAAATCAGTCGGGACTCTGAAGTGGGACCCATGTTGGTGTGTCGTAAGAGCCTTGCAGGCGGGTCCTCCTATATCAAGGGACTTGTAGAGCAATGTAGAACCCTGCTGAGGATGGCAGTGTGAGATAGGAGTGCCCCAGAGCCAGCACAGGTGCTGGATTCCACCAGGAACAAAACTTCCACAGAGGTGGCAGGGTTTTTAGGGTCCAGCTCTACAGGTTCAGCTACTGGACATGTCTGCAGAGAATTAACTCCCCCTGAAGAGACTCCCAGAAGCCTGGTGCACTGCCTGGCCACTACTTGACTCAAAGTTCATTTCTGACCACAACTTAGAGTCAGAAACTCAGGGAAACTCTCTTGTATCACACCCTGTACCCCTAGAAAACAAAGGAACTGCTCTGTGTCTCCTTCCCATCTTTATTTCTCCCTTAAGTACTATTAGTACACACATATACACATGTATGTATGTATATATGTATGGATGTATGGATGTATGGATTTTTGTTGTACTATATAGTGAACCCAGGATCTTTTTTTTTTTTTTGTGAACCCAGGATCTTGCCTCTACAACTGAGCTACATCCCAAGTCCCTCTCTAACTTACATTTTTACTTTGAGACAAGGTCTCACTAAATTGAACTTCTATGTAGCCCAGGCTGGCCTCAGACTTGTGCGTGTGCATGTGCATGCATGTGTGAGTGAGTGTATGAGCCTCACTCGCAGTTTTTATTTCTATGCACCATACACATGCGGAAGCCTGCAGAGACCAGAAGAAGACAGCATCAAATCTCCTGGAATTGAAATTACAGGTGGTTGTGAGCTGCCTTATGGATGCTGGAAACCAAACCTGGGCCTTGTGAACAAACTGCTCTTCACTGATGAGCCGTCTCTCCATCCCACGGCCTTTCTATCCTTCTGCCTCTGTCTCCTGGGTGGCTGGGACACAGGCTAATGTCACCACATCTGGCCCATACGTGTGTTTTACAAAGCAATGATGAAAGAGCTTCAATGGTGTATCGGAACTGGGGGAGGGGAGCATGGACTGTAACCACATGGCAGTTCTGACATTTCTCCAACTTCCAGTGAATCCCCCCAGTGTCCTCCAGCCTTTCCGACCCTGAGATGTTAGGGCTGACTGTTCTCACGTCTTGAAGGTACATGATGTGCTCATGGACACAGCTATGTCTGGGTTAAGCACTCGCTGCTCAGCCCTGACCAGAGCAGGGACTAGCAGGGACCCCTGCAAGGCCAGAGTTGACAGTCTCTGCTCTCTTGATCTTGCCTCTAAGTAGTGGTCCACTCTGCATGAGATGGACAGAAAAAAAAAAGTGCTAGAAGGAAGAGAGGCTCCAAAGTGAAAGTTCAAAGACAAAGTTGGACCAAATTAAGTTCAAACAAGTGTCTTGCCCTGTGTAGTGGTGCTGCCCAGTGTAGCGATACATGCTCATAATTCTAGCATTTGAAGGCTGAACCAGGAGGATTTTGAGTTTGAGGACAGTTTGAGTTACATAGTAAAATCTGGCTTCAAATAGAAATTTGCTTACAGCAAGACCTGTGTGACATAAACTTAAGACAGACCGCGTGAAGACACAGGACCTCTGTGATGCTTGGCCATGCTACTTAGCATGTGAAATCTCTGGAGGACTCCATGTCACAGCATCTGTATGTAACCTTGATCTGGGGTGCCTTTCCTTTAGATAAGGTGTCTTCGCTAGCAGTTTTCTAGAGAAGGAGTCTTGGGACAACAGCTAGCTTGTATTGGTTCCTGTAGCTCTGAGGCCCTGAGGTTTTAGATCCAGATTTTGCTGTTGGAATTCCAGGCTCGCTCCTCCAATCCCCTGCCAGCACGCTACTCCTTGAAGGCATTGTCTCTTCTCACTCCAGTGGCCTTGAAGGCCTTGTTGTCTCTCACTCTCCTGGGAGCCTCTGCTCGGTCTCCCATCCGCAGTCTCTGCCCCTGCTCAGCCCTCCACAGCAGTAGCTGGTCACCCACCGGGCCAACTCTCAACTCATTTGCCTCTGCTGGCTCCCACCCACCACACTTTCCCCTGACTGCCTCTCTGACAGAGATACCCAGGCCCTTTACGTGCTCTGCCCACTGGAGATCTGACCCCTGGCTGCCTGGGAAAACCCTGGGGTGAGCAGAGGCAGAGGAATGGTGGTTGGAGAGAAAACAAGGAGAGAGCAGAGGTGCCCACCTCCACACCTTCAGTGTAAGTAATCAACAAGAGCTGGTGCTGCCTCTGGGGGAGAGACCAGTGCCCTGGGCCCACACAATCTATCTCCATGGTAACAAGACTGGGAAACCTGCATAGAGCTGGCTGCTAGGCTAGGGTCTATGCCTCTTTCTCCTGGTAGCTGAGTATCTGAGAGTTCTAGCCCCTCCCTGCCACTCCCCCCCTCTCTCTGATTTCTTTCTAGGTTGAGTAATTACTGAGCGATTCTGCTGAAATTCCTCAATTTGAGGGTCAGATGATCAGGCCTTGCTGGGTGTGGTAACATACTTCCCAGCACTCAGGAGGCTGAGGCAAGAGGATTGCTGTAATTTCTAGGCCAATCTGGGTTACAAGGCAGAGCATGGAGAAAAGGGGGTGGGGAGAGGAGAGAGATAGGGGAGAGAAAGGGAGGGATGGAGGAGAGAGAGAAAAAAAAAGAAGAGGAAGGAGAGAGGAGGAGAAGAACAGGTATCTATCTATTACCCCTGCATTGGGAGGCAGAAAGTTCAAGGTCTTCCATGGTTATCGAGGAAGCTTGAGTTCAGCCTGGGATAGATATATGAGACCTTGTTGTTGTTGTTTTAAGATGGGGAGAACTTCCCAGCCCTCTCAGAAGAGATAACGGAATGATTTGCTGGGCATCCACCATGCTCCGAGTCCCTTTTTCCCTTTTCATATACAATATTTTATCCCTACATCAATCACAGGTCATCAGGGTTGGAAGGAGACTTAGGGATCATTGCTGTAGTGATTCCCAAACTCTCTTCTCTAAGGGGCATTTGCTGTAGAGGGTCTATGTGCAAAGCAGATAAGAGTTGGCACTACTCTGGTTAACACCCCTGTCTCTGCCTTCCGGTTGGTTTTAGGGGACATTTGTTCCCATGGGAAACCATCTGAAAGTCACAGGCTTAGCCATACTCCTTTTAAAAGTTGATTAATTATTATACTCCTTTATTTGTGTTTGTATGTGTGTGTGTGTGTGTGTACATGTAGAGATCAGAGGAGAACTTGTGGGAATCGGTTCCTTTCTCTACCATGTGGATGGATCTCTGGGTTGTCAGGTTTGGCAAGTGCCTTTACCCGGTGAGTCATCTCTCCAACCCTGCATCATATTTTACAAGGAGGAGAAATGAAACTGAGAAAACTGAGGTCTTTTCTGAGGTCCTATAGTAAACCCAGTTCCTGGCCCCAGATCCCGGCCCACAGTACTCTGTGCTTCATGCTTCTCCACCCTGCCTGGGGATATGTGCTTCTGTGGATGGAACTCTGGCAACCTCTGTCATCTGCAGAGGCAGAAGCCAGGCCTTCTGCTTATGCTGTGGTCCGGTCATGTGCCAGATGAAGAGATGTGGACTGAGCTGCTGGGCAGGTGGAGGGGGAAACCATGGAAGACACCACTGGTGTGACTGGGTGTGTAGTCGTTAGATTCCCTTATGGAGCAATGAGTAGGCTCTCTTTTCATGCTATCAAGTTCCATTCAATTCCCTGTAATTCCAGCACTGAGGAGGCAAAGGCTGGAAGGATATGAGCTTAAGGACAGCCTGGGCTATGTAGCAAGACCCTGATTAAAAACAGATGTTGTTTCCTAGTTGTGATGACCATTCTCGGTTGTCAACTTGACTCTGTCTGGAATGAACTACAATCTAGAAATGGAGGATACACTTGTGATCTGGATCTTGAGGCAGGAGCTTTGGACCTGGATCTTGAGGCAGGAAGGCACACCTTTAATCTGGGCCACACTTTCTGCTGGAAGTCTATATAGGGGAATAGAAAAAGGATGGTTTCCTTCTTCTTTGATTTCTTGCCCTCACCTTGCCAACACATTCATTCCTTTACTGGCATTGGAGCCTACTTCTTCAAGATTCCAGACATACAGGAGACCAGCTGGGACACCCAACCTCATGGGACTGAGCAATAAATGACTAGGTTCTTTGACTTTCCTAGCCATTGTGTGTGTGTGTGTGTGTGTGTGTGTGTGTGTGTGTGTGTAATAGATAGATAGATAGATAGATAGATAGATAGATAGATAGATAGATAGATATTCATTCCATAAGTTCTGTGACTCTAGAGAAGCCTGGCTAATACACTAATGCAGCAGGTTTTCTGTGTGTAAGGATGGGTGGTAGCTCATCAGTTCCCTAGAAGAAGGGTCTCTGAGGAACCATTGACTGCTGGGAAGTCTAGGTTGACCAGAACCCAGATTCCTCTACAGCAGAAGTATGTCACCTCTTGTGGTTTGAATGAGAATAGCTTAGCTTTTGTAGACTCATATATTTGCTGCTTGGTCCCTAGTGGAACTGTTTGGGAAGGGTTAGGAGGTGTGGCTTTATTGGAGGAAGAGTGTTATTGGGGGCAGGCACTGGGATTTTAAAAGCCCTTCTCAGTTCTCTCTCTCCTCTTTTTCCCTCTCTAGCTTCCTCTCCCTCTCCCTCTCCCTCTCCCCTCTCTCCCTCTTTGAACTTCTGATTCTGCTTCTCCATCTCCCAAGTGCTGGGCTGAACAGGCATATGCCTTTATGCATTCTGTGCTGGGAACTGAATCCAGGCAAACACTCTACCATCTCAACCACATTCCTAGCCCACCCATGTGAAGAAATTTTTTTTTTTTTTTTTTTTTTTTTGTTTTTTGAGACAGGGTTTCTCTGTGGTTTTGGAGCCTGTCCTGAAACTAGCTCTTGTAGACCATACTGGTCTCGAACTCACAGAGATCCGCCTGCCTCTGCCTCCCAAGTGCTGGGATTAAAGGCGTGCGCCACCACCTCCCGGCTTGTTTGTTTTGAGTTTTCTACACCAGTTTTCTCTGTGTATCCCTTACTGTCCTGGAACTTGCTTTGTAGACCAGGCTGGCCTCAAACTTAGAGATCTGCTTGCCTTTGCCTCCTGAGTGCTGAAATCAAAGGCATGCATCTCCGTCACCCAGCTTGTGAAGTAATTTTTGGATTAAAGTACAGAAAGTGCTTGAGTACTGGAGGAGGGTAGGATGGTACCGTTGGTAGAGTTATGGGGGAGGGGTAACTGGGGATGAGATGGTTCAAGTTTTATTCTAATGGAATCCCCAGGTTTTTCATCCCCCATTAGGTTTCCAGGGAGAGAAATTCTGGGGTAGAAATGGGAGTTGCCCATGCTGGGAAAACAGGGAAGACATGGTGACCTGTTCTGCTTTCTCAAGTACCCTGGACCCAAAACCAGAGGGAGCTGGAGAGACTGTAGTTCATGCCCAGTATCCCCAGAGTCTTGTGGATAGCTGTGTATAAAGTTGACACCACAGCCAACTGTGAGCACATGGCCACCATAGCCAGAGTGAGATATCTTCCCGGCCCCGAGAGAGAGAGACAGGAGGCAGAGTCCACCATTGTGTCCAACTTCAGAATCTTCTTCCCTGCGTGGCTCTTTGGACTGAAGAGTCTCTCATCTGGAGTCTGCAGAAGAGCTGCTGTGGGGATGAGGACTGGAGTGGGGGGAACAAAAGTCCTCCAGGGGTGGCTTTGGGCAGTGACATCCTAACCTCAGCAGCTCGATGAAGCAGCGAGACAGACACTTTGAGAGAAAGCCTGGCACCTGGATATTGCACAGCGTAATGGAACCAGCCAAGTGGTAAATGTAGCTTTTAAATAGGTTTTGTGTTCCCCATTAACTGCCCTGATGTTGATTAGCCCTGACAGCTAAGAAGGGGCAGTCAGCAGCTTCCCCCAGGTGGTGGGGGTTCAACTGGCCCATTCTTCCACTGGTCAACATTGCAGGGAGATCCCTATGAGGTAGGGCGGGATAGATTGTCTCTAGGGGTAAATGGGGCAGTGAAGGACCATGGCAGGCCTCTGGTGGGCTGTCCCAAGCTCCTGCCCTCTTCCTGTCCCTTACCTTGGGGCTTTCCTCAGATGGAATTGAGTGTGGACATCTGCAGGGAGCTGTTAAGGGCATGGTTTCCTTTTGCTGTCTTGGTGTGGAAAGGGGCCCCATTTGCAAAGTAGTTGCTTATTCTCGTGACCTCCTTAGAGTCACCCACTGAAGCTTGGAAGCTGTGAAGGGGTTTGTTGGAATTTTCTAGATACATCTTTGAGCACAGGCAGCTTGGTCCTTAAGAGACAAGAACAGGTGAAATCCAACAGGCTCTCCAGTCACCTCAAAGGGTATTCCAAACCAAGAATCATGACAAGCCTTGGAGACTGCAGAAAATTGATAACTCTCATGCTTATTGATGGGGCAGCAGAAAAGACTAAAGGGGAGGCTGGGGCGCAGCTCAGTTGGTAGAGTCTTATCTAGCATACTCGAAACCCTGGGTTTGATCTCAATACTGTGTAGACAGCATGGAGGCACATGCCTGACATCCCAGAACTCGGAGGGAGGAGCAGAGGTTCAAGGTTAGTCAAGGATATGAAATATTGTTGATTTGTGAAGGGAGAGGAAGCAGAATATATTCTGGCTCACAGGAGAGGGAGGAAGCTCAGAGAAAGCTCTCTGGGGTGAAAGAGTGGCTCGCGACTCAAAGCCTCAGCTGTAGACCGCAGAGGAAGCCAATGGGGGTTTCCTGGCCTCCCATTCTCATCAAACATCGCCTGGGACTTCACTTCCTAATCGTGTATTGACCAACACAGGTCTTGGGTCCAAAGCGTTTGAGAAAGGAGCTGCGGTTTTCCCCAAAATTTCCTTTGGCTAAACTGCCCTTGCTTAACCTGGGCCTGGAGGAGGCAGTAAAGACCACAGTAGTTGCTCAAGCCCCCACCCACCCTGGCAGCACCTGCATTCGCTTCCCTGCAAAGTCAACACAGCTGAGGAAGTTGCAGGGCGGGTTTTAAACTCCCTTCTGTTTGACAGAAAAGCTCACTCTTTCCATCACCCCATGCGGCTTTTGCATTAAAATGCTCATCATGACAGGAATCTATGAAATAAAAAAAAAGTGGAAATAGCCTAAATGTTCAACAATTAGGGGGTGTTTAGTAAATCACGGTACATCCATTTGTTAGAACATTACACAGACATTAAAAATGATCATTATGGAGACTGTATAGCGACTGGGGAAAGGTTTATGGGAAGACACTAAGTGGAACCACAATGCAAATGATACAATTGCTTTGATTGCGACTGGGGAAAATATGTCAGTGTGTCAACAAGGACTGCGAGATAACACACAGGAGTGAAAGATGGCTCGGCGGGCGCGGCAGCTCTGTGGGTTTTTACATTTTTTTCCCCTCTTTTAAAATGATTTACTTCTCTGTTAATTTTTTTATTTAGCGCCCTCTCTCTCTCTCTCTCTCTCTCTCTCTCTCTCTCTCTCTCTCTGTCTGAGAAGTGTCTGTAGTGGGAACCCCTACACCACAGCTGGTAAGATGACTCAGCAGGCGTGATGGCCAGTTTTTTGTTTGTTTTATCAACTTGACATGAGCTAAGAATCATCTGAGAGGAGAGAACTTCAATTGAGAGAAGGCCTCCATAAGATGGGGCTGTAGGTAAGCCTTCAGGCATTTTCTTAATTAGTGATTGATGGAGGAGGGCCCAGTTCACTGTGGGTGGTTTTACCCCTGGGCTGGTGGTCCTGGGCTCTATAACAAAGCAAGCTAAGCAAGACTTGGGGAGCAAGCCAGTAAGCAGCACCCTCCATGGCCTTTGCATCAGCTTCTGCCTCCAGGTTCCTACCATGCTTGAGTTCCTCTCCTGACTTCCTCGGATGGTGAATTATGAGTTAAGCCAAATAAACCTTTTCCTTACTCAGCTGCCTTGGTCATGATGCTTCACCACAGCAAGTGAAATCCTAAGTAGACAGCAGGGGAAGGTGCACCCCAGCTGGTCCTCTGATCACTACATGTACATCATGGAACACAAATACTTCTAATTTAAAAAAAGGTAAAGAATTAATATAGTCATATATTAAAGATAAACAAACTCAGCACAGTATATGCATGTGTGTGTGTGTGTGTGTGTGTGTGTGTGTGTGTGTGAGAGAGAGAGAGAGAGAGAGAGAGAGAGAGAGAGAGAGAGACCAATGCCATTGATGTTGGGTAGCTTCCTCAATCACCTTACTTTTTTAAAAATGTGGTACTTTAAAAAAAATCACTTTCAGGTGTGCAGTTAAGAGCACTGACTGCTATTCCAGAGGATCTGGGTTCATTTCCTAGCACCCACATGACTGCTTACATATGACTGTAATTCTAATCTCAGGGGATTTGATGCTCTCTTCTGGCCCCCAAAGGCATTAGGCACACATGTGGTAAACAGGCAAAACTGAAGCACGTTTAATAAAAACTCAGAAACAGATACTGGGGTTCAACCTAAAGACCAGTAAAGCAAAGCAGCCAGCCACTGGCTCTTAACCCTACCTCAGTCCAAAATGGCGATCCTGCTTCCAGGAATCTTAGAATGAAACTGTGACTGAGAGCTGTCTCCTCCCATGTTATAATCCTCTCTAAGGCTGGAATTAAAGGCATGCACCACTGGGATTGAAGACGTGCACCACCTGGTTTCTATGGCAACTAGTGTGACTACTGGGCTTAAAGGCATGTGTCATTGCTGCCTGGTTTGTAAGGCTAGCCAGTGTGGCTGTTTTACTTTTCTGATCCTTAGGCAAGCTTTATTTATTAAAAAAAAAAACAAATGAGATGACATTACATTTCCCCTTTTTGTCTAAAATAAAAAAGAACACTATAACTAATATAAGAAAAACTATATACAATAAATATAAAAACTATATGCAATATATAAGGCAATAAATACCTCAACAATGTCTAGCCCATTTGCATTTGACAAATTCAGAGAAAATATTCCATATTTATCTTATCTTGGTGAGTCCAAAGTCTTGTACCTAATTTACTATCATAACTTGCTTTATGTATCAGGTTACAAGGAAAAATATAGCTGTCTAGCCTTCAACTACCTCAGAGATCCAAGAAGGAAATAATATTAACTGAGTAAACAGGAAGTGCAAGCAAGTGACTTCCAAAAAATGTGAGTCCTGACAGAAACAGCTGGTTGCCTGGACAGTCACCCAAAGTTCCTCTGTAATGTTGGAGCATCTCTATCTCCAGCCTAGAGGTCTAGCATACATGACAGATCTTTCTGTGAAGCAGAACATTCTGAAGGGCTGTCCCTCCTTGTCTTGACAAGGTTTGGCAGTCACATTCTTTTATGTCCTGCTTGCCCTGTCAGGACAGCATACTGTCAGTAGTTCCAGGCAAGGGCATTTTCTTGTGCAGTAATTTACTTTTGCCACAAAGAAGGTAAACTTCATGTGGAGTTTCTTCAATGTCCATTATCTTCTCTGAAGTAGATTGGTGCTGCCAGGAGCAGACATGTCTCATAAAAAAGAAGAACCTAGGTTATTAAAATATCTTAAATGCCATATTTTGTAGATCTCTGAAGTGTTTAAAAATGACCTGTCTATCTAAAATATATCTTTGTTTGACCTTGAAAACATATCTAATGTGACTACAAGTTTGATTATACTAGGTGATTAACTACTAACCTATAGTTCCTTATTATCCTAAACAGTTGGTAATAATAATTTTCAAGGACTAAAAATTTGCATTACATTGATAAATGAGATATATAGGTACAATACCTTGGACAAGATTAGAAATATATGTGCAGTATGTTTTAACAAAATTAATCTCAAATTTGTATCAATATACAAAATTTGTATAGAATATGCAAAAGTACAATCCAATGTAAAACATTTAAAACTAGTAGTTGTTTTTAAAAGTTGATTCAATAATCTATCTTTTCATCTTATCACATCTGTATTCTCTCTTTTTTCTTTTCAGAGAAGATTCAATAATCTACCCTTTTATTCTATCATATCTATATCCCCCTTTTTTCCTTTTCAGAGTAGATTCAATAATCTATCATTTTTCTTATCATATTTATATCATCTTTTATTTCTTTTCAAAACAAGAACCTTGATTCTAATTACTTTTGTTTAGCTTTTTTCTTGAGCATTATCCTTAACAACTTGTAACCAGCACTCTAAACAAAGACAAATACCCATAATCCATTTTTTTGGGGAATGTGGGTGTAGTTTTTTTGGCTGCTTGCTATTGATTGGGGGCACTGGTAATCTTATAGAAACCCAAAGAAAATTTAGGCTTATGGTCAAGTTATTACTGGAGTATTCTGTGAGGCTGGACCATCTCAACCAGCAGCCTTGAAAACTGTTCTGGATGCAGAACTCAGAAGAAACTGCAACAAAGATGCTTTGAAACATTGGATCATCTGGGTCATTTGTTCCCACTGGAAATTTTTTTCAGGGGGGTCTTCCTTGATCAAACCTTATTTTTCTTTACCCAGAATGAATCCAGAGCCTCTCAGTGCCTGTTAAAACAAAAACAAAGCCTCTTCTCCAAAGTAACATATCTTCTGACTTAAATTTTGAAGTCAAGACATTTTCAAAATATAAAGGTTGCATGAATTCAGCAGCATTTATAATTAAATGTCTTTTGGTACTTATTGCTCCTTCCTTAACAGTCAAACAATTCAAAAACAACACAATAACATATAGTATCCAGATTCTCTGTGTATCTTCCGTCTTTACATGGCTTTTTTAAACTCTATTTTTATTTTTTGCTTTTTTTATACAGGGTTTTTCTATTTATCTTTGACTGTCCTGGAACTCACAGAGATCCATGTGCCACTGCCTCCCAAGTGCCAGGATTAAAGGCATGGGCCACCACACCCTGCTATTCTATTTTTTTTAAGGACTTTCTCTACCTTTTTTCTTTTCTCTCCCAGGCCAGTGTATATTTTTAAACACACTGTAAACCACTTATAGGGTTTTCCCATCTGAATCTGTCTTTATTGTATATCTTTATCTTTTTCTGACCACACGAGTCTTTAATTTGCTAAGTGATATGGCTAGGATTAAAGCTGCAGCTTTGGTAGCTGGATGCACCCTGCTCCTTGACTTCCCAAGAGTCTAGCTTCATAGTGGAGTGACTATCAGGAGCCACATTTAATTACCATAACTCTGTGGTATTTCTAAGTCCATGCTACTATCAAGAACCATGACACTGGGCTGCCCATAAACACCATTTAAATGTTTGGTGGCAGAGCCTCTTAAAAGAGCTGCAGAGTTTTTGCTGCTAAGGCTGAGTCAAGAAACCTCTCTTAAAGAGACATGCCTCTGCTTGCCTCTAGCAAACAGAGCTCACCTGAGGCAATGCTGCTACCAAGAAGCCATGCTTGACTCTGTTCTTTTGTCTGTTTAGAATCCTTTAAAACAAAAAAACTTTCTCAGGTTTTATGTGGAAATTCTTGCCCCACATTGGGTGCCGTTTGAAGCATGATTAATAAAAGCTCAGAGACAGATATTGGGGTTCAACCTGAAGACCAGAAAAGCAAAGCAGACAGCCACTGGTTCTTACTTCTACCTCAGTCCAAAATGGCCATCCTGCCTCTAGAAATCTCAGAATGAAACTGTGACTAAGAGCTATTTCCTTCCATTTTATAACATTTTAGGGCTGGGATTAAAGGCGTGAACCACTACTGCCTGGTTTCTAGGCAAACTAGTGTGGCTACTGGGATTAAAGGTGTGTGTCATTACTGTCTAGTCTGTAAGGCTGGCCAGTGTGGCTATTTTACTTTTCTGATCCTTAGGCAAGCTTTATTTATTAAAACACAAATGAAATGCCACTATACAAAACAGTCATGCACATATGTATAAAAATAAATATTTCTAAGTCATATTTTCATTTATTTTGTGGGAATGCAGTCAAGTGTGCCAAGTTAGTTGAGTAGAGTTCAGAAAAATATCTGAGAGAGATCCTGCTCTCTCCTTTTAGAGACTGAACTCAAGCTGTCAGTCTCAGTGGTGAGTGCTTTTTCCTCACTGAGCCATCTTGCCAGCCTTCCAACTTATGTTTTGAGACAGTGCATTGCTCTGAACTTGGAGCTCATCAGTTCTATCAAGCTGGCTAGTTATCAGGCTCCAGGATCTATCTCTCTGCTCCCTGCTTGCAGCACTGGAGATATAGACACAGGGTTATCTTTTACAGGGGTGTTGGAGATACATACTTAGACCCTTATGCTCACAGAGCGGGTACTTTGATGACTGAGCTGTCTCTTTCCCCAGTTCCCTCTGTAATTCCACTGTGGGTACTGTGTGTTTGAATCCTGTGTTCTATCATACAGCTCGATTCAGTGTTTAGTACAGGGATGGAACTGGCTCAGCTGCTGCTGTCTGTGATCTAGACCAGGAGTCTGCACATGCACGGCTATTTCTGTGGTCACATATTAGTTGGTGTTCTCCCTGCCCTATTCCAGGCCTACATCAAACTACATTTACATCTCCAAGTTTAATAGAATCTTCATCAGTGGGAGATTAAATATATATAATACATATAATACACACACACACATACACACACACACACACACATATATATATATATATATATATATATATATATATATATATATATATATATATTTCACTGGGGTTTCTGGATTTGATCAAGAGAGGGAATTAGGACAGGTTCCGGGTCACAAGCAGAGAAGGTGAATAGCATATCATTCACATGTCATGAGTCACATGTCATGAGCCATGATCCTAGCCTTCAGTAGCAAGATCTGTCATGTACTGGGCAGAGAAGGGGCATGTGAAGTATTGGTGGCCTTGGTGAGAAATGAAACAAGGACTAAGGACCAACAATTGATGATGAAGTCACTTGTTAGGATATTTTATAAAACATAGCTTTGATAGTTTGACAGACTTTCTCAAAAATGATAGTGATCAGGGAAGGGTGTCTCCAACAGGAAGTTATCCATGATGGTTCCTTCACTTACTCATCCCTATCCTTCTCTGTGCTCAGGTAGTCTCTCTCCCTCCCAGTCTCCCTCCCTCTTCTCCTTCCTTCCCTTCTTCCCTTCAATCTGTTTTTTTTTCCTTGTAAGAAAAACACTATGTAATTTCCTTTAAAAATTAATCAGCCCTGTGCTACAAAATATGTCTAAAATATTCAAGAGGGGGGAAAAGTTTCTCTTCAAAGTAGCTTGGTTAGAACTCTTTCTGCCAGCATAATCGAGTTAATGAGCACCCCTTTAGAATTTAATGCAAAGTAACTTTCACAGTGGTGGTGAGCTTCAAAGATGGGTGAACAGATAACTAAAGAGCATGGTTCCCCTTGGCAACCAAGGTAAACTTCCACCCTGATTGGGCAAAACTCATCAAGGAAAGGATGGGATGGAATGCAAACAGCTATGCTTGGTACCAGGGATGTTTTGGAGCTACAAGGAGAAAGAAGAGAGAATCAGGGGTAAAATTTGAACATGAAGAGGTTCTCCTTGTGGCCTATGAAGCTTGGTGTAAACTGAGCTGGAGAGGCAAAAGGCAGGAAGGACCCCAATTCTGCTGGATCCACAAGCAAGCCAAGAACACTTCGCCAGACCCATCTGGCAACCCCCAGAGCATCAACAAGAAGTGGCCCACTGCTGCTCCTCGGCTCCCACAGCCAGAGCCCAAGGCTGGAGCACAGCCAACCCAGACAGGCTGCTAGCGTGAGAACATGACTGATAAAACCCTCAACCTAGTTATTCTGAGTCCTGAAGGTGTTTCTTATCTGTTCCCACTTCAGTCCCTCGCTTTCTGCATCTGTACTACCTCATCTGGGCCTTTTCATGTCTCACCTGAACATCGCGGCAGCTTGCCCGAAGGCCAGAAGGGTCTTCCCTGCACTCCAGGCTAACGGTGCCATTCCCAGGCAAACCCCCTTCAAAGGAACCAGAGACAAAGTTATGAGAAGCAAACTTGCAAGTGTTGAATACAGGCTCTTCACAACCTCCCTCTCGTCCCTCCCACTGGCAAGTCACCTGTCCCCCTCTCCCTTGCCCTCCTTCACCATGCACCCCATCCCCAGACATTCTGAAGAACCCACCATCCTCTGGCATTTGTTGGATGCCCGACTTTTTGTCTAGGTTAATCATTTTGTCTGTAGATTCTCTTTCTTTCTTCAATTATTTTCCAGCGACCTGTGGCCTTCAGGATCGGAGCGCACCATCCCCCGCTCTCTCTGACCTCTGTCTCTTTAAAAGCCTCAGCTGGTTTCCTTATATCTCATGTGCCCCTAGTTCCAGGCCCTAGCTCTGCTAGCTCCTGCCACCTTGCCTCCCAGCCCTTTAATCTCCTCTCCTGCTATTGCCTTAGGTTCCTAAAAGGCAAGGACTGTATTTTGGCTCTTCCAGTACCCAGGCTGGTGATACAGTGCCTGGCATATGATAGGCAGCTGGCAAATGTTTGTTGAATAAATAAATGAACAAGATTTCCAAGTAGAAATTAATTATAGACAAGGTTGAAAGTGAGAGGGGAGTACACAACTCCCCAGACACTGCGTTTGCTTAAGTCTTTCTTCAAATAGAATTTTTTTCTAATTTTAATATTCAGTCAGGGAGTTAATGTCACCAATATTCGGGAAATTGGATGCTTTCAAGAGAGGAGAAATAGCACACATGTACAAATAGCAAGGAGAAGTGAAACCGGAGAGGAGAGAGAGAGGGAGAGAGAGAGAGAGAGAGAGAGAGAGAGAGAGAGAGAGATAGCTTGCATGCTTGCTTTTCTGCTGCTCTGATAAGCACTAAAAGCTTGGAAGGACAAGGGTTTATTTGGCTTACATGTCCCGACTATAGCCCATTATTGAGGGACATCAGGGCAGGAACTTGAATGCTTTTTTGAGCTCCTGCTAATCATATGCCAGGCACTGTTTCACCAGCCTGGGTACTGTAAGAGCCAAAATACAGTCCTTGCCTTTTAGGAACCTAAGACAAAAACAGCCCCCTTTAAGGGCTGGAAGGCAAGGTGGCTGGAGCTAGCAGAGGTAGGACCTGAGACTTTGGGGCACATTGGGTAAGGCCTCAAAGAGACAGAGATCAGAGAGAGAAGGGGCAGAGACAAAAACCATGGAGGAAAGTTACTTACTGCCTTCCTCCTTTTGGCTCACACTCAGCCCCTTTCTTTTTGTTTTAATTAATTTACTTTTATTTTATAAATATATAAAATTTTTCTTGCAAGTATGTCTGGTTGAGAGTGTCAGGCCATCTGGAAGTGGAGTTATAGACAGCTGTGAACCGCCATGTGGGTGCTAGGAATTGAACCTGGGTCCTCTGGTAGGACCCAGTGTTCTTAACCACTGAGCCATCTCTCCAGCCCCCTTAGCATCCTTTCTTATATAACCCAGGGCCACCTTCCCAGGGGAGGCACCACCATGGGCTGAGCCTTCCTGAATAAATTAGTAATAAAAACCATCCCACTGATCTGGACACAGACCAGTCTGATTGAGGCAGTCCCACAACTGAGACTCCCTCAGATAACCAGACTGTGATAGTTGGCAGCTTAAGCCAACCGGGGAAGGGTTCTGTTGAGAATGGTGCCAAGGAAAGGGGCTTTGGTAGCCTGGCTAAGCCAGGAAGTCCTGCCCTGAGCTTCAGCTTGTCACTCATACACCAAGATTAGTGACCACTGCAAGGAGCATGTTCTGGAATGCCAGCCCTGGCCAAGGGATTGAACAGCATCATTTGCGCCCTTCAGTTTTTGATCTCCATCTGCCAGAGGAAGTTCTGCAGGCATGGAGGCAGAGGGCGGCCAGGGCTGCAACAGGCCAGAATGACACAAAAGGAGACACCAGTCTCCACGTGTGACCAGAGGACTCAAATATAACAGATAAAACCAAGAGACAAAGGGATGAGTTGGTCCCAGGGTGGATGGTGCATCAGGGCAGTCTGGGGCTACCTCAGAGAAACACAAACTGTAGTCGCCCTCAAGTCCTGGGATCCCAAGGCTAGCACCAAATAACTAGTGTAGCAAAACAATGGCTAACCTCTCAATGCTGGAGACTTAAGCTTGGAGAAGTCATGGCTCTGGGCAGTTTGGAAGAAAATGAGGGACTTCAGAGACGCATCTGAGAAGAATGAAAGAATAATAGTGAGCCAAGCACAGGAGTCCAGGAGAAAAGAATCCTGGGACATGAGGAGCCTGGCTCGGGAGGTGGGCAGGAAGGGAGGACAAGCAGCCAGAAATGAGGCTGAAGCATCGTGATCTTTTGCTAATGATAGATGGATGGACGGACAGACAAATGAATGGATGGACAGATGGATGGATAAATTGATTGGGGGGCAGTGTCCTGCTACATATCCCAGGCTAGTATGGAACTTGCCACCATTCTACCCTGACTTTCCAAAAAGTCAGTGAGATTCCTGTCACTTTAATGTGTTGGTTCTCAGCCTTCCTGATCCTGCAACCCTTTAATACAGTTCCCCATGGTGTGACGACCCCCAACCATAAGATTACTTCGTTGCTACTTTATAAATGTGATTTTGCTACTGTTATGAGTTATAATGGAAATACCCATGTTTTCTGATGGTCTTAGGAGACCCCTGTGGTCGTTTGACCCCAAAGGGGTCGTGACCTACAGGTTGAGAACCATTGCCTTAATGACTACAGATTATTATTTGAACTAAAGGTGTGTTTCATCTCTGGCCTTGTCCTCCTGAGGAAGGAGACTCAACATGCCGTGCAACCCAACAACCCACAGCTTAGAAGGACATTCTGGACTGTCATCTGAAACAGGACCTTGATCCGGGTGTCCGTGAAAGCAGCGGGGTCTCTCCATGTCCTTTGAACTACTGGCAACATCTCTTGGACCTTAATGCAAGGGGCGCGTTCACCTGTCTGTGATCAGTGCAAGGCTGATGACTCTGTGGCAGGTTCCTTGGCTCTGGGGCTGGCACTGCAGCAACCCAGCGTGACAACACAGGCTGCTCTCAAGCTGATCTGGAGTGCTGATTGCCAGCTATTGACAGCTTTGATGAATAAAAAATGGGAAGCCGAATTAATTATCGCTTATGAAATGCAGATTGTTTGGTAGACAAATATCTCTCAAATCTTGGGGCCCACCAGGGAAGATCACAAGAGTAACCCCTGGTAATGAAGGAGGTTGAGGTTGATGAAGGGGTCTCAAGAGCCCAACTCCATACTGTGTGACTGTCTGTCCTATCTTGCTTTCTCTGTCCCTAGCTGTCTTGTGTCTTTCTCTGCCTCTGCAGACCTTTTTTTGTTCCATCCAGGACTCTGGCCTCCCTGATTCCATGCTTTCTCTTCCCTTGGTCTTGGTCTCCTTTCCTCCTCATCTGTTTCTTGAGCTCTGGCCATTAGCCGCTCTAGTGGCCTCCGTGTAGCCTGGCTTCTCTGAGGCTGTTTCTTTGATGATCTCTCTCTTTCTCCTTCATCCCTCATCCTTCCTCTCTAAGTTGCCGATAGTTCTAGGATTCTTTCAGCTTCTCCAAAATCATCAGTGTTAGGGGTTTTGTTTAATTACCTTGCCTTGTTGTAGGGGAAGACTTCACCTCTCTCCTGCACTTTGATCTATTAGACAGGAGGCTTTACAGGATAGGGGCTGTCTGCTCACTTCTATGTCCTCCATGCCTGCTTGGCTGGCTGGCCTGTCCCCAGGGTCTCTGCACTGCTATTCTTTTGCCTGTCTTTTCACACCTCCACGTCTCCCAAGGCTACTGTTTGTTGTCTGTTCTTGGTTTTCTATACCTCCACCATCTCTTCCTCCCGCTAGCATCCACTATCCTTCCCCAATCTCCATCTCCCCCCTCTTTCTGCAGTGTGAGCTGGGGCTGGAGGTCAGCTATGCTCAGCCCAGAGGCCAGGCCATGCCCAGACTTCCCCCTATGCGCTATGTCTTCTTGGGCCTTTCTTCAGTTCTCAGAGCTTTACTTGCTTGGAAGTGAACAGTCTTGCCTCCTGAGTAGGAGAAACCCCCTCAGCTGCCCGTTCCTGACTCTTCCATTCCCCAACAAACGATCAAGGGCTCTAAGGAACAGCGCAGGGTAGCTGCCGCAGCTGACCCACTCCTAGCTGGGTTGAGGGGGTGGAGTCTACTTTATTGCCCTGCTTAGGCTTAAATTGGAGAGAAATGAAGCTGCACCTTGATAGAATCCATCTCTAGGGACCGCCTTTCTTGGTTTTAGCCAAATAGCCTGTAAGTGTCCAAGCTCTAGGAAGGGGTTAGCTCTGGACGATAGTACCTGTGGGATTTTCACATCTATACTCTCCAAGAGACTGAAGTTTGGAGTCACACAGGCAGGGATCAAATGCCAATTTAGCCAATGACCTTCGGCCTCTGTCTTCACACCTATAAGCAGCAAGCAGTAGCCTTTGTCTTATAGAATGATGTGTGGATTGTGATCTTCCATGAGAGGCACGATGCCTTGAACCATCAAAATTCACCAAATGGAAGTAGAGAGCCACAGGAGGCAGGGGACAGACAGACATGCGAGCTCTTCTGCACAGGAAGGGGCGTGGCTGCCTACTAATGGCAGCTTTGAGCCTCTTCATATAAAACCACCCAGAGAGAGCATTCCAAAGGGTCACAACCCTTCTTTGCCATTGGCTCTCAATCTCTGCCTCAGACATGACTCTGCAAAACTCCCAGACAGATGGCCTCCTTCTGGAACTTCTCTAGGGGCAGACACGCCCAGCCTTCCCCTTTACCCATCTTTAGCTCCCCTTCCTTCCCAGGCAAGATGTGTTTCCTGGCAGATCACCCCAAGGCCTCTTGCTTTTCACACAGGCTTGTTGGCTTTAGAAAGGGCTTCGTGACCCTGGAGGAGTGGTTTCCCGATGCTGGCCCCCCAGGTGGCCCTTCTGCATGTGCCTTCTGGACAGAGCACTCAGGTTTCTCCACCCCCACCCCCTCAACAAACTACAGGATGGGAAAGACGCCAGAGAAGCTGCATCTCAGAGCCAAGTACTCACTCGAAAATATCTCCAAGGCCTTTTCCAATTTCCTGGAAATTGATAAGTGTTTCCAGGATTCAGGTTTTGTGACTGGGTAGTGCCTGGCCCCTGCCTGTCTCTCCTTTCCTCTTTCTAGGTGTGCCAACCCTGCATCACTGCCCCTAGGAAGCCAACCCGCCTGTGGGAGGCTCTTCTTCCCACCCTGGGGTGTGTGTGGGGCACTCTCCTCCCTCCTTGCTGTGGTCCTGGGGAATCTTGGCACCTGCAGACGCTGGCGGAGCTGGAGGGAGGTGTGACTTGCATCCCAGCCTGCCCCACATGACTCACCACCTGCCTTCGAGTTTCTCTCCCCATCCTTACATAATCCTGACTCCAGGATTAAAAATACTCTGCCGAGTACCCATCCATCTGTCACATTCCTTCTCTAAATATATATATATGTAGTTATACATATATGATCTTATTTTTAAGACGCGTTGGAAGGAGTACTTCCATCACTCGCGCTGTGGAGAACGGGTTTCCGAGTCAGTGCTGGCTTCCTGCAGAACAGCAGTCCTGGGGGAGTGAGACTTCCCGAACCTCGAGGATTGCAGTCTGTTTTGAGTAGGTTTGCCTTAGTCAGGGGACGAATCCTGGGTACCACCCAGCTCCATCTCAGAGCAGTCAGGGCTGGCCTTGCGTGGTGTCTTCTGTAGCCTGCTAGCAGAAGCCCAGCTACCTGGACTAATATAAGGCCAGAGTACAGACCCCACCACCACTGTGGGCCCTTACCTCTTGTGTCATCACACAGCTCATGAGCCCCTCCCACTTGGTCTCCACGTATGGCCCCTGGCCTGAAGGAAGAAAGAGGAATGGAGTTTATTCCTGGTCTCATCACCTTCGTGATCCAGCCAAGTGCCATTAAGATCTGGATGGGACAAACCTCATTTAACTCACTCACTGGCTCGCTGGCTCACTCACTCACTCACTCACTCACTCACTCACTCACTCACTCACTCACTCTGCATGTGTACACTGGACACAGCTGGAATGATTGGCAGGACACCATTGACTGAGAGGGTGCAGTGAGGGAGGGAAACCATGGGTGTTCACTAGAGAATGTGCAGTCATGAGGTCTGACAGAGGCCAGGTATGTGGCAGAGCTTGTCCCAACAAGCCTCTAGCACACCCTTCTGTGCAGTGGACATGACCTTTAGACCCTGGGAGCTGGTGTGGTGCCTGGGGAGCGAAGTGTCCTGGAGGGGACCAAAGGGGGAGTCTGGATCAAGCCTAGGGTGCTGCTGAGAGAAAGGCAGTGGTGTAGGTGGTCTCCATGTGGCCTCTGCCTCCCGAGGGACACTTGCCTCTGTGTGACTCCGCTGTCAGCCACGAATCTTCTGTAGGGCATAAAGGGCATGGGCTGAGCCTTCTGCCCTAGTCACAGCATCTGGCTTAAACTCCTTCAAGCCCAGAGTCTTGCACCCTGTCCCTACCCTATATCCAGCTGGGCAGAGACTTGGGTGAACAAGCCACTCCCTCCCATCACCTGCCAACTAGCGGTCTTCCGATTTTACTCTTGTGACTCAATCTCCTCATGTAAAAAAAAGCAAAGGGGAGTGTCTACCAAAAGGGAGACACTAGTGAATTCTCAAAAAGGCATCTAGAAGGGATGGCAACTGGTCATAACCTGTCCACCGGGTCTGCTAGGGACCAGAGGGGGTTCTCAGTGCCAAGGCCTTTCCCTGCTTTCTACCCAGATCCTTCTAGATTCTTTGGGACAGGCACCTCCTTTTGCCTCCTGGGATGCTGGTTGCTATTCCTCCGACTCCTGGGTCCATACCTGCTGTTTTCTCTCAGAGCTGTCTTTTATGGGTGTTCGCCAAGCACTGGTTTCATGCCAGGCACAGCCCCTGCCCTCCTCCCCCACACGGCGGGCGCACTCCATGCTCACTCAAGTGGAATCCTGCATTGGTAACCATCTACTTGGCAAGCTGCGCTTCCCGCAACTTCTTTTGGTTGCTGTTTTTGAGGTACTGTCTCTCGATGTAGCCCAGGCTGCCCTCCAACTCACACTCCACCCACACCTGGCCTTTCCTTCCCTTTCTCCTGCAAACCACTGGGTTGTGAGTGTCCCTCCACTACTCCAGGGATGGGTGAGGAGCCCCTCCCAACTGTCCCAGGCAGATCATGTCCTTGGCATGGACAAGAAAAGTGAAGACCAGGTGAGACTGCAGACATGAGATTGCATCTTAGGTTGTCCTTTTTTTTTTCCTTGGGGGGAGGGGTGCTTCGGAACCACCACCCATGCCTGGAGCATCCATACTTGTGTAGTGCCGCTGCAAACAGAGAAGCCAGCAGAAGCCATGACAGCTCCATGGTCTGATGAGGGGGGCAGCGAAGCTATGTGTTCCTTCTTCCCATCCTGTGCTCCTCATAACAGGACCTGACCTGTGTAAATCTGAGTTCTGCACATGAAGACACTTGCTGGGCTGTCGTGTGACCTGAGAAGATGCTAGCTGCCCACACAGGATGATCTGGGCTCCCTGGGAAGATCTGGAGGGAGAAGCAGAGAGGGAGGAAAAGCACTTTTTTGATGCCCCATCTGCAATCATTTGCAGACAGTTACATAATCAATAAAATATCAGTGCCTGGGACTAGGCATGGCCTTGTACCCCATGGAAGGGCCAGGTCCAGTGTTGGGGGTTGTGCTGTGATTGCTATTCCACTGGATGGGGTGGGATGGCTTTCAGGAGGCTTGGCATGAAAAGCGTGGAAGGCGGCCAATTCGCGCTTCCACGCCACGGGCACCGCTGCCTTTTGCTTCGCCGCCCTCCTTCCCATCTCTCCGCCTCTGCCACCAGATCATGGAGTCCTAGAAGGCCTGTTTTGAGTTCGATCTTGCTTATGCTGTTTGTTCTGGGGTGGGGCTGTCATAGCTATTGTCTACCATGCTCACAAGCCCACTGCTCAGACACGCAGGTGTGTGTACATATCATACCCACTGCACACACAGTTGCACAGGAGGCCACCTGTCCCCGGCTCAACTTCTGAAATTCACAGTTTCTCTGCACGCCCCCCCCCTCCCTGTTGGAGAGGAGAGGACTTGGCAGCACAGTCTCTTTGTCTCTGACTTTTCCTCCCCCAGCCTCTGGCTGGCTCACCGTTTCCCGTTGCTTGTGACATCTGCACCCAGACACAGGAGGTGCACAGGGCAGGCCTACACTTCCTCTCTCCGCTGGATGTAAGACCCAGGTAGGGGTGGATCAGTGAGAAGCAGCAGGGGTGGGTAGTCCCACCCTGAAACGTGACAGACAGCCTTGGTTCAAATGGCGTCTGATGAGTGTCTAACGTGCTCTCAGATGCACACACACAAGCCCACAGCCCAAACGCTCAGGTGCGTGTACACACCATATTCCATAGCACACACAGCTGCACTGCTGCACGGGAGGCAATCTCTCTCCAGCCGAACCCAGCCGTAGCCCAAGAGGTAAGATTAGCTCACACCCGAGCAGCCACCCTGAACTGCATCTGAGCATATACATGTGCATTCTCTCCTGATCTCAGACATAAGCAAGGGCACCCCATGAATTCTGAGTTAAGCTACCATGCTAGACTGGGGCCATAGCTCAGTGGCAGAGTGCTTCCCTGGCATGTTCAAGGACCTGGGTTCCATTCCAAGGACCACAAAGGAGACAAAAGATGGGACACCAGCATATCTGTGTTGTGGTTTGGCTGTGGGATGTCCCCTAGAGATTCATGCACTTGAATGTTGTTTCCCAGATGGTGGAGTTGTTTTGGAGAGTTGTAAAAACCCCTAAATATGGAGTTTAGCTGGTAGATGTTGGGCCATAAAAGTAGACCTTAGAATCAGAGATTGGGGTTTATGGTCAGAGGTTGGGGTTCAGGGTCAGAGGTTGGGGGTCATGGTCAGAGGTTGCAATTCAGGATGAGAAGTTGGGGTTGATGGTCAGAGGCTTGGGTTCAGGGTCAGAGACTAGGCCTTCAGGGTAGAGACTAGGCCTTCGTGGTCAAAGACTAGACCTCTGGGTCAGAGGCTGGCCTCATGCATCTGGCTCTTTTCTTACTGCCTGTTGACTGATGTGCCACCTCAGGTTCCCACCGCCACCACCAGAACTCAGTCTCACCTCCACGACTTCGAGCCATGTTCCCTCTGACCCAGGAGCCCAAATGACCCTCTCTCTTCTTTTCAGTTACTTCACTAAGAACTCTGTCCATGACGAGAAAAACAGCAGCACACACTCCGCAGCCTCTTTACGTACAGATACTGAGGTTGACCGTGAGCAAGATGCCTAGGCACAGCCAACATGCCAGTGGTAACTAGGGTACCACAAATGAGACTTGATGACAAGCACCATGCATATAGGGTTATCTAATTCTCCCATGATCTCCTTGTAAGGAAAAAATTCACTCATCAAGGCCACGGGGCTACAAGGCCAGTGTTGACTTGGAGGTTGGTTCTAGCCCACGGCATCATACAATCATCACGCCCACTCAAGACAGCTCTGTTTTCCCAGACAGAGGCTGGAACTGGAGGCAGAAGGAAGCCTTGGGTGGGGGGAGACAGACATAGCAGCCAGTTTGGCACTGACCACCTCCTGTCCAAGGCAAGAAGCTACAGGCAGATACAGAGCTAGGAATGGAAGCGGAGGCCTCTGTTCTCAGCTGGGTGGCCAATGGCAGAGGAGAAGGCAGGCTTTGGTCACCTGGGGAGAGAATCATAGGGCCCTGGCCCAGATGGTGGCTGATAAGAGGGGAGAGAGGACTTGGTTCAGGGCTTATGAAAACTCCTGGGGCAACAGTGGGCTGTGCTAGAGTCAGGCTGGTATGAAAGGTGTATGAATTGCCCACAGGAGCCCACGGCAGGGCACAATCCATTCTCTTTTTTGTGATAAAAGGTGGGACAGAAATGGGCTGGTCTCACGATACCTGTGCAGCAACAGCTGGTTTCCAACATTAGTCAACTGGTCCCAAAGAAGTAGAGACATGGCCCTTGAGATGTGACTGTCTTCAGTGACATCTCCAGTCACTCCACAAGCAGACACTCTTCTCAGACTCCTTCCCTGTCTTCAGCAATCCTCTGAGTTGTCTGGGTTGGAAACAACTTTACAGTGTTCCTACTCCTGAGCTACTCTCTGTTGGCCACGCCCAGCCTGGGAGAGGCGTGGGGCAGGATTGGGGATCCCAGGAAGTAAGAGGTGCACCAGAGATCTGTGAACACTTCAGTGGGATGCTCAGGTATCGAACCAGGAGGTCTGGGGTCTGGGCCTAGTCACTAGGTCACAGCTGAGGACCAGGTAGAGGCTGCATTTGAGGAACAAACATGTCAGTGGCCAGAGCCAGGGTTCACATGAAAATGCAAAGGTGCACGTCGAGAGCACATGGATTTACTTATTTTTTCTATTTCTGATTTTGAGAATGTATGTTTTGTGAACACTGACAAAGGCCCCCGAGAATAGCCATAATTCAAAGCAGGACAGTAGCCACGTGGAGGAGGCTGAGTATCTGGCACCAGGCACCCATAGGCCTTGTTCATAAGCTGTACCACACAGTCTGCCAGGCTACCTCTGAACTATCCTGGCCTCAGTTCATCCTTCCATTCCCCAGATGGCCAGAGAGGCTAAGCCAGTTTCTCAAAAACACACAGCTGGTCAATGGCAGGAGAGGCGGCTGTGGTCCAGAGAGAAGGCTGGGCAGGATTTCCCACATCTAACTGTCTTTGCATCCTCGGCTGTCATTGGTGCCTTTCCCGCCCTTTGTAGCCCTCATCTCCACCCTGCTATGTGAACTACATTGAGTCATCACCCGGCCAGCACCCTACATGCGGCACCAATCCCCTCCCTCAAGCCCATGACTGTGATCCAGTGCCACCTGGTCCAGGAATTCCCCTTCTCCAGCTTCCCACCCCAAACAGAAGGTCACCCACCCCCAGCAGCATCCCCCATGTACCCTGTCTTTTCCTTACCCTCTGGGGTATCAGCTCCATGCGCATGGGAACCCCAGACCAGTCCTGCCGGGATCACTTGGCCTAAGGCCTCTTCATTTGGAGAGGGAAGTCAGCAGAGTGGATAGGTACATGGATACCAAGGACTGACTGCCAGGGGACAAGGTTAAGGCTTGCTTTTTTCACTGTGCAACCCTGGGGATGTTCTTCCCCTGTCTGGCTCTCACCTGTCAGGACACACTGCAGATGCTCCTTTTCGAGTGGGGGGTGGGGGGGCTGCACCATAGCCAAGATAAGAAGATACCAGGAGGGGAGGAAGGCCCTGGGACGTGCTTCTGGTGAGAAATACTTAGTTAGTCACCCCCTTTTCTGGTTTGGAGCTCCCGACTGCCACTCTGATACAATTGCATTTAACTCTTTTGACAGCCTAGCACATCTTGTCCCCGCGACCCCTCTGCGTGTGTATGGTTCCAGATGTGTCTTTCTCAGCCTGGGCATTCTTTTGAGTCATAGGATGGTGCCTGTGTCCTCTTGGAGGAGTGCTTTCTTGATCTTTCTAAAAAATGGCTTACATCCATAGCAGGGGGGTTGCACACTTAGGGCGGGGACCCTCCCTCTGCCCTGGCAAGTTCTAGCAGGTGCCTGTGAATATTTGACAGCTCTGTGTGTTGAGCCCTGTGTCCCTTCATCCCTAGCAAACCCCATTCAGAGGCTCACACTGTGCTGGAAGCTGAGCCAGTCCGCATGTGCGCGCGCGCGCGCGCGTGTGTGTGTGTGTGTGTGTGTGTGCACGCACGCACGCACACACACACACTATAGTCAATCTTGAGCCCCATTCCTCACAACATTTTGTTTTACTGTTATTGTTTCAAACTTTATTATTATTATGTGATGTGTGTGTGTTGGGGGGGCATTCCACAGTGCATGTGTGAAGGTGAAGGTCAGGGGATAATTTGGGGGAGTTGGTTCCCTCTTTCCACTTTTATGTGGGCTCCAGGGATTTGAACTCAGGTTGTAAGACTTGCATACAAACACTTTTACATGCTGAGTCATGTTGCTGGCCCTACCTTGTTTGTTTGCAATGGAGTTTTCACTGGCTTGGGGCTGGCTGCCTAAAGAGCCCCAGGGATCTGTTTGGCTCTGCTTCCCCATCACTGGGAGTACGGAACATGCACCATCACACTCAGCTTATTTGTATGGCTTCTGGGGACTCGAACTCAGATCCTCATGTCTATGAGTCAAGCACTTTACCAGCTGACCTGTCTCCCCAGCCAAGTCTCCTGCAGACATCATCTTAAACCCAGGGTCTCTCTTTCTCAGCTTGGGCTCCTCTGGCCCCACTAAAGCTCAGGTCTGGCTGCCGGCCATCTTCCCTTGGGAACTGCATCATTTCCTATGACTGCAGAGACTTTCTGAGCCATTTCCTTCTGGAACGTTTCCAGTGTGGTACCATGACCCCAAGGGGAGAGCAATGCTTCCCAGCCCCTGCAAGCCTTGCTTTACAGCCTGTTCTCCCAGCTCACACCCTTTCTGGACTCTAGATGGAAGACAATGGGGTGAAGCTTCCCACAGAAGGCTGTTCACTGTCCTAGATTGTCACAAGGACACAACTGAGGTTCCTGGGCAGGTGTGGCAAGACCAGGGCAGCAACAAAGAAGGCAAGTCCTGGCCATCATGCACACACAGCTGACACTTGGTGGTGGGGGCAGAAGTGACTTCCTCGTGGGTCTGCCTCTGTACCATGATTTCAGAGACTCAGCCTCCAGCAGGGTTTCCTAGCTACTTGCCACTCTTTCAACGACTAGCTTCTGCAGAAACATCTATATTCCAAAATTGTTGTCTCAAACCCAAGGCCCTACTGAGGATCAGCCCCACCACTTCTGAGCTGTGTGTCCTCCGGCAAGCTACCCAGCCATTCTGGCCTTTGCTCTCTCCTCTAGAAGTGGGATGCTCACAGTAGGCTGGATACAAAGATCCACGAAACGATTTACACACTCCCCAGCAGCTGTGTGAGGCACGCAATAAATATTAGCTAGTTATTATTTTCATCAAAAATAAGAAAGTATAAAAACAATACTCTCATTAACTTAAGAGGCACAGGGGGAGAGAAAGAGACTTACCATAACCACAAAGTGAGCATGGAGGAGGTCTCTGGACTCCAGATCGGGGATTTCTTTTTCTATTCTCTTGTAGCAGGTTGGCTGTGTGTGTGCGTGTGTGTGTGTGTACATGTGCGTTCTTTATTGCATAAAGCCACTGTATTATGTGTGCTGTCAGATATCCTATTAAAAAGCAAAGTGAAAAAAACAGTGAGCAGTCTTCCTCTGCCTGCTCCTGCACTGATTACAAAATTAAATTAAGCTCTGGGGCTTGCTGCCGCTGTTTGATGGGGAATACAATGAATTGCTCTTTGCCTCCCTGGGAGAAGTCCCTGAGACTGGAGCTGGGGGAGCTCAGCCCCAGACAGTATTTCTTCCTCCCAATGCCCGGGGGGCAGAGCCTTCCTCTCTAGAAATGTTAAGCCCCTGCACCCGGCTGCCTTTTTTATTAGGTTAATAAAACACCAGACCCATCAAGTCTCCAACTCGTAAAGGTCAGTGAGTCACATCTGAGTGCAAAGGGGAGGTGGAGGGGTAGCTGTTCCCTGGAAGTGGGGGTGATAGAAGCCCCCCGCAGGCTGGCATGGACTCTGGGGCTTGGACTTGAGTGCTCCAGGGGCGGAGAGGGCAACATGAAAGAGCGCTGCTTGGATGCCTGACTGTATGGTCACAGCGAGCAGGGTCACCAGGGTCAGAGGGTGTCAGGAAAATGGCCAGGGGTCTGGAGGGCAGAAGACTTATACACTGGCACAGCAGCTGGAGAGAGAGACGGTATTGTCTAGTGCCATGCCTGCTTGTGTCTTAGAGCAACCAAGTTCTGGTCTTAAGTACGCATCTGAGGCCACCTTTACCCTCAATCTATTCCTGCTCTGTCGGAATTCCACCTGAGAATGTGGACCGGGCCACCCTGAAACCGTGGTAATCCCCATTCTCTCCTAAGGATTTTGAGGGACTGGGCTCAGCTGAGAGGTTCTTCTCTTCCCTGTGGTGACCACCGGGTGACAGTAAGTGGACATGCCTCTTGCCTGCAAACAGAAGCACAGCTGGAGTTGGGAAAGCCTCACTTTCCACGTGGCTGGGAGTTCTTCCCAGACAGCACTGAGCATCCAAAGGGTAAAAGTGGACCTTTGAGCTTGGGAGAAGAGATACACAGTATCACTTCTGCATCATCCTATTGGTCCAAACAGATAGATGATCAGATTGGAGAGAAACAAAAACAGATTCCACCTAGCCTGGGGGGAGTGGTTAGGACCTGGCAGCCATCTTTAACAATACCCATTTTCTCTCTGGTTTCCCTTTGTCTCTGGAATAGATTCCAACCCCTTTACCCTGGTGGCCTCCAGGGACAGGATCCCTGTCTACCACTCTGCACCTACCTCATGCCACACTGTATCTTTGCTGTACTTCAGCCCACAGCCCTGCCAAATCCTCAGTCAAACCCTCTGTCAAACCCTCTGTCAGCCCCGCCAAACCCTCTGTCATACCCAACTCTTCCCGGGCCCTTTGCACTTACTGGCATTGATGCTCCTTGCTGCCAGTCTTAAGGAGACAGCCAAAAAAAAAAAAAAAAAAAAAATCACAGCACAGGACTTCCCTCTTGCGGCCAGCAAACATTTACTGTATGCCTACTACATGCTGAGCCTATTAGAATACAGTTCTTTTTGTTCTCTACTTTTGTACCCCTTTGCTTTCCTGCTTTCTTTTCCTTTTCCCAATGGGCATGAAGACCCACACTACCCAGACTGCATGGACCAACTTGGAGGAAGTACTTGTGGCGATGTGCTAAAAACTGAAACCCATTGCTTAGTCTTATGACCTTGACCTCTCTGCCTCAGTTTCCCCATTTGGTGACGTGGTTCATTGAGAGTATCCTCCCTCATAAACACGTCACGAGGATACAGTTCCTACAAGCGAAGTCCATTGCCTGGCTCGGCATACAGCCTGACACCATCAACACACAAGCCCGGCAGTAGCCATAATCTCATTAATGAGATCTGGCCTCTGCTGTGACAGGACCCAGCTTGAGTTCTGATAGAGTCAAGGACCTTGCTGGCTGCTTCTCGGTCTCACCTCGAGGGGCTATCACTGTGCCTGGTGCTCAGGGAAACGGATTTGCTGATTGACCCGGCAGCCTGTGTGGGCCCAGCCACACAGAAATTCTGCCTACCGCCTTATATCATTCATGTTCTAGAAGCCTTGCCCAGCACGCAATGCCCTTTTTTACCACGGAGCTGTTTGCCAAGTTGCCCGGTTGCTGCGTCATTCACCTCTGAGAGGCAGGGGTACAGAGGAGGCTGTGTTTTATCTTACCCTTGCTTATCAGTCTTTTTATAAAATAAAGGACAGAGACCCCCGCTTGAAGGGGGTCTCACCGGGCGCTGAGTACTGTTACTGCCAGTGTGTATCCTGGCTGAGACTCAGAGAGGTTCGGTAACTTGCCAGAGGTCCGGCCGTTCAGATCAGGTTGATTTTGTGTCTAGTCTCTTGTTCCTGGTCCTCCACAGACACGGCCACACTCCTTCACGGCTGCAGTTGTCCCTTGCAGCTGGGTGAGCTTGTGATCTGGCCAACAGCCACACACACACCTTCATGCTCAGAAGATACCCACGCTTGGCTATCCAGCCTGCTGTCACCATGCTCGAAACCCTTGCTAGTGCTGAACCGGGCGGGGACTGTGTTCCATCCTCCCTTGGCAGCCTGGCCTCTGTAGACAAGGGCCCACGTGGGTACTTCTCCCCCACATTCCTAACCTCATCCCCAGGCACATCTGAAATACTTGCTGGTCCTGGGAGGGGACAGGGACATTGGTGTCCCAGGAAGATGGAGATGTCAAGGTTCTCTGCCCTAGCACTGGGGACATATGCTCCCCTGCTTGGCTGGTTCTCCAGCCTCCATGCCCAGATCACTGTTTCTAGGTTTGTAAATGTCACACACAGCAGAGGGCAAACACGCTCGGGCTGCTGCGTCCTCTTTTCCGTTTACTTTCCTCTCCAGTCAGAGCAGGCTAGAAGACTGTAGGCAAACTCCAGCCACAAGGGCTACACTAGGGAGCAGAGCCTGGGTGACCAGGAGGAGGGGTGAGAACAGGTTCTGCCCTGCAGGTGCAGGAGGGAAGCCTGCCTGGACCAGCTATGTGGGAAGACCATGCTTGGATATACGCTTGAATCCAGGAGCCCTTCGTCAAGTTATACAAAGCCCCTGCACAGGGGTCCCCTTCTACCGGGGCCAGGTGTGTAGTCTTCCCGTAGCACAGGTTAACTCAGCTGAGTCTTGCTACCTTCTTCAGGGTCTTCGCGCTACACTGGAGGATGGAGTGTCAAGACTGGGGAGTGGTTTCTCCTGAATTTTCTTGGAACCACAGTTGTGTTTGGGAATATGGCTCAGAAGAGAGGTTGAGTGACTGATGCTTGGCCTTCTGGGCATGATGGCAGGGCGGATGGGGGTACTATCAGGGATGGGCTCTCAGGAAGGAATGTGCTAGAAGACTCCTCTGGAGTTGGGGGCTCTAAGGAGGGAGCGAGAAGGGAGCAGAATGGATGTGAACACACTGTGGCAGTTTGCATGGAATTGGCCTCCATAAGCCCAGAGGGACTGGCACTATAAGCAGGTGGGGCTTTGTCGAAGTAGCTGGCCTTGTTGAAGGAAGTGTGCCACTGTGGGGGTTGGCTTTGAGGTCTCCTTTGATCAGGCCCAGTGTGACTTCCTGTTACATTCAGATAAAGATACAGAATTCTCAGCTCCTGCTCCAGCACCATGTCTGCCTACATGCCACCACGTCCAGCCATGATGATAATAGACTAAACCTCTGAAACTTTAAGCCCCTCCAATTAAATGTTTCCCTTTATAAGAGTTACCGTGGTCATCATGTGTCTCTTCACAGCAATAGAAACCCTAACTAAGGCACACTCCTATTAGATCTAGGGAGGAAGGAAGAGGGAAGAGGGTAGGTGAGTTTTGCCTTTCCCCTCCAATCAGAGCAGGCCAGGCGACCAGAGGCAAGCCCTGCCACAAGGGCTACACTAAGGAGCCATGCCTGGGTGGCCAGGAGGGCCCACAGACCCTCATGGTCAGTGTGGAGGGGCAGTTTGTCCTCCTGTCTTCACATATGCCATCCCTGTTGGCTCTGTGCAAACTCCCTATTGGCTGTGCCTCCTGAGTTTTCTTCCTGAATCTTCCACCTATGAATTCCCTCTCTTGCTGGGGCCCTGCCTGCTCTCTGGCAGGATTAAACTTGACCTGTCTCTTTGGCTACTCCATGGCCTAACCTGAGCCCTCGTGACTCCTTTCACCGACACCTTTGGTTGTTACCCAAGTTGCAGGTGGTTTTGATTTTCCAGTACCCTAGCGACTTAGGGGCCTGGCACATAGTCCGTGACACATTGTGGGATCTCGTGTTGTTGCAGAACCTGGTGCCTTGGAGGTGAGCACTACCCTCATCTCCAGGTGCAGGTCTGGGTGTGCCTGGCAGCTTCTGCTTTCTCTGCATGCTTTCGGTGTGGTGATGCTCGTCTAAAATCTCCACACTTGGGACGCTGAGGCAGGAAGATCGATCGCCACAGAGGCAGCCTGGATCATAAAGTGAGGTCTACACACACACACACACACACACACACACACACACACACGTTTAAGTGTACTATATCAGTCTTCATGGGCCAGAGACAGACTCCAGACTGGGCTGTCTGTCTGTCCCTGCACTGTCTCTCAATGTCTGCTATGGGATTCTGGTTCTGCCTCCATATGTTGCTTCCAGATACGTCTGTCTCTGCACGTGCCTGTCTATTCTATTTGTGCTGCGGTTCTGAGGTAGGTCTCTGCCCACCCCACCCCCAAGCTTTTGATGCTTTCCTGTCTCTGTCTCTCTACCACTTAGTATCCAGCCTTAAGTGACACCAGCATCTGAGCTCTGGAGCATGTTCTCCAAGCCAAATTACTCCTAGACGGTCAGGGCTTAACTCAGGACCTTGGGCCACACTGCCCCCACTCTCAGCCCCCCCCCCCCTTAGTCTTTCATGTCACATCGAGGAAGTTTCCTGAACTCTGTGTGACACTGCTGTCAGGGCCTGACTTACCAGGGGAGCATGAATAATTAAAAGCTGCAGCCAGGCTTGTTCCGACTTAAGCTGTATTAGTGTTGCTAACTGTCCCGACCCGTTTAATATTCATGCCATTCTCAGCTCCTTTAAAGGGGGGGGGGGGGGAGCTTGCTACCTGATTTAAATTGTGCCTGTCAGTTTCGATTAAAGATCAGGTTGACCACAGTTGCAGGGAAATTAAATGAACATTCTCTTAAGCAATATCATAGAATTTAATGTAGCAATTAATATCTATTGCAATGTGGTACCGTCACAGCTGCTTGGCATGGAATGGAGGGCTTAAGGGGGTGGGGGCGGCTGGCAAGGTCCCTAAGTCTCCATTTTCCAGAAGGGAAGGCCTGGAGGGTCCTGGTCTTTAGCTGGCTTCAAGTCTAAGGAGGGCAGAGGACATAAAAACAGCCGTTGCCATGCAGGATCTAGTAGCCTTGCTTGTGCAGTCTTCTGTGGCACTCATGGTGGGGAAACTGAGGCATAGGGCATTCAGAGGTGGTAATGATTTGTTGTCAGAATGGGACAGTGTGTGGCAGGAGCCCCACCTCCTGAGGACCAGTCAAAGCGGGAGATGGGAAGAGGCTGGGCTGAGCTCTCATGCCCTGGGGTTGCCTTTGAAAACCTGCTGAGGCTAAGGTCATGTGACATTCAGGATGCCAAATGGAAGCTTCCAGGCCATAGGCTGGACATGGACCCTGGCAGTTGGCTGGATGGACTTGCTACAGCTGGGCTGGGGGAGTTATTGTTGAATCTGCTCCTGGAGGTCTGAAGCCAGGCTTCACAGAGTGGGTCTGTGGCTGAGCTCATTCTAGGTTCCTTATCCAAAGGATGGGAACCATCACCTCCTGAGAGTCAGGAAGAGAAACCAGTGACTCTGGTTTGAGGGGCTATGCTACCCAGTGGTTAGGGACATAGCTTTAGGAGTTAGGCATGCTGGATTTGAACACGGGCTCCTCCATGTCGAGGGTGCCTGTCTTCTGGCAAGGTAACTGCACTGAATCAGTTTCTCCATCCTCCAAATGCAGATAAGAAATAGTCCTTTGTCTTATCACCTGCCCAGGTGGTAACTATGCTACTACAGGCTAATGAGTGTTCAAAGCAAAAACTGGTGCCAGGACCCTGTGAGGCCTAGCTGTGATCCTTGCGACAGTCAGCCATGCCGTCAGGGTTGCGGCTGAATGTGAAATTGCTTGTACGACATTGTGTAGGAAGAAGGTGCTGGCTTCCCCTGTTCATTTCATCTGAGTCCTATAAAAGCACATGCATAATATATAAGGTATGTATGTTATGAAGATAATAAAATGAAGACCAACATTCTCATCTGTCCTAAGACTTGAACATTCACTAGGCACGGAAGCCCTAGTGGGGGTCCCCCTCATTCTGATTCTTACTCCAGCCCTGGGGATTCCATGCCAAAATTGGATTTGACACTGACTCACTTTCTTTAAAAACACAAAGTCTGCGAATTTTGTGTCTGTGTGCAGAAAACAGGTATTTTTCTTGCAACATCCCCCTTTTTGGTCTGTAGGTTTGCTTCCTCTGTGTACCTGCAGGGGACTCACTTCCAGGGCAGCTAGGCAGTGTGGTGGAAATCCCTGCTGTGAATCTAGGGAAGGGTCTAGGTCGTGCTGCAGGGAACATTCCCACGGTGCCTCCAGCGGCTCAATGTGCACTGGAGAGTCACAAGGTGCAACAGACACAAGATACAGGCACCACGGCCTCGCTCCATGTAACTACATCTGGTCTCCAGATGTGTCCTAAAAACACAGTGACATCAGACCAGACCAGGTCAGACCTAGGGCAGTGGAGGTCAAGGAGCAGGCAGGGACCTAGAATAGCTCGGTCTCTCAGGAGTCAAGTGGAACCAACCCAACTCTGTGCTCCTGCCCTGAGCCACTCCATTCTCACACTTGCACAATACATCGAAGCCCTGAGATACACAGGGTCGGTCCCCCGGACTAGATAGATGAATCCAAAGGTTGCTACTGAGTTAGCAACCGGTACCTGACCCCCCACCTCAGCACCAGTTGTGGAGAAACTAAACTTTAGAGAGGCTGACAAGGTCAACACGGGCTTACCCACTCAGTAAGTCGCTGAACTGTGCTCTGAACTGTGGTCAGGACACTGGGCAGAGGCGGAAAGAGCCAGCAGGCACAGCAGGTGCTTGCACGTGCCCCTCCCCCACCAGTCCCACACTAGAGATGGGCGGTAACCAGTAGCCAGATACTAAGCGACATTCCATCTGTGGCTACAAGGACACCACCTGATCTCTGCCCTGGGAGGGCAGAGAGTAAGTACTAGCTAGCTTCCAATGCCAACCGGGGAGGAAGGGTCCCGGTCTCAGGCCACTAAAGCTCCTGAAGAAACTCTTTAAGATGCTCCCTTGCAACTCTCTGAGGAAGATGCCACACCCCAAAGGACCTTTTGGAGGGAATTCGTCATCTCGCCATTTGCATTTTGCACAAAGCCATCCGCTGGAGATGATCTGTGGCCAGCTAACCCAGCTCCACTCTGCCTGGCAGGTCTATTTCTTACTCTAAGTGATACATTGGCTCCTGGGATGGAGGTCGGGCACTGAGCTGTGATGCTGTAGAGAGAACAGGAATCGCTAGATGGCTTGCTGAGTCTGCAGTTCCTGGGCCTCCCTTAGGTCTGTGATTCCAGGTCCCTGATATAAGGCTGAGAAGAGGCGGCCCTAATGGGCTTATCAGGCAATTCTAACTTAGATCACTCCGGACCATGCTGGGTGAGGGTCTGCCATGCTTGGACGTCTGTCTCCCTCAGCATCACAGAGCCTAGATTTGTTTGCTTTGTCTGAGACAGGGGCTAACTGTATAATCCTGGCTGGCCTGAAACTCACTATGCACGTCAGGTGGTCTCCTCAGCATTCCCAGAGCTTCAGAGGCTAGTGTCTGGTACTGGTGACTCAGAGGCCCAGGCTCCTCCCGTCCAGGGATTTCACCTTTCCTAATTCATATCTTCTAAGTCACTTTCCTAACTCACTTCTAAGTCTTCTAAGTCACTGAAATAGGAGAGGAAAGCCCGGGGATACTCACCCCACAGTGGTTTTAATAGCTGGGCTAAAAAGGATGGTTTTCATTCTGCTCATTACCCATTGGCCTAAACTCAGCCACAAGATCCCAATCTGACTACAAGGAAAACTGGGAAATGTAGTCTTCTATTCAGGAAAACTAAATTGACATAAGAGCAGAAGAGCAAATAGCTTGCTTTCTGTCATGGAGATAGAGTCATTCTGGTGCAGCACTTCCTGCACCTTTGGGGCTAAGGACAAGTGACTGGGCTGTGTCTGCCTCTGGGAGGCCATGCTGGTCACTCTTGGGTCTCTCAGTTCATTTAGAAAAAGGCTCTACTCGTTTTGGTGTGTGTGTGTGTGTGGTCATTACATACACATGGCTGTGTGTCCCCATCCTGTCCAGTCAGAGCTAGACTGGCTTATGGGGTTGCTTTAGACTGATCATTACTACATCAGTTGAAGAGAGTGTTTTGGCCTTGGTGAATAAACTCTGTGATCAAGTAGTGATGTCTGCCGCAGCAGGGGAGGGGCTGGTATTGGAATGAGCGCCTACAGTGGTACCTCTCATCATGCCTGTGAAGAGGACATGTGTGGCCTTCCACAGCTTGTCCTCGAACCTGATCCTCCACAGTCTGTCCCATTTCTACAAGTTCAGGAGTGGAGAACAGGTTGGGAACAGCTTCTGGTGCATGATAAGGGAGCCATGAGTGTGAGTTGTCGTCTTCATCTTCCCATCTTGTTGGCTCCTGTGACCAGGCTGCTCTGCCTGTGCCCCATCGTGGTGAGGCTTCCTAGAATTAAACTCAGTATTTATTATGTGAGTTGACCAATGCAAATTAGAACCATTCTTACATCTTCTCCTTTTTACGCACCCAGTCTCTATTAACACAGCCGCAGACTGTATTAGCCCCTCAGTGACACAGACACGAGTGATACACATTGATCATCTCTCCAAAGCCTGTGAGTCTGTCTCCTACACATTACAATCAAGTCTGTGTCTCAGCCTCCCTGCCTTTGTTCAGATTCTCCTTACTGAAGATTGAGACCTTGCATTAACTCCTGTTTTATTTCATCTTGTGTGGTTCACCTTCAAGACTGCCAAGGTCCCCTTTTTTATGCCTTGAATGCTCTTTTGTCTGCTCCTAAATTGACTTTTCACAGCCTGCGAGAAGCCTGGGTTGGAGCAGTGAGCGTTGCAATCTTCGTCCTCATGCCATGCTGGCTCTCACTGGTGCAGTGCGCTTTGCATACGGGGGGCCGCTTAAGCTTCAGAGTGATACCCGAGACCAGACCCCAATCGCTCCTGCAAGTGGAGAAGCCTCCCTCAGCCCCAGTCCCTGGGACTCCAAGGCAAGATATGATGCAGCCGGAATTTAACTCTATGCCTTTCTGACTGACACCAGCATTAATACGGTGGCCACAGCCCCACACGGTCAGAGTCAGAGGGGTGGAAGCCAAGGCCAGACTTGAAGCTGTCCATCACAGGGCAAATCTTGCTCCAGTTGACTTAAGTAGGACATAATTTATTATAGGATCAGGTTGCTCACAGAACTTCTGGGAGGGTTGATACACTACCAGGGGGATAATCATCCAAACCCCAAATGAACCGTCCTACCAGTGCACAGCACCCGTGACTACAGGACGCACAGTGCTCAGCTCATGCCTGGCTTCTGGCTCTGGCCAGGCTTGTCTAAGAGAGCCCTGGCTAACAGCTTCTGTGACTCTTTCCCCTCTATCTGCAGGAAACCAGGTCACATATGAAACCTTCCCTGCTGAGGTGTCACGACAATGAAAAACTTAGCTTCCTAGTCTTTCATTCAGAAAGACACAGCAGGAGGGTGGTGGTGTGAAGCTTGCCCAGCTTGCTGGATGCCTGACATCCTGACATCCTGGACCTAAAGCCCTTACTCAGCTAACTGGCTTCTTCCTTGAGGATATCTGCTGTGATGTTATAGTCTTCTAGAATCCTTTAGACCTATCTCTGAGAATAGTTTTCGACCCCTGGCCAGAGGTTTATCAGCCTTTGAGGCACCCAGCACGGAACAGCAGTGTGTGAGTCTCTTCAGAGAGGGCATCCTGCACCAGGCAGGGCATCGAGGGCTGGGACCTGGGCTGGAGGGCTGTGCCAAGATGAGGTCCTTTTTCCAACGGGTGAGCTTATTCCTCACTGGACCCAGAATCCTGTCCCAGGCATTCTGCAAAGGAGAGAATGCAGAGCTCCCCTCCCTTTCAGAACCTCTGATCTCATGGGCAGAAGAGGCCTGGGGTCAAGGCAATATGGCTTCCTAGGATTAGCCCCCAGTAAGGAAAGTGGATAGATTGGGTGAAGATGGCTCAACCAGCTACAGTGCCTGCTGCCACGCCTGATGACGTGAATTTGATTTCAGGGCCCGTGTGGTAGGAGAGACCTGACGTTCTTGTGACATGTATGTGTTTGTGTGTGTGGTTCCTCATGTGGCTCCCTTCCAATTAGCCCCACTCCCACCCCACCCATGACTTCTAGCATCCCATAATGAATGGTTTGGTCTACACCATTTCCCTAGGGACCTTCCAGTGCTGGCCTCTAGAACCCACCCATAATCCATAGGTGCATCTTCCTCCTGGAGGGAGGGGAGGTCTTTGCTGTGCATCAGTGTCCATCTGGGTCCTTGGGTATAAGCAACAGAAATATGCTTCAAAATGTAACCAAAGGGACATTAACAGAAAACTCATGTCAGTTGAAGGGATGTGGTATCAACTGAGGATTGGATTCTCTATCTCTCTTTCTCTCTTCCTCTCCCTCATTCCTCCCTCCCTCCCTTCTCTGTCTTGATCTTTCTCATCCTTCCTGGCTCCATTTTGTTTATCTGTGTCAGCACTACACCGCAGAAACACTTCTTCCAAGAATAAGGCCTAAGAACACCCAATGGTTCCTTCCTATGCTGTGTCTACTGCTTAACCTCAAGGGGCCAGAGCTCTGGTTTGTGAAGAGTATATGCCCAAGCCAGTCTGAAGTGCCAGGGGACAGACAGGGGCTTTGATTGGAGCCATGCAGTAGGAAGGAGAGGACCTCTAACACTGAAGGAAAGGAGGGCTGGTCTCAGAATGTAGGCGGAAGCTTGCAGGCTTGGATGAACACTGTGGCTGTGTAGTCGGAGTGCAACAGGGTCCTGTCGGGAGCAGGCGTACCTGGCCTTCTGGCCTCAAACACGCTGTTTGGAACCCTAACAGTTCTGTTCAGGGTTCTACACCAAAACAGAAAAATGCACACAGAAAATGCCAACGTGCCCCTGCATGGCTAGTCTACAGAGGCAAGAACCCCACCTTGTCCAGTCTCCTTTGAAAAGGGGGTTCCTATTCTCTTCCCTATGCTCCTTTCTCCCTCCTCTTTCTCCCCCTCAACCCTTATAAAGATTCCTTTATTTAATTTATTTTATTTGTGGTGTGTGCATGTGTGTGTGTATTGCATATGGTGAGCACATGGTGTGTATATCTATGTGGTATATGTGTTGTGTGTGTGTATTGCATGTGGTGTGCACATGGTGTGTGTGTGTATATCTGTGTGGCATGTGTGTTGTGATGTGTATCTGTGTGGCATGTGTGTTGTGTGTGTATTGCATGTGGTGTGCACATGATGTGTGTGTGTATGTGTGTTGTGTGTGTGTGTTGCATGCACATATGTGTATAGGTGCATGTGCTCACTTCAAGGCATTAAGACAGAGAGCAACAGAAGCCAGAGAAAGACAGAGTGTCTTCCTCTGCCACTCTCTCCCTCATTGCCTTGAGACAGGGTCTCTCACTGAGTCAGAAGCTCACTATTTTGGCTAGGCTGGCTGACTAGCAGACTTTCCAGATCCTTGTCTCCTCCCTTCAGCGCTAGGGTTACAGGCACGCAGTTATACACGGCTGTTTACATGGGTCGTGTGGGTTCTGACTCAGGACCTCATGCCAGAATAGCAAGGGCTCCTACCCACTGTGCCTTCTATTCTGCCCTTAAAGATATTTGAAAAATAAAACTGGCAACAAAGTTTTCTTTCATGTTCAACTGGGGGTGGCTGGCAGGAGTTCTGAGTAGTAGCCTAAACAACAAAGACTGCTGTGCTCCATGAGTTATGTCTGTAGGCAGAGGCTGGGAGGGAATGAGGTCTGTCTGCCACTGCACCTAAAAACTCCCTCCAATGGAAGAGAGAAGGCTGGAGTTCCGAAATGTGCCCAACTGGAGAAGCATAGCTGGGGATGGGGCTCGTGGTTAACCTTTGCCCCTAAGGCTCATCTCCAAGTATCTACCTGGCCACAGTTCCTTTTCCAGGATTCCTCTTCTCAAGTCTCCCTACACTCCTGGGTGTTTCCCAGGCTTGATTACAGCTTCAAGTCTGCATGCATGTGGCTCCTCACAATCTAAAGGCAGCCAATCATCTCCTGACCACGTTGCCGCACGACTTGCTCTCTTGTGAATGATGCCGAGACACAGAGGCTCACAGCGCCAGCTCAGGCCTTAGCGATGTCCCTAGCAGATGATTATCTCTCCTGTTGCCCTCGTTCACTCCAGTGACCGAGTTTCTTGTCGGGTTACTTACTCTGAACGTTCTAGAACAATTGCAGTTATTTGAATTAGCCCCTGGTTGGCAGCATAGCTATTAAAACAGAAACGTTGTACCAGCTTCCCTCTCATTGATTACACATAGTTCTCAGTCATTGGATAGAATGGTCCAGGGAGGCAGGAAGGCAGAGCACCAGAGTACTAGAACATTGTGCCGGGTCCAGGGTGAGAGAACACAGAATGCACAGACATCTGCCCTGTCTCCTATGGGCTCCTGCCTCCAGCCCTGGCTACCTGCCATCAGAGCCAGGGGAAAGAGCTGATCTCAAATGCCCCGGGTGACCTAACAGGCTCCTGACCTAATGAGCAGTGACAGTGATTTTTTCGGCTGAGTTAGAATTTGTGCTTGACCTCCAGGGCCAAGTTCAAAGGGTCTCCACAATTTCCTACTGCTGGGGGCTGCATCTACTGGGGTCACAAGATCTTCAGAGCATGCATTGTTTAAACTACCACCAACCCTTGCCAAGAAAGGAATGCCGTGATTGGTGAGTGATGCCTACCGCAGACAGTGTGGAGGATTGGAGAGTAGACTGGGACCAGCTTCTTGATCTCAAGCTCATTAGTGCTATCTCCACTTCTTCTCTCCCCCATCTTCCAGGAGCACCAACAGTCCTGCATTGAGGGGACCTCACATTTTTCTGGTCTTGGGTAAAGAACTGACTTGTTCTTGGGTCTTGGGTTCTGTGGGACAGTCCAGTCAAAGATGCCTATTAGACTGAGGTTCTCTCTCTCTCTCCCTCTCTCCCTCCTCTTTCTCCTTCTCCTCCTCCTTTTTCTTCTTCTCTCTCTCTCCCTCTCTCTGTCTTTCTCTCTGTCTGTCTCTGTCTCTCTCTCTGTTTGTCTGTCTCTCTCTCTCTGTCTCTCTGTCTCTGTGTGTGTGTCTGTCTCTCTCCCTCTGTCTCTCTCTGTCCGTCTCTCTCCCTGTCTCTGTCTCTCTGTCTTTGTGTGTCTGTCTGTCTGTCTGTCTCTGTCTGTCTGTCTTCTTTTGTCTCCCAGCATCTCTCTGTCTCACCCCAGCCACATCTTCCACCTCTAGGTAGGCAGACTACAGAATTTACCCCCACCTTCAGCACCCAGGATTCTGAGCTGTCCTCCAGGACAGGAGGTGTGGGGGAAACCATAGTGTGGCACTGGGGACATTTTACAGGAAGCTTGATTCTGGAGGCCTGTTGGGAGTCCTCAGAGTCCTCTGCACCGTGGCTGTCAGTCAGGCTCACCTCTGTGAGAGCTTAGGCCTGCTCTACAATAACCATAGAGTCTCCTACAGCTCTGACCTCCCTGTCACTGGGTCATCGCAAGCTGCAAGAAGTCCTGGCAAATTCTTTTCTGGGTACAGAGCCAAGTGGCCTTTTAGTCTCCCGTGTCTAGACAGCATCAGACACTTGGCCTCCCAAGTGAACTTTGCTCTAGGTACATCAGGTCCTTTGGTCTTTGCAGGAGCTGGTGGCTTCTTCTGGCCACCCTACCTTCACCCTGCTTCTAACTTGTCAGGCTTCCACAGTCCCTCTGGTTCTTCCTGCTATAGATTTTCTTTTTCCTTTGAGACAGGGACTTCAGTTCTTCTTGTAGCTAAGGATAGACTTGAATTTCTGATCCTCCTGCCTCCACTTCCCAAGTATTAGGATTTCAGGGTGGCTCCTTGCTGTCTCTGTCTTCAAGGACATCTCGCCTGTGTCCTCTAACCGTGGCCGCAGTCTTTGCTTGTGGCCTGGTACCACCTTCTCTCCCACTAGCACGGGCTTCCCACTCTAGTTCTCTGCTTCCTGGCAGCCAGTCTCCACCCACTTCCAATTTGCATTTACTCCAACCTCATCAGCACAGAGCTCGTGGCTTCCAACAGGAGCAGGTGCATACCGCTACACAAGATGAGGAGGAGGCTTTGCGCCTCACTCCCAGCTCCTGGCAAGCCTTTCTTTGAGGTGAAACCTGTTAGCTTCTTGATATTTGTGTTACACAGATGTGGAGACAGAGGTGAACCAGGAATAGTGATACACCTGGGAACTGCATAGGTAATTGTTGTGTGTCTGGGACAAAGGAGGAGCTGGCAGGCCCTGGCCTTGCCCTTGTTTGGGAATGAGGAGAGGGGAAGGGTACAGCTTAGCGTGACAAGAGGTTCTGCATTCACCTTGGAGAGAGGTGGTGTCACAGCCCCATTTTATAGAGATGGACAGAGGAAGGTTTGTGTGTCAGGTCTGAGATCATGAAGGCATTAAGCATCCTAAGTAAGATTCAGACCCAGGCAGTCTGAGATTGTCCCCATTGATTGGGGTGAGGGTTGTGGGTGGCACAGTAATGCTAATCTGCTTCTGAAGACCTCCCAGGGTGGGGGGACCGAGGGTGTGCTCCCTGGGGCCTCTGAGGGTCTAGGTAGTTTGTAGATAAGGACATTGGCCTCATCGGAAGAAGGTTCCATCAGGGTCTAAGATACAGGCTCGGTCAGCAGATGGTACAGGCATCCAACTCACGCTCTGCCCTTCCCAGCTGGGTGACTTTGAACCACTCACTTCGCTTCTCTGAGCCACAGGGCCAGCTGTCATTGTGAAAGGCAGATGACATCAAAGCCAGCTTGCGGCTGTTTTTAGGATTCCGTGAACAAGTGTGCGGTGGTGGGGGAAGGGGGAGAAACTGGCACAGCCAGCTCCCTAAACACAGGCTGCAGTTGCTGAGGTTGGAATGTGTGTCTTCATGTTGTCCCATCTCACTGCTACCTGCTGTAGGAAATGGCGCTTGGAAGTCAGGGTCTGGGAGGGAACAAGGGCCTAAGGTAACAGCTGAGGCTTTTTTCCCACAGCGCAGGCACCTGGGGGCACCAGAAGACAGGCTTTCTTGTTCTGAGGGGACTGACAAGTGTAGTCATATAGTTTAGCAGGGACGACAAAGTGGCCCTGGGTACAGGATTTGTTACTGGCTGTGAGCGGGGCTGGCTGCAGGCACTGTCTCCAGAAGATCCCGGCAGGAGATTGCTGCTGGATCCCGCACCTGCTGCATCCTGCCTGCTCCAGTTGGACCTGGCCAGGTCTCTGGACTCTGAGAGTTTGGTTCTGGAAAGCCCTTCCAAGAAAGTGCTGAGCAGCTTGGGCTGCCGTGGGAATGCGCTAGACAACCTCAGAGCGGAAACCCATTGCCCCCAACAAGTAGGAAAGCTGCAGCGAGCTGCAGCCCACAGCTCTGCCTGATCCGAGGATGAACAGCCTGCAGTCCCTCCTTGGTGGCTCTCTGGTCAGCTGATGACCTTGGTTTTTATTTCCCTGAAAGAAAGAAGCTCTCAGAAGTGAGCTTCCCTATCCCCACTCCTCACATCCAGTCCTCCTACCTCGGTGCCCACAATGTTAGATGTCCTTCTGTCTCCACTATGATTGGGTGGCTCATTCCACCACGAACACGATGGTCACTACATGGCCTCTTAAAAAGTCCTATCTCTGTCCCTCACTTGCCCAGGCCCAGTCTGTTTTTCTGCCTTCCTTTGCAGCAAAACCCTGAGGGTAGAGGGAGACAGACAGGACTCACTGCTGGACCCGGCATAGCTCCTCTCTCGCTCTTCCTTCTCAAACCTGGCCATCATGCTTTGATGCTCTCCCCAGGTGAAGGTCTGTGTCACCCTCCACCTTCCCGATGCTAAATCTGTCTTCAGTCCAAGCTTCAGGGGCCGCAGGACTTGGCTGTAGCTGCCTTCTGGATCCCCTCCTCCTGCTGTCCCCTGGTCTCTTTTGTAGATTTAGTATAACCTCCGGATTCCTGGTGATCAGGGATGCCCAGGACTTGAGAATCACATAGTCCTTCTGCTCCGCATGTCGGTTGTCAGCCTGCATTAGACGAGCTTGATTGCCAGACTGACCAGATGGAGAAGTGCTTGGTGGGTTCCTGAAGCACACCTGGGGGGCTGTTTCTGAAGGTAATCTCCAGCAATCAAAAGGGGTAGAAGCCATTGATGGAGTCAAAACCTGAGTTTTTCAAGGCGCCCAAACTATGAAAGCTGGGACCTAGCTAGAAGCGTAGGTCACTGGGGGCATCTTTAGGGGGCTCTATCTTGCCCCGGGCCCCTCTGCTTCCTGTTCACCATGATGTGAGCTGCTATGTCTCACCTCCTTGCCACAGTGGACAGAACCCCAGTAACTATGAGCAGAATAAACCTTTCCTTTCTGTTCTGGCTTAGGTCTGAAAGGTCCCCTGCAGGATCACATGTTTGAACACAGCCTACTCCTGATGATGCTTCTTTGGGACACTGTAGAACCTTCGTAGCAGGTGACATGTCTGGGAGAGGAAGGTCACTGGGGACCGGCCTTTGAGGGCTGCAGACTACTCGGCTGTAGGCTTGAGCTTTTCGTTTTCTGATCTGCCAGGACTGAGAAATAGGATCCGCTTACAGGATAAGGTTTGTGACCTTATCTTTATGAGCCTAGTTATTAACATAAGAGGCCAGCAAGCAGTGGGAGCCTAATGCGTGTTTGCTGATTGGATGGACGTAGCTTCCTTTTTCACCCAGGTATTTCAGGCTTGCGTGTGCATGGACCTCTTCAGCTGTGCGTAGCATCTGCCTTGAGACAGGTGTTCTGGACAGTGCAGCTAACCTTTCCTTCGCGAATGAGTTTATTGAGTCTATAGCAAGCCAAAGTGAAAGAATGACTAGCAAGTGAGTGGTAGACAGAAGCAGATAGTAGAACCGTCATCAGGGCTGGTGTTGAAAACAGCCAGCAGGGACCAGCCTATGAAACCCCGCCGAGCCAGTCAGCCAATAACCAGTGCAAACCCTGCCGAGCCAGTCAGCTAATAGCCACTGCAGTTCCTTATAGGAAAAGTTCAGACAGAGCAGAGGGTCCCCCTACGTGGCTTCTGTGAGGAGAGCAGATAGCAGCAGTAAGGTAACTCATCAAACTGAGGCTTACAAATATCCAGCAGAGATCCACTGGGGAAGTAGAGGCAGCCCACTGAAGGGCTTGATTATAAGGCGCCCCTCTACAGATGAGCTGAACTTCATGGGGGAAGCTCAGGTTTCTCCTAACACCACAGGCAATTTGATATCCCAGGGCAAATGATAGTAATCTCTGCTGGAAATGGCTTCACCTTCTAGCTGTTCTCAAGAACACACCGATTTTACTCTTGGGCTATTTTGAGATCTCTTCGTTCCTTGTCACAGAGTTACGGAGGCCTGTCCAGTCTGAGTGGGGCAGGAGCTTGGAAGACACATTGAGACAAAAATGTCTAGGTTAGAAATGGAGGGAAGGACTAGCCTCACGTTCAGAGCCATCTTCTCTGTGAGCTCAAGCAGCCCATGACATTTTACCAATGTACTTTATACCATGCCCCTGATGCAGGTGTCCAGGGCTTGAGCTCAGTAAACACAGGGTCCTGTCCCCAGCGACATTTTCCTCCCTGTGTGAGCTTGAGGTGGAGTAGATGATCTCAAACATGTTTGCACAGAGGGAAGCTTAGAAAGTGGAGAGAGTGTCCAGGAGTCAGACTCCAAGGAGCAGCTCATCCTCTGCTGGCCTCAGTTTCCCCGTGCCTGAAACAGGCAGTGATGAGGATGTGGTACCAGGTAGGCAGGGAGCTAGATTTGAGGTAACCAAGGAAACCACAGCGGCATCTTGGTAGCTCTATCTGCTGCCGGTCAGACGACTCCTTTGTGGTTGAGCATTCTTGAAGTTGCCCGGAGGCTGTTCCCAGCAGCGCAGAAATGAACTCAGCCGGGCATCCTCCCATGGGTGTGCGGTCACAAACGGTCGCACCCTCAAAAACCTGGTGTCACTTTCATATAGTATCATTTGCACTCTGGCTTGTTCACCTGTCCCCTGCTCTGTGGGGTTTCCAGAGGATTGTAGGAGAAACTCCCTAAAAGGGAGGCCCTGTCTGCAGAGCGTTGGGAAGGGAAGGGGTGACCTTATCCCATGTATGTGTCACTCAATTCCTAAATACTCTTGAAACTTACTTAAAATCCACAGCGTACAGCCCACTGAGCTCCCTTGGTCTTAAGTCAGTTGACTCCTTTCTCTCTTTGGAGTGTTGGCTTTGCTTAGCTTTGCAAGATAAACCTTCGCTCAAACTATCTTTTGACTGAAGTATTTCCTTCCAGAAGATGAGGATCAGGAACAAAAAGACCCCGTAACAGACTTAGTCACTATCAGAGGTAGATGCACTTTCAAAGGGGCCGTAAATCAAGTTGCCACACGCCAGCGTCACCTGTGACTCTTAGAAACTGCTCTCTTGTAATTCAGCCGTGAAACGTATTGCAACAGACCCTGGAGGCCTTTCATTCCCCCCTCTTTCGGCGTTCATACCCTCACTCATTAGTCCATCCATTCCACACATTTGCAGAACACACGCTGTACCCCCTGGCACAGCACATGCACAACACCAAGCAGAGCCAAGGTCAAGCTCTAGTCCTCAGGAACTAATTGTCTGGAATGGTCATAGCAGTGATGGCTGTCTATTGCTGGTGACCTGCCAGGCTCTAAGGGAAGGCCTTTGATACTGGCCGTACCCCTTCAGCCTCTCCCAGCCCTACAGGGAAGGTGTGGCTTTAGTCTCTGTTTTGTATATGTACGCATTGAGGTTTATATCTGCTATGAATAGTGGTCACAGGATACAAAGCTGGGTTGTTTGGGTCAGGAGCAGCAACGTTCTTCTTCCACCCCTACACATTCGTTAACCTACAGCCTCTTAGAGGGCCCATTTCACACTCAGTTGCTGATGTTAAAGGAGCTGTGGCTTTGGCATGTGAAGGGCAAAGGCAGTCCAGGGGCGGTTCCCATGGTGGGGTGTCTTGAGGCCAGCCTCACTGGGAACTTGGACACCTGATCACCTGGAGGAACTGCCCAGGTTGTAGAAATGACTTTGCTCATGCCCTGCAGGTGCCCCCACGAGTAGAACACCCCACCCTGCCCCACCCACGCCACTTCTGCCGTTCTGTTTGTTCTTGCTGTAAGTCACAGGTGACAGGCCGTTCCTCCCTCCTGAGGAAGCTGTAATGGGAATGAACTCTGGGTCCTGGAGAGAGCTGCTCCAAAGAGGCTTTGAAGAAACCCTGACACCCTGAAGCCATAAAGTCACTTTGGGGCAAATGCCTCTCACTCTTGGCCTCTGCGGTGTAATAGAGAGGTTGCGGGAGTTAAGGTGAGAATCGGACATGGTTTGACTCTCATTGTGTCTCCCGCCAGCCTTAACCCGGGCATGGAAGCTGGCGCAGCCCTAAGAATATGTGTGTGCAAGACAATGCCTGCTGATGCAGCTCTTCATCTATGTGCAGCCGGGGGCTGTTGGATGCGTGCTCACGTGTCTCCATGCACAGGGGTCTGGGTGCTAACTGGTTGACCTTTGCTTCCTAGGAGATGACCCATCTGTGTGCCCACACACTTCTGTACTGGCTGGCCTCTGGGAGCAGCTCTCTTCCGTGTCTGTCTCAGCTGCCTGCCCAGACCAGTGACTTTCTGTGGTCAACAAGCCTCTTAGGACCTAGCCTTGGAACTGTCACTCCGTCACACTGACCCTATCATATGGACCAAAGTAAAATGCACAGCTGCAAAAGTCCAGGGCAGGGAAGTAGATTCTGCTCCCCCAGTGAGAAAGTGAACAGTGAAGAACGGGCCATATTCTGCCACCATTGGCCATGTATGTGTCTGTGTGGGTGTGACTGAGTGTGCAAGCACATAGATGCCCTTTCACACATGTACTGGATGTGCCTGAGTATACAAGTGCCTAGATGCCCTTTCACACATGTACTGTGTATGTGGAAGAAGATGATAAGCTAAGCATGTGCCTATGTTTCTGTATATGTGTCTAGTAGCACACACGCATGCACGCACACATGCACACATGCATGCACACACACGCCCCACTGCAGAGGCATACAGACTGAGCCTGTGTAGTGAGTCTTTCTTCATCCCATGTAGAGACACCTGCACCCCCAATGAGTTGCATGCCATCTGCCTGTGCTGAGGTGGATCTTGCTCTGTTAGTGGCCCTGAGAAAATTCACTGGTCAGTTGTCTTGTAGTCTATTATTACCCAGATGTCTGTGTGTTCCAAACAATTGTTTTTAAATTGCTTCATTAGTCTGTCTCAGCAGACTGGATCCTGCCACACTTGACTGGCTCAGATTCTCTGGGACAGAGCTAGGCACACGACTCACTTGCTGATGTATGTCCAAGTGTGGAAGAGGGTGACCCGGAGAGAGACAAGAGAGAGCCACCACATGCTACAAGAGGCAGCATCATGGAACAGGAAGGGAGTGAATTGGGGACTACAGAACCTGCCATTTGCAGACTGGGTCACCCCTACAAGCTCATGCAAGAAGGGGTCACTGTCGTGGATGTTGTGGGAAGAATAAGGCCGGAAGGAGATGGTGTACGGGGCTCCCAACACTGTGCATGGCCCTCCTGACTCAGTCCTCCCTCTGATCACTGTGCACAGGGCTCGGGGCCCTCATTAACAGGACTGAACAATGAACCGATGGCAGCTGTGGTCCCCCACTTGATTCGGGAAAGTCACTGATACTTCAGGGGGAAGCTGGAGACCCTCTAACACACCCAGTTCTGCTTAGGAACAAATTGGCGGACAAAACTGGGACCTGGTGCCGTCATACCTGTGCTCTGCGCGCACAGATGCTATGACCCTGTCCTAAACTTCGCATCTCTTTGACGGGGTAACAGTAGCCAAGGTGCAAGCTCTTCCCTTCTGGCTTGCAGCTCCTACATGCCTTCTAGTAGGGAGTTGCCCCAGGAGTCTTACCCATGCCCCTGCCTTGCTTACCAGGAGGACTCAACAAGAGTCTCTCACTGCTGACCCTTGTGCCAACCAAGAGTCACAGAATAGCTTTGGGCCTCCAGAAACATCGTTTCTCCCTCCCATTAGCTGCCACTTTCCAAAGTAGTCACGGTGCCACTGGGGTGCTGCTGTGCCTTGTCCCCACCCACCTCCAACCATCCCTGTGAAAATCGTAGACATCATGGGCCACACGTAGTCTCTGTCGCTTCTTCTTTATTTCATTCTCTTAAAAAATATGCATTTGTTTTGGTTCGCCTATGAAGTGTTCCCCAAAATGTTTCCTGAGTTAAAATCTTGGTTTCCAGATGCTGGAGCCAGCCCTAAGATTCTGCCTTCATGGATGGACCAATCTGTTGATGGGTTCATAGCTTGATGGTGTTACTGGGAGATGGTGGAGAGTCAGAGGTGGGGTCTGGTGGGAGGAAGTGAGGGTGTGCCCTGGAAAGACACACCCCCATTGCTGGCTCTCTCTCCCCATCTGTATGCTTGCTCCTAGACTGAGGCCTCTGCTTCTTCCACACATTCTCTCTGTGATGTTCTGACACACTCTAGGTTCAAAGCAGGGAGCCAGCTGACCATGAAAACCTCTGGAACTGAGAGCTAAAACAATCTTTCCTTCTTTTAAATTGTTCTTGGGTCATAAGATGGATCCTTGGCACTTGCCACCAAGCTGACAACCTGAGTTCTATCCCTGGGACACAGAGGATGGGAAGAAAGAACCAACTCCCGAAAGTTGTCCTCTGACCACCACACATGTACTGTGGCATATATACACACACACTCACAAAATAAAAAGTTGGGTGGTAGTAAACAATAAAACTTCTTGCTCCAAGCATCAACAAATAAACAAAAAACCCAACTTACATTCTCATTTCAACAGCTGTGTAGACACAGGCTAGATGTGGTAGGTAGGACCCATGGGGTGTGACTGGTCACCTCTGGGGAGACAGACAGGTAAATGTACAAGTTAAAACTGTATCGGCGTAAAATGAAGGCAGACAGAAATTGTAATAATATATACAGCTTTAATTAGGGAAAAACTCACAGAACGCGTGGTTCCAGCGGAGAACAGGAAAGCAGAAGGGGCGGCGGGGAGCGCGCCCGCAATCTTTATAAGTAAAAAATATCCTCGGGGGACCTTGCCCTACCAGCAAGGTGATTGGCTGGGTCTCCCCTACGTAAAACACCTTAACTGAAGTTACCAGTGCTCTGAGATGTACATGGGCCTAACAGCACCTTCCTCCCACATTGCTGAGCCCTCACGGCCGGGCCACCACAATAGCCTTCGTCTAGTCATCTGTGTGGAGCCTGAGGTGAGGGTGCCACCAACCACAGCGTTTTCCGAGCACCAGGTGCCTCTCCACATGTACTAACCGTAGCCCTTGGGCCCCAGAGCTGCTGTTATATAGCACTGTTTAGAGGAGACCCAGAGAAGGGAGGGAGGAGGGAAGTAGGAGGCAGAGAACACAGCCAGACCTCTTTCAGCCCGTGTCCCACATTATAAAATTGCCTAAATAGCATCATGGATTTTTTTAAAAGAATGTTTTGTAATTTTTTTTTTGTCCATTATAAAAATCAGTCACGGAAATGAACCAAGAAAAATAAGAAATCCTACCCCTCAGCTCTTTCAGAAACAGCCGCGCCTGCCACTCTGGGAAAGATTCTGTGGTCTCCTCTGTCTGGTCGTAAACACATATGCACGCAGGCTTAAATGAGCAGGAGCAGACTCCACATGCTGTTGTAGAAAATGGTTTTTTTCTTCTCGACAATATGTTGTGGACATCTTTCCATGTCAATAAATATAGATCGGCGGCGGTGTGTTAAACGGTGGTGCTATATCCGGTCGTGCGCACAAATAGAAGTTTTAAATGCCAAAGAGGCGTTGGCTCCACTCGGCTCTCAAGTGGCGGGCATTTGGTGATGCTCAGACAGCAGTTTGGGGACCTGGGCCACAAGCAGCCCGACTGCCAGGGACACAGGGTTAGGACTCACTCCATTAGAGACCTGCTCACAGTAACCTCCAGTGACCTTAGGCTCCAGGAAGCAGCCTTGCCTGTGGCCGTGGAGGAGAACGGAAGCTCCTGACTCACCCGGTGGAAAGCCACTGCCCTTCCTTCAGTTCTGGCTTTCCTGGTTTCTTTGGAAGTTTCCAGCAAGGCATGGCAGATGTTCTCTCCCAGACATTGATGGGACCTTGATCCTTCACCTGCCGCAAGCCCTGCTAGCAAGTGGCCCTTCGCTCTCCCAGGTTCTCTTTCTGGCTCACATTCACTTCCCCCGAGTTTCTGGTCTTGATTTGCGGAATGAGTCTTTATTGCTTGTTGGTTCTGCTCTGCCCGGCAGAGGGTCCTTCTCAGAGCTCTGGTGCTCACTGCTTGTCATGCCCTGGCCAGTGCTCAGGTGTGGCACTCCAGCCACTCTTGTCGCCATCTGAGGATGGACAGCCAGGGCCCTCCTTTGTCGTTATGTCCTGGACTCATGAATTTGGCCTCCATCCCTAGGCTGAATCCCTCTTGCTACTGCTGCTGCTGTTGCTACCGGGGCTCTCTCCCTTTCTCACTGTTTACTCTGGTCCTCCAGTGTATCAGTCAGGCTTCATCTGCATAACAAGCAGCCCCTAGATGTGAGTGACTTACATACTAGCATCTACTGATGCACACTTAAGGGTCTGCTTTGGCTGTGGTTTGTCTGATCCTGGATAAGGCTAGGGTACTGGCTTCAGCTAGGTTGTCTAGCTACTTGATTTGTCTTCATTCTGGAACTCAAGTCGTGCTCCTCGCGTGGGGTGGGTAGATGCTCCACACATGATGGTGGAAGCAGGCAGCTCTCAGAGCCTTCCTTCAGCACTGTCCTGCAGGAACCTCTACCCATATCCACCAAGTAAAGTCAGTTGAGTTGCATGGCAAAGCCCAAAGTCAAAGGAAGGGAGGAGGGCAGGGTTGAAGACTCCACCTACTGGAGACAGCCACTTCAGTATTCCCAGGTAACAACTCCATTCACAAGGAGGGTGCTTGAGCTGGTAGCCCTGCCCCCTGCCAGCCTGGTGGTCCGAGAGGAATATTGAGACTAGCTTTGTGACCCTTTCTCTGGTCCACAGCTAAGCAAACAGAGGGGCTCAGGCAGTTTGCAGAGTGACTAGCTGACTTACTACTGACTCACTAGGGCATGATTTTGGCCTTGGCCATCCTCCTCTGCCCTCAGCACATTTTGGAGAAGAGTTGTCTCTGAGAAATGGGCACATATCCTCATAGCTGTGCCGTCCTAAGAGTCCCTGATGGCCAAAACTCCCATCCCATTTTTAAGTCTGGGACTACATCAGCAAAATATGTGATGTGCCTTGTCCCCACCCGCCTGCACAGTGGTTCATCCTTCCTGAAGACTTGCAGCGACTTCAGCTAAACAGACACTGGGTAGAGAGTACCACTTGGTGTGCGGATGGGACTTTGTCAGGAACGGCAGAAGGTTCTGGGGCCAGCCAGGGGGCGCTGTTTGTGGGAGGTGAACTTGGCATTCCAATCCTCTATGGTCAGGCACAGGTTGCTGAGGAGTTGGAGGGCACCTCCATTAGCAGGGGAGGTTGCTGGGCCACCTATGTGTTCAATAAGGGTAAACATATGAGAGCTGCCAGGGCACCTGGGGGCAATAAGCCCCTGACTGTGTGGAGCTGTGGGAGAGGTATAGGGATGACTTAGGAGAAAGCTCTCTGCGGGCCCGCTTTGGAGAACAGGGTCAGTCCTGATGCTCCAGCTACCTTGATGCAGAGGGTGGGGGTGGGGGCGTACTCTCACCTGTTCCCTGGGGGCAGGAGGGGCCCAGCTGCCTCTCTCAGATTTACATTCAGCCTTTGCCTGCGCAGAACTCTGCATGCAGCAGCCTGCTCCTAGAGATGAGCTATTTTAAGTGCCTTCCCCTCCGCCCCTAAGGGTGCCATGTGTTTATCTTGCTTTTGAGTTAAAAGGGAAAATCAATTTCACTCTTACCTTAGGAAGATTTGGGGTGGGGGTGGCGTCATTTCATTAAAACGAGAGTGGGGATGGGCGGTGAGGGCTTCACACTCCCATCCTTTTGGGCCAGTCATGAATAAACAATACCCTGAGCCACAGTCGACTCCCAAGACACATGACACACCCACAACCCAGACTGTGGGACTTTAGAGGCCCAGGGTTTACCTGAAATAGTCACTGAACTGTGTCTCCCAACCCCATCCCAGGCAGAAGAAGGGAGCAAGAGATTGAGTTCATTACTGGTGTGTGTGGGCGGGGTATGTGTACACGTGTGAATTTTATATGTGTTGAGGACATCCATCCATGAACTCTACATCTGTCTGTAACATGGTCAATGTCCACTTGAGCCAAGCTAGGCTCAGTGATCTGGTACCTGCTGTCTTGGATGGACGTAGCCCTGGCAGAGGCTTCTGATTCGGGTTGGGTGACTTTAGGCTCCACGGAGCTAGTCTGGGTCTAGCTACCCTCCTTTCTTCCCTGTCACAGCTGCCACCTCGCTGGTCTGTATTCTCTCATTACTCTTTCCAGCAGTCAACAGGGACCTCCAACTTCCCTAGATGTCTCCAAGGCCTGAGTGCCAAGGATGGCTTGTTCCAGAGTGAGTAAGAGGAAACCTAATGGGGCTTCTAACACAGGGCTGATGCTAACCAGAGAAGGGTCAGTCCTGGTCTCCTCCTGTTGCATCTTCAGTGAAACGGGGCCTTTCAAGGGTGTGTGTAAAGATTTGAGACAAGAGGGGAGCTCCGTGGGGAAGCTTCTAGAGGTGGAGGTACAGCCCATCCTTACAGAGTTTCCTTCCATAAGACCACCAGTCAGGGGCTTCAGAGAACACAAACAGAAGACCACTGAGCTCAGAGCCTGTGTTTGGGTGACCGCTTCATCCCCACCCATATGCTTATGTAACTAACATTTATGGAGGATCCTGCAGTCCCAAGCTGCTTTAGAGTTTCCTGAGGCCAACCCATTTGCCTTCCAGTTGAAGGATGCCCTGTGGGAGAATCAGGTTCCTATCCTCAAGGAGATTATGGCCCAAAGAGAACTGGACAAAAAAACTAATCCAATGAAAACTGGACAAAAAACTAATCTGATGAAGCTGAAATACTCCGTCTATTCAAACATTTGGGCCGCGAGCAGACATTCTGATGCAGACCCGTAGGGAGAAGGTTCATGGGAATGTGGGCTCCAGGATGTTCCCAGAGGATATTCAGGGTTTTACAGCTGCCAATTCCAGCGAGGAAGAGCCCAGCCTAGGTATGGCTTGGAGAGGAATTAGGACAGGCTGGACCGGCAGGTAGGAGTGGTGCAGAATGCAACTAGCTAGAATGGAAGTGGACACGAAATGTGCTGTCCTGAGGCCGCCACTGGCTTAGCATCTTACTAGGGATGCTGCTGACCTCATGTGCAGTGGCGGCTGTGCTTTACGGCTAATGTAATTGTCTCCAAGTCACAGATAAGGAAACTGAGACTCAGAGGGGACATGTGGTTTGCTGGATGTTGGTCACATGTAAGTAGCAGAGTAGAGGTACAAACTTGAGGCTGTGTGACACCAGGGACCCTGCAGCCAGAAATGACTCCTTGGGAGTGCTGGAGTTAGCACTGGAATAGTAATGTGAGGACTGGGGATATGAATGGTTTCTGAGAAGAGGAATGGATGAGACATGGACCAGCTCTAAGAGCCAATGGTGGGCCATCCAACAGCTGAGGTTGGGGAGGAGTCATGGCAGTGGGGTGGAAGGGGTGCTGGGCATTGGGCACCAGACTTGGCAGCTAACATGACTGGGATAGGATGATTTTGGAGGTGTCCCAAAGCAGGCCTCTTCATCTCACAGAACTGATGCCTGGGGGTGGGGGGATGGCACTCACGAAATCCTCTGACCCCTGCCATGATTCCTGATGCTGGAAGACTCTTAGAAACTTGCTGGACTTTGGGGATCAAGTGAGTCACTCTCATTCAGGATTCAAAGCCATCTCCACCCCGTTGGGACTCCTCCACCTAAGGGCATTCATGTCCCTCTTGTTAAACACAACTCTCAGCAACTTCCTCCCCTTGCCTGGGACAAGGCAGAAGGACCTGCTGCCGTTTGTGTATGCCTGGTCATCAGACACTCGATGACAACTCTCATGGCTTCCCAACCTCTTCCTGTCTCCAGGTTATATGGTAGTAATGGTCATAACGTGGATGTTTATCCAGCTTCCCTGTTTTAGGAACTCTCCCAGAGTTTCACAAATGCCGCTCAGGGGGCTGGCCCATAAGCTTCTTTGAAATGTTGTCATAAGGTGGTCCACTGTCATCCTGAGGGAGTGGAAGTTATTGGAGAATTTTAAGCAGGAGTCAGGGGACATTTTGGGAAACCCACTCAGATGACTGGTGTGTAAAATATCCCGATGGGGAATAATAATGAGGCCTGGGGTGTTGTTAAAATGATTCAGGTGAGATTCAGTGGGGGTAAAGAGCATGGTAGAAAAAGGGGAGACTGGAGAGCTGGGGAAATGACCCAAGATGAGAACTATAAAAACTGGGGAGTAGTTGGGTGCGGGAGGAAAGGGAAAAGAGAGAAGGGTAAAACACTGTTAGATTTTTGTCTCAGATGAAGGTCTGTAAGGACTACCTGGGTCATTCAGCAGCTGGCCAGCAGGTAGGGCAAGAAAGAGAGGTCACATTTAGCTTTTGGTGTGTTTGAAGTGACATGTAAGGAGTCTTTTGTTTTGTTTTTTGTTTTGTTTTCCAAGACAGAATTTCTCTGTGTAGTCCTGGCTGTCCTAGAACTCACTCTGTAGACCAGGCTGGCCTCGAACTCACAAAGATCCTCCTACCTCTGCCTCCCAAGTGCTGGGATTAAGGGTGTGTGCCACCATTGCCTGGTGGTAAGGCATGGATATTTATTATTAATTATGAAAGCTCAGCCTTAATTTAGGCTTTTCCCACTAGCTCTTACAACTTAAACTGACTCTGCATCATACCGTGTTTTGTTTTGTTTTGTTTTGTTTTTTGTTTTTACCTTTCTTCTATTCTGTAGGTCTGACTCCCTCCATGTCTAGTCAGCATCTCCCCATGCCTCAATTATCTCCTCCTACTTCCTCTCTCTGTGTCTGGAAGTCCCACCTCCTACCTAACTATTCACCATTCATCTTTTTATTACACCAATCACAGCAATACACCTTCACTCAATGCGCAAACATCCCACAACAGTGGTAGATGTCCCGGAATGCTATTCACTCATTTGATAGTTTGTCCATTCATTCATTCAACAAGATTTTATTGAGTTATCAGTGGTTGTGAGCTGCCTGACATGGGTGTTGGGAACTAAACTTGAGTCTTCTGCAAGAGCAGTGTGTGCTCTTAATGGCTAAGCCATCACTCTAAGACCAAACAAGCCCTTACTGAGAATCATCTACATACCAGATAGGTACATAGAGTTGCACAGACTCAGTCATCTCTAATTTCTAGAGAGGACAGATATAAATTGACAGTCCTATCGATTACACGTGTGTTCTTCACCCAGAGCACAGATGATAAGTAAACTATGGTGTATCAATCCATACAGTGGAATACTATTCAAGTGGTAAGAGGAATAAGCTATCAAACAAGAGAAGACATGGAGGTGACTAAAATCCACATTGCTAAACCAGAGAAGGCTACATGAAGAGGTTATTTCTTATGAGATTGCAGTTACACAATGTTGTGGCAAAGCAAAGCTAAGAGATAACCCAAAGATCGAGGGTTTCTAGAAATGAAGGGGAAATGAGTGCTGGCCAGACAGTGGAGTCTGAAATGGCTTCATGTGATTTCCATCATGGTGGGCACATCCTATTACATATCATCTGTCAAATTCCACAAATTACCTCACACCAAGAGAGAACGTGAACTGTGGAGCTCCAGTGGTAATGACGCCAGTGTGGCTTCATCAAGCACAGCCAACATGCCACTCTGGCAGGGGGACATTAATAGTGTGCAGAGGGGCCAGGACAGATGGAAACTCTATGCATTTTCTGCTCAATTTAGCGGTGAAGCTGAAATTGCTATTAAAAACAAAGCTCATTACCATCAGCATTGTAAGATGGCAAGTTTGGAACCGGTGCAGGGGCTAGGGTACTGCTATGGCTCAGATATGACACAAAGGGGAACTTGTATTGGAAACATGGCTTCCAGTTTGTGGTGCTGTTGAGGGAAGTGGGTCATGAAAAGATCAGCTTCCTCGGTGGGTTCATTCGTCCAGGAGCTCATGCTGGGTGGGATATCAGGTGAGGCCTAGTTAGAGGGGCTGAGCCACTGGAGGGGAATGCGTTTGAAGCGTGTATCTTGTCCCTGGCCCCTCCCCCTGCCCTCTTCCTCCTGACCACCAGTTTTCTTCCACCATTGTGTTCTGACTCACCACAGGCCCGGGGATGATGGAGACAATGCCATAGACTGATAACTTTGAAGGCATGAAACCCCCAAATTCCTTCCTTTCTTTAAGTTGGTTCTCTCCAATGTTTTTGTCAAGGCAACAAGAACAAAAAAGGCATACAAATTCTGTCAGGAAGGGTTTCACTATGGAGGTGACCCTTGACTTGTGACAGAGACTGAGGGGAGAGACCTGGTCTTGGCCTGTGGCTTAGGAGAGGGCTCTTTGGGTTCTAGTTTGCTTCGCAGTTGCTGTGATAAAACACAAACTGAAAGTGGCTTGTAAAGTCAAGGGTTCATGTCACCCTAACTCTTAGGTCACACTCCCTCATTGAGGGAAATCAAGGCAGGAACTCATGGCAGGAAGGCCTGGAGGCAGGAGCTGAGGCAGAAACCACAGAGGAAAGCTGCTTACTGGCTTTTCCTCAGGCTCACAGCTGCCCATTTCCCTGGACCACCTGCCCTGGGATGGTGCCACTCACAGTAGGCTTGGCCCTCCTACATCAATCATTAGGAAAATGTCCCACAAACATGCCTACAGGCCAATTGGATGAAGGCATTTTCTCAGCGGAGGTTTCCACTTTCCAGATGACCCTAAGTTGACAAAAAACTAACCAGGATAGTGGATGACAGTGACTTGGAGGTCCTGACAACATAGATGGAGGAGACAACAGATAAGGGCACTCAGGGGAAAGCAGACTTCTGTATATAAGGAAGGCTGGGGCTGCAATAGGGTCTGAGGGATGGGAGAGCCGGGGCAGCTGAGGAGCCTGGGCTGAAAAGGAGAAGGGACAGGAAGAGACACTGAATGAAGGTGACTGCTGGATATAGAGACAGCTCAGTCCTCAGGACAGAACACAGAAATAAGAGCGATCGATCCACCTCCGTTTATTAGAACGAATGGGAATCAATAAATTGACTTGAAGTTCTGCTAGGTCATCTGAAAATGAAAGCCAGTTTAGAGTCAGGACCACCGAACTATGACTGTTTTTGTTACATCTAGTGAATCTGAAATGCAGATGGGCGAGTAGGAAGGGAGCTGGTCTCAGGGCGGAACAGATGGTGTCGCCGAGGAAAAGATAGGCAGGGTCTGTCCCAGGGTTTGGCTTAGGGGGTTCCATTCTTAGGTTAGATGGAAAGATCTCAAGTCATAAAGCTTTGAACATCCGTGTCCCAAGACCATCTCAAGGCAAGAGGGGTGGAGGTGAGAGCTCGAGGAGGTCTCCTGTCTCTGTGTCTTCGAGGTTAGTGTGCCCCCCAAGTAGGCTTCCAGCTCCGTGGAGATAAGCTTCTAATAGGCCAGGTCCTGCGCCCAGCCTTTCCCAGTGCAAGCTGGGAGTGAAGAGCACCACTGTTTATCTTAGCTGCTTATCAAATCCTCCGCCTGCCCTTCCCCTGGCCTTGTACTTCAGTAGAAAAAGAAAAGTCTCCCTTACCAAGAATGCTCATTTACTGACACCTGGATACGTGGGTGCAGGTCCCCTGTGGCCACCATCTCCAAACTCTCCATCCACGTCCTGGACCCCACGCCGCTTACCCTCTCAAATACTTTCTCCTTCACCCATCATCCTCCTCTTGCTCAGAGGAGGAGGCTGTGGGCAAGGCTAGTTTTTAAACTCCACTGGGAGGATATCTGCGGGCAGATCTGACTCTCTTCCCCCACAGCACAACAACACGCAGCAAAACACTGTCTGCAGTAACTCTAACCACATCTCCACCCTGAACTCTCCCCTTGACCTTTCCACCCAGGCTGCCGTAGCCACCACTGTATCCTAATTGCATGGGGGAAGACTTTGCAATAGCCGGACATAGACATGATTCCAGTACTAGGAGGACTGAAGCAGGAGGATTGCTGTGAGTTTGAGGTTAGTCGGGGTTAACGAGTGTGACCCTTTATTAAAAAAAAATATTGAAAAAAGCTGGAGATGTAGCTCAGTAGAAGGATTGCCTAGCACGCACAAAGCCCTTGGCTTAATCCCCAGCACCAAATAAACTTGTCTTGTAGTCACACACCTGTTATCCTAGTACTCAGGGTGGAGGCAGGAAGACCCGAAGTTCAGGGTCATCCTTGACTGTACAGTGAGTATAAAACCAGGCTGAATTTCATGAGACTCTGTCTTAAAATAAATAGATACATTAATAAATTAGCTAAAAATAAAAAGAGTTTTGGTGATCCTTACTTTGCCAAATATGGTGATCACAGTATTCATTGGCAATCAGCCTGCTGCCTCTTTGCAAAGTAGTTGCTCACTGCGTTTCTGGGCATCCCCTCTCCTGAATTCCCCCTACGTCTTGACTACTTTCCAGTGTCTTTGCAGACTCCTCCTCTATTGCTTGGAGGGACCAATGGCTCCACCAAACTGTCTTTGCCTTTGACCTTCTTCTAGTCCCAGATTCACCTGACACAGTGCAGGACTGACGGTATGTCAAGGTCCCTACTGGCAACTTAGGGAACACATGATCAAAACTGAACTGTATGTCCTCCCAAAACTGCACCTCTGCAGCCACCGCCTTTCAGGCAATGCCCCCCACCCTGCCACCAATCTCACCAGGGCCACACAACCAGCTACATTTTCGATCCCCTTGGTTCTCACCTACAACTGGGAATGCGCTGAGATTCATGTTCTGACTGCTGGTTCTCTCCATCTCCATGCCAGCCCTTGGTGGGTGCTGTGGTGGGTGCTAAACCCACCCCACCACTGCTGGATCCTTCTCCGGTGTGTCCCTTCAGCAAAAGCGCAGCCTGTGCCTGAGACTATCCTTCCCCAGGCCTGTAATCTACATCCAGGACTTGTCCTGGTGGATGGGACCCAGACTCTCTCTCCTAACACAGGACAGCTCCCAGGGCTCAAGCAGTTTGGAGCTTCCTGCTGACTCTCTGTCGCAACTTTGCCGCACATCCTGAATGCTTGGTCCTGCTGTCCTCACAACCCCTCCTCAGGTGCTATTCTCAAAGGCACCACCAGCAGACGACCTGCACGCAAAGCCCTGGATTGCAAGGTCCATCTCCTGACTTGAAGCCTGACCCACATCGCTAGTCAAAGCCATCTTGATTTCTCCCTCACACCCCTATAATCACCATCCAACTCATCTTCCGATTTTGCTCTTGCAAAATAATCTATTCGTCATGCAGCCACCAAAGTGACTTTTTATAAAGTAGAAATCAGGTCAATGACTTCCCTGCTTCCAGCTCTGCTGCTTCCCCTTTGCCCCGGGAACACCATCCATGTTCCCCTTCCTCGGCTCTGGGGTGACCTAGCTGAGCTCAGGGCTCTCCTCCTTGCTTGTTCTCACAGCCCTGCTCCTGTTCCCAGCCTTCTGCGTGTTCCCTGAACACTGTGATTTTCTGCACACGATGGCCTTGGGGGTGTCTTTTCCCCCAACTTACACTCAACCAGACTGAACCATCTGTCGCCTGGCTCCTACTTTGTTCTAAAACTCAGCTCCCATGCCACCTCTGCAGAGAAGGCCTTCTCCAACCACAAAGTCTAAGCTAGCCTGTCTCGTTACAGCCTTTATCTCTTCTCTCAGCCGGGCTTTCTTCATAATACACAGCCCTCTGAAATCTCATTGTTTGCTTAGCCACCAATTTAGCTCCCTCTGTGCCTGGAACAGACTCTCTCCCTGACGATAAGGACCAAGTCTCTATTACTGAGAGTTTCAGACTACATCTGCAGCATCCAAAGTGTGCAAGTGTATGTACAGATGGATAAATTGATGGCTGAGTGGACTGATAAGAATGGATGCAAGCTGGGTGGTGGTGGCGCATGCCTTTAATGCCAGTACTCGGAAGGCAAAGGCAAGTAGACCTCTGTGAGTTCGAGGCTAGCCTGGTCTATAGAGTGAGTTCCAGAACATCCAGGACTGTTACACAGAGAAACCCTGTCTCCAAAATCAAACAAACAAAAAGAATGAATGCAAAACATGAATAGAAGTTAATAGGAGCCACCCTGATGGGTCTGAACAGCCTGGAGTCTTTCTGAAAGGGGCCTGGGTTCCAGCTTGCCTTTGGACAAAGCACTAAGCTACTTTGGTCAAAGGCATCAAAGGTCACAGAGAAGCCAAACATAGACAGGGCCCAGGCCATCCATCAGGTGTAGCCGCTAAGGGTGAATGGGGACCTTGCTGAGAAGAGCTTCTGGGGAGGGGGAGTCAGAGGGGTGAAGCCTCAGCAAAGTGGGGCGATGGGAAGTAAATACGGGAACCTGGGAAGACACTAGCTGGGCAGTGAGCGAAGAGGGTTTGCCTCTTTCTGCCCCTTTCTTGCAATGGGTTTAGCTAGTATGCACTAAGGGAAGGGCTGAGCTGTGGTCATCAGCACCAACTGACGCTCAAGGCTGCTGGTTGGGCCAGGTCCTCTGTGCTCTTCATCTGAGCTCATTGCTTATTTATTACCACAGACAATGGGTTAGGCAGCCCACACTTCTTTATTTACAGTTTCCATGAGTCCTGATATGGCTGCCTGGTCCCCTGCATAGGGTCTCACGGGCTCCAAGCATGGAGCTGGGCACATCTTATCTGGAGACTCAGCTGGCAAAGGCCTTACTCAGGGAACTGATACAACTGTGGTTACAGTGCCAAGAGCTTTGGTTCCTTGCTAGCTATCTGCCAGGGTTTCTCTATAGTCTCTAGAGACCATTGACAGCCCCTCCAGAGGCTACTCGAAGCCACTGATGACCATCTGAACCCATAGAGGGTGCCAAAGCTTCTTGACACTTCAGCCTCTCCAAAAAGACCACTTACCTTTTCAAGCCTGTAGTCTCTATCTCCAGGTCGCTAAGATGGAAGTTTCTATAAAGTGAAAAACATCAGAGTGGCATCCTACTCCATTCTGTGAGAAATATGTCACAGATATCACCCTCATGCAAGGGAAAGGCTGGGACAGCAGGAAAGTGGGGGCCATGAGGCCACCTTAGAGTCTGTCCATCCTGACTTCATCACTTGGTCCTCACAGCAACATTAAAGTGAATCTTTTTAGTAACCTCATGATGTGAGGAGAGAGAGAGAGAGGGAGAGAGAGAGAGAGAGAGAGAGAGAGAGAGAGAGAGAGAGATATGACTGAGTGCACAAAACCCCCAAAGCAATAGGGGAGGAAGGTGTACAGAGAGCAGGAAAAAAAAAAAAACTAACCTATAACTCCAGTAGACACTGCAGTCCGTGATGCTGAGGATAGAAAGATGTAGAGATGAGCTTACAAGATTGGTACCATCCTAGGTGTCCACCCAAGACTGAAGGAGATGTGTAAACACAGAGAGCTACATACTGTTAAGGTGATGTTATTCTTCACAAACAAAAAGTAGACAGAACCCAAACATCCCTCGGTGGCAGATTCCTAAGCATGTGTGTTAGAGCCACACAATGCCACAACAAAAGGGGACTAACTATTGGTAGGTGCTCCTTGGAGGACTTCAAAGCCATTATGCTAAATAAAAGGAGTCAGACACAAAAGGCCCCATATCGCATGACTCCATTTATATGAAATGTCCAGAACAGACAAATCCAGAGAGACAGAAAGCAGATTAGCGATGGCTCTGGGCTGGGGGCGGGGCGCAGAGTGATTGCAAGTGGCAGGAGCTCCTTCCTGAGGTGATGCGAATGCTTCGGAACGGAATGCAGTGATGGCTGCACCACTCCGTCAACCCACCAGGAACCACCAAATTGTATGTGTCAGACAAGCAGGTTTTACTGCATGTAAATGACAGCTCATAACACGGCTGTAGAAGCAGAAAGATTCGGGCAATAAGTTGTCAGAGCGCCTCCTCCCCTGAAATCGGTCCCTTCCTCTCCCAGAGAGCAGGCACTGAGGGTGAGCCTCAGTGAGAATGAGGGCTATGGAAAAGAATGAGAACCCCAAAGGCAGGTGAAGGTGGGGCTGGCAGAGCTGCAGATGGAGTTGACAGAGGGAAGGTCAGGCTGATGGGGCTGAGGTCTGACCCGGGGTGGAGCCTGAACTGTGGACAGTCTAGCATTCTCTAATCCTGCTCTCCTCTGAAAGCCAATACCTCGGCAGGAAAAACAAATAAAGAAGGGATCAGTTAGATTAAAGCAGACTTGGCATTTAACTGAGCAAGGTGGGGGAGAAAAGACAAAAAGGTTGAGGGTGTTTTGTTGGCAAGAACGAAGCCACTCTGAGAGCGGCTACATCTCTGTAGAGCAGGGACGGAAGTGATGTCTGGGACTGGAGAGCCACTATGTCCTCAGATGGGCTCTCCACATCAGGGCTGAGCCCAGTGGCAGGGGCTTGAGGTACAACCAAAAGGGAACATGGCACACGTCGGTTCCTTTGCCCTTCTTGCCCTCGGTTTTGCATGCCATTCTGGAACCTCACTATACCTGAGAAAGGCAAAGTGGACGGCTACCTTCCTTAGGTACCCTGCTAGAGCCACTAGCTCTCAATAGTTCGTTGGTAGCTTGGGGCAGAGTCTAAGAGCACAATTTGCATAGCCAGCTTGTCTGTCTGTATGTCAGATCCCACGCCCATCACTCCTGAGCACCAATCTTCACTACTCTCGGCATTAATTTCCTGTTCGGAAAACAGCATTGACCTCTTCAGGCTGGCACAGGGATTTGATGGGCATTACTGCAGAGCTCCGATTAGGGTGTAGGGCTGAGGAGCATGCTGGGGCATCGGCACCCAGGTGGCAGAGTGTTGACTGATACTGACCCTAGAGAAACAGGTTGTTGTAAGCCAGCAGTTGAGTTTGGGACTCAACAGCCAAACTGTACATTTGTATTTAAGATGTTTCGCTTCCAGTCTTGCAAACTTTGCTGCCTTGAGTCTCTGGTAGATCTAATACAGGCTCCCGGACCACCAGAACACCTCCATTGCCGGCAGCTGGAACCCTGGTGTTTATCCAAGGGAGAAAAATACAAAAGCCACTCCCCATGGGTCTTCAAACACTTGTTGAGGGTGGGAGGACCCCACATATTCTCTCTGGCTCCTCTCTGGGCTTCAGCCACCTGTCCTTGTCCTGGGAGCCGCTCTGGGAGGTGGACCTGATGTATGTACCTCCCCCACCTCCCTGCCCAAGGCACCTTCCATTCATGCTCTGCCTCCCCTAGGAAGAGAGATCGATGCTTTCTGTGTCTCCTGGAGACAGACCCGTGCATTCCTGCAGAACCGGCTATCGACAGCCCTTGCCTCTCTCCCATCTTCCATACTTCATTTGTGAAAAGAACCGTAATTACCCTCAAGGAGTCATTGGAGGGAAAGTGTGCAAATTGAAAAGGGCTGGAAATGGGCACCCCTGGCTGTGCGGAAAACACTTTCCATATTGAACTGTTCTCTCCCCAGCCCGTGTACTCCCACCTGCCTGGTCCTTACCTCTCCACTGCAAACCACAGCTGGCTTTGTGCCCACCCTGACAATGGTTGTTTGACATCAACACAGAAAGACTAATGAAGGATTGGGATTTTCCGGGCCCCCCACCTTCAATGAATAACCACTTTCTTTTCAACCCCTTCTACTAAATAGCTTGGACAATGAATAAAGCTTCGGTTGTTCTTTCATTTTCTCGTTTCGTCTCTGCTTCCTGTCCATTCACTTGTTTACGCTGCCTTAGCCTGACTGACCATCCAGTGACCTTGCTAACTGGCCCAGAGACTTTGATCTTGCCAAGTGTGGAGTGCTCTGGATGCAAGGAAGAAAAGGTCCGTGCTCAAGGGTGTTATCTGAGGACAAGATGTCGAAAGTTTGGCCCCATAACTGAAGAGTGTCCTGGGCCAGGGCCAGCTCCCAAGCCTGTGCCGCTGCTGCCCACAATGGTGCCTTTTGGTGACGAGGGTTTTCTGTCTTAGAAACTGTATCAGAATGACTTAGAACCAGAAGAGTTCAGATTTGGAGAGTTTTGGTCTTATTTAGCTTCTAGAACATTCCCACAGGCTATGTACTGAACTATACCAGGTTTGGGGCTTTCAGATTAGAAACTTCACTGCATTGGTTGGGATGGGGTCTGTATATAAATGACAAATAACTACACTCGCTGGGCAGTGGTGGCGCACGCCTTTAATCCCAGCACTTGGGAGGCAGAGGCAGGCGGATCTCTGTGAGTTCGAGGCCAGCCTGGTCTACGAGACCTAGTTCCAGGACAGGCTCCAAAGCTACAGAGAAACCTTGTCTCAAAAAAACAAAAAGCAAAAACAAAACAAATGACTACACTCAAAACTCATCCTTTCCTATCTGGGTGAAAAATCAAGATGCCCACTTTAAGGAGTGTCTGAGGAAGGACCTGTTCCACTGTCAACTATCCCCAGGCTTCATTGCCTTGCTACTGGCTACAACCACAGACTCTGCTTTTTTAAATTTAATTTTATTATATTATTATTATTACCTTAGGCTCTATATCTCGTGTATTCACTTGTTTTGTCTACTCTCAGCATGCCTGTTGCTAGGTTTAAGAGCAACTCTACCCCAGAATGATGGCCCATCTCCTTAAGTACCTCTGCAAAAACTCTAATTCCCAACAAAGCCACATTTTGAGGTTCCAGGTGGATCTATCTCTGGGGGACATGATTGGACAGTTACAGAACCAAACACAACCCGAAATGCTTCTCTAGTATGTATTCCTTGTATGTGATACGAAACCTCACGAAAACACTTTCCTACAAGTACGGTATATGATGATCCCTTCCCTTCCTCTCCCCTTTGCTCTGCATTAGTCTGCTCTGTTTCCCTAGACAGTTTCATGTCGCCGTTTATGCATCCAGACATCGTGTGTTTATGTGAAATCTAGGAGTCACATGCGAAAAGGGAATAGATGGTCGTTTTCTTTCTGAGATTGGCTTAATTCACTTAATATGATCAATCTGTCCCCGTTTCGTTCATTTTCCTGCAGATGGCGTAGCCTCATTTACTTTTAAGGCTGGAGAAAACTCCATCATCCATCGTAACTTTTGTGTTCCTTGGAACTCAGATCCTGGGCTGTCTTCAGTCTCCATCCTCTGCCCAGTTCTGGGGATGACCATTCTCCAGGGCACCTTGTGGCTGCCGAATGACATCAGAGACCCGCCATGGAGTGGAAGAATAAGGACTGAGTAGGAGATTCTGCAGCAGCAGGTGGAACAGGTGGCTCCTGTGGCCTGCTCCCCTGCTGTCTGCCCTGCAAGCAGGAAGCCCTCAGATGCCACCCAGAGCTGGTGGGGGCTGCTCAACACCTCACTGCTTTCTGTCCCTCTTCTCTTCATCTTGCCTGCCCAGTTCTAAGTCCTCAGCCCCGAACAGCCTTCAGCCTGGCCGGAGTGTTGGGCATCGTCCCCTTCTCCCCGTGACCTGTTCAGCTCCTCCAGCCCTGATTTCTTCTGTTGACTAAGATGACAACCACAGTGTTAAAAGCAAATCCCTGTCACATTTTCTTTGCCCCAGGTACTTCTTTAAAAGCATATATTCATTCATTTAAACTTCATGGGGAGGACACTATTAACTGTCACCTCTATCTTCTACACAAAGAAGCTGAGGCACAGAAAGCTTTACTAATTTTGTTTAAGGCAGGGTTTTTCTAGACCTCACAGCGTTGACGCTGTGGGGTGACATGTCTTCGTGCCTAGTCGAATGTCCAGCAGGAGCCTTGACTTCGGTCACTGAGTGCCTGCCACGATAGAACCCTTTGCGACCCTCAGCTATGACAACCAGAAGCTCTCCACAGCTTACCAAAGGTCTCCAGGGCAGAAGAGAGCAAAGTCACCCCTCAGTCAAGAGCCACTGTTTGGAGGTCACAGCTAATGAGTGACAAAGCCAGAACTCCACGGCTGCATGTTTCCATCTGTCTGAGCCTTTGCTTGAGTCTGCACTGCCAGTGACATCCAAAATTGAGCCCCACTCGCTTTAGAGTCCACCCCGTCTGCCACTTAGCAGCCCTCTAAGCCACCAGTGCTGGGACTGCAGAGGAGGGCACTTGCTCTTCCGACCTGCCCAGGGCGACTTGCCTCTCTTCTTTCTGGCTGCGACTAGACTCAGACAACAACCTTGTGTGTATCGTGAGCATGGCTTCTCCAGCCGACCCTGAGCTTCTGCTATGGTTCCTCGCATGTCCATCGCAGAACAGGAGAAGGGGTCTCACCCACTAAAGCTGTCCTGGGAACATCGAAAGGACCAAGCCCAACTCCTTAAGGACACGAGAGACTCCCACTGAGCTCACGGAGTAGGGGAGGGGACGCCTCTCAACATTCTTGGACTGTGGCCTGTGCCAGCTCTAGAAAAGGCAAGTGTTTTGGCGTCTATGGAGAAGACAATTAAACACTGGGTTAATTGTCCCAGTGGCCATGGCTTCCTGCCCTGGCTCATGTCCACCTCCTCTTCCACAGAGAAGAAAGAAAACCCCCACCTCTCTTGTATGCGTGCGTGCGTGGGCACACACACACACACTCTCTCTCTCTCTCACACACACACACACACACAGCAATTGTGAGAGGCTCCACGTATCTTTAACAAAAGCTCTTCTCCATCAGATTCTCGAATGAACAAGAAAGGCCCCATCATGTCGCTCTTGGGGGAAACATACCTGTTCCTTCTAAATACATGGTGTCTCTGAGGCAGTGGCTGCTTTTCATCACCTGCTATCGTCGCTCCTTTTTTATTGGCACATAAAAGGGCTTCCTGTAAAACATATTAAAGCTTCCAATTCAGAATGAAAGGCACTCCATGTAAAATCTCTCCACGCTCAGGAGCCTGCTGGCACGTTTCCTGCGTGGAAGAAACAGAGAGTTCACTTCTACATGACCCGAACACCGCCCCTCAGTAAACGGTTACGGGAGAGGCAGAGTGTGGGGGTGGGGACCCTACAGAACTCAAAGCTTCTCCTGGGCCTGGGACAGTGAGGTGGGTTCCCACACCTGTCTGGGGGATGCGGAGTGAGCCCCGGGCAAGCATGATGCTCAGCTCCCAGGTGCCTGGCTTATTATTTGTTTTGAACAATTGAATTCAGATGATTGAGGAGAAAACTGTTATTATCTTCATGCACAAACAAACGTGGAAATATCAGGGAGTAGCCTACAAAGAATATCCAAGGTGTGTATGTTAGATGAGAACTTGAGATTTCAGAGACACTGCCTGACTGTGGCCAGCAGTCCCCTTCAGCAGAGGCTCCTTGACAGGAGCATTGGAGCAACCTGGATGCTGAATCTAAGCCGTAGTTCTCCTGTAAGGCATTCAAAATCCTTTACAACCTGACTCCATTGCTAGGGTGAAAAGGCCACCTGCCTGGCATGCAAGCTTCTTGAGTGCAGTCTCGGAGGTGCCTGTCCCACCATGGTGCCTCTTGCACCCATCCCAAGGGGACTTAGGGCAGAGCAGACAATCAGCAGCTGCCAGTCAAATCAGAGGAGAGTAGGAGAGTTCGCAAACATCCCGCTGAGCCTGGAGCTCCACGCCAGCCCAGTCCAGGAAAACCTCTTCAGGCCTCTCTCATGCCCAACCCTTCACTACCTTTTCTTCTATTCATTCCTTTAACCAGGAACCAAGCACAACTTGTCTGTGAACAGCCTCACTACATCTCCGTCTCTTCCAAGATGGACCTTCTCTGGCTAGATGTCAGTCTCCTTCATTCAGAAGGGAGCTCTCTGAAGCAGGGACCTGACCTGTGTATGTTTGTATTGTTGGTCCTTGGCACTTAAGAGCTGATCGATATATTGAGATGGATATGTGAGATGGAGGTAGGAAGGAAGAGAAGTTTGACTTCTATCTGTATCTATGGTTGTGGCTGTAACGTTAACGACTAGAGCCTGGACCGTTTAGTCATTCGGTGTTGATTGGGTTCTTGGTTCCAGAATGCCAGCATCTTCTTGGCATTGGGGCGGGGGGGGCCTCCTTGCGGCACCATAGCATGGCAGAGTGGAGGACATGAAGCTGCAGAGCAGGGAAACTAGCTCAGCTTTCTCTTCCTCTTTGGATGAAGCCACTAATGCAAGCTGGGCATATGGCTCAGTTAGTTGAATGTTCGCTTGCCTAAGGCCCTGGCTTCAGTCTCCGGCACAGAGTAAACTAGGCACAGTACTGGATCCCAGCCAATACTTAAAAGGTGGAGGTGGGAGGGTTGGAATTTCAGGCCCAGCCTGGGACACTTGAGACCTTGTCTCAAGGAAGGAAGGGAGGGAGGGAGGAAGGGAGGGAGGGAGGGAGGGAGGGAGGGAGGGAGGGAGGGAAGGAAGGAGGGAGAGCTGGGTGATTTGAACCCGAAGCTGCAGGGAGGTACTGGGCGAATTCACTACTGCAGAGGCCACCTAGGGGGAGTGAGGCTCAAAGCAATCAGGGCTTTGAAAGTGTGTGTGTGTGTGTGTGTGTGTGTGCGTGTGTGTGTGTGTGTGTGTGAGAGAGAGAGAGAGAGAGAGAGAGAGAGAGAGAGAGAGAGAGAGAGAGAGAGAAGAGAGAAAGAGAGAAAGAGAGAGAGAGAGAATGGGAACGCCAGAAGAGGACATTGTGTTTCTTCCTCTACCAGTCTCCACAATACTCACTGGAGACAGGGTGTCTTAGTGAATCTGGAGCTTGCCATTTTGACTAGGCTGGTTAGTCAGCTCCCAGAAACTCTGGGGCTGGGGCTCAGCAGTCTGCAGTTTTCAGATTTCTCAAGGGGGTCATGTGCCATGGTAAAGCTTGAAAATCGCCCTGTCACCCCGTTAGAGGGTTCCATGAAGATGTTTCTGAAAGTCTTGGCAATGACTTTACAAGATGCTAGTTTTTGCTATGACCAGTCTACTTCTCAAGGGGCGGAAAGATGCCCACTTCCTTGGTAAAGTGCCCTTTTGGCAAAATGATGGTGATAGTGGTGATGGTGGTGGTGGTAGTGGTGGTGGTGATGGTGGTGATGGTGGGAGCAGTGGTGGTGATGGTGGTGATGGTGGTGGTGGTGGGAGCAGTGGTGGTGATGGTGGTGATGGTGGTGGTGGTGGTGGTAGTGGTGGTGGTGATGGTGGTGATGGTGGTGGTGGTGGTGATGGTGGTGATGGTGGTGGTGGTGGTGATGGTGGTGATGGTGGGAGTGGTGGTGGTAGTGGTGGTGGTGGTAGTGGTGGTGGTGGGAGCGGTGATGGTGATGGTGGTAGTGGTGGTGGTAGTGGTGGTGGTGATGGTGGTAGTGGTGATGGTAGTGGTGGTGGTGATAGTGGTGATGGTGATAGTGGTGATGGTGGTGGTGGTAGTGGTGGTGGTGATGGTGGTGGTGGTGGTGGTAGTGGTGGAGGTGATGATGGTGGTAGTGGTGGTGATAGTGGTGATGGTGGTGGTGGTGGTGGTAGTGGTGGTGGTGATGGTGGGAGTGCTGGTCGTGATTAGGTAAAACCTGACAGGGAAGATCTTAACAAACTCTCCAGGTTTTACCTGATCTTGTTTAAGAGAATGTAGCTGCCAGGAAGGGTCATGGTCCATTTCTGCACTGGAAGCATCCTATAACCTCCTCCATGGCCCCACCATAGAAGATCCTTATTTTAACTCACTGACCTGATGGCTGACTTCACGCTCCTCTCAGATGCCCCTGTCTGCCCACATGGCCTTCTCACTAGCTTTAGCCCCCAACACATGCTCAGGAACTGCCTAGACCCCTCCCAGTAGGACTGACTTGCCCCTCTTATCACTGCAAGTCGCTATTGGTGGTAAGCAGCACCCCCCCAACTCCCCGCTTCCCTGGGCTGGGTACATAATTGGCCTGGTGTTCCCCAGTGGTCTCAGGGGAATTGCTTCTGTCAGGGGCATAACAAGCTTATCTGTTAGCCTGAGTTATGTCACCATGTGCTCAGTGTAAATCTGACCGCCTTCCTGACGCGCTGGGCCTGGATGGATTTGTGAATAATTTCACCACCACAATTATTTTACAATTTTGAATCTTCCCTGGCAACTTAATGCATAGTTTGCCAGAAGAAGCCGCATAAATCAGGATTTCAAAAAAAGGCTCTCCATCCAGGCCAGGGGCTCGCTAGTCCCTCCCAGGAGAAAAGCTGGGGAAAGCAGCAAGCGGCGGAGGTAGAGTTGGGCTTCTATCCCCAGCCCCCAGTGCAGGACCTCAGCTCAGGGCTGACTCCTGCCAGGGGGTTTGTAAGACTTCCCCAGGCAGCCTTTTCTCTTTATTTTGGACTTAGTCGATTTCTCCACTTATGGATGGAAGCGAGGGATGATGGTGATTTCTCCTTTTTTCCTATAGAGTGACTCTCCACCGCAACTTCTGGAATCCCAGGAAGGCAGAGGCCACCGCAGAGGGGCAAAGAAAGGTATGTGACTTCTCCCACCTGTCAATCAAAGTAGCGCTCTCTCTATTTCACAAGTCCAGCTTCCTGCTGGTGTTAGTGCATACTAACAAAATTCTAGAAACCCTGGTCTCGTCTAACCCTGTGACTTGGCGCTTGGGCATTTCAAAGTGATTGATGATTGATTGAGGTGCTGAATCATTTTGCTGCAAGCCTGTGAGTTGGAAATGCAGACTTGGGAGTAGAGCCCTCAATCCAGCTCTGTTCGTTAACTTGCTTGTGTGTAATTGTAAGCTACAGCCACTTAACCCTCTTGGCCTCCACTTCTTCATCTGTTAAATGGAACCTGCCCTGCGTAGCAAAGGAGGTAATATAGGCAGTGCACACCTCGGGAATCTGGTACATAATATACACCCAGGGCGTCGGAGATCTTGGTCTAATGTCAGTAATATGGGTGTGCTAAGCCACAGGGATGAACAGGGCAAACCATGCTTTAACAGACTCGGACGATAGGGAAAGGAGGAGCAGAAATGAATGGAGCTGCCATTGTGCCTTTGCAGCACATAGGGAGGGTGGATAAGGTGGTAGTGGTGATGGTGGGGGTGTCTTCCAATCTGCCTTTTGCTGGAATGGAAGCTGCAGGAGCGGCAGAGTGACCTTGAAGCCTCCCACTGTGGGCCTGGCCCGCCTTCCCCATATCAGGCACCTGCTGGCAGGAGCCTCCTCAACCATCCTAGCCGAAAGGACTCTGCAGGCTCGCAGGCTCTCAACCCAGCTATTAGCAGCTCTTTAAGCCACGTTATCTGTTTGCTCCCAGAATGTCTCATTAGCTGGCTTTATTTAGGCTCTGCTGGCCTGACCAAGCTTGCGTCCACAGCCTTCTATGCCTGTTTATTAGCCATGCTTTTGCTTGCTTGGGTGTTGTTTTGCTTTTGAAGCTTCTCCTAGTGCTGAAATGTTTCCAAGTCCTTGCAGGGGTAGGGGTGGGGAGTCCAAGAGTGGGGGCTGCACTGATGTTGGCTTTCATAGTCCAGAAGAATAAGTCATTCTTACTTTGGACATGGGAGAGGAATTCATTCATTCATCATTCATTCTTTCTTTCTTTCTTTCTTTATTTATTTATTTATTTCATTCTTCATTCATTCATTTATTCTTTCATTCTTCATTCATTCCCATACTCATTTATTCTTATGTGATGAGGATTCTTCAAGGCCCTGTCTACCCAGAAAGTACAGTGGCAACAAAGTAGAAAGATTTCTGCCTTCTTGGAGCTCGGAGTCAAGTAGGAGAACCCTCACTTACTGAAGGAAAGGTGTGGGTCCTCACTACTCGTGGGAGCACCTGATCCTGATCAGAGTACATCCCAGAGGCGGTCCCTGTAGGACTGATGAAGGAGTGTCCCTAAGACAGGAACAGGATCCGACATGATTGAAGCACCTGCTTACCACACACTTGCCCAATCCTTTCTCATGACTTTCCTGTGGTTTCCACCCAGCCTGCTCATAGCTACCCCTTCCTCATTGGCAATACAGACCTGGCCAGATAGCATCCTGCTCCCTTTTGCTGTCACCGAGTGTTATTTGTTTAGTCCAGGTTTTCTTTCCAGGAGTCTATCCAAGACCTGGGACAGAAATGAACAGAATAAAACTTTCCATTTATAATCCACATGTATGTGTGCATATATACACACACATGTACAGGTGCCTACTTCACATACCTGCACACAGACTTATGCAAACAGGTAGGCAGGCGTGCAGAAAGACATATTTACCCACGAATAGGTGCCTGAACACACACACACATACAAAGAGAGGCGCGCACACACACACACACAGAGAGAGAGAGAGAGAGAGAGAGAGAGAGAGCATTCACACGGTCAAGACATGGAGGATGGTGGGAAAATGCAAAGAGACAAAGTCCCTAAATCAAGGAGCTTAGTTCTGGGGATACAAGGAAAAGACAATTTAGCAGCAGCAACAACAAAATAAACACACAACATCAAATGGAAAGGATGCATTGCAGGAAATCAACAGGGCTCTATGAGAAATAATAGCGGGGAGTATGTACTTGAATGTCAGACGCAGAGGCAAACAGCAGGGGTGGCTTTAAGCATAGGGCACAGTCATGCAGAAGCCCAGAGGGGAAAAACATGTGACATATTCAAGGACTGAAAGATGGAAGCCAGTGCTCCTAGGGAGTATAGCCCCTGCACTGGCATCTGTGTGGAGACTCAACACTTATACAAGCAAGCAGGCCAAGCACACGCAGAGGCACAGAACAAGCACGCACACACACACACACACACACACACACTGCATACATGTGAACAGGCAACACAGAGCTGTGCACGAAGCTCTGGGTATAGCAAAGGCAAATACACCCCTCAGGAGAATATGCTGACCTGGCACAGCTGCCTAGACACATGAATTAGTGTTTGACCACACAGATGCCCCTTTCCCTCGTGGACAGAGACACCATATAAGTGTACTCCACATCTGCACAGATCTGTCCCCTGCCCTCCAAGGTGGCATTCACTCGTGTGTACACATGATACATGCAGGGGCAAACACAAGCTTCTGAAAGCCTGAAGACCCCTGAGCTGGAGATCATTGAAGTCAATGGCTGTTAAGTAGCTAATCCCTTGTTCAGGTCTCTGAACATTTAGGGGCATAATCCTTGGCCTCCTCCATTGCTGGTGGCTTTGAAAGGATTCCAGAGGGTGAGGACAGGCGACAGGAGATTGGAGTCTTCTTAGGGTCCTTGCCAGCGCTAAGCCTCCTCTGACAGCGGTTTCTGCTCCCCTGGGCTGCGGGCAGCTGCAGATCTCTGACTGTAGAGGGATCTTTACTCTGTAATCCGTTTCTTTTGCTTTTCTTTGGAGATTAGACATGTTTCCCGTTGGCCATTAGAACCTGCCTGAGCTGTCTGGGACCTGGAGGTCAGAGGGGGATTTTTGAAGGTCTGAGCAGCCGTCTGCACTGGGTGGGCAAGAAGCAGCTGGGGACCCCCACTCTCTAAGGAGATGTGGTCCAAGGGGAGGAGAGATTTAGTCAAAGTAAAGAAAGACGTAAAATAAACATTAAAGTAGAAACCACATGAGCATCAACTGAGTCACCCACAAAGCCTCTATTTTGCCATCTGTAAAATGGGCCTGATGGTACTCTAGCTCCTGTTTCCATGTGCAGCTTGGAAGAAAATGAGAAAGCTGCTCTCTGGCAGGTACAAGTTGTACCCGAGTCCAGAATGGGGGTGGAAGGGGGGACCTCCAGAAACCATTGTAATCCACCTGGTCCTGCCGATTCTTAGGCAGGAACCCAGGAGCAGGGCCTACCCAAGAATTGTCAGGACGAGGTAGATAATGGTGACATGGCGGGCTCCCAGACCTGGAGTGTGAGTGTGGTGGGAAGATGTACACAAGCATCTTCTGAGGGTGGACACCACGAGGGATGGCCAATCATAGTGACAGTGTAGCTCAGGAGATACCTGTTCCACCCCTGGCAGATCCCAGAGGGAGACAACCCACAGGGACCCGTCCACATCTGCTCTCTGGACAATGAGGGACAGAGGCCTCTTGAGGTCATTCTGACCCCTGCAGGGGAGGGGGGCACTGCTACAGCCCCTTTGCCTCAGACCCTCCTAACTGCTGAGGACCCGCATGCCCATCACTCCTGCCCCTGGGGAGGCCTCCTGGAGTTCACTCCACTGGCGGCCATTCGGCGTGTCTATTAAATTAAATTGAGCAATTACCCTGGTTTCAAGGCAGAATGATGGAGAGGGAGGCAGGCAAGTCAGGCAGAGCCTGACACAGTTCGCCCTGACAGCAAAGCCATGCTCCCCAACACCAGGCTGCCTGGCTCCCCTGAGTGCTGAGGGAGTGGACTGACCCTAACGTGGGGCTCTGTGGCCCTCAGTGACTCAGGACTAGCTCTCAGATGAAGGACGGTGAGGGAACACCAAAAACAAGGGCTAGAACCGGGGGAGCTGGTGCTGGTTAGTCTGCCAGGACACGAGGCAGCCTAGGAGTCTCCCCAGAGCCTGCATTTCCGGGGAAGCGAGCAAAACACATTTCTTTATTTGTTCCACAGGTATTTATTAGGAACCTGCTCTGAGCCAGTGTGCCTGGCCTTTGAGGGAGAGTTTCTGCAGAGCAATTAGGTTGGAAAGTGGATGTCAAGACAAAGCTCAGAGACCTGGATGTGAACTTGAAGCCCCAAGTTCAAGTGCTTTTATTTCCTCTTAATCAAGAGAAGTTAGAGGAAGCATCCTTGACTTGACAGGGAGGTGGGGACAGGGAGCAAAGCCAAAGGTGGAAGTAGGAAAGGAACTTGGAAGTGTCAGCGACGGCCTGACTAATGAGTCTTCAGTGCCAACCCGTGGATCCGCCTGTGCCTGAGGGCTGGCACCAGCCACCCCTGCAGACAGTGATGGAGGCCTTCTGCACTCTGACCAGCTGAGCGGGATTGGGTGTGTGCTGAAGGTCTCGGGCAAAGAAGACTGAAGGGGAGTGAGAGGATGAGGGGCCGAAGCTTTGCCTTGTGTGGGGATTGCAAAAAGTGTGTGTATGTGTGTGTGTGTGTGTGTGTGTGTGTGTGTGTAGGGGGTCTGGGTTAGTGTCTGCCAGACACATGGAACTAGGGGTGAAGTGGCCTGCTTCCTCTAAACATTTGGAGGGGTTCCAATAAGCAGCATGGAGTCGCTGGCTTAGGCCCAGCAGGCAGCACCTAGCTGGGCACATAGCTTTTCCCCTAACTGGGACTTGGCTCCTTGCTCCAGGAGTCAGTCTCACTATGGAGAAGGAGCCAGGGAAGTGGACAGGAAGGTCAGAGGAAAGCCAGGCTAACCAGGCAGAGAAATGCAGCCAGGAGAGAAAACACAGAGGAGCATGGGCCTCCTCCAAGTTACCCTTTAGAAGGCCCAGGGGCCAGGTACATCCCTCCCACTGGCTTAGGCTTTGGTTAGTTGTCATGGCAACATTCATTTGAGCTTAGGGAAGTGTGGTGGCCAGGGAATATGGAAAGGGGGGTAGAAAGAGCCTTAGAGGTGTCTTTTCAGAGCAGCCTGTTCTGGGATGTAGGACCTGGGCAGGTTCTGGTCAAGAATTCCAAGCCATGCCAGGCAGTCACTGTTGAGTTGGTAGAAAAAACGAATCTAAAATTTGAAGGGACAGAAAACTGTGAAGACTTTGGGGGAAAAAATCACAGTTTGGTCCTGATTTTGTCCATTTGACTGGTAAGGATAAAGAAATACAGCCACAGTGATACAGAAGAGGGTGGGGAGCCAAGGCTGGGGGGGGGGGCTACTGGCAGCACTCCCCAAGAGCACACTTCTTTCCTGCTGTAAAACCAAGCAGCCCAAATGCCCTGTGCCTAGTGGCTCCTCTCCCAGATATGGGTGCATAGAGACCCTGTCACCCGTGCCCTGGGGGACACATGCTCAGGGACCCAGAGCAGTCTTGCTCCTCACTGTCAGGGTAAACACATCTGCTCCTCACAAAATCTGTTCTTAAACATAAAACACGGGCATCTGGAAACAACCCAAACGGCCAACGCTGGAGGAATGGTTGGGTGAATTGTGGTGAAGCTCCCACAATAGACCCACACAGAGCAATGAAAAATGGAGGCATTGAGACCACACACAATAACCTTCATAAATCCCAGAAACGGGATGGAGAAGAAAGGGAAGTCTCCAAAGACCACAACCAAAAGAAGTAAAACTTAAAGATGTGCAAATCTGCTCGTGGTAAGGATGGGGAAAGGAAAAGGAAGGGAAGGAATGGGGAGAAAATGTAGAGGAAAGGTAGAGCAGGAGAAAGAGAAGGGGGGGCAGGGCAGGAGAGAGAGAAGGGAGGGGGCAGGCAAGAGAGGGAGAAGGGAGGAGGCAGGGCAGGAGAGGGAGAAGGGAGGGGGCAGGCAAGAGAGAGAGAAGGGAGGGGGCAGGGCAGGAGAGGGAGAAAGAACAAGGGAGGGTAGGGAAAGGAGAAAGGAGGAGGGAGGGCAGGGGAGAGAGAAAGGAGGAGGGAGGGCAGGAGAGAGAGAAAGGAGGAAGGAGGGCAGGAGAGAGAGAAAGGAGGAGGGAGGGTAGAGAAAGGAGAAAGGAAGAGGGAGGTCAGGGGAGAGAGACAGAAGGAAGAGGCAGAGGGAGGAAGAAAACAAGGCAAGCTAACCCAAGAAGCAGCTCCAGGAGGGTCAGTGTAGGAAGAGAGAGGAGCCCCAGGGGTCTGGCCAAGCTCTAACTGGCAGGGCAGAGTCCTGGGTTCCTGGTTATTTGTTATTAAATCAAAACACAAACAAATATTAAAAAAAGAGGGCTGTGATTGAAGACTGAATGCCCCAAATAAAACTTTATACTAACCCAATTTTGTGGTCAGGGGTATAAAAAAATTCCTTTGGGACCCCTTTCTCCAGCCTGACTCTGTCCTCTGACAGTGTCCTCTGCCCCAGACTGCTCCCTTCCTACAGACACCCAAGTCTCACACCTATCTCAGCAACATATATCTGTGCTCAGCTTGAAGGGACATTTAGCAAGTGTTGACCCTCAGGGCTGGGATACCATTCACTTGGCATCTGAAGTCACAAAGTCCCAGGTTGCATTCCAACACCACTTCACGTAGCCATGGTAGTGCATGCCTATCGTCCCAGCACTTGGGAGGCGGAAGCAGGAGCATCAGAAGTTCAAGGTCATCCTAAGCTACAAGTGACCCTGTCTCAAAATGATAACAAATGAAACAATGTAATAGCACAAGAAGAAGGTCCCCGAGCAGAGGAGCCACCACTTATTGCAGTTAACTTGTCCCCAGGCTCCAGCTCAGGAAGCCTGTGAGATACTTAACCAGAATGGGAGAAGGTCAGCTGTTCCACAGCTGTTCCATATCTGGGTGTGGCCTCTGCACCTAGGGTCTCAGCCCCTCCTAGCTCCCTTCACCACAACTTTCTGCACACAGAAACTAACACTAAGGGGCTCAGAAATCATGTCGCTGTCCCTCCTCCCTTTCCTAGCTGTATTCATAGCTCCCTGGCTCACCCGTCTGTCAAGGGTATTGGCTAAAGAGCTGCCTGTGCCTGGCATTGGCTCCAGCATCTGGCAAAGAAAACCACACCCTTGCCCTTAGTGGGGAAGAGACAAAGTAAGGAGATGGACAAGAAATATGGTCAGCCTGATAAACCCCAGTGTACCCTGTAAAATGTTGTGCAAGAAAAGGGGGCGGTGGGGGTGGGGTGGGGGTGGGAAGAAAGCCTGGACTCAGAGCAGGTTTAAACAGAGAGGCACTGAGGTGAATCCTTCTTTAGGGGGCTAACCTGGAAGGTAACCAAGGGAGTGAGAATCAGAAGGGGCAGTGGGGACACGCAGCGCTGAGGTGTGTGGCAGCTCTTGGGGTTCAGAGAATGGTGAGAAGAGCCCAGTAGAGGAGACTCAGGGACCGGGGAGGAGGAAGACCATCCAGACCAGTTTGTAAGGATTGCGGCTTTGACCAAGTGACACAGGAGTCACGATGTGTGTTGGGGGTGTGGGTCCGAAGGATCAAACTCGGCTCCTTAGACTTGGCATCAAGCACTCCTGTCCCGAAGGGCTTCTTGCTCCAGCGTGCCATGGAGGAAGGCAGAAGGTGAGGGCACACATTTGAGAGAACAGTGAGAGCTGAACCTTGGCAGAAGCAACCCCACACCATGATAACAGCGCGACCCACCCACTGACGTCCTAGAGGTCCCAGCCCTCAATACTGCCGTATCAGGGAAAGAAAGAAAGAAATACCCCGTATCAGGGGTGATGGCTCGCTTCCTCACGATACCCAGGACTCATGTGGTAGAGAGGGTTGACTCCTACAAAGTTGTCCTCGAACACTACATATGTGCTGTAACACACACACACACACATGCACACATGCACACACATACACACAAATACACACACAATAAATTAAAATGTCTTAAAATTTTCTAAGGAAACTGAACAAGGTCAATCTCTTGTCTCCGGTCCAGGGTCCTCAACCAGGAGGCTTGTTCACTGAGGCAAGCCTGCGGCTTCTTATTTCTAACCCTATGTCATCCTTTGGACTATAGTTGGGGCCATACATTGTCCTTCACTGGGCCTCAATTTCCATCTCCTGCGAAAACAGGGGTTACAAGGATTCCAGTATAGATGAGGATGTGGTTAGGCAAAGCCTGCAAAGCCATGCTGATCCCTGTTGTGACTGTCATCGCCCTCTGCAGGTAGGCGGTCCTGAGGCTCAGCCGGGTTTGGAGCAGGGTGGACACCAACATCCTGCACGCTGCATTGTTGTCGGATTCCACTCAGCTGTGCCACCGCCTTCTGCTCAAACACTTCCTGGACAGCTATGTGCACACCTCTCCTCACTCAGCCCCTCCTCTCCTCCCTCTGCCTCTCACCTGCCTCCCCTCCCCAGACCCTGAGAGAGGTTCATGGCCATTCTGTTCAGAATCACTTGTGAGACCAGCAGGTGCCTGGGGAACAATGAACTTGAGGCAAGCCCTGCTTCCTGGGGAACTCTCAGAAATTGGGGACAGCTTCTGAAGACACAGCTCTTTTCTTTCTTTCTTTCTTTTTTTTTTTTTTTTTTTTTGGCCCTGGCACCACCAGTCCAAACAAAGGCATTTGCTGCTGGGAAGGCGACAATTGTTTCCATTCAGCAAGCACTCGCTGCCAACACCAGTGTTTTCTCTTGGAAGCCAACGTTTGGTTGAGAAGACAATGCCAAGCTAAATATTTTTCTCTGCATAAAAATCCCTTTAATTTTTTAATCATTTGGCAAACATCTCCTCCTCCCTCCCCTCACCCTTCTGTTCCTGGCCTCCCTCTAGCTCTCCCTGCCTCTGGCTGGGTCTCTGCGACATCCAACATCTGGGCAGGAAGGAAGGTTCAGTGGGTCCTAAGATGTCTCTAACCCACAGATGCTGGACTGTGTGCAGATAGATGAACATCCCATCTACGTGAGAGCATTGCTTTTTAAGATGTCGTATACGAATGTTTGACTGAATGATTGGGACTTTGTCTTACTCCGAAGCCCAGGCTGGCTTCTCTTCTTTCTCCTGCCTCAGCCTCCTGAGTGCTGGGATTACAGGTGTGCATGAATGCATCAGACTTTTATACAGACATGAGTTCAGACATAACCTTTCCCTGCTTCTGCCTCCTCCAATCCTCTTCAGGTCCTCCATTAAGCTCTGGTGAAGAGGTCAAGCAGACCTTGATGAGGGAACGCTGCACTGGCATTCAGGGGCAGGGGACCATAGCTCCCCGTGCTCTATGTTTAATGACAGCATTTGTCTAATCCTTCTTGACCCTGCCATTCCTCTTAGGAAGAAGCCACCCACTGCTCCACCCAATGTCTAGAGCCTCTAGTTTCCAAGTTCTGAGGCTTCATGAAAGGAGTGCTCGCAGCTCCCTGCTTTGGACTCCACTTCCACTGGGTCTGAGTTCCTTTCCCCCACTGCCATCTCCCGCTCTGAAGCTGCCTCACACTCTCCTCTTGTACTCTGTGGACACTCATGTCCACTGGGGATGGTTTATTTGTGTCAAGCCTTTAATTTGTACAACACACAGATCTCCTGAGCAGAAACAAGAACCCCAAGAGAGATAATGCCTGTCCAGTGTGGGACCTGCAGAATGAACTCAAATAACTCAATAAACAGAAGGGGGGGGGGGTCAGGGAACATGTGAGTAAATGGATGAGCCACCAAATGGGTGATACCAGAAAATGAGCCCAGCCCTGCGCCTGTGCCCGAGGACATAGCATTTGCACTGTCATTGGAGGTGAGGCCAATAAATGGGAAATTGTGTGGAACGAGTCTCAGTGGAACACTTCACTGCAAAGGGCGATTGTGTTTGCTCATCCTTAGTGACAGGAGCTCTGCCGTCATCCACAGAGTTCTAATTTTGAAACATGAACCAGATAGCTAGGTTTTGCTCCTGCCTTTTTCAGTTCTTGGCTCATGTCCCTGAACCAGTGACTTTGCTTCTCTGAGCCTCAGTTTCTTTATGAGATGGTGTGCTCATCCTTCGTGGGCATGCACATCCTTCGTGGGTTTGCATCCTTTGTGGGCATGCACATCCTTCGTGGGTTTGCATCCTTCGTGGGCATGCACATCCTCTATGGACGTGTGCATCCTTCGTGGGTTTGCAGGGACTGTGGGGAATCTGACAATATGGCACTGGTTTAATACTGGTTCTTAGGGCTGTTAAGGAGGATCAGTCTTTAGGCCAGAGCATCTATAGGCTTTGGAGCAAGGCCATCTTTAAACTCCAGGGACCATCTGTCCATCTTCTGAGGGGCCATTAGGCACTGGGACCTCTAACCTCCATGGGAACACCAGTATCTGTTGGGACCAATTGAGTCCTGGCCTTCAGCTGCTCTTCCCTGTCTAGAGCCTTCTAATTGAAGTTACTAGAAGCTGTGCCTAGCTTGGAGGATCAGAAGATGGAATTTTCATCTGTTGGCCATTGACTGCAGGGTATTTAAGCCTCCATGGTGCTATTAAAGAAGGACTTTTGTACCAGAGATTGGAGGTCTGTGTGTTGGTCTGTCTCTGCGTGTGTTTCCAGCCCCTTGCCTGAAGCTCGCAAACTGGGTTCTAGCGCATAGAACACAGACGGGGTGGGGGGGTGCACAGCAAGTATCCCTTGGGGTCCATCACATTCCTGTGTCCTCCATAACTGTCCTTGCTTCTGGTGACTGTCTGGTATCATGTGATCCAGGTCACGTGTGCAGATTTAGAGAAATCCTCCAGACAAGAAGGAGGAGACTTTCTGGGAAGAGCCACCAGTGGGAAACTGGCACAGGAGACCAATGGGCTCAGTGGGTTTCAAGAATGGTGCCAACTACAACCACTGACTAAGGAGAACCAGAAAGCTGACTCTGCTGCAGGGCCAGAACAAAAGCAGAAAATAGCTGCTGGCTTGTGACCTGGGCCATGCGTCTTCACTAGCCTACCTCTGTCTGTCTATGTGGTCAAGTAACGGCATCCACCAAAATGCTTGGCACAGCACCTGGAACAGAGCGAGCTGAGCGTAAATGTCCTCTCTCACTGCAGCCTGAAGAGCTGTCCCCACTCTCCAATTCCTTTCTTTGCAAGACAATTGTGTGACCTCACCTCATTGACCTTGAACTTGGCCGTGTGACTGTAACTCCCCTTGACTAGGGGGGAATATGTGTGAAAGAGCTTTTAAGAACATTCCCTGCTGGTTTTCTTCCTCTAGCCACTGCCAGAAAAGCCCTGTGGGCTAAGCCACAGCGGCTCCCTCATCCTGGGACCTGGGATGAAAAGATGTGTGCGATCCAGCCAAGTGCAGCCAAGTGCAGGTGAGCTGTAGCCCTCATGTCATGAGAGCAAGGGGAGAGATGTTTCTCACCATAAGCTGTAAGATCCCGGGACTGCTGCTGCTGCAAGTGTGGACCAGTGGACGACATTTCTCCATTTTATAGATGGGGAGAATGGCCGTTGAATGGCTGAGGGACTCGCTCATAGTTACAGTGATTAAGTAACAAAGATGCAAGCATCTCATTCACTCGGCAGCTGTTATGGCAGCTACCCTACGGGGAAGGGGGGAGTGTGGGAACTGCTGTGAAGGCTGAGGGTCCACTCTTGGGGATCATACCTCTGCACGGAAGAAACAAAGACAGCAAGGTACCTAGAAAACAGACAAGAAAATGCCAGGCAGGCATAGAAAGGGGTGAAGGATATGAAATAGGTTGGGTGATAGGTCAGTTGGTAGAGTGCTTGCCTAGCATATTCAGGGCCCTGGACTCAAACCCCAGCAATGCTTAAATCAGGCAGGGTATATCCTAGCACTAGGGAAGCGAAGGTCAGAAGTTCAAGGTCATTTTCAGCTACTTGGGGGTTGAGGCTAGCCTGGGCTACATGAACTCCAGGAGAAAGAGAAGGAGAAGGAGAAGGAGAAGGAGAAGGAGAAGGAGAAGGAGAAGAAGAAGAAGAAGAAGAAGAAGAAGAAGAAGAAGAAGAAGAAGAAGAAGAAGAAGAAGAAGAAGAAGAAAGAGGAGGAGGAGGAGGAGGAGATAGGATCATAAGTTCATAGCTGAGAGTAAGGGGAGGGGTGATTTATAAGAAAAGGGAAAAAGATATCCAAAGAGATTACATCATCACAGAGATATAAAGGGGTGGGCAAATGTAGAAAGAGTCCAGTACATTCAAGGGCCAGAGGCAGGACTGAACACAGAGAACCCCAAGAGCATGAAGGAGCTACATGTGACTGGAGGGAAGTCTGAGGCAGGAAGAGGGAAGTGGGGTGCAGAGTGGAAGGGCGGAGCACGGACGACTGTGTCTAACGCACTCACTTTGGAGTTGGAGTTTGTGCTTAGCTCAAGGGGCAGCTGAAGCACAGGAGAGAAGAGTTAGGGCTGGTGTTTTCACTTTGCCGCTATCATGTATGGGGAAGGGACACAGGGGGTCAGTCGGGCAAGCTGTGGCCACACGTGAGGGAGACAGTGGTCCTGAATGGGGTCAACACGGTGGAGCCACATACAGTAGGACCAGGGATGAACGTTAATGGTCCCTGGAAACAGGGATAAGATACAGGTAACTTGGGAAGGGTAACCTCCATGTGCCTTGGTGAGGGTGCTGGAGGAGCTAAGCTGGGGAAGGTGAGAGCTGGTAGAAGTCTGGGATGGAGAGAGAGAAAGCAAAGACTGCATAGGCCCGACTGACGACTACACGGCCTCCCGGGGAAGCTACGAGCAGGCAGGCAGGCCGTGCAAGGCTTCACACCAGAGGCCAATGAGAGGTCAGGGCTGGAGGGTAGATACTGGAACCATCCAGTAGAAATGGATTAAGAGATGCGAGAGAGGGGTGCAGAGTTGGGTCTCCCGAGTCTGCACAGCCCCAGCAGGGGCCAGGAGGGGCCGCTGTTGACTTGTCAAGGAAGCACCTTTGCTGTTCAGACAGTGGTCATCAACCCAGTGAGCCCAAGCGCTCAGAACAAGGCCGGCCTAGGCAGGGGTGAGAGTTGGGTGTGAACACGCACCAGTTTCCAATAATTGATTGTGAAAGCCGGTGTGCAAAATGGTCCCACGTATATGTTCACATTGATTACACATTGAAACGATAAAACTTCCAAGTGGGATGAATCAATTCCAGGGTTCAGACCGATTTGCCTTGTTTCTTCTATTCCTTTTTATTTCGAAAAATGTTTCTTGAGACATAGAAACTGGTTTTGCATGGTGGTGCCCACCTATAATTCCAGGAGGCTGAGGCAGGAGGACCCCTGTGAGTCAGAGGCCAGCCTGGAATACATAGGGAAGACCTTATCTCCGGAAACCCCAAAACAATAATGGAAAATGGGAAACCTTCAATGTCTCTGAAGCTTGAAGCCTGTCTGTGCTGGTTTTCATGGGCAGGCCTACTTTAGAAGGACCACCACAGAGTGCTCCTTCAAATAATGATATTGCTGAAGCAAAAAGACAGCTTGCAACTGTCTTCGAGACCCTCCTTCCTCTGCTCCAGGGTTCCCAAGCTCCCCCAGCCAGAAATGGGTGTCAACGTGTAAAGAGGCAATGCTGATAGGGTCCATATCCACCCTGGACTAGACCTGGTTGGGTGCAGAAAGCATTTTCATCAGAAACTGCTCAGCCAGAGATTTCAGGAAGGAAGGACACAAAGATGTCCCCAGTCCCTTGCCATGTCACTATTCTGTCCCCGCGCCGTCTTCAAACCCAAAGGCATCTATCACATGGCCAAAGGAGTCATTTGGGAAGGGATCCATGGACCACAGTGGGCTAGTCTCTGGCCTAGACCTGTATCAAAAGCTGATGGCCTTGATTTCGAGCTCAGAACCTCCCGTGGGTCCCACAACACTCATAGGCTCCAACAACAACCACCCCTACCTTGGCAAGGCACTCAGTCCAGGAGGGAGCTCAGGCAGCTCCTGGGAGGTGCTGACTTCTCCTTGGCCACCTGCTGTTCCCTGTCCTAGGACACCTAGGGAGGTAGTGCTCCAGGGGAGGAGCCCAGACAGCCTGTTAAATAGATCAAAGAGAGCTGGTTGGTCAGAAAGGGACTCCAAGAAACACAGACTGAGAAGGAGGCCTTCAGGGCTCCAGGGAGCAGACCCAAGGGTTGCTTAGGAACGGAAAGAAGAATGTTATTCATTCTTGCATTTTTGCTCTCTCCAAATCTTCCATCTCCTGATAATGAACAAGGAGCCAAGAGTGTGATAGAATGAGATAGATCTGCCTCCTGCCTCATGGGCTTCAGGGCCAGTTAGCAAAATATGAAGCAAATGAACACATAAGCCTATAGCTAATGAAATCTGACAGGCACTATGAAGGATAGGAATATGGTGTTGTGAGGTTGCCAACTGAGGTGTTGGAATGAATCTGAGAAACTAGGAAAGGCTTCCCTAAGGATGACACTTGGGGTTGGCATCTGAAGTTCAGTTAATTGCACAGAAAGGAAATGGAGGAAGACAAGCAGAGAAAAGAGCATGTGCAAAGGTCCTATGGTAGAAGGAATTGCTTTGTATCTGTGGGCTTTAGCCCAATCTAACTAGAGCAGAAACAATTCGGGAAACATGGTAGGAGATGTGCTTGGGAAGAGAGGAATGATCAGACCACACGAATCCACATGGACTCAGTAGACAGAAGTGGCAGACAGAGGTAGAGTGGAGATTTGGAAGCTGTGGGCTGTAAAGAGCAGGAGACTAGTCTATCGATAAGGTCAGGTGACATGGGATGCTCCTCTGTATACTGTGAATATGGTTTTTGTTTTGTTGTTTTATGGTTTTTTTTTTTTTTTTTAAGACAGGGGTTTTTCTCTGTGTAGCTTTGGAGGCTGTCCTGGAACTAGCTCTGTAGTCAAGGCTTGACTTGAACTCACAGAGATCCTCCTGCCTCTGTCTCCTGAGTGCTGGGATTAAAGGTGTGCACCACCACCACCCAATGTGAATATGTTTTATTACCATTTGGTTAATAAAAATTTTGCTTTGGCCTATAGCAGGGAAAATATAGCTAGGTAGAAAAGCAAAACTGAATACAGGAAGAAAGAAGGCAGAGTCGAGAGAAATGCCAGCAGTCGTTGGAGAAGTAAGATGTGAGGTAACAAGCCACAAGCCCCATGATAAAATATAAAATAATAGAAATGGGTTAATTTTAAAATAAGAGCTAGTTAGTAATAAGCCTGAGCCATTGGCCAAACTTTAAAAATGAATATAAGCCTCAGAGTGGTTATTCAGGAACTGGCAGGTGGGAGAAAAACCTCCAGTTACAGTCAGGAGCTTTGACTCATGGCTGGGGAGAGGGGTATGATAGAAAATGATACTAAGACATCTAACCACATTTGGATATAAGCACACCTGGTTGGTTCCCATCTCTCTATGTCATTTTCTGGTTCATTGAGCCTCAGGCTGGGTCTGTGACTCCTCTGAGCTTCAATGTCCCCATCTATAAAAGAGAGATCAACTTTACTTTGTAAAGGTATTGATTAAGCAAGACAACACCCAGCAAAGCCTTAGCAGAAGTTTCCATTGTATCATACTGTGAAGTAGGGTTAGGGACCCAGACGGGAACACCACAGCAAAGCTGACATTTGGGGAAAGGGAGGGTCCAGCTGGTGAGAGGCAAAGAAGGTGTTGTAGGGGATAACTGGAGCAGGACATATTCAGGGTCCCCACCTGCTACCATGGTCTGGGGATCTCAGCTCCCATGTGTGCACTCACCTGCTCAGCAAGTGGTAGAACCATGGTTGAACTGGTGGCTGGTGTCTCCCCAGAGGGAAGTAGAAGCAGGGACATCCTGGGGCTTAGTGCTGGCATGTGTCTCTGTCTCAGCAAGCACCTCAGCTCTGGTGCTTGAACTAGAGAAAAAAGAGCCAGCTTCTCAACGGTGTACCTGGGGCCAGCTTCTGGGGCCATACATGTGAAACCTAATGCTTTAGAACCTTATAGATGGAGCCTTCAAGGGAGTTTGGAAAGTCAGCTGTGGCTGAGATTAGCATGAAAGAGAGCCAAGAATGAGAACAGGCTGCATGTGAGCAGGTTCCTCAAGGTCCCAAGCTTTCAGTCTGCCTTTAGTTTTTTAATTACCAGTAGGATTTTTAAAAAAATTATTTTATGTGCATTGGTATGAAGGAGTCAAATCACCTGGAACTAGATTACAGACAGTTGTGAGATGCCGTGTGGGCACTGGGAATTGAACCTGGGTCCTCTGGAAGAGCAGCCAGTGCCCCTGCCTTTAATTTTTAAACCACGTGTGTGTGTATGTACCCATGTCATGGTGCCACATGTGATAGTCAGTGCACAACTCACAGGCTCTGTTCTTTCCTTCGACCATGTTGGTCCCAGGGAGTGAACTTGGATTCCTAGGCTTGTTGGCAAGCACCTTTATCTCTTGAGCTGTCTTGTGGGCTCTTAGTCTGCATTTAAAATTGCCCTCATCAATTCCAAAGGCTTGAGGTTTTTGGTTAAACGTGTATAAAGAAATGTGATCAAAATAACTTAGGGAATTGGTCATTAGTACACATGCAATATTTATGGGCTTTAGCTTCATTATACAAGTAGCATATGTTCAACCTGGAAACTTGTAAAACCCAGAAAAAAACAAACTAAAAAAATGAAAAAGACCCAATCATCATAAATTCCCACTGTTAAAATTCATCATGTGAATTGTGTGTTATAGTGTATGTGCATGTGTGCGTGCATGCGTGTGTGCGTGTGACCATTTCCCCAGCTAGTCATTACTTTGGGAACCCATGAATTACTTAGGAGATAGAGGCCTGGCTGGGGACTTGAGTCATTGACGAGGCTTTTGAAGGCTATTACCTGAAGCCTGGTCCCTGTCTCTCTCCAAGCTTCCTGGTCTTTGATGATGTGAATAGTCTCCACACACTCTGGCTGCCATGATAGGCCTTCCTGTGCCTTCTCCACCATGAAGGAAACCTGAAACTTCAGTTGTCTTGGTCAGGTATTATGATTGCGACATCCAGAAGGAATGAGCAGAGTCACTGGACAGGTGAGGTCTTGGGATGAATACCCCTCAGCTGTAGGATGGGATTGTTCGCAGGACTTCCTTAGAGTGTTCTCACACACAAAGAGAAGGTTCAGGTCCAGGCTGCTCACGGACATTTGTACTAGGTAAGCAGAGGCCCAGCCGGTAGTGCACCTAAACCAGCCTGTCTCTGAACTCCCTGAAGTCCCATCCGGCTTCCTGCCCAGGTTCCATCCATGCCTCCTGCTTCTCTTTGCGAGTGTGTGCACTTATATTTATACTTATGCTGACGGCATCATCAGGCTGCTGAGCGTCCGGGTTCTGCTTTACTTTGCAGCGTCTCCAGTGTGCGTTGGCTCAAATCAACGTACATTCTTCTGGAGCACTATTTTGAATGTCTGCATAGGATTCTGCAGTCTAGACAAGTGGCTGGGAAGCTTCTCGCAGCATCATCTGGGAACTTGTGGGAATGCAAATTCTCAGCCCTCCGCTCCCACCCCAGTCCTTCTTGCATCAGAGATTCTGAGGATGGAGTCCAGGAAGCTGGGTCTTAATGAGCCCTCTAGAATGGCTGCATCTTGAGATGTTCTGTGTTCTTCGTAGCTGATCTGGACTTGGCGTGGTGAGGCTTGTTCTCAGGTCTGGGCCATCAAACTTAAGGTGAACTAAGCGTCCTTATCTATTCATAGCTGTGAGAGTCCAAGAAAGGTTTACAAATAAAGCAGGTTTCGGAACCAATAGAAACAAACACAAGCATCACCAATGGGATGTTTAAAAGGAAAAGCAGAAGAGGTATATAAAGGATATACTGTCATTTCTGGCCAGGAGGAATAGGACCAAAGCATTGCAAGTCATCTGTGGGGACAGTTCTGGCACTGTTCTGGGAGGTTCCATGTCTCCAAGCATTTCTGTGAATGTCGGCCTCAGCTAGCTTGGCGCTAACAGCTGAGATGTTTATTAACAAGACAGCTGCTGTCCAGGCTCACCCATCAGGGGAAGGGCAGAGGGCTCCGGAACTGCAGAGACAAGATCAGGAGGGCAGGCTGGCCACTTGCCTCCCAGCTGGCGGGCCTGCTGTGAGGGCTTGGACAGCTCCTCATGGCTGCCCGACCAGCCTGTATCCTCACTAGCCTAAGACCAGTGCAGGCTTTCAAACTCCTCCCAAGCCCTTCCCAGGGACTCAGAAGATACCCCCTATTTGAGACCACATTGAGCTCTGTCAGCAGGACCCTATCCTGTGGCCAGTCTGTCCTGACTGCCTGCCAGCTCTAACTCACCAGCCAGCTCCCCAGCCTGACTGCTGGCAAAGATCTCCCAGATCTGCCTGCACTTCCGGCTTCCAACACATCTCAGTCTCCTTGCCTGTGAAATGGGACAATGGCCAATGTCTCCTGGAAAAGGGCAACCAACTCAGGTCTTAATGGGTCTGCTTCTGTTGCAGGGTTCTGACATCATTGATGTTTACCATGGGAGCTACCCACCTTGGACCAGTGAGGAAAGTGAAAGCATGGGTCCTTGGATACATGTTAGGGCTAGGAGGGTTGAAATGACAGCTCACCACTTACTGCCTGTGTGACCTTGGACAAGGTATGTCTTTCTGAGTTTCTACCTGTCCATCATAAAGGACAGGACCCAGGGTTTGCTACACCAGACCCAAGGACTGCATGGGCTGCTGGGGGGTGGAAAACCCAGAACATGGAAGAACATGCAGAAGACAGGGGTTTGATGAACCCGAGTCTCATCTGGGGAGCTCACATACCTTTCTGGTAGGTTAAGATTCATGCTAAGAACTGCCTTGTGACAGTGGTGGGTGACCTGCCACTTGGGTCTTGGCTTTGCTTGCTCTCGTGGGTCTCGGGTCATCTATGAAATGGAAGAATTAAAAGCATCTATTTGTGTGAGTACTAATTAAAATCGTGTTCTTAAAACACAATACTGCCTAAATATGATGATAACTGTGTTTGCAGATGGGACAGTGGGTAGATGTGTGTTATCAGATATGGAAAAGGGAGACAGCCTGGGGGTGGTGGGGTGACGGCCTGGAGCAGGGACAGACCTTTTAGTTTTGATCAGATATACAGTCAACAGATAGAGACTAAGTACCAACTCAATAGCTGGCCACTTTTGGCCAGTCCATCAGTCCTTTGGATTTGAGATCTGTGGAGGAGTTTACGCTTGGCAGAGAAACCTCTGTACTGGCAGGAGAGGGGCGCAGGGGTACGGGGGTAATAACAGTGGAGGTCAGAGGAGGCGGGCCACCCTCCCTGCCTCCCTGCCTGGCCAGAAAGCCAGTCCCTCAGCTAAGCCTCACACCCACAGCTGTACCCGACAGCCCCTCTCCCACAACCTCCAGAAAGATAAGACCTTAAGAAATCCTGGGTTAAAAATCAGCTCTCAGATTCCATTGTAGGTTATTCAAAGGAGAAAAAGAATAAAAATCAATGTGAACCCCGTCTCCCGCTCTGAGGAGCCGTCGCATCTTGTTTGTAACCCGAAGGGATCAATAAGAGATGCTCCTTCTGTTCTGTTTTTTAAGCTCAATACGATGGATGCAATTTGGTTGACAATTATGAACAATCAGTTATCTTGTAGGCTTGCTCCCGCCGCTGGCTGCCTGATCGGCAATCATGAGCTATTACCGAGGTGGGGGCGGTGCTGCAGAGGGGCTGGCTCCTGCCCCCTCACCAAGGATCTCTCAGAAGTGAACAGAGTTCTCCGATCAATGGAGCCACTGGGATGGAGAAGTTATGAATGCTTCAGCACAGAGTTCCGACTTCTCGAGTTTTCAGACCCATTAGCCGGGTTGAAGGGTTCTATTGATGAAATCATCTATCTATCTCTCTGCCTTTGAAGGTTGCAAGAGGCTGAGACTCCAGGTTAGGGCCGGCAAGAGCTCCAAAGACAAGGTGTCCCTGGCTTCCAATGAGACTGTGGAAGGGTTACAGCCTGTTACATGGAGAACTGAGCTGGGAGGATGAAAACCAGGCAGGGATTGCGGAGATGGTCCAGTGGGTGAAGAGCTTGCCATGCAACCTCGAGGACCTGAGATTGGTTCCCCAGAACCCGTGTAAAGAACAGGCACAGAAGTAGCATGTATCTGCGATCCTATGGCTGGATGGAAGGCCAAGACAAGAGGACCCACGGAAGCCCCTGAGTCAGCCAGCCAGGCTTTGCAGCAGCAGACAGCAAGGGGCTGATCTCAGTCAGGGTGAACCGTGAAGATAGACTCCTGAGGTTGTCCTCTGAGCTCTGTATGTTCGCCATGGCACGTGGAGCATCTTCTTTCTCGGTCTCTGTGTGTTTCTTTTGTTTTCTATCTGCCTTGGCCTGAAAATTTGCTGGTAAGACACAGAACATGTGGCCACCTCCCTGGGGGACTAATCAAGCAGCCTGACTGAGCTTCCAGGACCAACTGAGCTACTGAACCTCAACTGTCTTTTGGGGTCTTAGATCATTTTTGAAAAACTGATAGAGGCTCAGCATCTCTTTCAAGAGTTTCTCAGGCACCCCAATACCCGAGGCTTTGCACACGATCTTAGAGAGCCTATGAAAGCTAGGATCACAGTGTCAAGCTAAGGGGCTTGGAATCGGATAGCTTTTAGTTAGGCTTCATCATCTGGAAGGTGTGCCATTCTGGGCACCCTCCCTTAGCACTTTGAAACTGCATTTTTTTTTCCTGCAATGTGGATGCGAATCGTACCCACCAGACTGATGTGCAAGACAATCTATGGGGAATGCAATCCATTTACAGAGAGCATAGTAAGTGATTAATAAACATTAGCGTTGTTATTAGCATGAATAATCATGATGGGAAGTAGCTTCAAGCCACACGGTATCTTTATGCTGCATTGATAAAATGAGAATACTTCTCGCCATTTGTACTTACCCATTTCTTTCTGCCCAGCTTCTTTACCTGGGTGCGTGCCTCACAAGGCTGGGGGTCAGAGGGTGGCTTAGTTCACCTCTGATTTCCAGCTCTTACCCATGTGTTTGTCATGAGGTGGCTTCTCCAGGCTTATTTACCAGTTAATTGATAGGTGGAAGAGAGCTGAAGAGGCGACAAGGTATTCTAGTGCCACCTCTGTTCTCGTTCCCACCTGTTACGAACCATTCAGACCAAAGGCAACTTATGAAAGAGTGGCTTTATTTCAGCTTCTCTGGGAAAGTCCATTGCGGAGGAAATTCAGGGCAGGAACTTGAAGCAAAACTCATGAGGGATGCTGTTTGCTGGCTCTCATGTGGGCTCAAGCTTGCCCGCCTCACCGGCTCACGCTCACCTGCCATTTGTATTCACCCCAGACCATCTTGCCCAGGGAATGGTACTGCCCATACTGGCCTGGGCTATCACATATCAATTCACAGTCAAGACAATGCCCCACAGACATGCCCCGAGACAATCTGATCTATTAATGTCTTCAGCTGAAGTTCTCTTCTCACGAGATTCTAGGTTATGACGAGTTGACAATTCAGCTAATGGGAACACAAGGGAAAGCAACAACTTTTCCTTACAGGAAAGTGGCTAGTTCCTTACAGCTCAAAAGGGTCAGTTAAAGGGAGGAAGTCTTTGCCTCTGGGGGTCTGAGGAGTATCTCATCCCTTAATGAGAATGTAGGTCTCCTCTGTCAACCCAGGACATTGCTTCTAAGGACAGGAAGGAACCTGGGCTCCTGGATGCGATCTGATCCTTTTTTTTCTAGTTTTTGCAATCCTGCCCTACTTTTCTTTCCACTGAATAGTGTGACCTTGTGCCCTGTCTAGTCACTCAAGCCGTCTGAGTTCAGGAAATGATCTGATTCACTCAGAGCCCCTGAGGTTTCGCTGGATTCTATTCTTCAGGCGATTTGCATTTTAATGGCCAACCATAAAAAATTTAAGTCCAAGGAGTGATGGAGAGCTGTGGAGACTGGAAGCCCTTTCTGATATTCGGAGGGAAGGCCTCTGGGTAGGAAAGTATTGGGCCCTGGCTGGTGTCCTAGGGGACAGGCCTTGTGCTTTTTTTTCCCTGTCTCCACTGCTAACGTCTACAGCTCCAAATCGCCGAACAGAGATCTCAGGACCGGGTATTAGAGAGCATACAGAACCCCTCTCTGGGCTCTCCTTAACCTTTTCCCTCCCTTGTCTGGGCCAACCTGGCTGGCAGCCCTGATTGTGTCTCTCAGAGACTGGACAGTTGCAAGGGAAGCAGGGGCGGACCTAGAGCAGGCAGCTCAGCCTGATTGGCCTGTGGACAACCCAGCCCCTCCCTGAAGTTAGGTAGAGGCTAGTAGAGGGAGGGGCACTGAGGGTGTGCACACAATTGGGAAATACTTTACAACCTCTTTTTAAAGAGTCCCGAACCTAGGACCCCACAGCTACCAAAGACTCTGAGACCACTGGGAGAGGCAGTAGAGCAGAGGAAGATGGGCCAGAAAGAAGCTATTTCCTGGTCAGGAAATTGCTCCCCCAGTGAAAACCAGACATCTTCCAGCCCAAGTGGCCTATCTATGCAGTGCTCACATGGCATGCATAAAACTCACACGACATGCACAAGCTCACCTGGCATGCACAGGACTGGGTCACATGGCAAGCATAGAACTCACAAGACATGCACAGGTGCTCACAAGGCATGCACGGGGATCACGTGGCATGCATGGGGGCTCACATGTCATCATGAGACTGGCTTTAGCTAATGGCACAGCACCACATCTCTGGCCTGAAGACTCAGCATGACCTTCCAGCGCTTTTCTCAGATCACCCATTGGCTTTCCACTGGTAGTGAAAGGAGTACAGATTAACAGTGGCCGAGTCTGGCAGGGCCACACAGACAGACGTCTGTTCAAGCGCCATACACAGGCATGGTGGGCGCGATCCAGACCCAATGCCCAAGTAAAAAATGAACAGAGAAGGTAGCAGCAAACCCAGCTGTAGATTCTCAGTGATCTGTTAGGTGCAGCCCAGACCAGAGGGTGCCAGATAGCTCAGTCAACAGCTGCCTCGCATGCACAAGGCTCTGGGTTCAGTTCCCAGCACATCGGACAACAGCAACGAAGCAAGGTCAAGAGTCAGGGGACAAGTAAAGCTGAGAGGGAAGGACCACCCGAGTTACTATACCGGTGACACCATAGTGTACCCAACATGGGCAGAATCTTCTCAAATCTCACGGAAAATGCTCAGGGCAGTGTTTCTAGTCCATTCTACTGATGAGATAGTAAGGCTAGATAATTTGTTTAACACCATGCAACCAAAAGACAAAGCCAGAGTTCAGGGCAAGGTGCTGGATTCCAGCGTGAATATCAGTCAGTACTTCCAGGCAGCTGCCCACTGACCTCATGACCTTAGATCCTCAGTTTCTCAGATGCAAAGTGAACGACCTTACCTCTCTTTCCTACAGAGATATTGCAGGAAAGCCGGTTATACACATCTCTGTAGACAGACAGACAGACAGACAGACAGATGGGCTTACAAAACTTTCTAAGCCTTAATTTTTTCTTTTCCTTTTCAGTCTTGGGATTAGACCGTGCAAGTTCTCAGCGGAGAACATTCCAGATACTCTTACCACAAAAATCCGAGCCCGATAACTTGAGAAACTTTCTTTAGCTCATGAGAAAGAGTGGAAGGGATACACGGAGGCGAAGCAACCAGTGCCAGCTTTGGCAAGTTCTAAGAAGGCTTGAGGGGAGAGGATTCTGACAGCTTGTACCTTGGCCTCTCTGAGCCCTGCTCTCATCCAGGGAACAGGGGCCCATAGCCTCTTCACCCTTTGTCTGGTTTGCTCTGCTCCAAGTCACCTCCCCCAGGGCCTAAGTCCACATACTAACTGTGCCTTTCCCTGAGCCAGAGACCAGAGAGGAAGTACCCAAGCAGGTTCCCTGAAGATGGGGGATGATCGCTAGGTGGCGGTTGGTCCTGCATGTCAAAGGACTGGGCACATGATGGACAGAACCATCAGGTATAGCTGCCCTGGAAAGACTAAGGCATCAGACTTGCCGTTTGGAATCCGCCCTCTCTCCCCATCCTTCTGCGGAGGCCGATGGGGCATCTGACTGGTCAGGCTGCCTCCCACACTCTAGAACACCCCAGTTGTGGGCTCTCAGATGAGCGCACTACTAGTGAGACAGACGTTGAGAAACAGCCATGCAAATGAAGTTGATCACTGGTCGCTTTGTCCCCAGCCAGGAGGCCGCTGTGAGCAGAGTACAGGGCACTGGGGAAGGGCCCAAGCAGGGGCTGGACACGAGCCATTGAGCAAGGACTTACCTCCTCATGCCCAGCCTCTCTTTACCTGAAGAACTTTCTTCTCACCTTTTTTTACTTGTTTACTTTGTTTTTCATATACAATCTCTAGTAGTTCACGCTGGCCTCCGACTCATTATATAGGCAAAAGTGGCCTTGAATTTCTGATTCTCCACCCTCGTCTCCCAACTGGCACGCACCAACAAGCCCTGTTTATAAGGCGCCGATTCTCCAAACCAAGGTTTGTGCATGTTAGGTAAACGCTCTACCAACTTTACATGCGAGCTTTTGTGAGACTCTGCTCTGTCAAATGTGTGAATCTATACACATGTGTGTATATACTCACATGAGCATGCCGTATGCGACACATGTATGAGCGCATGTGTCTAATGTGTGTGTGTGTGTGTGTGTATGTGTGTATACTCCTAGGCCTCCTCCTGACTCCCATCCCTACCTGGACTCCCAGGGCCCATTCTTGGCTTCCTCCCTCTGATGGGGAAGCTTTGTTAACCAATTATCTTCAAGAGGTGGGACCAAGTTAGGATGTGGCTTTCTGGGACCCAGAGAAACAACAGGCACAGGTGCTCTCTCTCTCTCTCTCTGGTTCCCATGCAGCACAGCTGAGCTTGGTAATTCTCATTCCTGCTTCGTGAATTTTTTCCCTTATAATAAATAAAAATATAATTGCTTTATCTTTTAGCTAGCCTGGTTATTTCCCGAATTGAGCCAACTTCTACATCCCTCCAGAGTCTACGGTCTTTCCTAAGATTCTTATTTTTGTCCACAGCTTCCTTTCTCAGGAAACAGAACAAAGCACCCAATCAAATATGTACCTCCAGGACAGGCTTCTTTCCATGCCCTCACACCCACAAAGGATGCTCTGTACAGATCTGGAACCCGGGGGCCCAAAACTGTTTCCTTTGCTTTTCCTAAACTTCCTGGGGCCCTAATGGTGCCTACAGTGTCAACGTCACCTTTCCAGGTTTTTCCATTTCATCTTCAAGACCAGGGATGTAGCTCAGAGGGCAGAAGGCTTCCCTAGCATGCAGAAGACCACAGCTTCAATCTCAATTCTCAAAAACACTGAAAACTGGGTTATCTTTTTCCCATTCATACCATTTCCTGGGCTCCTGTGGCTTGGCCCAAATCTCCCTCTCTGCTGCTGGTGACCTGTGGGAGGGCGCAGGACTTCCTGGTGAGACCGCTGAGAATGCCCCAGAGTGATGAAAACCCAGCACAACAACACGGGAAAGTGCGACCAAGTGTCTTATGCAATATATATGCTATGTAAACATGTTTTATATATTGTATAAATATGCATGTGCATCGCATAAAATATGTATTTTCTTAATTTTGGTTCTTTGGTTTGAGAGAGTAGTGTGTGTGTGTGAATTGGCGTTCGTGTAAAGAAAATGAGTTCTGCACGTAACAGCACGCACAGAAAACCTGCCATTGAACTGTCATTTGCTCCTCTGCTCAGCATCTACCGACAACCTCCGTGTCCCGTGTAGTGGCTCAAATACAGACAAAGATACAAAAGTTCTGGCCTTTAGCATTTGGCATCCAATATGAACTTCCTCTCAAACTTAAAACCCAGAGAAAAATGCAGTAATTTCCTTAATCCCCTTCTTGGGTTAGAGTTCATGGGGTCATAGGGTGATAGTGTATGCAAAGAGGCCTGTTTGGGCCTGGCCCTTCTTTGCAGAGGAAGCGCTCTGGAATTTTTTTTTTCTCCCTGGATCACCAGACTTCACAGTCCTTTGGCAGCCTGGAAGGTTCTTCAGTGTACGAGCCCTAGTTTGTGCAGGCAGAGGCCCAGGTGAGGGGCAGAGAAGGGGTAGAAAGAGGGGCATAAGGTGCAGAGAGAGGGCAGAAGGGGGTAGAGGGGAAGAGAGAAAGGCAGAGGGGGTAGAGAGAGGGGGTCAGAGGGGGCAGAGAGGGGCAGAGAGGGGCAGTGAAGGGCAGAGAGACAGAGGAGGCCTGGGACAGAGAGGAGAAGAGGAGGGCAGAGAGAGTCAGAGGGGGCAGAGATGGGCAGAGAAAGGCAGAGGGGACAGAAGGGGCAGAGAGAGAGGCAGAGGGGGGCAGAGGGGGCAGAGAGAGGCAGAGAGGGGCAGAGATAGACAGAGAAAGGAAGAGGGGACAGAAGGGGCAGAGAGGGGTAGATGGGGCAGCCCTTGCATGCAGAACTGGAGATGCAGGGCTCACATCCTGGGTGGGGATGGGAGGTGGAGGTTGATGAGGCTCCTCAAACTGAAGTCTCTCCAATTCACTTTCAGGAAGGAGCTCCATTAACAGGAGCGTTTGGGGAAAAAGACAAAACCACTAATCACCATCCGAAATGTACATGCTATTTCCCATCTGGTGTGCGGAATTGGATCGTCTCGGGAGTCTCGGGGAAAATGCGGCAGATGGGCTGGGCTTGGAGCTCCTCTCCCCACAGGCAGGGGGGAAAAGAGGAAGCGGTTTGGCACACGAAGCTGGCTTGAGTGAGGAATGGTGGGCTCTCACCGGGAGCCCATCCACTGTGACCTGGGGAAGCTGCCCCACCCTGTGATGCCTGATGCCTGCAGCAGCTGTGCTGGCTGCCCCGTGGATTTGGATCTGATCTGAGAAGCAGGACCGCGAGCTCCAGGTTTATGGAATCTATGCTTACTCTGCAGTGGCGCTGGGAAGAGATTCGTGGGCATCAACCACGACTGGTGTGTTTTTCTCGCTGTGCCCCACCGCTCACCATGGGTCATAGGTGCTGTTTGTCGGTCTCTAGGAGGTTCCGATGAGACCCCTGAGAAGCGATCTGTGTCTGCAGGTCACTTCCAGCCTCAGATACCCGATCAGGACATTTGGGGGTTCTACATAGAGAATGGGATCTAATGATTGATAGACTCTAGCAGGAAGAAGACAAATTCTAGAGCTTCAGGCCTGCCAGGCCAAGTGAAGAGCTGTTCAAGGTCCCCATTCTGTGCCAATGCAGAGGACATGTGTGTCACAGACCTGAGTGGCGTGAGGCAGGAAAAGCTCAGTGGCAGCGAGTAAGAGGCTGGACTGTTCCTGGCAGGCAGAGAGAAACTGGGAAGGAACAAGGAAGGTATAAAGCAATACCTCTGGCAGGAAGGACCTCAGAGAGTGGATACTTCCGGGACTATCTACTGTTAGGGTCCCATCTAGAGAGGAGATGGCCCCTCCTCGCTCCCTATGACCCCCCTGATGACTTCTGTCCTATCAGGCAGCAGGATGCTGCCAACAATCTTTCTCTCTGCTGTGACTTTCAGTCTTTCTCCCCTGGGCACCCTTCCTCCAACATCTAATTAAAGGGAGGAAAGTAATTAAGGAAGGCCATGTAACATTCCCTGTAATGCTGAACCCAGAAACACCCCCGGCCCCTCCCCCGCTCCCAATCCGTCAATATGATGTGCCGAACAACTCAACCCAACACCGTGTTGTTTATTGCTCGCTAAGCTGGAAAGCACTTGAATTAACCTCCTGCCATAAGTGGAGTTAGGAAAGATCCCAGCGTCTTTAAGTGGGAAGAAGATGGGAGCCAGCCAGACTCCTTTTAGGGAACTCCGCATGGGGGTCTCATTCCTTCATTTACACCAGCGTTTTACCCGGTGTCCACTGTGGACCAGATCGTGTGTTCACACTCAGGATACTGAGGAGATGAGGAGATAAATTAGCGTGGTTTCTACAGCTGGAAACATGTGATCCTCGGCAATTTGAAAAATTGTAGCTCAGGCCCCAGGGAGGGGAGGGCCTGCTACATTTGAGAGGAGAAAGACACTTTCTCCAGTGGATCTAAAATGAGATGGATGTGTAACCTGCTGCGTGAGCCCTCCCCCAACACACACACACACACCACACTGCTTCTGTCTGGTCCATGGCTCTTCACCAATCCTATCCTATGGTCCAGGCACTGTGGGGGCTGTGGACATCGGGCAATAACTGCCCTTGATCTGGAGGAGAGAGTATGGTCAAACCAGGGAGCCAGACAGCAGCAGGGCATTCATTGTCATATAAGGAAATCCTCAAATCCTCCCCTTAACTGAGATGCCTGCAAAGCAGAGGGGAAAGGCGGGAACTGACTTTGTCTGGGGAACTTGAAGAAAGGATCACAAAGGCACTGACATTGAAGCTGGAGTTTGAAGCATCAATGGCCATTCCCGGTGGGGAAAAGGGCGTGGGGGAGGCTAGGAGGAAAAGCTTGTGCAAAGGCCCAAAGGCATGAAAGGGTAGCTGGCTTGTTTGAGCAGAAGTAGAGAGGGGAGGAGCGGGTGGAGGGGCAGTGGACACAGTGCCATAGGAGATACAGGGCAGTCTGTGGAAAGTGGTACGTCTGGAGGTTAAGCAATGGGAGCTGGCTGCTGGGTGAAATCTAGGATGATCACTTCCTAGCTGGGTCTCTCTGTATCACCCATCACCTGAGACTCTCAATAGGACCCACCTCAGAGGAGAATTGTGAGAATTTAAGAACTAATTTATGCTAAATGCTGAGAATTTTGTCTTGACAGAGCCTATGATTACTCCTCTGTGTGTGTGGCGGGGTAGGGGGTGGGGTAGGGAGGTGTCTCTCTGTGTAGTTCAGGCTGGCTTTGAACTCAAGATCTTCCTGCCTCAGACTCCCAAGTCCTAGGATTACAAGTATGTACCACTGTGACCTGCTCATTATTTTCTTTTTATTAACCGCCTTGAGATTCCTCCCTGGGGGTAGTTTGATGCTTAGAAGCAGAAGGTTCTCTCTCTTTTGTATTTTGGAGAAGCCCCTCCCACCAGTGGCTTGGAAACCATCAGTCTCCAAATCACCTAGAGACTATGCTTAGAACACCTTCCTAAGCACCTCACTCCCCAACGGCCAAGTCAAAACCTCCTAGATAAGGGTCCCAAGGGATTTCAAACAGAATGACGGAAGTGCTTTAAACCTGAATTGTGGGGATAGTTGCCCAACTCTGCATAATTACTAGAAATCATTGAATTGGATACATTGAACAGAGGGTGTTTCTGTTACATAAAGGATACCTAAATGAAGCCATTAAAAACAATCTTCCAGATGGTTCTAGTAAGGAAGTCATTCGTGTGTGTATGGTGTATGTGTCTGTGTGTGTGTGTCTGTGTGTGTGTGTGCGTGCGTGCACATATGCCTGCAGTCTTAGTTTCTAACTGGACCCATGGGTGCAGTGTCACGGTAGACAGAGGTAGAGGAAGGCTTGCTCTCCTGACATATCTAACTGAAGTAACTGGAGCTTTAGGAGCAAAAACACTCATCTCTCTTTCTATCTTAGAAAAATCCCTCCAACAAACCTTTCCCCAGCTGATCTCCATCAATCAAGGAAGTCACTGGTGTGTGCTGGGGGCTCCTCCCTTCAGCTCCACAGTACCAGCTTGGTTGTATTTGATCCAATATATGGAAGCTCTGCTGCCAGGCCTGCCTCTTCAAGTGTCCTGAGAGATTCTGAAGGACCGGAACCCAGAGCTGTACACAGAGTGGGTGGCCACAGAACACAGACTGGGTGCCCTACCCCATCTTCCCATGTAGGGCATGGGTGATGCTACCAAAGCTTCACGGGATCCCAGAGTCCTGCCTGTCTGCATCTTCCTAAGAGAAGCTTGGCCTGCAACTCCTGCTGTTTGTAGCAACCACTCTTGGCAGGACCATCTCCAGCTCCCCTTCTTTCTCCACTCACACCAGTATTTCCCTTGCTGGGGGCTGAGGCCTGCTTATGGAGGGGAGGCCTTGCCGCGGATGCCCAAGTCTTGGACTTTGTTCCCTCTGCTCTTCTCTTGGGCACCAAACTCCCACCTGGCCCCGCCCCGAGGTCCCTCCTTTGCCTAGGAGCCTTGGGCTTGCCTTTCGTCGTGAGATCGCAAGTCCTTATTTGCTCTCTGCACATCCTCTCTTGTTCCTTTCCTCTGTTCCCAGGAACTCTGCGGGCCTCTCTTCTGTCATCGCCTGTGCACCTTGACTTGCCCACTTGAAAGCTCACTTGCGAGTCTACATCCCGCTCTCCTGTATCTGCTCAGTCGGCCTGAACAGTGCGTTTCCAGTGTTGCTTGGGATACAATAATGAATGGGCGAGGGAAGCAGCTGGGCAGGTTTGGGAAGTAAATCGCAATGTGATTGGTGCTAAAGTGTTCTCCCTTGGATCATCTGTAGACTCGCTTCTATTTTTACTCAGTGGCGTGTGTGCAGATGTGGGCATAGCCCCAAGCTTCCCAACATGGGCCTCAGGAGTCTTTTTCCTTCATGCCTCTGCCTCTCAGTTCCTGCCTTTGGTCAAAGGAGTAAGAATCAGCAAGCCCCTTTAGCTGGGGGCTCTTGGTTCCCTGAGACAGGTGTCCCAAGGCTCTCTCAGGGGCAGCCAGCAGAAGCGTGATGGCTGGAACCATCCTCCTCTCCTCCCTGAGTCAGGGAAGTTGCCAGATGAAAGCAAATTACTTCAGCAGGGTAGGTCAGTTGGCTGTGTCAGAGTTCCCTGGATGCCTGAAGAAAGAAGAGAAGATGCCTGTTCTCTGCCCTCCTACCTGGTCCCCACCTGTCCCCAAGGGTACCCTTGGGGTTAGAAAGAATGGGTGTGTACATAAGAGAGGAACAAGACTTGGCTGGCAGAGTCTATATAATGAAATGAAGCCAAATCAGAGAGATGAGTCTGTGTACCCAGCAAACCCAACCAAACCCAGGTGAAGGGCAGAGCATGAGATTAACGGGTTGGCAGAGCATGAGATTAATGGGTTGGCAGAGCTCTGTTCTCTGTCACTCTGTCTTCCTGCTGCCTCAGAGATAACGGAGCTGAACCTGGCTCCAGTAGCCCAACCTCCTCCATCACGGCTCCAGATTTACCCCTAGGCTCCTCTCCGCTGCCTCTGCAGCTGCTTCTCTAGAAACACTGAGGTATATTACATTGAGCAGTCAGACCTTCTGTTGGCTGGTTTGGGGTCTTCCAGGCCTCTGTTCTCGGAATAGGGACTTCTGTTTCTAAATGAGTCTTCTGAAATGTTCCTTCAGCTCAGAGGCCTGGAAGCTTCCCTTGGGAAGAGTAGGTTTTGGACTGAGATACAGAGAAGGGTCAGCAGGAAATCCCAGTAGGGTAGGTGGGACTGAGGGATCCATATAGAGGGAGCCAGAGAGATGTCCAAAGGTGGCGACCTGGTGTGGTGGCACTTGCTTTTAATCATAGTGCTCAGGGGATTGAGGCCAGTCTGGCCTATAAACTGAGCTCCAGGCTAACCAAGGCTATATATTGTGAGACTCTGTTTCAAAAACGAAACCTAAAACCCCCAACGGTAGCAGCTGAGAGGCAAGCTTGTGTGTGTTTGTGTGCGTGTGCAATGTGTATATGTATATGTGAAATATATGTGTAGTGTGTGAGTCTATATTGCTTAATGTGTGTGTACTGTGTGTGTAGTGTGCATGTATATATGTGATATATGAATATGTATGCATGAAGTGTGTGTAGTATGCATATGTATGTGTATAGTATGTGTGGTATATGTATTATGTGTATCTATATGTGTGGTGTGTGTAGTATGTATATGTATGCATATGTGTGTGTGTGTGTACAAGTATATAGTAGCACACATAATAAGACTGTTTTCCCTACTAAAGGTTAGAGAAGAAAATTTCACCATGGACCCAACTTTGGAATCTGACAAGTCCCATCAGCTGGGACAGTTGACTGCCAAGTGCTGCTCTCCTCCGGAGAGTGCCAGTCACAGTCCTAAGCACCCTGCACATATCAGCTCACTTAATCTTCCAAACAGCTCTGCAGGAAGGATCATATTAGCATTCCCATTTTACAGATAGAAGGCAGAAGCACAGAAAACCCGATCAGTGGCTAGGGATGCTCACCTAGGAAGGGACAGGGCTCATCTGCAGCCATACTCTCTCTTTTCAGAGTTTGTGGTTCCTTTCATCCTAGGTGTGCAGTAGAACTTTGTAACATGTGCATGTATGTGGTATGGACATACATCTACAACTGTGTGCTGTGCATAGCAAAACACAGTTCTGGGATGGAGTCTCTCCTTTCTCACACAGGTCTGTCCGCTTTAAAGACATCTTGAGGAATTTTCTTCTGCCCTCATTCCCCCAGTGAGGGTGCAGCTTTTCCCTCTCGATTTCTGGTCAAGTCTGCAAGGCCCTCTGGCCTCCTAGCAACAAACAAACAAAAACTGAGGCACATCTGCATACAAAGGTTCTTGTGTGTGGAGTGGGCATGACTCCCATCATCTGCTGGGGTTGAAATCCTGGCTGCCTTCAGCCCTATTCTGGGCACAAACCCCAAGTGCTTTCTCCAGCATCCGCCCACTACTAGAAATACCTTCTTTCTCCGGAGCAAGGTGGGACGGGATGGATGTACCACCGGCGATCTGCCACATGACAGTGAGGTGTGTGTGTGTGGGCAAGGGATGTTTAGACCTGCAGCCTGATACCTACTCCTCGATGGACTGCAGTGGGCAGACACTGTCATCTCCCTTAGCCTGCTGTCCCTGTCTTCTCCTTCTAAGTGTCCACGGCACATGCTTCTCTCCACTGGCAGCCTGGCTGCTTGCCTCTGTGTCTGTCTTGCGGGCAGAGAAGCACCATACCTGTGTGCCAGAGAGGCACAGGTGTGCCCGCGCCACACACACAGTGTACCACCTGCCGGAATCTTGGCGGAAGGCGGGCTTGGGATGGGATCCACGGGAGAGACAGTCTGTGGCATAATTAAGCAGGAGCAAAACAGAAAACAAAACAATGTTTTCCTTCCTCTCTCTTTTCTACCACTTGCCCTAATTATTTTCCCACTTTCAAATTCCACATCAACTTTAATTAAGCTGGCCTCGGGCAGGGAAGTCTGGCAAACTTGGAGAAGTTCACTTGTTTATTTTCTTATCACTCAGTGATTGGATTTTCACAGTGCACTCCGTCTCTTTCTCTCTAAGGCGGCAGCCTCCTGCCTACAGAGGAGGCAATGATGATGATGATGATGACAATGACAGGTGCAGCCGAGAACCGCTTCTGCAGCCTTCCAGGAAGGTGTTTCTCCACCCAGATCTATTGTGGGCCAACTTAGGCTTTAGTTCTGCCTCCTGTCCCCTCTGAGCCTGCCTCTGGCTGTGCCCTGCAAACCCATGAGGTAATGGAGGATGCAGTCTTTAAGCAGCGTCGACAGCACTGGAGTTGAGGGTTAGAAATGTAGGTTGGAAGTTCGGTTCCATTACCTATGTGGGGAGGCGGATGTCATGCATGCATTAGTTCATTTGTGAGCTTGTTCACTGTTTACATATCAACTCATTCTTCACTGCTCTCTCCCTGGTGCAAGCCAAGGAATGGCCTGCTTCCACTCTTCACTGCAAGTTCCAGGAGGGACGCTCCTTGGCTCCTCTGGGCCTGTTTCTTTGTCCCTGTCTGCTTGGGTTATTTCAAGGACAAGAGGGGCGAGCTGCAACTGGAAGCCAGTGTGACTCCTGGCTCCGTATGGCGGCACTACGTGACCTCGCTAGTGTTCCATCCATCACCAGACGCAGGCGCTGGGTCTTTCTGGACCCTCTTCATCTTTTTGAGGAGGACAGATGCTGAGACCATTCCCAGGCTGAGATGCAGACTGAATCCTGAAGGTTGCTGAATTCCAAACTACAGCGGGAGGCAGGAGGACCAGGGTTCTAAAGGATGCCTTGATGGGAAGCTCACTACATTTCTGGGGCATCTTGGGTTGGCATAATGATTGGACAGGGTCGGAGACTCAGCCCCGAGTGACAGGGATACATGGCAGGCAGGTGTCTTTGCTGGGTCTGCTGGGGAAGCAGTGTGAGGGTGACAGATGAAGGAGTGTGTGACTAGTGTGAATAGGCAGGGGAACAAAGAGCTAGTGAATGAGTGTGTAAGAGTAGAGGAGTGGATGGCTGGGCGGATCTGTGAATGGGGGAACTGGTGAGTGTGAGAGAGCTCCGGCGAGCAAATAAACAAGCAAAAGCCTCATGTAAGTGAATGTCTAAGTGGATCAATGGGGGGACTGGATGAATTAATTAGAGATTGACTAGATGAATGGGTGAGGGGAGGATTTGGTAAGGAATTGAAAAAAGACGAATCAATGAGTGAATAACGGACTAAGGGGATGAAAATGAATGGGCGGTCTTATGAATTAATGAATGAATGATTGCATAAATAAATTAGGAATTATGGATGATTATTGGAGTGAGCCGGCTAGGGGTTGTGGTCCCCATTGCTGGAGTCAGGAAGCCAGGAGGTGCTGGTTCCTGTGGGCACGCATTACCTCCCCTCATCTCACAGCAATGGATTCCCCGCCCTGGGGCCTCTTCTCCATTTGCAGCTGTTTCATTATGTACACATATAATAAAGATCTCCGTGTGTGTGTGTGTGTGTGTGTGTGTGTGTGTATCGTTCACTTCTCTGCCAGAACTGTGCCCAAACCATTGAAAAGCGATGTCAGTAAAATAGTGTATCTCCAGTGGCTTGTCTACCTGTCTCCCTCGCCAATGAGAAACAACTCGCAGCAGCGGGTTAAGCTGACAATAAACACAGGAATTGACTTCAGTGGGAATGAACTTGCTTGACTGTTGACAAAACTCGAAGGTGACGCCACTTTCACTGGCTCACCGCTTGCTCAGATGGCTGCTGACATATGTTGTTTTCTCCCTTCTTGGGACAGGGGGAAGGGATAAAGGCCCGGGCTGGTGTGCCTGTCTCTGAGCCTGTAGGTCACAGCGTCCTGCACAAGGCGGAGGAGTCTTGCTTGGCTTTTGTGGTTTGCATGCATTTGCCCACTGAGAGGGTACTGGGAAATAGAGTGAGGTCTGGCCATGGAGGCCTCCATCTCTCTGCCTCCTGCTTGGGCAGTCAGCAGAGATCATGTATGGGGCTCGAGGTGCACAGGGGTTGGGGCTTGGGATGTTGGCCTGAACCCCTGGGGCCAGAGGGGAGAGGCATTCTTCTCTGGTCCTCACTAAAGCACCAGAAGAATTGATTGCGGAGGACAACCCCAGGAGATCTTATTCTGAGACCAGGAGGCAGGATCTGCCCCCCCCCCTCCGCCCCCAGGTCAGGCCTGCGCTGCGGTGTCCAGCCCATCAGCACCTGCCTGTGAAGGAACTGACAATAAGCAGGCTTCAGCAGAGGGCACTCAAGTCCTAGGAATCTGCACTCAGGAACTGCGTGCTCGGCTCAGTGGCTTCCCGGGGAACCGGAGTCATGAATCTCAGTAACTCGAGCCTAGGGCCTCATCACTCACAGTGATTGTAGACGGGCTGAGAGCTGAGTGGATCAGCCTAAACAAAACACACACACAGGGGACTCATCCAAAGGAGCTAGCTTGGCCACCCCTGGGGGCTTCCCCTCCTTAACCACAGAAGTAGGGAATAGAGGGAGGGGCTGGAGGGCTTCGGAGCCCTGAAAGTATTACCCCCTTCTTCCGAGCCTTATCCGCACCCCCACCTGTGAGCCAGTGGGAGGCATGAATCTAGCTGGCAGCGGCTTGGGCCAGCTCAGCCGTTTTAGGGGATGTTAATGAAATTCGGGAGCACTTGTCCTTTCAGACAGCGGCCCCTTTTATTTGGGAATGAAAAGCTGCATTAGTCTGAATGAGGTTTGGAGGCCTCATAAATCCAGTGCTGGCTGCCTCGTGGGGGAGTGGGGAGCTGAAGCCTGGCTGGTGGATAGACTTGTTTACCAACAATTCCAAAAGCCAGGATTGGCGGCTCCCAGTCTCCAGAGATGGGGCTTGAGATCTTGCCAATCCTGCTATCTGCTGGCTTTGGGGTGACCTGAAGAGGTCCGTGAGAGAGGACTGCAGAGCTCTCTTAAGATTTGGGGGGTGGGGTAGGGGCTGAACTTTCTAGTTTACTCCAGTTAGAACCCCATTCCATTCTGCTTCTAGCCTGCCCTCAGGTAGCCAGAGGTTCCAGGGGCTTCTGCTGGGGTCAAGAGGCTCTGAGTGGAGCCATTGCTGCTCAGCACAGGTGGTGTAGGACTCCGCAGGGGCAATGCCGCCAACTTAGTAGCCTGCTGGGTCTGTGTTCAAACCCAGGCAAACAGTAATGCCTAGTAAGTGTTAGTGGGAGGAAGGAAGTCAGAAAAGAAAGAAGGGAGGGAGGGAAGGAGAAAGGAAGCGCTCTCTCTCTCTCTCTCTCTCTCTCTCTCTTCTGTGTGTGTGTGTGTGTGTGTGTGTAGACTTCTTAAGCCCTCTGAGCTTAGATTCTTCGTCTGATCAATGAAAAAATAACAGAGACTATCATGGTGTTTTGTGGAGAGGACTGGACAAAGCGACAGGCAAGGTTGTAAGTACCTTGCCAGGACTGCAGAAGACATGTAAACAAACACAAGAGTCATGGCTGTCATCAAGGGTGTTTTTGCTGTGTAGCGCATCTCACCCTTCACCCACAACTGGAAGGGATTGAAACCCCTATCAGTTTGGAGAGATTGCGTTATACAATGACTTGCAGCTGGGGCAAGAATAAGGGGTCAGGTCCCTGGCTGGGGATAGCAACTTCTGCCCTAATCTACCCCAAGATTCCAAGAGGGGCTGTCAAACCCTGCCTGAGCCTCACCACCTCTGCAGCCAGGAGGCTGTACCTACTGCAACCTAAAGGGAACCAAGACAAGCCGCCTCTACCCTTAGCTAGGGAAGCCCACCTGCCTGGGAACTGAGCTGGCTGGGATGCCTGTTTCCTGGGGCTGGAGACGAGGCTCTGGTGACAGAGCCATACTTTCCCCTTTGGAAGAGCTCAGATTTCCTTCTTCATCCATTTGCTGTGATAGTGCCATTGCATCTAGCTTTTAGGGAGCCTACTCATCTCCCCCCACCCTTTAGCTCTCCCTCCAACTGGCCTCAGAAATGTTCCTCCCTCTGACCACATGGCTACCTTTCTGCTGCTTCGGTTTCCTGCCAAACCACTCGTCCCAGCCTGTTCAGGTCAGGGGGTTTTGCTTGCAGAACAGGCAGCCTATAGAATCAGTCAGCCGTGGGCACTGGACTCTGTACTCTTTCCAGCCCTCCCTTTCTCCACCAGGACACAGAATGATCTTCCCGATAAAACAGCCAAGTTCTTTAGGTTCGGGGAACCAACCAAACCTAGTTCTGAGATTGGAGGTCATGTGTCTCTGATGAAGAGGCTCCTAGCTTTGTGTGTGTGTGTGTGTGTGTGTGTGTGTGTTGGGGGGATGGTGGTGTCCTCTGCTCCACTCTTCTGCATGCCCCCATGCTGGTTCCTTGGGGCCTATCCTCTAAGATCTCCATTCCCTATGGAGAGGTGACAACTGCAGATTTGTGTCCTAACCCCCGCCCCCCCCCCCTAGAACAACAACACTTGTCAGAGGGTGCTGGGGAGGAGGAGCCATTCTAGACCCAGGGAAGGCCCAAGTAAGGCAAATTCGTAGACCTCCTTAAAGCATCTGGTCACCTACGCTGTCGCTGTCCGAAGACAAGGCACACATCTTTCTCTTTTCCTGGGTAGGGCCCAGAAACTCTTTGCTCCCAAGGCCACCGGTGCAAGTTCAGACGAGGAGCCCCTTCCTATTTTCCAATTGGCTATGCTGCCCGATTTGCATCCCCTCACAAAGTCTAGGTTCCCTGCGCCCGGATAGGGCGAGGGGCGGGGGGGGGAAGACGGCAAAATTAACAGGCGGGTTTGGAGCGCAACACATTATTTGTAAGAAAATTAAAGATTTGCTCTTTAGATGTAGGGGGCCATGCTCTTACCAGACAGCTGGCAAACGGGAGAGATTGGAAGTGATTGAATAGATCAAATTATTTAAATGAGAAAAATAAATTCGCACACAGCCTAGCCGCTGCCCGGTGACAGATCCGTTTATTTATCTACTGTATCGGTACCGCTTTGTCTCTGTCAAAAAGGTCATTAAACTCGCCTAGCTGGGTAATTCGCTGCCTCCTGCTCCTGCCTCGCTCCACAGCCCTTCTCTTCCCTCGACACCAAGCGCCACTCGGAAAAAAAAAAATGTCATTGGTAATAAGCAACATTTATTTTTAACCCTTTCGGCTTGCTCCCTTATGGGTCCGACTCTGTCCCACGGAAAATCAGTTTTTTTGTATTATTTCTAAGGAGGAATCCAAGAGGGAGCTCCAGTTCCTCCCGCATAGTTGCGGAAGAGGACTGAGACTTCAGCCGGCTCCAACTCCAGCGGCCCTCGGAAGTGAAGGCTTTGGCGGTCTTTCTCCGCAGCCCTCCTTCTGATGGTGCGTGGTCAAGTCCTACCTTCCACGCAGAGGGTCTGGCCTGGTGTCTCCCTTCGGGCTAGTTCCTGAAGCTCCTCACTCTCTAGCCCAGCATCGACAGTTCTCTGAATTTAATCCCCCCTCCCCCCTCCACATACGCCAACCTCCAAGCCCAGGGCCAACCCTGCTATCCCAAGGGCTGGACATCAGGAGGGAAACCAGCTCTAGGTCGGTCTCCTGCCGCTGCCGTCCAGCCAGCTCCGACCGCGTGGGAGCTGAACGGCGAAGCTCCGCAGACGGCGGGCTTCGGGTCTTGCGGCTCCCGGCGGGCGCATTTCCTCCAGCTGGTCGGGCCGCTGGGCTGTCCCCGTCTCCCGGCTCGCGGTGCCAGTTCTGCTGCTCCACGCTTAGCTCCCCGGCTCCGTGCCTTGCCCTGGGGGCGGCAGGGCAGATGGGGACGTCTGAGCTGCGGAGGAGAGTCTCCATCCTCCGGGCGTCCCCCCCTCCCAAATCCAGTCCAGGGACCCCTTCCCCGCCCCCTGCGCAGGTGTGAGCGCGCGAGTGTGCGCCCGGGCGAGTGTGAGTGGGAAGCGTGTGTGCGCGGGGGAGTACGCGGAGGGAGCGCAGGCGGCGGGCGGCGCGGGAGGCGGGAGGCAGGGCGCGGGGGAGGGGGCTGGGAGGGAGTGTGTGCGCGCGTGCAACTCCACTCCGGGGCTTTGTGCGAGCCCGGGCGATAGCATCGGCGGCGGCTGGAGGAGGAGCGGCCGGAGACGCGTGCAAGCCCGCTCGGCAGCCGGGGCAGGTGGGAAGCCCGCGCGAGAGCCGAGCCGACACGAACGGGAGACGCCGCAGCCTAGTCCGAGCGGAGCCCGGGCGGAGCCCAGGAGCACTCGCTCGCAGGCGGCCCGTGGGCGGCAGCCGAGGCGGGGCGGGCGCCGGCGGGGCGGCCCCCCAGTAAGATGTGCGGAGCGCCGCGGGGCGCCCCCTACTCGCAGAGGCGCTCGGGAGCCGGGCGGCTGGGCCAGGCGGCGCCTCGGGGGCTGCTGCTCGCCCGCGCCTAGAGCTGCCGCCCCAGGGAGCCCGCCACGGCCGCGCCCCGGGCACGCTCGGTGGCGCCCAACGATGACCGCTCCCTGGCGGCGCCTCCGGAGTCTGGTTTGGGAATACTGGGCCGGGCTCCTCGTGTGCGCCTTCTGGATCCCAGACTCGCGCGGGATGCCCCACGTCATCCGGATCGGTAAGGGCTCCCCTGGAGCCGGGGGTCTCTGCGCGCTCGGGTGGGGACGGGAATTGGAGTGGGGGTGCTCTGAACGTGATCCGAGAGATTGTCCGAACCTCCCTCTAGGCTGCAGGGCTCGGATATCTGCTGGGAGCTCTTGGAGGAGAGGACAAAGTTCCAAAGCCCGGGTCGCGGGCCTTACTTACGGGGAGGAGGCAACTGGGCCGCTGTGGGCGAGGGGCCCTAGGCACGCTCCGGGGAAGGCGACGCGGTGGAGTGTGGCGAAGGTTCCAGCCCCAACCCCGTGCCTCGGGGGAATTTCGTCGCGACTGTCAGCATGGATGGCCGCAGACCGAGTTCCGGGACGGGTTTCCGTGCAGAGTGGGAGCCCTGGGGAAGGCGACAACTTCTTTCCCCTTGTCGCCCCCCCCCCCCCATGGGCTCTTCGCCGGAGCTCGGGGACGGACGAGGGCAGGGAGTGCAGAGGATAGATTCGCCGAACGAGGGCAGCTGATCTCCTTGCTCCTGGCTGACCAAGGAGCGGAGCAGAAGAGGGGAAGTCCCCTGCATGTCGCTCCAACGCCCCCCCCCCCCCCCCAGGCTCAGGCCTCTTTCGACCAGGGGTAACCGAGGCTAGGGAATGGAAATGCAGGAGGCCGCCCAATGCTGCCGGAGACGGCAGCCGAGAGATGCGAGTGGCTTTTAAAGTTAGCCGAAATCCCTCCGCAGCTGGCGGCGGCTGGCGATCTGCGCGCGGCTTTCTGGGGCTCTGGCTTCTCCGCTTCTCTCACCTCCGCAGATTTCTTACTCTGGGCTTTAACTTTGTTGTGACCGCCTGAGGCACCCTGCGAGGCAGTTCTCGGGGCTGTGCGGGAGCAGGTGTGTGTCCCTGGCCAGCTGACCCGCGGGGCTGGGCCAGGATGGGCTACCCTGGAGCCTCGGTTACCGCGGGCCCAGAGCCTGCGCCGGGTCGGAGACCTTGCCAGCCCGGGTTCGCGAGGCACCAACATCTGGTGCGCAGTTCTACCCAGCCAGGGTCAGTTCCTCGTCCTCCGGGGCTCTCCACCGGCAGCCGACTTTGCTCCTACAAGAGCGGACTTTGGGGTGACCAGTGGTTTGATGAAGATGCAGGAAACTCGGGCCAGGCTTGGTTATCGGCACTTGAGGTTTTTCCTAGGATGCAGCCCTCCCGCTTACTCTCCCTAGAGCCCTGTCCTCTTGAACTCAGCTTCTGAATGGGGACGGAAAACAGTCAGCTCTGCAGTCGTTGAGGTCTTCCCCTGCCTGCCCAGGACTCAGGACCAGGAATCAGAGAAGGCCAGGAACCTGAGGGGACCCCAGGGACAGCCCTCCCAGTCAAGCTTAACCCTTTGAAGCCTAGGTTCCTCCAGACTAGCCAAAAATGTTCTCTATCTCTGTTCCTGTCCCAGTACTGGCTTGGACACCATTCCAGCTAGTCCCTTAATAGTGGGGCCACTGCTTTCTTTATTTCTGCTCTCATTTCTTGTGATTTTTAGGGGACCTTCATGGTAGAGTGTCCTTGAGATAGAAAGGGAATCTCAAAGGGTGCTGTGCGCCTCTTATATGCGTCGCAGGTTCTGCCTTTCTTGGTCTTCCCTCTACAGAGTGGGATGGGTGTGTGTCCAGCCCACTGTCAGGAATGGAAGGCCTAGGGAGACAGGTGCAGGTGAACAGAGCCTCAGAGGTAAGGTCTACAAATGGGCAGGGTACGTAGTCCTCACCTGCCCTTGTCGCTGTGACAGTACATAGAACTGCACAGGGGTCTCCTCATTGCCCTGAAGGGAAGCACGGTTCAAACCTGTGGCCCTTTCTTGGGCCACAGTGTAATAGCGCAATTAAGGATGGCAGAGCCTCCCCCCCCTTCTAATCTTCTTCATATTAAGCCCCAGGATTAATTAGCGTGTTGGCCCAGGCCATTTATATCCAAGAACCCTTCCCTATTTGATTTCAAGCCCGAGGACTGGGGTGCTGTACTGATGCCAAACGTGACTGCTGGAGCAGGGCCAGCTTTGGGTGGAGGATGGGAAGGCTCTGAGGCTGCGGGGATTCTTTGGAGCTGCCCTGGGAACTGAGCTTCTGTCCTTCCGGAGCTTGAGGTTGAACCCCAGCTGGAGTCAGGGCACGGGAGACTGTGGGGTGGGGGAAGCATACTGCAACCCAAAGATCCTGCCTTGGCTAGACTGGATGCCATCTCTCATTTCCCATCTCTGGGATCTGGGGCCTCTTGGCTGGGGTTGCAGGGATCGAGGCCTTGGAAATTGGCCTCCTCTGAAGCATGCTGGGTGCTTCTGCCAGAACTGCTGGAGCTTGGAGCCCGAATCCCTTCTCCAGCAGCCAGGCGTCGCTGAGCACACGGGACTAGAGAGGGTTTACCTGCAGGTGCAAGATGGGCTCTCTGGCCTGGGGAGTATGGTACCCGCCCCTTCTCTTTGTGCCTCTTTTGGGGGCTGAAATTCCTTCTTAGACAAGGAGATAGATAGCTCAGCAGTGTGACTGAGTGTTCAAACAATCCGTCTTGAATAGATGAATTGCATTGCTCTGTCTTTTTTGTAATTGTGTCTATCAGAGGAAGAGGTCAAGGCATTGATTGCTTGGATGGTTTGCGAGTAACAAAGGAGAGTGAGGGAGAGAGAGTAATTGGATTGTAGTCTGCGGGGGGGGGAATGATCATTGATTATTTTATATGAATATGTGGAAGATGTATTCTGTATGTGATTATCAAGGGCTGCCATCGAAGGCTTGTGAGGCAGATTGGTCTGCGTTTTATTATTATTGTTGTCATCGTTATTGTTGTTTGAATGGATCCTGGTCTTAGGATAGGCAATTAAATGCAGGGTCTTCTCAGCCTAGTGAGCTTTAGTGACCTTCTGTGGGGACTTGGATTTACAGGTTCATAACCTAGAAGAAGTTGAAGAGGAAGGTGACAGACGTAGAGGCTAGAGACTTGCATTTTCTCTTCTTTTTGCTCTTAGTGAACTGGATCACTTTGATACAATCCTATTCTTCCGACTCGGCTGCTCAGTTTCCCCAGATGGACACATGTGATGGACATAAATGGTGGTGTCAAGTTCCCTTTAGAATAGGCCAGCAGGAAACGGTTATAGTCCTTGTAGGGTTCCTGGTTATAGCTTCCCTAGGACTACAGATATACTATAGGATCCAGGGCTGCATGGAATTTGAAAAAGGAACCCGGCAGTGGTGGCAGCAGCTGGGGAAACCTGGCGAGTCTTCCTTGTGACGAGGAGCCTGGTGGCTGGTAGTGAACTCTGGCCAGCCAGTGGGGAAGTTCAAAGCCAAATGACTGCAGTGACATAAAGCAGGAGTAAGGTGGGGTGGGGACGGGATGGGAGAGAAGGGCACACCTAGCTCTGCGTTCTTGTAGCATCCGCAGACAGGGCAGCGCTAAGCCGTCTCTGAATGTACAGGGATCCATCTAACCTTCTCAGAGGAATAAAACCCCTCTCCTGCGTGCCACTCCTCTGATCAGATCATCCAGATTGTCCTGAACCCTCGCCCCTTGAGTTTGAGAGTCACCGCATGTAAAACAATGAGGGATTCTCCTGACTGGCGACATGGGGAGACATTGCGCCTTGTAGGAACAGACAGCCGCTGAATGAAGATCAATAGGGTTTCCCCCCAGAAGTAAATAGCTTCAGACAAAACCTGGGAGTGGCCCGAGGGGCCTTAGAAAGCATTAACTTGAGGAATTCCTGCTCACTTTTCAGCCCAGCTGCTCCTGTCAGCTCCGGCTTCCTCCTTTCTCCAGCTGGAGTTTAATTTCTCCTCGATGCTCCCACTGCACTGAGCTGTCTTTTGACGGACGGCCGCATGACCTGGGGCTTTTAGGATGTGGGTGGAGTGGCCAAGCCTGTTTAAGCTTTTCCGAGGTCATGGGCATCCCCCTGTGGCTGCGCCTGATAGGTTGAGTTTAGAAGTCTTGCCCAATAGTGCTGTTTTAAAGAGGTTGATCTCTGCTCTGCACCCCTACAGAAATGCAGGAGTGCTTGGCTCCCTTCAGCATCCTCCATGACTCCCTCCCTGGGAGCCCCCATGTCCACACAGGCACCGTGTTCTAGCACTGGGAAGTAGAGTACCCTGCAGAGAGAGAACGCCCCGGTGAGCCTGGAGGTGTTAGAGCTACCCTTCCTCGCTCAGCAGGCAAGGCCTATGGAAGGAAAGCTGCAGGCTTCCGGTAGTCTTGGAGGGCGAGATTCCTGCTTTTTAGCTAGGTCTGTCTCTAATGCACCAAGGCAAGGCCTCCCCATCCTCTCACAGTCGGCCACCCCCTCCCCCTCCTGCAGCTGCAACCTGAGCCCTATCATCCTCGCTCAGGACCTTCTAGAGGCAAGTGGGTAGGGGATAGAGGTCTCCAGGCCCTGTCTGGCAACAGAGAGGACTGACATCCAAGAATAAGGCCCTCCTCTAGAGCCTGCAGCCAGCAGCCCCTGGCATATCCTCCACAGGCTAAAGTGGTGGGGTAGGTGCCCCGAGTAGGTAGAGTCCCCCAGAAGGTCAGACAGAGCTGGCACCTTGGCCTTGCTTCCTGGAGCGCTTTTCTTCCCTGTGCTGATTCTTCAGCAGCAGCACCAGAGGGCAGTGTGTCTGTGCTAAGACGGCCACCCACCCGAGTCTCCCGCCTGGGGCCCCTACAGAGTCTGGAGCATAATCAAAATAATAAAACACCAGCAATACCATGGCCATAGCTTATTGGGCACTTAATAGCTGCCAGGCTGTTTGGAACACTTTCCAAACAATGACAAGTAGCAGAGAGATAGTAAGTGTTCAATAAATGTAGCTGCCGTATTTTCTCCATTATCTGATTGAGCATCTACAGTGTTGTTGGTGCTCCCCCCGCCCCCCCGTTTTATTTTTTTGCAGACAAAGGAACTAAGCGAGGGGAACTCACTTCCCCTTGAGCCCATGCTAGTGCTTGGTAGACCCAGGATTTGAACTGCAGTCCTCTTCCAGATCTGGTGCTTGGAGCGTTTGAAGATGGCAGCAGTCTATAAAGGAGTGAAATGCAGGTCTCACGCCCATGGTTCTGGAAGCTGAGCAAGGAAGGCCTTGTGGGGCGGTGCTAGGGCTCTCCCTGGCCCAGGATGGTTTCTGCACTACGGTTTAGTCCCGTCAGGGCTCATGTGTAGCGTCAGGCTGGCCTTGCTGATTAGCCATAGGGTAGATTGCTTCCTTCTGTGGAAAAGGGTGAATATCCAGGAAGACACACACTCCTATGTTTTTTTCTGTACCCCACCTAGCCTTGGCTTCTTCATGATCCAGGGCTTTAGTTCAAGCCTCAGAGAAAGGCTGGATTCTTCCATGGGTGAGGCCAGTCTACCCACAGAAATCCCTCTGCTTGGAGTTTCCCAGGATATCCTCAAAGATACTGTCAAAGCTTTGAGCCGCAAGGGCCCTGTGTGTATCTCACCTCCATTCTCCATCACCCTTGAGCTGGCAAAAGAAGCTATGTGCTGGGTGGGCTTCTCTTTGTTCTTTCTTCCCTGTCTCGCCGCCCTTTTCCTACCCTGGTCTAATTCCCTCTGCTCCCCATAATCCTTTGCAGGCTACCGATAGTTTTTATGTTGCTCTATTTTTAAGCAAGAGTCACATGCCTATCTTCTAAATGGAGCCTATCTGGTTTGGAACCGAGACTGGTGGGCAGCATACAGGGCATGGCGGTTGCTGTCAGCAGCTGCCACTCCGCTAGTAAATGGAGCTGTCTCCCTTGCTCACTGCAGCAGCGACACATTTAGGACTGGCTTGGACAGAGGGGTCGGCATGTCGTATATTGTCCAGTTTCCCTGTCTGTAAAGCGGGGAGATATAAAATGCCAGTCTCCCAGAATCAGATAGTTGTGATGTCTTTCCAAAAAAAGCTTAAGTGGCTCCAAAGACCAACATTAGTTCTTTGCCTTTATTCTGGTAGTCAGAGACCTTTCAGAGACTGGGCCGGGTTTGAAACTCCCAGGGTGTCAGGATTTAAGGAAGCTCTCAAAAGATGAGGACCTTGAGCTTACCTCGACGATGCAGCGATGAGTGCCTCCTTAAATCCAGGCTCTGCCCATCTGGGTGAGCTTCTGGTTTTATAGGTTTTGGATTTAGAGAGGCAGAACTGTGAGACACAGCTCTAACCAATGGGGCTTGGAGGGGTGAGGCTGGGGGAGGGGCCAGGGAGCTGGAGGTGAGGGCAACAGGCTGTTGATTTTTGTTTTTCTTCCCCTTTTAACACATTTTTACAGCAGCTAGGCCTCAAAGCCTACTGTGCCTGCACCCTTCCCCCACATGACTTTGTTCCGTCTCTTTGGAATTGCCTCTGGAGTCGGGGCTGCCTCTCCTCTACCTGCCTCCCCTCTGCTGGCATTTCCTTCTCCCCGAGCTCATTTCCAGTGCAAGTTCCTGCGTCTGCTTCTCTTGACCTTTACACCCTGTTTGCAGGTGTTGTTGACCTTGACTGTGGTTAGGCTTGGGATGGATCTTGGTTTTTTCTCATGCTTGCGACCCTGCCTCCTGCTTTAGACAAGGGTCTGCCCAAGGTTGCCCACAGCCATCTTTCCCAATCATACCCAAATGGATGTTTCCTAAGGATGTATTTTATGGATGCTAAGCTAGGCTTTTTCCTTTATGTTTTCACATGGACGCCAGCATGGGCGTCGCGTGCTGTGTCTGTGCTTACTTATGGTTTTTGTTCTTTCTTGGCACCTCTAATGATGTGACTGGGTTTGATGAGACGTGGTTGACTGTCATTTCAGTGTGAGCCTCCTCATGTGTGCTTGCTTCATGACCTCTGGTGAGTCACTTCCCCTCCGAACCTCTATCTCTTCTTTGGCCGGGAGAGAAACAGTAGTATTTAGTGAGCTTCTTGGTCTGTTGTTTTTGACCTACAAACACTTCATATGGCTGAGCCTTATAGGGCTGCCTTCACAGGGACGCCTTGTGGATTAAAGGAGAGAAAGTGTGTGAAGCTCTGTGTATGGCGCCTAACGTTTAATAACTGAGAAGGAGAAGGAAGGGTTCCCCGGGATGGAGGCCATGTCTCTGTCGTCAGACAGGGCTCTTAAGGTTGTGCTCGGTGCTTTGTGTTTTACCCTGGCGCTCATGCTCCGTGCGGCTCTCCGTGTGGTGTTTGCTCGTTTCACACATGCCAGCGTACCGTAATGTGGAATGGGCAAGTCCAAACCACTGTGCCAATTACAAGAGCAAGAGAGGTGCCCTTCCTAGGACACTCCTGGACCATTATTTATCACACACCTGCAGCCTAGGGCGTTGCATTTGCATTTGCAGCATTTAATTGAAATGCTTTTTAAAACATGTGTTCAGAGCTGGGAAGACTCAGGGGATGGGAGTGGGATGCTCTTGAGGGAGTCGTCTGGGGAATTCTGGTTAGCCCACCCTTCTTGAATAGTGTTCAATGTTTGTTTCTTGGACAGGTCAGTGGGGATGGGAGATGGTCTGTAGCTAGGTCAGAGAGAGGGACAGAGATTGCTGGCTCTTTGGGGAGATGCCAGGTAATGAAGGCCCCTGCAAAAGCTGGGGAGGGGAGCCCCTGGCTGTCCCCGTGGTGATGCAATAATGAACCGGGTGGGAACCGGGGGAGTGTTGAGCCTCCACTCCAGATCCTTTGGTGCTGTGCTCAGTGGTGGTTAAGGACTGCAGACAGAGAAAAGGAGCAAAGATTCCTGTTTGTTGTCAAGAGGGTTCCAGTCCACAGGAGACAATTAAGTCTCCTGCTATTCAAGAGGCGATGCAGACAGGCTGCTGGTGGAAGGGGTTTTATAGAGTTCTCAGAAAAAAGCTGCAGGAACGAGCTCTTTAAATATGGCAACGCCAGGGAACTCTGCAAAGCCTCCCTGCCTCTGCTTTGCAGAACTGAATGCGCTATTCCAAAGAGCTGCCCAATTGGGCGGAAAAGCGGGAGCGGGAAGCCAAGGACTTCCCAGGGCTCCAAGCATCTTACTTCCTGTCTTTAGTGAAGAATCGCAAAATTCAGGCTGCAGAGGACTCCAGGAGTCATGCTAGGGTTCTGGTTCTCCAATATTAGCGTTCCTCAGAATCATGGAAAACTCCTTCAGACACTTATTGCCAGGACCAAAGCCCCAGAGGGCTCACTCAGCTAATCTAGGGTGAAGCTTATGGTTTGCATTTGTTAAGGATTCCCTGATAAAGTGAGTGCTGCTGGCCTGAGATTATATGCTTTTCCTTCCTTCCTTCCTTCCTTCCTTCCTTCCTTCCTTCCTTCCTTCCTTCCTTCCTTCCTTCCTTCCTTCTCCCTCCCTCTCCCCGCTTCCTTTGTTTGTTTGTTTGCTTGCTTACTTGGTTTGAGTCAGTGTCTCACTTTGCAGCCCAGGCAGACGTCAAATTCTCTGCCATCCTTTTGCGTCAGTCTCTGGAGTGCTAGAATGATAGAGAGCCATCATATCCACTTTGGGTGCCACCTTTTGAGAGACCATTGTTACAACATGGTGGAGGATCTATCTCCCTGTAGCCAGCCTCCAGCTAAGTATCACCAATCTCGGGAGCTTGCAGCTTTTAGGTCCCACCCCTTCTTTAGTTCAGTGTTGGCTGCAGATGCCCAACTTGGAAGGGAAAGTACATCTGCTGGCAGTTCTGAGAAGCCAATAGGACTCCTATCTTGGGAATGTGAACTCTAGCATCCAGCTATCTGAGCTTAAAATCCCTTCCTTCCTGGCTATGTGAATTTGGATAAATCACTTCTCACAGTGTAGATTCACTCACCTGTGGAATCAGAACCAGTAGCTTTCTCCTCAAGGGATTTTGTGAGAACCAGCAGGCTTGGCATAAGGTGGGGTGGGGTGGGTGAGAAACACCCCCCTTTTTTTTATTGAGCATTGTGGATAAGTTTGCAGGTTCTGGATTCCAACATACTAACTTCAAAGCCTGTCTTTGTAACTTCCCATTTGTGCAATCTTGAGCAGTTACCTATCTTGAAATGCTACTCACAGTGATCATATCTATCTCCTGGCGTTTGGTGAAGATTGGGCGAGTTAATGCATAGGAAGCACTTAGAATTCCCTATGTGGGCACTCTATGTAGCTGCTCCCCATTGCTCTTGCTGTTAGACCACCGGCCCGCTTCCCTACCCTGACAAATATAAAGGATTTCCTTCGTTCCAAAAATGCCCAGCTCCACGAGCACCTTGCCTTCCTTGACACTGCTTATTTCTTGAAACTGGTAAGGCCCCATCTTCCTGGATCTTAGCCTTGGTCTCTAATAAGGCAACCCCTGGTTACATTTTGCGTTTAAACAGCTATTTCTCTTTATTGAGCTGTGCCAAGCTGGTGGTGCCCTAAGATATGAAGTCTTTTTTTGTTTGTTTGTTTCTTTTGATACAATGTTTCACCATGTATCCTTGGCTGGCCTAGAACTTACTATGTAGTCCAGGCTGGCCACAAACTCAGAGATACAGCTATCTCTGCCTCCAGAGTGCTGGAATTAAAGGTGTGTGCCACCACCACCCAGTTTCTGAGGTCTTTGCCACAAGAGTCACTGCCAGCCTATAACTTCTCTCATCCTCTTGGTGACAGTGACGTTCAACACCTCAAGGCAGGGCCTGTCGCATATCTCCAGGGAGTTCAGTCATTGCATCTTTGTGTAGTATTTTCTTTCTCTTGTTCACGGTCGGTGGACCACATAGGCCTGTTGCCACAGTTCCATCTCAGAAAGTGGGTATGAATGTCACCGGACCCTCCCTCTGTGGCTTCCTTCCTGGGGGCTGTAGAGATGAAGTGGCCTGGAGCTGGGGAGCCCTGTTCAGCAGCAAAGCTTTGGGGACTGCCTGTTATGTTGTCTAGCATGCCTTGTGCCATCAGAGCCTGGGATGGACAGGTCTTTCTTATAGCCATGTCTGTTTTGATACAGGACATGGCTGACGTCAATACCTGCTGGATTCATCACATGACCTTGGATTCTCCCACTCTAAGTCACCTCAATCTTTAGGCCTCTGCGTTCTCCGTGGCAGCGGCCATAGTCTCTGGACTCTGACTCAGCCCATCATCTTCTCACATCTTCTGTTCTTCTCTACCAAATGTTTAAGGCCTCCTGAAGGCTCTGCTTCTCCACTCTCATTCCTGACTTCTGCCCTGCTTTTCTGTCTGGACAACTGCTCATACTCACCTCTCAGCAAACACATCTTCTCCTCCAGGAAGCCTTTCTGATCTCCACTGCCTTCTGCACATCTTCACAGCTCCCTTCCCTGCCCTGGGTATAATGTTCAGTGTATTGTTCTCAGTCACTGTAGCAATAAGCACGGGGACAGCACGGAGCTCGCTGTGCTTGCCCTCTGCTGGACTCTGTGTCCTGCACAGTCTGTGCTTGACTCATCATCGACAGTGAGTAAACACTTGTCAATCATACAAATATATCCATGACTATGGTCATATGGACAGAAGGTCACCTAACTGCCCTGCCATTCAGTTTAGCACCTTTTCTGTCTCATCCATGAGGATTTTATGAACCTGCATGCCTCTGGTAGTCTCCCAACACACAGAAGGCCTCTTCTTTGCCAAGAGCTTTCCCATCTAATCTACTGGGTTACACTGGAGTGATGGGGGCAGCGAGCCCTTCCTTTCCAAGTCCACGACTAGGCATTCCATTCTTGCTTCATATCTTGATAGCTCTCCTTCTGAGAGACACGGCTGTCCCCTTCCTGAAGAGGCTGAGGATGCAGTCATGACCCTTCTGCTTTTCTGAACTTGTCACTTGTTCCTTGTCCCTTGTTCCTCAGCATCTCTGATGCTCTCTTGGAGACTGCTCTAAGGATATGAACTTGTACCACCTGGTCCTTAACAAGAGCTGTGGCTGAGCCGTTTGCGCCTTCTCCAGTCATAGATCGGCTGTCCCTTCTTCCTCTCTTTGCCACCTGTCTGGATCCTGCTGGGATGTGTAGACAATGGATTGACATGACAACTGAGGTGTGACGTGGAGATCTGCACATCCCGACTGGGTGCTCGAAGTGCCTGTATGTGTGTGCATGTGCTATATACTTGCCAGAGATGCTTCAAGGGGCGTTGATTCTGTAGAGCTAGATGGCCAGGTTGGGGCTTGGTAGTTGTTCTTTGTCCAAAGCCAGATGAGTGACAGCAGCCTTCCCTTTGGGTTCCTGGGGAAACTGAGGACTGTGGTCCTCACACTTCCTGAGTGTCTGTACGGCTTGTCCACCTCTGTAGTATAACTGAGAGTGATTTGAGATCGTGAAGCAGCCCTCGCCATGCCCTTAGGGACATAGCAGAGGGGGACAGCCTCCTACTGAAGCCAGGAACTTCCGTTTCCTCATGCCCTTCTGGAGGGAATCAGGTGACACTTCATGAGCAGCAAGAGCCTGTTGCTGACAAGGCCATTTTTACTCCAGTTGATAGAGGTGACAGCCGTCTATTTTACTTGTCTCGTAACATCGAATCAGTAAATAAAATATGGGGGAACTCTCAGGTTAAACTGAATTACAGCTGATCCCTGGGGAGGGAGGCTTAGGGGAGCCTCTAACAGGAAGATTGAGTCCCTGACTTATTATAAGAGAAGTAAAGCCTGGGTTTTTCTCCGGAATCGGGGAGATCCTTTCTCATGTGGGAGGAGACCAGGTCATAGTGTTCAATGTTGTCAGAGTCCATGGACGAACCAGGGCACCAGTGTGGCCATCGCCAGTGTTGGGGACCTTATGGGTATCGCTCTCATTTGTTACAAGATACTGAGGTCACAAGAAAAATGACTGGTTCTATGTTTTTTGGTGAGCCATAGGGGAAAATGAAGCTAAAGCATGGATTTCTGGCCCTGATCTCTTAACACCTGTGCGAGCACACGCGCATACACACGTGCACGCATGTGCACACACACATCACTTTGAACTTTATAGTTTTTTTTTTTTTTTTTTTTTTTTTTTTTTTTATTACATTACTAGAGACAGGATTTCAGCCTGTTACCCAGGCTGGTCCTGAACTCCTGAGTTTTTAGAGATCGACACAGACTAGAATTGTCCAGTGTGAAAAAAAATGCCTCTGAAATATCTTTCCACAAAGAGAGAATTCAGATTGGGTCTGTATGTGTTTATAAAAGATCCCAGATAATAACCCTGCTGGCTCAGAGGCGGGGGTGGGCGGGGGGTGGTTGCCCTGGAGTTGCCGCAACGTTCAGCACCACGGAGAGCAGCCAGTTTCTGGGCTAGGACCAACGGTTTTGCTTGCTCTGAGACTCTTTCTAGTCCTGGTGTGACTAAGGTCACACTAAACAGGTGTTCTGCCTTCCAGTGTAGGTCCCCCAGGGCTCTGGTAGTCACATACAGGGCAGCAGTCTCTAAGAAGCCCACAGTTGGTGAGGAAACACCGGGAATTTTGTTTGAGTCAAGTAACACATGGTTAAGGAAGGGGAAGCCTCTGGGTAGAATTTCTCCCTTTTCTTCCCTTCCACATAAACTGTTCTTAAATCTTCGGTGCCGTGTAAGGCTTGTCTGCTAGGGAGCAGTAGCAGATGACAAAATGCATGAACATCCGCTTGTCAGATAACACACCTGATAACCGCGAGTCTCTGCTTGGCCTGCCGGCATCATCTTTCACATTGCATTTGGTAAGTGGGCTTCCGTAATGCAGTTTCATCCTGCTAAATGTGATTTCTTAAATGTGTTTTCTGTGTTATTGTTTCCTGAGCTGTGGAGCCCTGTACACCTGTAATAGAACCTTATTTTCTGCTAATAAATAAAATTACTATTCATTCAGGTGATGGGAAACCAATGTGTCACAGCTTTGTGGTGTTCCCTCAAAGAGCCCCGGCTCCAGCTCCAGGTGCGTTGTCACCTGGATGTGTCAGAGAAGCCTAGTGATGGGGTGGAGGGGGACAGAGGCATCTCCGAGACAGGAAGATCCAGCCAGGAGAGAGGGTCACACATCTCAGAGGTCAGAGGATGGGGGAGCTTTTGTCCATCACCAGGGGACTGAGAATTGGCTGGGAGTACTTGCATCAAAAACCAAGGAGACAAAGACAGCCACACATGTCAAAACAACTGAAGAATTGCCATTTGGGCTCTTGGGACTTCAGAAGAAAGATGGTCCCAGAAGCTTACAGTAGGTAGCAAGACCTAGAATGTGCAGTGGGAGAGTGGGCTGTGGCAGCTTTAATTAGAGCTGATTTTGAGGCCCTGGTTTGAGAAATGTCAGCATGAAGGGATTGGTTTTTTTTTTTTTTATTTTTTTATTTTTTTTTTCCCTTAAGAAAGCAGAAGCAGAAGAAAAGCTGCTTTGGAAATGTGGCTATTTTTATGCTGTTTGTAATTTTGTGTTTATTTCCTGTCTTTTTTCACGTGGATTATGGGCTGACTCATTGATTCAGCAAACATTAGTGGAGTGCCCACTCTGTGTCACAAAGTGCACAGGACCGGGAACCGCAGGGGCAGGGTGCAGCTGCATTCTGAACTAGGGAGCTTCTCGGGGTCCTCCCTGTGGATCCAGGTAGTGATAACACCAGGGTCCCTCACACTGAGGTATGTCCAGCCTCCATAAAAGCCCTGTGCTTGGAGCATCCTTGTTTTCCTGCATCCTGGGGTGAAGTAACGAAGTTCAGAGATGCTCAGAACTGAGCTGCCCCCATAACACACCACAGGCGTGGGAGGGATGTCCATCTTCTCCAACCATTCTCCTGCCCTCCTGGCGTACCTTTCCTCTACTAGACAAATGTTTCAGTTTGTTTTCTCCCAGGAACGGTCAAGCTTCACCTTCCCCTCCAGGGTTCATTTTGGTTCTGCCTTTAGAAAGAAATTCCTTCTAACTTTTTTAGGTAGGCAGAGAGAGAGAGACAGAGAGAGAGAGAGAGACAGAGACAGAGACAGAGAGAGACAGAGAGAGAGACAGAGAGAGAGACAGAGAGAGAGAACTCAGGCACGTGCATGGGCGACCCATGCGAGAGTGCTTGGGTAGCTTCAATTACCCCTCCACATTAGGTTTTGCATAAGGTCTCTCACTGAACCTGGAGTGCAGTTTGGCTAGACTGGCTGGCCAGCAGGACCTTGGGATTTGCTTGTCTCTACCCTCCAGCAGTGGAGTTACACATGTTTGCAGCCATGTCTGGCTTTTACAGAGGTGCCGGGAAGCTGAACTTGGGTCTTCATGCTGTGCCACAAACATTTTGCCCACTGAGCGGTCTCCCCAGCCCCCAGAATCCACTTTTTGAGTGTCTAAGAGATGTGATTCTCCTTTATTTCCAACTAGTCCAGATTCTTCCTGCTGCTTCAGGGTAAAGCTCTCAGTTCCGGGGCATGACCTGCCTCTCGGCCTCTCCTTAGGGCGTGGAGACTCATCATTGCTCGAGGCTCATTCTTTTCCAGGGCTTCTCTTTCTGGGGCTGTGGCAAAGAAGCTCTCAGACAATTAAACTAAAATGACTGCACACTTTCCCTCACAGGGCTTTGGACAGATTTATAATATTTTCTTTTTTAAAAAATTGGGCCTTTTTTCATGGAGACAATGATTTATGGAATAATCAATTTCTTTATCTACCTAATACATTGGAGTGATCCGTCAGTTCAAGCATCAATCTCCCTGGGGCTGGGGAGGGCCAGCGGTCTAACAGCCTTGCTCATCAGGCAAAGGGCAGGTTTCCCTGTGAGTTGTTTTGCGGCTGAGACTGGACAGAGAGCCTTGGGAGGAAGGACTAAGCCTCCTGTAGACTCCTTCCAGCTAACAGGTAGTGCTTTCTTCTCACCAATCTCTGCCATCCCAGGGGAATGGGCACAGTGCACGATGCCCCTATTACACAGCTTTGGAGACTGAGTACTTGAGGAGGAGGATGGAGCAGCTGGTAAAATGCTTGCCTGGCAAGCACGAGGGCCTGAGCTTGATTCTCAGAACCCCGTATGAACATTCCAGGTGTGGTGGCACACACTGCTAATCCCAGTGCTGAGAAAGTGGAGACAGGGGAATCACTGAATCCGCTGGCCAGGAAGCCTATTCTCCTTACGGAGTTCCAGGACAGGGAGAGACCCTGGAGAAAACCTGTCTCCAAGCAGGCGATGATCTTCCTAAGGATGACCCCTGAAATCTGTGTTCTCTGATGTTCCAGGCACATGCATCTGTGCATGTGCGACTGCACACACATGTGTGATTATGCAGCTTCACACACATGCACACTTCCATGAACACACACTCATACATACACACAGAGAGACACATATGAAAAGGACAGGAACTCAAAGACATGAAGGCAAGAGTGACTGTCTGTAAATCTCTAGCTTCAGGCTGGTGAGATGGTTCAGCCAGTAAAGGCCTTTGTCACCAAGTCTACCCGAGTTTAACCCCCAGGACCCACATGGTGGCCGGAGAGAACTGACTCCCACAAATCATCTTCTGACCTCCACATATGCATGGCATATGTAATTAAAAAAAAGTCTCGGGTCTATAGCAAGTGGGAAGCAGGCCTGGCCTGAGAGGTCCCTGTAGGATCGAGACAGGTGGCTGCCGGCTAGTACTAGCCTTCTTATTTCTCGTGCTATTTGAAGAGTCAGTAAACTGTCTCATGGGGGTAGTGGGCTTCCTGTAATGAAGACACACACAGCTTGGCTGCTGACGTCACTGAGCAGCCTGGGATTCTCTCCCTGGGAAATTCGCAGTCTGCCCAGCTGTACACCCAAGGCTGCTGAGGACATCCAGGTTTTCCGAGATCCTGAAAAGGCCAAGGCTCTGCCAGCTCCAGCTTCTGCAAACCCTGTGGAGGCCAAACTCAAGGTGGTGTTTGCCGAGGACCCTCGGAGCTCAGACCCTACTGCCTCCACAGCTCATCTTGGGGTGATGCCCCAGGTCAATGAGGAAACCGGTTCCTGCAGCCTGCTGGAAGTCCCAGCAAGCACAACACAGACCTGGCCTGCTTGGTTTCCATCTCTGATGTATGCAGCTTCCTTCTGCAGGAGCAGAGACTGACATCTGAAGCAGAAGGCCTGGGGTCAGGCAGCAAACCCTCAGAGTCGGAACTTCATTCACGGAGTGGTGACTCACCACAGGTGGCTTACTGCATACTCATTGTGGGTCAGTCTCCTGCCAGATGCCAAGGTCAGCAAGGCAGGCAGAGTCCTCGTCCTTCGGAAGCTCACAGTCTGGCAGCAGAGGCAGATATCAAAGCAGATTCCAAGGGGAGAGTTCAGGATTAAGAAAATGCCACGAGACTCAAAACAGCAAGAAAGGACAGCTAGGTGAGTGTGAAGGGGAGGAGCGAGGAAAGAGCTCCCAGTTAGCAGATAGAATGTGTTCAGATGCCCAAGGGACTGGCGGTGGCATAAGCTGGGCTGTGTGAGACCATCAGCTTTGCAGGCAAGCACAATCAAATACCAGCAGTTTCACATTGTAAACGTGTTGAAAACCTCAAGGAAGCCCAAGAGTGAGCAACAGTAGTATGGACAAATGGTCCAGGTGACCCTCCTGAAGGGTGTTTGAGTGGCAGTGATGGACAAGTGGTCCAGGTGACCCTCCTGAAGGGTGTTTGAGTGGCAGTGATGGACAAGTGGTCCAGGTGACCCTCCTGAAGGGTGTTTGAGTGGCAGTGATGGACAAGTGGTCCAGGTGACCCTCCTGAAGGGTGTTTGAGTGACAGCGATGAGGCTGGGCCAGATCCCAAGAACACTGGGGAGCTACTGAGGACTTTGTGATGGAGAAGAGCAGAACAAAACCCACACCTCTGAGAAGTCATCCTAGTGGCTGTGGGACATGACTTCCCTGGAAGTTGGACGTCCCTTGGATGCTGTTTCAGAAGTCCAAGTGAGAAAAGAAATGCCATTTGTGGGTGGGTAGAGGGTTGTTTTAGAGAGCTAGCACCCTGATTCACTGTTTTGAGTTTTCCCCATAGGCCTGACTATCCCTTTGCCCTGGGCCTAAGCAGTGGAGGCAAGCTGGGCATATACAAGGGCCCCGGGCCTCCTGAGAGCTCTGTGTTTGTGCCTCTAGGCCTGTTCAGTACGCTGTTCATCGGGATGTCGTCTGGTTCAGCTGTGCCTTCAGCCCCGTTCACAGCTCCCTACTCTGTACTGAAAATCTACTCAAAGTTCCGTCCCCTGCTGCCCAAGGAGCAAGCCCTGTGGATGGCAGACCACTCATCTCAGCCTCCTCTGCTGATCAGGCGGGGTCTGATGTGTCTGGCCACCAGTCGGACCTGTAGCGAGTCCTAGGGTCTCCCAGTGTTCCGGCAGGAAGGCCTGAAAGAGAAAGTGACAGGGTCATTGTCCAGTTTAGCCCTTGCCGTCTTCTTGGGGTCTGGAGCTTGGGGTGAGCTGAGGAGCCCCTCTGTGTGTTATACATGGGGCAGTCTTACTTCTCTTTAACAGATGGAGTGGGGGGGGAGGGAGAGCACAGTGTGGGGCAGTACCTAGGATGCTGGGCCAGGAGCATGCGCTCTGTGAGATCTTGCTGGGCTGGGCTTTCTTCCGTTCCATGTTTAATTTCCAACCCGCTCTGTGAATACAGTGTCTCTTGATGAATCCAGACAACTGTGATCCATTGACAGCGGCAATCCATTGACAACAGCAACCCATTACATACCTGGCACATGCCAAGCAGTGGACTAAGAGTGTTCCAGAGAGTCACGTCATGCACGCAGCACTTTAAGAGGCAGGATACAGCTCTGCCTCAGTGAGGAGCGTGTGGACACAAGCTAACTTGTGCAGAGAGGGCACAGTTCATTCAGCCCACGTGGCATTGTTTTCCTTATCACCAACGGGGCAGAGACTTGGTTATTTTTAAGGCAAAGCAGTTTTACTTATTTCTTTGTTTAAATGTTTTTTGAATTTCTAATGAGAGATTGTAGTTGCGTATATTATATTACACAGGTGGGGACATAGTGCAATGTTCCTATGCATTGTCACTATTGTTAAGTCGAATAACAGAGGTAGAGGCTCACTGCCCTGCTATGTCTTGCTTGTCAGGGGTGCTCAGGGTCTGTGTGTGTGTGTGTGTGTGTGTGTGTGTGCGTGTGTGTGTGTCCTTAGCAGGGCACAAGCTGGAGAAAGACCTCTTCTCTACTCCTCCAATGCCCTAATGGCTTCTCCTTCCATCCCTCCTGCTCATCCCTTTCTCCTGGTCCAACCTGTCCCCCTTAGCAGGCGTCTCTGGACTCACATCTGGCACTTCATCGTCCCGGTTACAGGGACTGACCCTGGAGGGGCAGATGTCGCAGGATCCTGATTCTTCTGGATTTTGCTGCAGTAGCCTCACCCATCCCTCAGCCACAGGTTACTGAGGAACCATTTCACTTCTGATGCGGGCGGCTGGGCTCCGGAGGAGCGGTGCCAGCTCAGATACTATGCGTTTTGGATGCTCCACTTGCGGTGCTACCCTCTTCTGCCTCCTGTTGAACCGTTTCTTCCTCAGCCTTCACGCCTAGTGAAGCCCTCCCTGCACTGGGAAGCCCCCACCATCTCACCCTCAACCCCCAGCCTGCCTGGAGCCTTTCCTCAGCTATTGCAGGAGCATCCATGGCTACTGAAATTTTCTCCTGTCCCATTGATCTTGCTGGGAATCCTGGGTCTCAGGACTCCACAGCTTGGGGGCCTCTTGTGCTTGCCTCAGGCCGTTTTCCTTGTAGGATTTTTAAAAAGATGTTTTTATTAAAGCAAAGCAACATGCCCACTGTTTTCGGAGTCATGCAAGCAGTTCTCCATGTGGACCTAATTTTTTATCTGTGCCCCTGATTTATTCAATTTTAAGTTGCATGAAGATTTTTTTGTTTTTGAGTCAGCGAACATTCAGACATTGGAACTGTCTACCCAACTTGGTGTCCACCTTTTTTCTGCACGTCCTCCTGTGCCACAGCCCCCACCCTGCTTTCTAAATCATCCCTTGTGATAGGATACCACTGTCCTGCTTCGAACTGGCTTTTAGTCAAGTTCAGAGAGAAAAGGAATGTTTATCCCCAGGAGGAAACAAAGGCCAGAGACAGGGCTGCTCTTCCTACGCCCGCTCTGACTTCACCTGCTTCCTATTTGGCTGACTCTTGACCTCCCATGTGGACAAGGACTTCTCCACGGTGGGGAGGGATTTGGTCTCCGTCTGCTATCATTTTCACAGCTGTGGGGCCCCCAGTCTTTTGCTAGTCTCTTGTAAGCCTCATAGTCTCCTTGGGTGAGTGGAATTGTCCCTGTCCCATTCCAGGTAAGGAACAGGAGCTTCAGACGAAGAAAGCCAGTGAGTAACGTGCCCAGGGTGGGTGTCTCTAAGATACGATTCCTGGTCTGCCTGGATACAGTGGAACCCCTTTGCTTGTTCCCAATGGCTGCTCCAGGTAGGCTCCCAGTGAGTGGTTAGTAAGTGCTAATAAGTTAGGTTGAGTGGCAGTCACAGGTAAGAAGGACCATATAGGACCCGTCCCCTCCCTGAGGCAATGAGCAAGTGGCATGTGTCTGATGTTCCCAGTTGTACCTCCATCGGGAAGGGCTGTGCCTTTCTGGGGTGGGGTTTCCGTAAGTTACATGAACACGTGCTGGGTGAAGATATCCTGAGAACCCTCCCCCACAAGCGCTACCTCGTCTTTGAGGCAGGAGGACATGGTGCAGGTGTCAAGCTCGGCAGGAACATTTTAACAACCTCTGTCCTTGTTCAGTCTCCTTAGTCCTCGAGGTGGCCACAGGCTCATCACTCTTACACAGTCTCAGCCGCTAATTGGGTCCAGATAATAGGCCATGCATGCACCCTTTCCCGTCTCCTGGACTGAAGGAGAGCGGTTTTGCAAAGCCCAGTCTTCTTTCTGCTTGGACAGAAGTTGGGGAGAACTGTGCCTAGAAGGGGATGATCCCCAGTTCCAGGCAGGTACAGGCAGTGTGCTGGGGACCTCACACCACCCTGGGGATTGTCTATAACAGGAGCTGTCTGTTGTCAACAGTGCTCTGTGGACGTTGTCAGAAGGAAGACTCAACAAAGGACCCCCGGTTCTCCACATGCAAGCATCTGTGGATGTGGCCCAGTCCTGCCATGATACAGTCCTGCTGGTCCCTTGGAGCAAGCAGGTGGCATGGGGAAGCTTTAGATGAGAGCGGGCACTGTTTTGTTTGCCCGGCTCTAGTTCTCTGTGCAAGTGGATTAAGTTCTGGATCAAATACGGCCTCTCGCTTTCTTGGCGTTCGGGGCTGGCTTTGCTTTTCTGCCTGCTGGGATACATACTGGATGTGTGGATTATCCCCCCTTATCCAAACCTGGGGATCCTGAGCCTCCAACCGTTCCAGTCTGGGATTCTAGACATCTGGCCTTGCTGGCCTGGAATCAAGTCCCTCTCTGGGGATAGAGGGTCCTTGGTTGATGGTATTGGACGTCATGTCAGAGATGTCGAATAAGTAGCATCCTGGTCCTGATGTTACCTGGGAGGGTTCCTTCTGCACGCTGTCTATGCCTTGTGTCCTTGGTCTCTGCTATGACCTCATGACCCACCATGGGAAGGGAGAGGTCCTGATCCAGGGAAGTGACAGCGGCCTAAGAGATCAGAGTGGAGGCTCAGCTTCTGGGAGAGTCTGTCTCAGTGCCCCTCACTGCCAGTCATGCTGGGGTCACTTACCCACCCAAGAGGAAGCCAATCTGTGTGGCCTATACCTCCCTGTTGCAGCAGCAGCCACTGTGGCAGGAGGCACCAACCTCTTTCCTTGGGCCCCTCTAGGGTCTGAGAAGAAAGGAGCCAACCCAGGTAGGGGTGACCCCTGGAGTTTCTCCTGTAGCTCATTGTCACCAGAGAGCTGGGGCCTTTCTTTTGTCTTTCACCCATGGTAACAGACCTACCTCCCCTTATTGACCCAACCCGGGCTCCAGCCCAGCTCTCAAACCAAGCAAACAAACAGAAGAACTGTACTGAAACCAGCTGTATCTACTGGAACCACCCGTGTCTGCTGGAACTACCCGCGTCTACTGGAACCACCCGTGTCTGCTGGAACCAGCCACGTCTGCTGGAACCACTTGTGTCTGTTGAGCATTCATTTCACAGTGGCGGTGTTTCGGGACTTTCCAGTCTGCCCCCCAAATTTGGACACGAGGAAACTGAGGTCCAACCAGGCAAAGCTGTGTCCGGAGAGCCATCTGTTTGGGGACCGTCCGTTCATTTTTAGTTGCTTTGTCACTCTGGAAACTCAGTCAGCCTCGTCAGAAAATGCGCAAAAATCAAAGGTGTCAAAGTGTCAGATGGGGTGGAGGTTTGGCAAACAGTTGCTGAGTGCATGCAACCCCTCTTCTGCTCTGGCCTTGGCCTTGGGAGTGGGGAAGGAGCAACATGGTTTTCTGTCCACTCATCTTCCCAGCCTCCCCGGCTCGAGGTTTGCTGTCGTGACCTTGTTCGGGAAACGTCTTGGTATTTGTTACCAGGTAGACAGATTGACCCATCTTTTTCCTTCATCCAAATGTTTTGTTGTCATGAAGATAAAGGCACAGAGATGTAACTGCCAGGGCCCAGTTCCCAGAAGGCCATAAAACACGCGTGGTCCTGCCGGGCCTCGAATGCCACAATCCAGCAAAGTGCTCCTCGTATTCAACACATGGTGATTTTTTTACAAAATCGCTGAACTAGCCATGTTCTCTGTATTGATCAATAAATTACTTTGATGAAAACTCAATAGGCAAAGGCCCCTGGCACGCATTCCCTCTCCGAGGAAGGGCCTGTGTGCTTTTCCATCTCTAAAACCTTGCAGCTGTTCCAGAGCCATATTTCCTCTTCGACGTCCTACTCCCAGGGGCTGCTGTCTGGGCTGGCACCTGCTCAGAGAAGACCCTGGTGGTTTGGGGGTCACAGGCAGGGACTCTCCTGATCTAGAGCATGGAGGCCCGACAGAGAGAGTTGATCCACCTGTCAGGCCCCCAAAGAACTGGTTTTTTGCTTTCTTGGACAGTGGTGTGTCTAGGCATTGTGAGACCTCTGTCCTGCTGGGATCAGCAGGTACTGTGTCACTGGAAGAGCCAGGAGTCAGAATAGACCCATGGTCTGCCTCTAAAGTCTCCTACTCATTCATTCATTCATTCATTCATTCATTCATTCATTCATGTTACATCTTCTGAGCCCCTCATCCTCGCTGGAACTGTGTTGGTGAATTTGATACTTGAGATGAGCTTTCTCCCTCTTGGACACAACAGAAGCCATCATGGTGTGTGTATGAGGCAGGAAGTCCTGAAGGTCGGAAGGGGCCATGGAGCATAGTGGTTATGATCCTGGTTCACAGCCTGCCTCACTACCATTCTCAAGTTCTTAACCTTTTCAGTTCATCCATCTGTGAGGCAAGAGAGAGTCTGTGTGTGTGTGTGTGTGTGTGTGTGTGTGTGTGTGTGTGTGTGTAGGAGAGTAAGGTCTTGGGAGGCTGGGGAGCCCCATGGGAGCTGCATTGGCCAGTTAGGACAAAAGGACAAATGCATACAGTTCACAGACGTCTGTCACCTAGAGCTGGTGCACAGAAGCCAGTACCTGCTCGTGGGACCGTGCACTGCTACATGGAAGCGCTATGAGGCTCCCCGCTTTGCAGGTGAGAAAGACCGAGGCTCCCTGAGGCCCTCAGGCAGATGTCTCAGCTTTCACAAAGCTGCCTTAACCTCCACTCACTGCATTTCTCCCCAGTACTGAGCCGGTCACAATTCTTTGGAGTTGGAAAGGAGCTGGAGGAGGCTGGGTCAAGGGCTTGAATGTGGTATCGTCTACAAACAAACTTCTGAGAACATATGATGATTTCGGGGGTTCCCGATGCAGTGAACACATCTGAGGGAGTGGCAGACTGTTTACCTTGCCGCCCCAGGTAGGTGTGAATAGAGCCCAGTCCGCTCCAGGACACATCCACCCCTCTCTGCCTTGGAGACCCGTTCTCTCTAGTGAGCCCACACTGACCTTGCCGTCTCAATCCACCTTCTCAGCTGTTCCAAGTATTGTGGCTTTACGGATGAGTGCCACCGTGCTGGCCAGCAGCATCTTTACCCTGCTGTGCCAGAGCTGTTAAGACAATAGGTTCTTGAATCAGAATCACTAGATTGAAATTCTGAAGCCCTCACCCTTGTCTTTGCCTCGGTTTCCCTAGGGCTGTAGCAAGGGTCCAGAGACTGTGATCAAAGCATAAAGGAGTGGATAAAAAAATACTCGCGACCTGCTTTTACATAGTTACGTAGTTACTTTTGTTTATCATAAGCAGAGTCTTATCACGAAGCCTGGGCTAACCATGAGCTCTCAGCCATCCTCCCACCTCAGCGTTCAGTGGACTGTGCTTACAGGCGTCCATCACCACACTCAGCTTCATTCATTCTCCCACTAAAACGAAAACAGTAATTGTCCGTCTTTACAGCTCTCAATATATTTCTAGCCCAGCGTGACCCCAGATAACATTGGGAGACCGAAGGGTGGATGGAGTTTAGCTTTCTTCCCTTATAGCAGAACCCAGTGTGGGGGACTTATCCAAAGTTCCACAGCCACAGCTGGCCGGTGGACCAGGCGAGACTCGGACTGCCAGCTGTGGGTGTCTTCCATGTCAGACCCCAGGCTGCCGGGGAAGCCCGAGCCTCCTCAGGCAGCAGAGCTGGCCTGGTTCTGTCCCAGCCCCTTCCTCGGTGGTGTGGCTTCTTTCTCTCCACCGCAGTTCCCACATTAGCCGCCCTCCTCCCATTAAAGGGACATTAGCTACCCCTCAGGCCCAACACCCATGCTCTGCTTTCTCCCACAACCTCCTCAGGACTGTGGCTTTGGGCCAAGGGACATTTTTCCCAATTACCTCGATAGCCTAAGTTCCTACCGCAGTTGGCCAGGCCCGGCCCCATTTGCATACCATTAGCTATGATGCCATGCATTATGGATTCATATTTAATTTTAGTACTTTTTGGAGGCAACTCTAACCTAATTAAAATCTCCTTCTCCAAGAATCTGACATTTCCCCGAACTCTGCCTCTGCACGAATGGACCACACACACACACACACACCTTGGTTTAGTCATAGATGTGATATTGTTACTTCAGCCCTAGCTCTTTAGATTCTTTTCTTAAACAGAAAGGAAGAAACCATTTTTCTCCCAAGGAAATTTGCCAGCCTCTCTTTCCCCTCTTTCTGTGAAAGAAATAGTGAAGAAAATAGCGGTTGTAGCCCACACCATCCTCACGTCCTTAGCTCGTTTGCATGTGGGAACAATGAGCTGAGTTACTTTTAAGCCTTTTCCTTCCTCAAATCAAACCTAATAGCTTAGTGTTTGCTTGGTGGATTGCCACAAGTTAATCAGACACCTTAATTCTTGCAACAGTTTGAGACTGGCATTGTTGCTATATGCCCATTTTACAGATGAGAAAACGGAGGCCCAAAGGTATAAGTTCTTTCCCAGGGTCACTCAAGTACTGGTGGAGGATAGATTTGGCCTCACACTGCTTCAGAGCCTTAAGTAGACTGCAGTTTCCCCCTTCCTTTGGAAAGAAAAGAGTTGGGGAAAAGGGATGGAGCTGCTGTAGTGTTTCTATCTCAAGAGGATGACGTCACTGTCCTTGTATTCAGGCCAACATGTGACTGCCATTCGTCTGCCTGCTGTGTCTCAGCAGTTAGCCGGTCAGGGTCAGCATCTTCTACCTCGGCGTCCTGGACAAAGGGATTTGTTCAGAGTATGAAATCCACCAGAACTGGGGCCAGGAGTGGCCCCAGAGCTCTCTGCCCTCACAGACTTGGTTTTCCCACTCTCCCTTCTATTGTCACTGTAGGACACAGTCCCCTGGGCAGCGCAGGCAAAACCCTTCCTCACGTAGACCTCTCTGGGTGCCGGGTGCCAGGAAAGATCCATGGCTTGGGAGGGAAGGCACACCTCAGCCCAGGCTGACAGGTTCCCAGAAGTTCACCCCTGCTGCTGCCACGGTGGAGGCTGGGCCTGGGCAACATTCCAGTTAAGCCCCCCTAAGCCTTCCACAGCTCCTTCTATGTCCACCCAGGACCAGGGCTCTTCGTAGCTCTCAGGGTAGCCATTCTTCTGCTGTGAACCGAATCAGCCATGGGTGGTTGACAATGCTGAGAAAATGCCTGAGGAGAGCTTCACCTGAGGGGCAGGGAGATGGCTCCGTGGTGCCCAGAGAGAGCTTCACCTGAGGGGCAGGGAGATGGCTCCGTGGTGCCTGAGGAGAGCTTCACCTGAGGGGCAGGGAGATGGCTCCGTGGGCAGGGAGATGGCTCCGTGGTGCCCAGAGAGAGCTTCCCCTGTGGGGCAGGAAGATGGCTCCGTGGTGCCTGGAGTGAGCTTCACCTGTGGGGCAGGGAGATGGCTCCGTGGTACCTGGAGTGAGCTTCACCTGTGGGGCAGGAAGATGGCTCTGTGGTGCCCAGAGAGAGCTTCCCCTGTGGGGCAGAGAGATGGCTCCGTGGTACCTGGAGTGAGCGTCACCTGAGGGCAGGAAGTTGGCTCCGTGGGCAGGAAGTTGGCTCCGTGGGCATGAAGACCCGGATTCACTCAGATCCCCTGCACTAGGTCAAATCCGACTGTGGCAGTGTGTGCCTGCAACCCTGCTGCTGGTGGGGAGGTAGAGTCAGATTGATCCCAGATTCACCCTGTCTCACCAGTATAACCAAAACAGCAAGCTCTGGCTTCAGTAAGAGACCGTCTCAAAAATGTGTGGTGGGGAACGATAGAGGACATGCCTGAAGCTGACCTGGCTTCCACGTGTCTACACATAGGTGAGTTCGCCTGCACACACACAGCCAAACATCACACACGATAAAGGAAGGAGTGAAGGGGTGTTTCACCCAGAGCCTGGTGCACAGTAGGGGTGTTACGTGGGTGCTGTTCCTGTGTTATCTTCTAGAATTTTCTAACGAAATTCTGCCCCAGGCCCCGTGACTGTCAAGTATACTTAGGTCTCCAGGCATTGTGTGTCTGTGGTCAAGGTCAGGCCTTCGTTCCTAGAGGTTCTTCAAGCCTCTCTTTCCCCCAGCACAGAACCCAGAGGCTAGCTGTAGCTGGAGGTTTCTGTCCCACGTTGGAACCACTCGCTACGTGGAACCACGTGAGTCTATTCAAGGGTCTCAAGAATTTATTTACGTATAAAATGGGGATAAACACTCATGATGCAGATTAGACACCACTGCAATCCAGCTGCTACGTCCTGCCTTCTGCCTGGGTGGGCTGGGGTCCAACCACCCAAGTGAGAAAGCGGGAGAGTGTGACTCCTCCCCATCAGCTTTTAAGCAGCTACATAAATAGACAAGACCATGCCCTAGGGCTCACTACCCCAAAGGTCATTAGCTAAACTGTTCGAAATCCCACAACAGTTAGCAGCAGAGCCTGGGGCCAAGACCTACACCTGGGTCCCATCTGTGGCCTACTGTCTATCTTGAGTCAGCTACCTGTTGCTCTGTGCCTCATTTGCCTCATATGCAAATTGGGTATGATTTTATAGTACCCCACTTGGGATTGACTTGACACTCTAAACACTGGTACCCCCTGCTTGCATCTTCTTTGCCTCCCTCTTTGCCTAGAAAGCCTTGGAGACAGGGATGTGAGCCCATCCTCTTTGTCAGCCTCCTCCACTGTCTGGGAGCCTCACACAACTCCTTGAAGAGACAGATCAGCAGGATAGAACTGCAGTGTTTGTAGCTCAGAACCACGGACAGTACCGTATTTATCTTCTTGGTGGTAAAAGTGTCGGATAATGTTCCGCCCAGGCCTCAGTTTTTCATCTGTGGAGAGGGCACACCAATAAACCCCAGCTAAGATACTCAGAGTAGGCTATGACTTGTCCACATCCACAGTTCACTGAAGGCAGGGGTAACCAGCCTCCCCCATCCCATCCTCCAGGAACTCAGGGAAGGACCCAGCATCTACAAACCCACAACACTTGTCTGCCTGGTGACTCCCCTTGCCCAGGGGTAGCAGCACCTGGAGTCCCTCAGACCTTTGATGTGGAAGACTTTGCCCTGAGACCTCCCTCCTTCCCTGGCCTAGCTGCCTCCTCCTCTCACAGTGAGGCTTGGCAGAAAAGTGTTTCATGTTTCCACACACAGAGAAAGATCCATGGCCATTTTTGGCCTGGCTGCTGTGATGTTGGAGGCATCAGTCCCTGTGGGATCCACCAGCTTGTGCTCCTGAGCGGCTTCAATCGCACGTGGCCTAGTACTATATTTAGATCTCATCAGACCTTGGAGCCCCTCCGTCCCTCCACGCATTACTAAGGTCACTGATCTTGCTAAAAGAACTGAGCCTAGAGGGCTGAGGCGAAGCCCTTACTCCAGTGAGCACTAGAGGTCCCATCAAGGTCTGGGACTCAGGTGGGCAGGAGAGAAAGGACAGGGCCATAGGCTCTGACAACACAGACAGCCGTCCACCAGAGAGGGCAGCTTCCAGCCTTGGGCATTCTGGGTCCCGAGGCCACCCCCATAAGCTCCTTCCGTTCAGCACTCTAACTTTTTCTTGCCAGCAATCCCAACATTGTAGCACAAAGTCTAATTGGTCTTAATAAATAAAACCTGGAGTCAGATATTGGGGGTGGAAGCTGAAGGATCAGAGAAGCAGAGCAGCCAACCACTAGAGAGTTCTTACCTCTACCAATGCTCAGACCAAAGGGATGATCCTGTCCTCAGACTGCCTCCTCAGATTGCATCCTCAGACTGCAACTCTCTCCAGACTGCAATGAGCTCCTGTCTCCTCCCATCTTATATTCTTCTCCCTACCCAGCCTTATCACTCCTGGCTCCACCTCCATAGTGCTGGGATTAAAGGCATGGGATCCCAAGTGCTGGGGTCACCTTTTTGTGAGCTCTGTTTCTCTTTTAAATAGATTCGATCTTGTGGCCTTGAACTAACAGAGATCCTTCTGCCTCTGTCTCCCGAGTCCTGGAATTAAAGGTGTGTGCCACCACTCCCTGGCTTCTAGTGGCTTAGCTCTGTACTCTGATCTTCAGTCAAGCTTTATTTGTTACAACATAAGCAAATTATCACTACATTTCCCCTTTTTGTCTAAAAAAGAAGGCTATAACTAATATAAGAAAAGCTATATACAGTAAGTACAATAACTATATACAATATATACAGGCAACAAATACAACAATGTCTATTCCATTTGCATTTGATAAATTCAGAAAAAATACTCCATTATCTATCTTGTCTTGCTGAGTCCAAAGTGTTGTACCTAATTCACTTTCTATTCTAACTTGCATTACCAATTCAAAATTATCTTTTTGAGTCTCTTGGCCTTACATACTTTACATTTCTTTAGTGAATTTCTTTTTCTGAGTCTGGCAAACAAGGAAAACTATAACTATCTAATCTTCAACTTCCTCAGAGACCCGAGAAGGAAATACTATTAACTGAGTAAGCAGGAAGTGCAAACAAGTGACTTCTAAAAATTGTAAGAAATGACAGAAACAGCTGACTGCCTGGTAAGTCACCCAAGGTTCCTCTGAAACATTGGGGCATCAGTCTTCAGCCTACAGTCTAGAATATTAAACAGACTTTTCTATGAAGCAGGATATTTAAAGGACTGTCCCACCTTGTCTTGACAAGGTTTTGCAGTCACTCTCTTTTGTGTCCTGCTTGTCCAGTTAGGACAGCATACTGTAAGCAATCAAGGAAGGAGCACTTTCTTGCCCCAAGACTTACCTTTGCTACAAGAAAGTAAACTCCATGTGGAGTTTCTTCAATGCCCATCATCTTTTCTATAGTAGATTGCTGCTGCCAGGAGCAAATATGTCTCATTGTTACAAAAAAGAACCTAGATTATTAGAACATCTTAATTGCCATATTCTGTAGAACTCTAAAGTGTTTGAAATATCTAGAATATTTCTCTGTTTGACCTTGAAAACATACTTAATATGACTGTAAGTTTTATTGTAATAGGTGATCAATTACTAACCTACATCTTATTATCCTAAATAGTTGGTAATAATAGCATTCAAGAACTAGAAATTTGCATTACATTGTTAAATGAACTGTATAGGTATAATACCTTGAACAAGAGTATAAATGTATATACAGTATGTTCCAACAAAATTAATCTCAAATTTGTATCAGTATACAAAATTTGTATATAATATACAAAGGTCCAATTTAATCTAAAATATTTAAAACTAGTAGTTTATTTTTAAAAGTAGATTCAATAATCTTTTTATATTATCATAGTTATATCCTCCTTTTTTTCTTTTCAGAGTAGATTTAATAATCTACCCTTTTATCATATCATATCTGTATTCCCCTCTTTTCTTTTTCAAAACAAGAATTCTGAATCTAATCTCCTTCGTTTAGCTTTTTTTCCTGACCATTACCATAACAACTTGTAACTAGTTCCCATAAACATGACAAATACCCATAATCCAGTGAATGATCAAAAAACACCCACCCCACTTCTTGGGAATGTGGGCATCATGTTCTTCAAGTTACTTCCTGCTATCTGAGGGTAATGACATCTTTAGGGGATCCTAAAGAGAAAAATTTGGGTTAATTGTCAAATCCTGGGAGAGGTAGCTTATTATATGTTGATTGGCTCTGTATGTCATCCTATCCTCATTCCAAAACCAGCGAGGACTCCTTGTTACCCATAAATAAAGCCCAACCTTAGCCTGGCATTTTAGGCTTTCCATGATCTAATCCAACCACTTTTCTATCTTCAGGAGCAGTCCAAAGCTCCTCAGAGAGTAAGCCTCCATGGGGATATAGGCTTTGTCTGTGTCATTGACCAAAGGCTATCTTGGAAGGTAAATAGAACACTAGGGGATCCATTAATGCCTGCCAAGCTAATGTCTCAAACGTGAAGTAAGATGCAGCTTCCATCCCTGTGTACCTTGACCTTCACCGTACTTGGTGTTCTGTGGTGGCCCTGACTAATACTCTCCTTGCTGGGCATTTCCGTAGCACAGCCATATAAACAGAGACTAAATAATCACATAGAAACTATATTAATTACAACACTGTTTGGCCTATTAGCTCAGGCTTTTTATTAGCTAACTCTTACATCTTAAATTAGCCCATTTCTATTAATCTATGTATTACCACAAGGCTGTGGTCTATCGGTAAGTTTCTGGCATCTTTCTCCTTCGGCAGCTACATGGCGTCTCTTTGACTCCACCTACTCTCTCTATATATATCTCTGTTCTTATTTCCTGCCTGGCATTATTATGCCCTTCCATAGGCCAAAGCAACTTCTTTATTAACCAATGGTCATAAAACATATTCACAGCATACAGAGGGGAATCCCACACCACAACTGCTTCTATGCACGACTGATACTCCTTGAGGTCTGTGGAAAGAAAACATCTCTCAACCCGTAACCTTCAACCCCTTCAGTTCCTCTGTGGCTTATGGAAGATAGGGCAGAACTAGCCCTGGTGGATCAGAGGGGAGGAGATTTCACCCCAGGTAGGGGACAGCTCCTGGTCTGCTCAGGACAGACTGAGGGGTTCAGGAGGGTGGGCAGCTGGAATCACTAGGATCCCAGAAAAGCACAGCATGAAGCCTAAACGTCGTTGAGCAGGAATCGTGGGAGTGGGAGGAAATCATAGGTTCGAGGCAGCAGGAGAACGCGGCTTCTGTCATTATAGAAGCTGTGCTTGGGAAGGGAAGCAGCCGCTAGGAAGGGGTCTGAGGTGAGCTCCTGGGCCTGGATACAGGGCAGGAACTGTGTACCACACCTAGGGTTAAGGTTAGGCCTCAACTGGCCATCAGAGAACATCAGGACCCCTCCATGGTCCTGGAGACCTCTTGTTTCATACTTAGCACCTGCCAGTTTGAGGGGTGGGAGGGAGGGGTTGGGAGCCACTCCAGTCATCCACGTCCTCTAGGCACACTTGGCTCTCAGAAGGAACCATTGTGGGAATGACACTGTCTGTGCATCCCTCATCCCTCCCCAAGCCTTTTGTGTGCTTTCCTTCTGTGCACCCCTATTATAGCCAGATCACATAGCATCATCAACTCTGCTTTATAGATAAGGAAACAGGCTGGAGAAGGTCCCGTGGCTTGTCAGGGAGAGCACTGAGGGCGAGGATTAGTCTAGAGCGGCTGGCTTCCCTCTACTCTGATATGTAATTTTCATATGGCCGAAATGTCCCGAAGTTTCCAGTAGCAGCAGGTGGGAGCAAGGAGATAGAATAGGCCACACGTTTCCCTCATTTCTTGCCATCCCTCACATTGGCTTTGGGGTCCTGAGAAGTGGCAGATGCCATTCAGCCCCTCCCTCTTCCTCTGCAGGGACAGTATGGGGCAGAAGAGCAGGTTCTGGGGAGCCTGGGAGTGAGGAGAGGTGTCAGAGAGATGAGTGACAGCTATGGTAGTTCCTAGGTACCCAGGTGGCTTGTTTGAGGATGCCAAGTGGAAGTTAGGAAGAGCCTAAGAGGAAGGGTGGTCTGTAGGGAATTGTTCAGAAAGCTTCAATGCATGCACGTGTGTGTGTGTGTGTGTCTGTGTCTGTGTCTGTGTGTGTGTGTGTGTGTGTGTGTGAGTCTGCTGTCTATTTGTCTGTCTGTATCAGAGGACAACCTCAAGTCTTCCATCTTATTTTGAGACAGAGTCATTCATTGGGCCTGAAACTGGCCAGGCATACTGGGCTGGCCGGCAACCTCAGGAGCCTCCTCTCCTGTCTTCCTTCCTCTTCCCTCACCCATGCATCCTGAAGTCACCTCCCAAGTGAACCACAGGATCCCATCCTCTCAGCCTCTGCATTAGGGAAGCGCAGTGAGGGTAGATCTCCTTTGAGGAAATCAAGAAATCCTGTAAGGACATCATCCTCTGACCAACAAAAGGGGAATTGGCTTTTCTTCCCCTGGAAAATCAGTTCCGTGCCTCCTTGCCCCACTGAGAGTGGGCAGAGCTGTGCTGTGTGGAGACTCTAGCCTGGATGATTTTCTCATGGAAGGTTCTGGATCCTCAGCAGGAGCAGGGAGGAACTCCAAGGCGGCTGGGGCTGGAGCTGTGTGGCTTCCCACCTGCAGAGCTGTGTGGTGTGCCTGGGGAGTAACTGAATCAAGTTGTAAGCTAAAGGGAGCTTTGAATATAAGCTCATTAAATTTGCGAGGACAACTGCCAAATGCAATCGATTTTTGCTTTAGGACGATTGATGCCAGCCAACTTTTTCTGACAATAGGCAGATGAAGGGCCACTTGTCTATTGCAGCCGCTCTGGGGTTGTGACAATAAAGCAGAACAATTGGCCCAGAAGCTTATCTTTCAGAGCCTTGGGGGCAATGAGACACAAGCGTCTACATAGGTTCATACACATACTCAGAAATAAATGCACTCATACACAGACATGTACACGCAAACACATACATAGGCACACATATACATAAACACATATACTACAAACAGGCACAGAAATGTAATTCACACATATGCATACACAGACACACATATACCATATGCATATACACAGACACAATTCACATTCATACATAGACACATAGCCACGCATGTATGAACACATATTCATCCATACATACATACGCACATACATACATGCACACACATACAGATGCACAATACACATACATGCATATGACTTATATATATAAACAATCTATGAATACATACATGTGGGAACATGCACACACTTGCACACACATAAGCATACACATATACAGACATACATTATGAATACATACATACATACACAGGCATAGATACCCCAAAGCACAAATGTGCACACATACACACATAACAGATTTCTCACACTGATCAAATCTGATGGCATTTAATTCTTTGGATTATTGTGTACAGATTGCTGACTGGCAGTCTCAGGAACACCATGGAGAAGTTACTGGCAGGAACTGCCATGGGAGCTGCCGGGCCACCTCTACACATCACCCCATCTGCTTCAGTTCTGCCGTCTCCCAGATAGGCGTTAGATGAGCTGGGGGCCTGTGCAGTGCGGTCACTGTCCCTCAAATGTGCTTTTAAGAGCATGGAAACCCTCACAGGCTTTTCACGCCATGAAAGGCATTTAGATTTGGATACAATTTTCAAGGCTCACCTTCTCCCCAGTGTGACCTCAGGCCCTTGAATATCACCTCTGATGGGCTCCAGTGGGGGTCCAGCCTCGATGGGTTCATGGGTTCCAGGGTGGGGGCGCATGGATTAGAAACAGACAAAACAGAGACACAGAATAGAGTTGGGAGGACAACCAAGTGAATACTGTATAAACCCACATTTATTTTCTATATAATTATACACTCTAAACCAAAGCACAGGGGGAAGAAGGCAAAAGACTTCTTTAACATGACACAAAAGACAGCCAGAAAAATTCCTCTTCAATATCTAAAACATCCAGTAACTATATCCTGAGTTAAGGACATGCAGCAACCACACCTTAGGCCAAGCATCCTGTAGGAAGCTACTCCCCGGGTCGGGTCAAACCTCCTGTTAAACCTTGAAGGAGCAAGAATAGACCTGAACTCTCTGACCTTTGGTCAAGGCGGAACAGATCCACACCCATGGGACCTGACAGGCTCGGCTTGACAAGTGAGCATTAGGAGGAGACAGAATTTGGCTCTGGATGGCTGAAGGAGGGGTTTTGGCTCTGCATCCGGCTTGTCTTTGAACAGTCATGTGTCTCTGGACTGCAATTTCTTTTCTGTAAACTGGAGTTATTGCCTAATGACAAAAAAAAAAAAAAAAAAAAAAAAAAAAACGTCGCAGGCGTCCACGGTGGAGCTCACATCAAGTGCTCGGCGTGGTGTCAGGCCCAGGGCTGTGTGAGCTCAGATATGTCATTTTGTTTCTCTGAACTTCATTTTCTCCGTTAGGCAAATTGGGTTAATAGCGTTCACCTTTAGGGTGATTGGGAAACATCAGTTAATCAGGTTAAGTATGAGAAACCTTTACTGCAGGACCTGGCATACAGTAAGTGCTCAATAAAAGCCAGGTATTGGGACCAAAATTATTCCCTTATGTGTGCAACAGAGCTAATGAAAAGTTTTTTTGTGTGTCTTGGCAGTGGGGGGTTGAAACGAGCCAGCATGGGGTGGGCTGGTGGATTAAATGGCACTAGCTGGAAAGCAGTGTTGGGGACCCTGTGGGTGGGAGGGAGACAGAATGGGGGTGCTTTCCCAGGAGCTGCCCACGGAGCATCCTGGAAAGCCAGGCGCTGAATCCTGTATTCTCCAGCTGTCTTGAGGCTCACAGGGCCACCATACCTGGCTCCTGTGGTATGGCTTTCCTCTCACTGGGAACACAAGGTCTGTCCCAGCTGGGACAGTGTGTCTGATGTACCATCCACCCTTCAAGTGCCTCTTCCATTCCTGGTGCTTGGGCCTGCCCCCACTCCACCTCACAGACCCTGCCCCCCATTGTTGCAACAGACTCACCCTGCCTTCCACTTTGTGTACTTGAGCCTCCAACCTTGAACAGCTGAGCCTTCTACTGTCCCCTATCCCCACCAATCCCATTAGTTTCTCAGAACTCATTTTTGCCCTCTGTCCCCAGCTCCCAGTCTCTCTCCCTCCTCCCCCCCATCCTCTCTCTCTCTCCCTCCAAAAACTCAGCAGTATAAGACAAGGCTAGAGGGACTGCAGAGACCAGGGCGAGGGGGCTTCTCTGAGCTTCAAGCTCATTTTTTTTTTTTGTAAAATGTGATAATATCTCATATCACAAAGCCATTGTAAGTGTTAGGTGATGTGGTTTGAACAAGAATGGTCCCATAGGTTCATATAGTTGAATGCTTAGTCACCAAGGAGTGGCCTTGTGTGAGAAGGATTAGGAGGTTAGGTGTGGCCTTGTTGGAGGAAGTGTGTCACACGGGGTGGGCATTGAAGTTTCAGAAGCACACACTGGGCCCAGTCTCTCTCTCTCTCTCCTCTCTCTCTCTCTCCTCTTTCTCTCTCTCTCCTCTCTCTCTCTCCTCTCTCTCTCTCCTCTCTCTCCCGATCAAGCTGTAGCTCTCAGCTGCTTTTCCAGCACCATGTCTGCCTTGGTCCCTGCCATGATGATAATGTACTCAGGCTCTGAACTGTAAGCCAGACCCCAATTAGATGCTTGTTTTTGTGAGTTGCCTTGGTCATGGTGTCCCTTCACAGCAACAGAACACCGACTAAGATAGGTGAAGGGTCGGGCATAGGCTCCCTGAGTGGAACCTGACAAAAGGCAGCCATGGGGCCAGAGGAGGCTACACTCTAAGCCTCTAAGCAAGCTCGTCACTCCTTAAGGATTCCTCACGTCTGTGGACACATACTGGTGATTTTCCCTGCTGGGAGCCTTGACTGCTGCACAGACCAGACTCATCCAAGATTGGTTCTTGGTGAGGCTCCTGTTATCAGGAGGCCAGGGTTAAGTTCAAGGTGACTTAGTGAGCAATCTGGCAGGGTGGTAAGGAGCCCAGGATGGGACAGGGGCAGAGAAGGGGCCTTATTGGTTCTAATGGAGAATGATTCTTTTTTTTTTAAATATTTATTTATTTATTTTATTATGTATATAGTATTCTGTCTGTGTGTATGCCTGCAGACCAGAAGAGGGCACCAGACCTCATTACAGATGGTTGTGAGCTACCATGTGGTTGCTGGGAATTGAACTCAGGACCTTTGGAAGAGCAGGCAATGCTCTTAACCGCTGAGCCATCTCTCCGGCCCTGGAGAATGATTCTTATTGGGTGGAATTTCAGAATGGGAAATAGCAGTGGGACATAGCAGCCAATGGGACATAGCAGCCAGGCCAGCTTAGCCTGGAGTCCACGTCCCCTTGGGGTTCATTCATTCATTTCTTAATTTATTCATCTAGACCCACCACATGCCCAACATTGTCTTCGGCTTTGAACTTCATAGCAGGGAGCTGGTCATCCCTACCTCCTCCTGGCCCATTCTGAGACCCAGGCCCGGATACTCTTAGCACTGCTGTGTTAAGCCCGATCATTCCTGGTTTATCTGGGGATTTGACCAGGCCTGGTCATCACGGCACCCCTTGTTCAGGTAGGGTCACCCCAGTTCCTCCTAGGCTGAGCCTGGTTGCTCATTTCTTTTAGCCCCAGAGGCAGTCTGGCGGCGGTCTTCACCTGAGCCTCCTTGCCTGGGGCTCTACAGCCCTCCACAGCTGTCGTCTGAAGCCTGGGGTTCATCCTTCCAGACCACACCGCCCCTTTACCAGGGTCCTGGGTGGCGGGGAGGGTGGCATGGAGCGCTGCAGTGCCATCTCCTGCCCTAACATCTGTGTGTGCTCACTGCAGCTTTACTGCCTTAAAAATGTTTTCTAATAATCCCCAGGTGTTTCTCTTGCATACAATAGCCTGGCTTGTTACAGCCCAATTAAATCCTTATTTGAGACGCTTAATTAAAACTCTGAACAGAACAAGCCATAACGCTTGCTCCTTGCCAGCCTTTCTCCAAAAGTGCCCATCCCTGTCCCCACTGTGGTCTCTTTCCAGGACATGCTGGTGACTCTTCCCTACTTCTGGTTTTGACCTAGAGGGGTGGAGACATCCAGCTCGTTCCCCCGGGGTAACCTCCTAGAGGCTGAGCTCCTGGAACCTGTGGGTTCCTAGCTCCCCTTCTTGGATCCATCCTAGGCAGTCAGAAGATGGCCCAGTCTCAGGGACAGTGCCATGTGGGGCCAGATAATTCCTTGCTAGAGTTGCTGTCCTGAACACACCTGGCCTCTCCTATAGAATGCTAGTGGCCTCCTCCCTACCAGTGGTGACAACCAAAAAGGTTTTCAGATGTTTACCAGATGCCCCCTAACAGGTGGGGTACCACTGTCCCAAAGCGGTACCATCCCTTGCTTTTCCATCAGGATCATACCTGGCAAAGACAACTTAAAGGAGGAGAAGCCTGTATTTTCCAGAAGGTTCTGCCCATGCTCACAAGACTTCCTGTATGTGGGTGGAACATTCCCTTCAGGGGAGCGTGTAGTAGAGGTTTTCCATCACTTCTCAGCAGAGAAAAAGGGCAAAGATTGGAACTTGGTTGGCTTTCTGTTCCCTTGATTCTATCTGGACCCCCAACTCAAGGGATAGTGACCCCTACATCCAATTCATCTCTTCTGGACATGTCCTCACAGTTGCCTCACCATGTCCCTAGAACTGCTAAATCCAGTCAGAGCTGCAGCCTGAGCATCATAAGCAAGCCACAGAGGAGATTAACCACTGTTCCCACCATTGCATTCCTGCGGTCTTGGGGAAGAAACCCCTTAGGTGTGGATTCTTGCTACCTCCCCTATAAACTGAGAAAATTCTAACAGTTGGGGCCACAGAGGCCTCCGCTTTACACCAGTAGAGGTTCCTCAGGACCTGGGAACTGATGAGCAGGGCAGAAGGGGGCACACCCACCCACAAACCAACTTTTCTGCCTACAGTCTTGGTCTTCTTTATTCTTGCCTCTTCTTTGCCCAGGATAGCCTGGAGCCAAGTCACTGTTCCACGTCCTCCTGAAAGTCAGGGCCTGGAAATGTAGGATTCTGATCTGGCAGCCTCCCTTGGAATATCGTGGCAGTAGGGGTGTGTGGCAGAGGCAGACAGGAAGCAGAGAGTGTGACAGGAACTGGGTGGGGTCAAGCATTCTCAAGGACCTCCATCTCAGTGACTTACTTCCCTTAGCCAGGCCTCACCTCTCAAAGTTTCCGAAACCTCTCAGAATAACGTCACCATCCGGAGACCAATTGCTCAAAACTTGAGCCCGTGAGGGTTTTTCCCATTCAGATCATCACAAAAGCCCGGTGGGTACCTAGGGTCAACTTGTAAATTGATCTGAGATGAACGGGTTTGAACTGAGCCCTGAGGAACCTGTTTCTTCTCTGGGAAGCTTTAGGGAGGCTGGATTTGTAAAAGATGCATTTCAAAGATGGAAAAGAAAGAGGGTTGATCAAGAGGGTACATGTGCCCAATGACATGATTCCTGGCCACGCCATTCCCCAGGAGAAACTCAAGTCTGTTGCTGGAGAATGTCTTGACACAGTCACCATGAGCTGTTGTGTGTTGAGCGCCTACTATATGTGGTGCTGAGTGTTGGAAGGATCACAACTAGGCAGTGTTCACGTAGCCCACACGGGGGAGGAATTGGACGTTTTAGCTTTCCGGATGACATGCCCAGTGATACACCGTAGTCAGAGGTGGACAGCGTTGGAGTGTCCCCACACTGACTCCGGCTCCCATCACGGTGGGTCCCTTGCTTCACTATTGTTGCTGGTCTTTCCTTTCTAGACGGGTCACATTGAACTCCTCTGTGTGACGGGTGTGCACAGGGACAGGGGTGCAGCTGTGCTCAGCCCCTGTGGGGTCCCTTTCCTTTGGAAGCTCCGTGAACTAACTGTACAGGACAAAGCCATGGATGAGCTAAGGCATGGAAAGAGAATGCAGCAAAATGGGAACCAGAGACGGTCAAAGGTTTCCCAGTTGAGAACGGGCAAGGGGCTTCACGTTGATGGTGACAGGTGCCACTGAGGTACTCCATTCTCTCCTGCACTCACCCAGGAGGAAAGGATAGGCTGAGCTGGCTGGCCCTCGGGAAGAGAAGCAAATTCAGGTGAGCAAGAATGTAGAAGCCCCGAACCTTGGTACCAGCTCATTTGCCTGAGGTTGTTGAGTGACCTGTGACCTCAGAACAGGATGGGGTTTTCTGGAAGCTTGAGGATAGGAGGAACAAATCTTCAACAATCACAAATCAGCAGGGCCAAGGTTTGGGGACACCTAACCCCATCGACAGAAACACAGCTTTGTTAAAGATCCATCTTATACCTCGTGCTATGTCAGGTTCACAGCCAAGGATTGCTAGGCTAAACTTTGTTTTGGGGGACAAAGGGGACTGCTAAACTTTAGGTGCAGCATTCCTGGATTCAGAGAGATGCTTGGAAAACCTGTCACTGGGCTCTACTGTGCACAAGATGGAGAAATTCCAGGTATTCAGAAAGATGATGATAAAGGCGGGAGATGTGGTTTGTATGGTAGGGCACTCGCCTGACATGCACAAAGTCCTGGTGTCCTTCCCTGGTGTCATGTAACCATGGATGTGGTAGCATGTGCCTTTGATCTCAGCATTTGAGACGTGAAGACAGGACAATTAGCCATCACCCTCTACTGGATGACTACATAGGGAGTTCAAGGCCAGCCTGACATACTTGAGATTCTTAAAGAAAAAGGTCAATGAGGTGGACCAGTAACTGGCCCAACTCTGTCTCCCAAGACAGAGCTGCCAGTTCTGTCTGTGTGTAAATGAGTCAGAGGGCTCTGTTAGTTTTGGTTTGCCAGAGACAGACTTCCTTTTGTTATCTCCAGATGAGGGTTTGTAACCGGACATGTGTGCATTGCACGCGGCGCCAGGGTAGGCCTTGGGGCTTGGGTAGAGCAGAGGCTGAGCATCCAGACTGTCCCTGGAGTTCCTACAGACACGGCTGTCTGCCCCGCGTCCTGCCCAAGGCCTTCTTACTTCTCTGCCACTGCACCTGTGCTCACACACGGCTCATTTTCCTTGCGCCAGCTGTTTGGACCTGGTGTGCCCTGGCCTCTCTGTCCCTCACAGGATGAGTTCCTCGATCCCTTTGCCAATGGCACCACACTTCATGTCCAAGGGGAAGGACTTGGTGGAGCTACCAGCTTTTTCCATGGGTCTTAAATGATGGATGAGGGCCAGCCTCAGTGGGTACGATGAAGCTTGAGCGGATGGGGAAGCTAATGAGAGGCAAAGAAATGGCACACGAAGACTGCTCTTGGCCGGAGCTGTGGTTGGAACGGGACCTGTAAACAGTGGTGATAATTAGTGGTTTTGTTTGCAACGTGCTTATTAAGTTCACGTGTGAGGCAAAATGGTGGGAAATTGCAATTTCCCTGGGTGACAACAGCCACATGTCCGAGCATCTCGATGGCTCTGGAGTCTGCAGGAAATCACCCTGTCCCATGCCCAGGCACCCGTGGGGCTTCAGGTTTCCACTCTTTGCTCTCTGGTCCCCTTGGCTTAACATAGGTCACTGATGGCAAGTGTCCATGTTCTGTTTGTGGAGGATCCCGTCCAGGCTGCCACATCATACAAAGTGATGTTTACAGGTGGAAAATGGCTCCTAGTCCAGCAAGAATCACATGTGTATTGGAAAATTTCTCTCTCTCTCTCTCTCTCTCTCTCTCTCTCTCTCTCTCTCTCTCTCTCTCTCTCTGCTCTCTGTGTATGTGTGTTTACTTTTTGCCAGAAAGTTTAGAATGATGTTTAGTGTGGTATGGAAACTGATAAGAATTATTCTCAAAAAGTTCTAGCATTGTTAGTCTTGGTACCCCCGACGAAAGGAGAGCCCTGAAGGTGATAGCTTGACCTTTATGGAAATCTGTGTTCAAGACACTGTTCTGAGTGTGAGATCACACCAACCTTGTGGAACGGATGCTGTTTCCCTGAAAATGAAAGAGGAACAGGGAGGCCAGGGATCTTGTTTTTTTTTTTTTTTGGTTTTGTTTTTTTTTTTTTTTTTTGGTTTTTCGAGACAGGGTTTCTCTAGGCCAGGGATCTTAATTGTACTGGGGAGGTGAGCCAGGCTGAAGTCCATACAGGGTTGAGCGGTTGCCTGTGGAAAGAGTGTGACTGTGAGGAATTCCAAGATAGTGCTGGGTAAAGGCTAGCCCACAGCCCTGAGGGTGACCTGCAGGTCATTGTGGTGCCCTGGGTAAAGGCTAGCCCACAGCCCTGAGGGTGACCTGCAGGTCATCGTGGTGCCCTGGGTAAAGGCTAGCCCACAGCCCTGAGGGTGACCTGCAGGTCATCGTGGTGCCCTGGGTAAAGGCTAGCCCACAGCCCTGAGGGTGACCTGCAGGTCATCGTGGTGCCCACCATGCTCCTTGCTGTCTCAGCCTTGCCATCCTCATGCCTGCCCAGATGCATCCTCATACACCAAGGACACCCAGAGCTCCCCTGAACAGCAGGCCTTGAATTCCTCTTTTATCTCATGTTCTCCAGGGCCCTGCCTTGTGAGAGAGGGGTGCATATGCTCAAGAATGTAAAAGGCTAGTTCAAGGACACGCTGCCTGTGAACTCCCAAACCGGCTTCTGACCTGGCAGCTTGCAGTTCACAGGCAAATCCCCAAGTCCCCTGGGCAGGTGACACCTGGATTTACCATGCTTGGTCACCTTGCCTGGTGGTTTAGCCACTGAATGCTCCTTTCCCCTAGTGCCTCGCCAAACCCAGGGCTTCATGTTCCTGTCTGTGAAGATGGTTCTAGAACGTCTCTTTTCTCACAGCTCTCCACCCTGATATCCCAGGATCACTTTAGACTTCATCTCTAGCACTGGCTGAGCCGATCCTGGTGTCACAAGAGGTGAAAATCCTGAGTCTAACACTGTGCACTAGCTATGTCCTTAGGAGGGTACTTAGTCTGTAGCTGTGCCCTTAGGATGGTACTTAGTCTGTAGCTATGCCCTTAGGGGGGTACTTAGTCTGTAGCTATGTCCTTAGGATGATACTTAGTCTGTAGCTGTGCCCTTAGGAGGGTACTTAGTCTGTAGCTATGTCCTTAGGAGGGTATTTAGTCTGTAGCTATGTCCTTAGGAGGGTACTTAGTCTGTGGCTATGTCCTTCGGAGGGTACTTAGTCTGTAACTATGCCCTTAGGAGGGTACTTAGTCTGTAGCTATGTCCTTAGGAGGGTACTTAGTCAGTAGCTATGTCCTTAGGAGGGTACTTAGTCTGTAGCTATGTCCTTGGGAGGGTACTTAGTCTGTAACTATGTCCTTAGGAAGGTACTTAGTCTGTGGCTATGTCCTTGGGAGGGTACTTAGTCTCTAGCTTTAGCCTTAAAAGGTGTTTAGACTATTGTGCCTCATCCTTCTCATCTGTAAAATGGGGATAAAAATGGTCTGCCCATCCCGTAGCACTGTTGGTTTGCCTATTCCACACACATGAGCACAAGCACACACCTTTGCATGTGTGTGTGTATGTACACACACACACACACAATCACACACTCTCGCAAAGTACTTAGGACAGGCCTGGTTTTTGCCCCCAAGCAAGAGCCATCAGCAGGCACTCATTCATCCTATGTCCCCCATGAGATGAGCGTCTCCCCTAGGCCTTCCTGTGTCCTGAGTCTTCACCCTCAGCCCCCTCTATCTCCCCAGTCATGTCCCTATCTTTCTCTGTTTCCTAGGAGGTTATTCTCTCCCTGCCCTGTCACCTGACTCACAGAGTTGAGTGGTACCATAGGCATTTCCACATGGTCCCCAGGAGGTCCAGCTTGTCCAGATAGACCCTAGAGGCCTCTTTCCCCACTGAACCTTCATTTTACCCCAGGCTCGCTCAGGCCTGGCCACACACTGAAGTCCTGGGTTCTCCCTTCAAATCCCTCTCTGAGATCTTCCTCATTGCTGTTCTTCACCTTGAAAGTTAGTCTCCTTGCCCCACATTCAGTGGGGAGTGGAAGGCAGTAGCTCCTCCCCAGGCCTGTGCTCCCTTTCCTTAGAGATTTCTGTAAACTATGACTCTCTCCCAGAGGCTCTTGGCACCAGCTGAGCCTGGTCTTGGGTCTGCAATCAAATGCCTTTCCTTCCCTAAGACCAGCAGCCCCACCCCCAGGACCACCACCCCAGGCCCTGCATCTCTGGCTGCTACCCCAGGACCCTGGCTTAGTTCCACTGCTGCCTAGCTGCCTAGGATCTAGGATCAGTACTTTTGATGTGCCCATGTGGTGCCTCTTACTCCACTCCGCAATCTCCAGATCCCATGATGCCTCTGTTCCCATCAGAGATGGAAGGCGTTTTGTTTTCTTCCTTTGTGAGTTGGGTCCCAGCCCAGGCATCTCCCTGGAACTCGAATATGATAAACAACACATTCATGAGAGCTTGCCTGGGGTGCAGCCCTGGGGGTCCAGAAGCTCCTCCGGAACTTCTGGCTGGTCCTCCCACCGGCTTGAGCCAGTCTGGATCTGGCTTCTTTCAGGAATCCTCCTGGCCTCTGAGATCTGGGCACATTGCTGGCCCTGATGCAGGGTCCCTGGCAGGGGGAGATCTTATGATGGAGGACCCAGGTGGTAGCCCAGGAGTGGTGTACAGTTGGTGCAGGGCAAGCTTCACCCTGGAGGATACAGGGTAACAATGTAAGAGCGAATAGATGGACATTTTGGCATTTCAGGTCTCCACACCTTCAGAAGCAGGTCTCTAAGGGAAGTTGGGTGAAGGGCTGGGCGGAATTGTAATGGTTCATTAGGCAGGGGTAAGGATCTGAGGGGCTGCATCGTGAATAGGCAGCGGAGCTGAGTTGGGCAGCTTGCTGCCTTCTTGGCATCTATCCCCGCTCCAACACACACACCTTGACAAGTTACCTGTCTCCCTCATCCGTAGACGGCATAAAGATCTCAGCATCTGCTCATGGGTTCTTAGTGAGGTCCCAGGGGCACTGATGATGTCTGCAAGGGCCTTGGGCGTGGTGCCCAGATGCCCCATGAAGTAATAGCTCAATGAAAGGAGGTGTGGTTATTGCTGCCTGTATATGCCTGAGCGAGGAAAACTGAGTTAGACTGTTCTTTCTGGCTGAGCCATGGCAACTCTGGCCCCTGTATCCCACAAAGGAAGAAGACCCTGCAATCCCCAGGTGACTGAAACTGAGCCAGGCTGGGCTTGTGCCTGTCACCCCTGTGCTAGGGGTGTAGCTGGCTGGCAGCAGGAGGGGCCTAGCCTTATCTACATAAGGATTCTAGAGATCCAAGCTGTGATTCACAAGGCCATTTTGCTGACAGCTTCGGTCTCACCAGACTCCAAGCAATTAACCAGCCAGGCCCCAGGGAGGGACATTTGGCGGCAATCAGGGTAACCTTGACCTCCTTTGCCACGGACAGCCAGGCTCCAAGATGCTCAAGTGCTGTTGAAGGGCAGCTCCTCCCAGCACAGAGAACTCCTCCTTCTGGGCCAGTTAGAGCAGAAGCCAGGGTCTCCTGACTCTCGGTCACAGACACTCACACACAGGCCTCCTATGGAGACAATTGACGTTATTTGGCCTTTACACAATAGAGAATTTCTCACGGTCCTGCCCACTTGGCAGGACCTGGGAGAGGTCTCTCTCTCTCTCTCTCTCTCTCTCTCTCTCTCTCTCTCTCTCTCTGTGTGTGTGTGTGAGTGTGTGTGTGTGTGTGTGTGTGAGAGAGAGAGAGAGAGAGAGAGAGAGAGAGAGTACATGTGCTAAGCTACGAGACTACAGAGAATATGGGTGCAACAGAAAGGTGAATGAAGATGCAGGCGTCTGTGTGAGAGTGGGAGGCGTGGACTGAGCTTGAGGAGGGGGCTGCCGTGTGTGTGTGTGTGTGTGTGTGTGTGTGTGTGTGTGTAGTAGAGAGCATAGAGCGCAGATGAGTGAGGCGGGGTGGGGGGGGACGTGGGGAGGCAAGTTTGGGGATGTGATGACATCCCTCCACTGCCAGCCCCTCCCCAGTGGCTCAGGCCTGTATGTTTCAAATACTCCATTGTCGGCCCTGGTAAAGCCTTTATTTATAAAGCGCGGGTGTTTCATTCAGCTTAACTGAAAAGGCCTTTAAATCATGGCAGCTGGGAAGGGCTAATTGCAGTTAGAGTTGTCAAGGGCTCTCTTGTCTGCTTTCGCCATCTGTGACATAGTGAATGCAAAGATCATTTTAAACATAGGCAGTTAATGTAGAGAATAATTTGAGAGCTTTAGATATTTATGGTAAATTATTTAACTTTATAGTTGAGTTTTATTGCCTCATTATTCTATGTGTGAAGAATCTTGGCGTTTCCTGTGACTCGGCATTTCGTGGAGTTTCACTTTGTGGCACGCTCTGAAGAAAGTTAGTCCGTCCTGCTGAGCTGGGAGTCGCGCCCCCCACAGAGAGACTGCGGGTCAGGTCTATCCCGTGGCCGCTTTCTGCCTTGGGTCAGGGTCATTAGGTGTTCCACAGGTCTGTCCAAGTCCCTTTCTCCTGCCCCATAGAGGCCCTGCCTAATGCCCCTCGGCCATGGGGTGCTGGGATCCTGGGAGGACAGCGCTCAGGCCAGGCTTCTCAGGTCACTTCAGCCCTTTGGACTGTAGTTCACCCTAGGGGTCCGTTATTTGGACTGTAGTTCACCCTAGGGGTCTGTTATCTGGACTGTAGGTTCATCTTAGGGGCCCGTTATTTGGACTGTAGTTCACCCTGGGTGTCTGTTATTTGCTTGTGTTGTCTTTTGATCATTGCTCAGAGTAATTAGAGCCTTTCTAATTACCCAGGTTTCTTTTGAATGTCCCCAAATGGAGGACTCCCTTATCCCAAATGATAGTCCCTGCCTCCCTGCCACTCTCCCTTTCTGTTGGGGTTCTGGTGACCCTGGTCTGAGTACTATTTCTGCAGCCTGTGGTGCTCATGTCTCAGCAGGGGGTTGCTGCAGACATTTAAGACCCCACGTGCTGGGTCCCTGAAGCTGAAGGGGGTGGCCCTCAGCCAGTGGTGTGTATGAAGGAAAGGAAAATACTCTATTCCTTGGCCTTCTGCCAAGATTAGTAAGGTCAGGGTCAGCATGTGTAGTTTTGAAAGAAAATGGCCCCAAAGGATGTGGTATTATTAGGAGGTGTGGCTTTGTTGGAGTAGGTGTGGTCTTGTTGGAGGAAGTGTGTCACTGAGGAGGCTGCTCAAGATACCACCCAGTCTCTCAGACTGTTGCCTGCAAGATGTAGGACTCTCAGCTACTTCTCCAGCACCATGTCAGCTTGCATACCGCTGTGTCCCACCATGATGATAATGGCCTAAACCTCTGAAACTGTAAGTAAGCCACCACAATTAAGTGTTTTCCTTTATAAAAATTGCCGTGCCGGGCGATGGTGGCGCACGCCTTTAATCCCAGCACTTGGGAGGCAGAGGCAGGTGGATCTCTGTGAGTTCGAGACCAGCCTGGTCTACAGAGCTAGTTCCAGGACAGGCTCCAAAGCCACAGAGAAACCCTGTCTCGAAAAACCAAAAAAAAAAAAAAAAAAAAAAAAAAATTGCCGTGGTCATGGTGCCTCTTCACAGCAATAGGAAGCCAAACTAAGTGAGCATGTCTCCAAGGTTTTCCTGTAGGACCGAGCCCATCCTGCCCTTGGCCACACTCCTCTCCCTTCTTCTCCCTGTCTCACCTCCCTTTTTTCCTTAGTCAATATTTTCTGGAATAGCCCTTAAGTAAATGACCTCAAGTTATGCTTCTTAACCTTTGTAGCACTGCAGCCTTTTAATACAATTCCTCCTGTCGTGGTGACCACCACCCATAAAATTAGTTTTGTTTCCACTTCATAACTGTACTTTTGCCACTGTTATGAATCTTATGTAAATATCTGTGTTTTCTGAATGGCTTGGGTGAATCCTATAAAAGGGGTCATTCAACCCCTGTCATGACCCACAGGTTGAAAACCACTGTTCTGGGAGATTCTTTGCCTAGTGGTTGTGGAGTTGAGCCACAATATGGCTTATCTGATGACTTTAGAGCTGGGATATTGAACTCTGACTCCTTAGCTTTAGAAGTGATAGTCCAGTGTGTTGGGCTATGTTCCTGGTGGTTCAGCCTTGTTCAACCAGCCTGAGTTAAGCATAGCCCTCTATCTGAGCATGCTGGACTGTCCAGCTAGTCTGAGTTAAGCAGCCCTCTACATGAGCATGCTGGAGTGTCCAGCCAGCCCGTTAAGCACAGTCCTCTCTCTATATGAGCATGCTGGGGTTCTATATGAGCATACTGGGGTTCTATATGAGCATGCTGGATGTGTCTTCAAGAGGTTTGGGTGATTATTCTCTATGAGCTCTATTTCTAGTCCAAGGTCTGAAATGAACAACTAAGGTTTAAACTTAATGTCTGAAGTGGATTTAGTTTGAACCCTAACGTTATTAGTTGTGGAACTAAGGCTGTCACAGGACACCTCTGAGGTACGTTGGAATGAACTCTCTCCTACCCCCAGGTTCTACACTGCCAACCATTCTTCAGGACTCAGCTTAAATGTCACTTCCTCTGACAAACCTTTCTTGAGTGCTCCTCTAGGCTTGGTCTGAAGTGTTTGCACATCTCTCTGTTCATAGCTTGGTAATTGCACTTACCACCCTCTCTTGTCATTCATCTGTCTCTGTGCCTTCTTCCTGACCGTGCTGGGAGCGCCTCGAGGGCAGGAACAGTTTCGATTCATCTTATTTGTTCTAAGAGCCTAGTGCCTGGCCCAGCCCCAACTCACAGAACATGTCCTGAACTAACAGATAGGGAGGGGATGGATGGATGGAGGATGAATGGACAGAGGATGGATGGATGGATGAAGGATGGGTGGATGGATAGATAGATAGATAGATAGATAGATAGATAGATAGATAGATAGATAGATAGATGGTGTTTTGTTTCATTTCTGTTGTTGTAATAAAATACATTGCCCACTGACAGAATGTACCTTAGGTAAGAAAGGGTTAATTTTACTTCACAGTAGCAGGTTGCAGTGCATCACTGTGGGCACGTCACAGTGGCAGGAGCTGGAGTCAGCTGGTCACATATCATACCCATCACCAAAAATCTGAGAGAAATGAATGTGTGCGTGCTTGCTTGTGCTCAGCTTGAGCTCTGTATTCTAACTCAGCTCAGTTCACAGTCCCCTGCCTAGGGAATGGTGCCACCCACAGTGAACTGGGTTTTCCCACATCAGCTAATTTAATTAAGACAGCCTTGCACAGACATAACTACAAGCCACCTCATTGTAGACAACCCCCTCAATGAAACTGTTTCTAACTGGTTCTATGTTGCGTCAAGTTGACAGTTAAAACTGACCATCATAGGTGCACAGGTGTGTAGATGAACAGATGGCTAGATGGATAAACAGATGAATGTCTAGACGGACAAATGGATGATAAGCAGATAGGATGATGAGTGAACTGACTGGTGTGTGAATGAATGCAGACTGTCACATGGGGTTATGGAACCATGGTATTCTGTACTTACGTCAAGCCTCAGAACCCTGAAGCCCTAGCTTCCTCCAATGACTCTCTTCCTGGGCAGCAGATGCCTGAGCATCCTCCAGGGAATGAATGTCAGCGATGAGGAAGCAGGAAGTCTGGGTTTCTGGGTATAGGACCCTGAATAAAAGCGCCTCTGGCCTGAAGGGACAAGCATTCTTCCCCAGCACAGAGGCCCCACATTCTTCACAAAGATGCTGCAGAGAGGAGGGATGGGTGCATGCACACCCTTCATTGCTGGGGGCTGCTCTGCGAGAGATCAGACTGAGAAGGGCCCTGAGGGTGAAGCATCACGGATGGGGGGAACTCAAACACAGTTCCAGCTTTGCAGCAGGAGGCCCGAGAGGTGGCAGAGGCCAGAGGCAGCCCTGAGGGACAGGAGGCATCAGAGCCTTTGAGGTTTAATAACAGCCCTGACCCAAAAACGCTGAAAAGGCTCTCCTCTTTAGCAATTGTGGCTCGTAAGTCAGAAAGCATGCCCCAGACTTGTCCCTTGTCCCTCAAGGAAAGCTCATGTTGCACCTGATACGGCTCCAGGGACACATGGGGAGGGACCACTGCCTTTGGTCAGCAGGAAAAAGGAACAAAAGCTTGATGTATGCACATTCCCTTAGCCATAGGACCTTCCTGGGTCATAGGAGTCCTGGGAAGACTCGTTTTGAGACCATTGTTCTGAACATGGCCTTGTGGGAAAGTGGATGGGCTTGGCGTTATTGTGGGCCAGCTGGGAGGCGAAGATGCTGGGAACACCAGGCTCCTTTCCTTGAACTTCTGGCAGCATTGCTAGGGATGGACAGACTTCTCTGGGGTCTGAGGAGGTCATGAGATAAGCAGAATCACAGCAGCTTACCTGCACCTCAGTTTCCCCTTGAGAGCTCTGAAGAGAAAGGTCCTGTTTTGCCATCTTAGGTCTGTTCCCTAAGGCTGGGAGCCACCCTAGCCTCAGTGGTCCTGGATACCATGGCAGGGTAACTCTTTCAGAGCATGCTGTCAGGGAAGTTCTTTTCTTTCCCCTCCCTCCCTCCCTCCCTCCCTCCCTCCCTCCCTCCCTCCCTCCCTCCCTCCCTCCCTCCCTCCTTCCCTCCCTCCCTTCCTCATCCTTCTCTTTTTAAGACAAGATCTCTCTATGTAGCCCTGAAACTTGATTTGTAGACTAGGCTGGCCTTGACTGTACAGAGATCCACTCCCTCTAGTGTGCTGGGATTAAAGGTGTGTGCCCTCACACCTGACCAAGACTGTTCTTTCTCTTCTTGTTACTGATGAGCAGAGCCCTGCCAGTCTGATCCCCCTAACCCCCTCAACTGCCCATTCTGCATGTGCCAGGCTCCTTCTGAGCTGTCCCTGAGGCTTGGCTTGTCCCGATTAACCCTCAGTCCTGTGCTTTGCTTGTTCACGACGGCCCTCCTGGCAGGGCTCCATGCTCATAGGCCATATGGTCAGATGCTGCTGGTGTGAAGGTGCCCCTTCGCCTGGCAGGGGAAGGGGCCTGGAGGGAAGGGCTCAGGCTCTCCCTCACCAGTAACTTGATACCCTCTCCTTTCTGCCTGGGTTACTAAACCCCAAGGGTTTGTAGCGCCCTGCTCCATCCCCACACCCCCTTTTGCTTATGCCATAAGTGTGAATGTAGTGTGAAAGTGTGTGTAGATAGCACTCAGTGGTTGTGTAAATGCGAGTGTGACTGAGGGTTGCAGCAACTGTGCATGTGTGTGTGTCTATATGAGGGTCAGAAGATAATATGAGGGCGTGCAAGTTTGTGAGTCTGTTAGATCCTTACTGTGTGTGTACACTGCTTGCTCGTGGGAAGGTGGAGAATGAGGGTGGCATGTGGCTTCCAGTAGTCAGCGTGTGAGGCTGGGGACCCAAGGCTCCTCACCTGCATGCTCATGTGTGCAGAATAAGAGTATTACAGTGTGGCTGTGTAGTCCACTCATTGCCCTGTCCTCTAGATTCTTATGCAAGAGTGCATGCTTGTTCAGAGTCCTCACCACAGCGGGCAGCAGTGGGAGAGTCAGAGACCAGGGTGTAGCATCCTGGTACGCGGCAGTGCTGACACCCATTGGATGCTCCACAGAAGCAGAAGTGCAGAGGTGATCCGAGACCATGTGTCAGAGAAGCCTAACACAAACCGGAGGGGCAAGAAGGGCCTCCGTTAAGAAGACCAAATGCCGTGAACATCATGTAATAAAGCAAGAAAGAGCAGTGTTCAAGAGCTTGGATGGAAGGCCCAACTATGACTTTGAGAAAACCCTCCATCCCTGTGCCTCCAGATGAGAAGCATGAGAATGGCCATGGCCTTTTCTTCCAGGTCACAGAAGACCTGGAGCATCCATAGAGCAGAGCCTGGTACGTGAGGAATTCTCACCAAGTGTTCTCTGCAGCGATTGCTCCCCTGTGCCTGGGGCTAGGAAAGCTTAGCAGAAGTGTGAAGAAGAGGGATGTCAGTAAGGCACTTCATGTACCTCACAGTAGAGTGTGCCTGGACATGCATATATGTAAGGGGCGTGAGTATTCGTGTTTGTGGGGAAGGCCATGTGCTCATGAGCCTGTGCTCATGAGCCTGAGCACAGGTGACTGTGGGGCCTGCGAGGAGAAGACTGTGTGAATGCATGCTTGTATGCCTGAGGACTGCAGCGAACATGTGACTGGCCGTGTGCACCTGGGCCACGTGCAGGGCTGCAGCAGGTGCATCCACAGAAGCATGTGGGCCTGGGTCTGCTGGGGCCCATCTGGAGACAGTGGCCTGTGACTAACAGGAGTGACAGGTCCTGGAGGGCACGTGGTTGTCCAGGGCTCTTTGGGAGTGCTGGTGATCCTGCCCTGCTTGTTAGCCAACACCTTCTCCCCCTCAACCGTCTTCCATTCCCTGCCCTCCTCCCTCCTGTCCTGGCCTCAGCTCTGGCTCCCCCAGCTTTCCTTTCCACATTGCTTAATAGGACTGTGCTCTGCCCTTGGCCCTGCCTGACCAGTGACTGGAAAGGTTAGTGGCTGTCCCTCAGAGACTCCACCTGGACTGGAGGGCAGGGCACTGGCTAGTTCCTGCATGCCCCTGGAGGTCCCTTTAAAAAATTGGCTTCAGGGACTTCTCCACAACGATCCTGGGTGATCTGTTGGCGTTTCTCACAAGACCCTGGGTGCACACTTGGAAGAGAAAGCACCCAAGGCTTTTGGCTGGAAACTCAGTGGCCACTCTTGAGAACTGCATCTCTTCTGGCTGTTCTTTCTGGGTGGTGGGCTGAGCCCTGTTTCCATGGAATCATAGGGGCAGATAGAGTGTGAGACTGGGTAGGGCCTAGAGGACTATACTCTCCTGGTCCAAACCTTGACCACCTACCCTGACTAGCAGGGGTGAGCATGTACAGGAAACTTTGGGATACCGGCACCTGTCCTGGCTGGGTTGGGGGAGCTAACGACACCAAAGATGGAGGAGCTAGGGAGAGTGGGGAGGACCTGGAGAATCTGGGGGACAGAGCATGGCTATTGTCATGTGCTGCTCAAAATACGTCCTACTGGATTCCTGACTTTGCTAACTCTCTGAACGGGTATCTATTCTCTGGAAGAGACTGTTCAGTGTGGTATTCTCTGTGCCTGAGACAACTGGGCACCTAATGGGCACACAGCATAAGAAAAAAGGGCATGACTCTCCCCCATCATTCCCCTCACATGGTGTACAGACAGACAAGGGGTCAGACAGGAAGCCACAGGGACAGGTGGAGTATGAAACCAGGGCCTCGTCTTGGTCTGAGTGCACTATCTGATTTGATTGGGCCGTCTCCCCAGCCCCCTACTTTGTCCTTTTAAGCTTCCATCTGGCTGTGGGGTGGAGAAAAGGCTGGGGGGCTATGGCTTGGTTCTTTCTGCCAGTCCTGCAGCAATAAAGTCGGACCCTCGAAGGGAGCTCTGCTGGGAAGCTAGTGGAGACAGGCTGGGCATGTGAGCGCGTGAAGAGCTCTGTTGGACTTGCTGAGTGGCGGCTCAAGAGGCCTTCCTCTCAAGATGTGTGCAAAGCTGGGCTGGAACTACAAAGCTGCTGGAATCCAGGGGCTTTGGAGAACAGACTTCCTCTCTTCCTCCATTTCTCTCCCTCCTCCACCTCTCCTCCCTTTGAGCACTGTAGCTTCAGGAGCCAATTGTCCTCTATAGTTCCCAGCTCTGGGCCCCGACACGGCTGTACCCAGGTGACACATCTTGCCCTCTCTGGCCTGGCAATGCCTCATGATCATTCAGCAGTAGCTTCTGCCACCCCTGGCCAGCAACTCCTTTCTGTTTCTGAGTTCATAGTTCCAGGAGATGAACCGACTGACTCAAGCGTTCTTGATGAGCCAGGCCATAGGGCATTTGTCTCGGCGTCAAGTGCCTGACCTCTTTATTCACCAGCTGAGCCCAGGGAACATGGGGTTCTGTGTGTGGCCTCCAAGACAGAAAGTTCCCTTGGAGAGAGTGCACTTAGGGCAGCCCAGCACTGGATTCTGTAGACTGGAAGCATTTCTGAACCAAAGCTCTGAACTCTGGCTTTTCTTCTACACCTGATGACGCTGTGGCTTGTGCCAGAAGACCTAAAGCAGCCTTTGAGCTTCAAGTAGGTCAGAACTGGGCCATGATCCCTAGTCATAGTCATAGTACTAATCCTGTTCTGTGGGTTCACTGACCATGCCATTGATCCCAACAAGAGAGTGAATATAGAGGGAAGTCTCTGTCCTGCCTGATCCCGCAGCTGTTCAGTCCCAAAGAAACACACAGAGGCTTATATTAATTATAAACTCTTTGGTCTTTTAGCTCAGGCTTATTGCTGGCTAGCTCTTACAACTCAAATTAACCCATAATGCTCATCTATGTTTAGCCACGTGACTTGGTACCTTTTCTCAGTGAGGATTGTCATCTTGCTTCCTCTGTGTCTGGCTGGTGACTGCGTCTCTGCCTTTTCTCTTTCCAGAATTCTCCTAGTCTGGTTGCCCCGCCTATACTTCCTGCCTGACTACTGGCCAATCATCATTTTATTAAACCAATATGAGTGACAAATCTTTACACTGTACAAGAACATTATCTCACATGATTTTTCTTTACTTTTCTTTTCAAAACAAGATCCTGAATCTAATCTCCTTTGTTTAGCTTTTGTCCTGACCATTATCCATAACAACTTGCAACCACCACACTAAACAAAGACAAACATCCATAATCCTTTTGGGAAATGTTGGCATAGTTTTCTAGGTTACTTCCTGCTGATTCAGAGCTCTGATAATCTTATGGGGGCCCAAACAAAGTTCAGGATTGTGATCAGTTCCTGACTGGAGTATTCTATGAGGCTGGATCATCTCAGCCAGCAGCCTTGAAGCTGTTCTGGATGTAGAACTCAGAGGAAACGGCAACAAATGAATGACCCTTCGAGGGCCTCTCCCAAAGTCAGAGCTCTGTTGTAGTAAGGGCAGGCTGTCCGGTATTCTCATGATAGGTGCATTTGACCAGAACCGCATACCACACTGTGATCATTGATAACTCACTGCTGCTCCAGCTGAGAAAGATGTCACTGGAGACTTATCAGCACCAGGCTCACTGGGGCTTTGGTTAGGTATGCTCATACATCTCCAGGAGGGGGGCTTATGGCGGAAGGTGCAGCTCGTCATTCCTCTCTCTATCCACGATCTTCACGTTGTCTCTGAATGTCTCCTATCAAGAGGAGGAATCTACTTTCTCTCCTCCAATAGGGCTGCCCGGTAACAATTGGCTGAAAGGATATTGTGTGACATCTAAACCTGGACTTTAAGAATTCCTGCACAAGAGCTCTGGAGAAGTGGCTCAGTGCTCAAGAGCACCTGTTGCTTTTGCAAATAACTGGGTTTGATTCTCAGCATCCACTTGGTGACTTACAGCCATCTGCAACCACAGTTCCAGTGGATCTGATGTCTTCTTCTGGTCTCCATGGACACCAGGCACACATGTGGTACATATACATAACATGCAGACAAAACAGTCATTCACAAAAAATAAATATTTAAAAAATTTTAAAAATTTAGTGTGTGCAAATGGTGCTCTCTTGGACTCCTGTTGCTGACACACAACCAACATGGTATGTTAGATGATAGGAGGGAAGAGACAAATCACCACCACCGCCACCACCACCCTACCCTGTACCTGATTGATAGCCAGCCCATAGTCAGGCACAAATGAGGCCATCTTAAGCATGTTGGTGGACCCTTCACTCCACAACCTAGCAGCCAGGGTATTAAAGAAGTTACTCTTGAGGAACAGAAGTGGTAGAATATAAAAGAGAATTATTAGATTGGCTCCCATGATTCAATCTGAGTAGTCCAACAATGGCTGCACACTAGAGAGGCTGAGCTGGTAGCTGCTTCATCTGATGCAGAAGACTCAGAGGATTCCTGGAGAGCCACTGGTCTTTGGTCCACATTGGAATCTCCAAAAAGTCGGGTTCTGAGATCAGTGACAGCAGCAGCAGCAACAGGGTAAATGAGCTCACTAACAAGACACAAAGGCAAACCGGCAAAAAGAACAAAGTTTATTTTCTCCCACCTCCTTTATCTAGGCTGCAACCAGAGACACTGCCCATATTTAGATGGGAGCCTTCATGAATTTTTGTTAACTGGACAAGAAAATTTCTCACAGGTCTCCCCAGAGACTTGCCTCTTAACTGATTCTAGATCCAACAAAGTTGATAACCAAGATTAGCAATCCCACTCCACCTAGGTCTACCTGGTCTAGCCCAGATCCTGAGCAATAATGCATGCTTATGTCGCATTAAGCTGCTGAGTCATAAAACGTTTGTTATGCAGCCATAGCTAACTGATACACCTCCCCCATCCCGAGACCTCAGACAGTGTGCTAACACTTGCTTTCCAGCTCAGTCCCTGAGACTAGGGTGGTCTGCTCTGGAAGGCAGGACTAAAAGTGTGTTTGGACCCAAGATGCAATGATGACTTGGTATATTGATAGATGTCCTGTAATCTGGTTGCCGAGCGTGCCAGGCAGCTGCACTTCCTGCCACTTACAGAGAATTTGCTGTAATGCATTGTGAGGCATTAGCATAATAATTGCTAAGCATTCGCAAATGAATAGCTCACTGACTGATGGATTTTGTACAGAATCTGTGAAGGTTACATCGAGGGTGAAAACATTTCACTGTGTCAATGAACATACTTAATTTCTCTGGAAGTGCTATTTAAATTGCGTCGTGCTATGACATTAGCATAACAAAGACATAATGCATTCGTTTATGCTGTAGTAGGGAACACTGCCATAATCAGCGGACATGACGGAGGCAGTGTGGAGAGGGGTCTGGGAGCTGCTGAGGGCAGCCCCATTGGGTCTCTTGGCCAGGCGAGGGAGGTACTGCCCTGTGGGTCCCGCCCTCCGACTCAGCTCCAGATGGGGCTCTGGGGCTCGCTTGATGGGTGGACTCTGTTTATTGGCTTGTTTCCTTTTCACTGAATTCTTCCTTCCCGCTGCTCTGGCCACCAAGTCCTGCTAATGGGTGGGTGGGTCTTGGCTGTCAGCAGAGAAACCCTCAGGAGAATTAGGAAGCATTCAAATCTGGCAGGATTCATCCGCCCCCTTCAGCAGGGCAGGACAGCCTCTCCGGAATCAGCCAGCTGGTCCAGAGAGCTGTGCCATGGGACCTCCATCTCTCCAGCCCCGTCCCCTAAAAGTGTCATCAGAGCTGTCACAAGAAACCTCACAGGGGATGGCTTTATTACCTCAATTTTCAACATGTTCTGCATATCTGGCTCTTCCGGGGGGAGTGCTGGGGGGGACGAGAGTCTGTTAATTGAGCATCTACTGTCTGCCAGCCACTGAGCTATTTTTGTACCACCAGCTCGGCTGGCTCCTCAGACAGCTGTGCGCAGGATCGGGGCAGATTGGTGGGTTCCAGGTCCAGCACTGGCTTCCTTTTTATGCAGAACTTGTCAGAGCCTTTAGCGTAATCATGATTTTACAGGTCTCTAAGATACAGGCAGAACGGTTTTGAACTTTGCAAACAGCAGAGCCTGGTGTGCGAGGGGCTGGCGTGATTCCATTTGTGACTTGGTAAAACGCTGAAGAAGTTAAGGATCTTAACCCCGTTTCAGAGCTAAGGAAATGGAGACCCGCGAGGACATAATTTACAGGGAGCAGGCCAATGGCCCACATGGGATTTGATTCCTTGTCTACTTGACTTCAATGGCAGAGCTGGCTTCTCAGGAGAAAGGAGACTGACCGTCGGTGTTATTGGGCAAGACAGCTTGCAGCAATGGTGAGAGCTGCTGAGCGTGCCTCCTTGGACTCTTCGTACCTGTTTGGTAAGGGAAACAACTGTAGGTGCCAGGGATGGGGCTCACAGGAGTGCTCAGGGATGGACTGGTCCCTGCCACCCAGGAAGTAGGTCTCCAAGGAGAGGTCACAAAAGGTCCCAGCGCTTTAGGAATGGGCTAGCATGGAAGGAAGGAGTGGCAGGCCACTCAGCCTCAGACACAGGTAATGATTCACACTCCAGGAGGGAGGGAGGAGGACTTGGGAGTTCCAAGGACTATGGTGAGGGGATGGGAGTACTTTGAGATGCAGCTGGTCTCATGCTTTCTCCGTCCCTCCCCAACCTTATTAGGGGGATCTGGATCATCAGGATCTGGAGAGTGACTGACCGTGGTAGGTGGGCTCCTCCGCCCTCTCTTGCCAAGATCCCAGGTCCCTGGGAGAAGGAAGAGTTTGAGGGGTACCCTGTCCACTTGGTTTCGCCCCACCCCAGAGAGTCTGTTTGATAGTTCATCAGGTACTTTCAGAAAAATGTACGTTCGTAGAGTAAGTTCTGTGTAACACTTAGGCACACAGCCCTGAATGCCCTCTTGGACTGAGATCCTGGCAACGGTGAAAAGGCAGAGAGCCCTCTGTTAGTTGGCAGAGATTCATCCAGAAGCCTTAGGTGAGCCAGCAAGAGGTCATCTCCATCCAACATCCTCCCTGACCACCTCAGCACACACCCCTCCCATTCCTGTCCCCTGCTCTGCTCCACCACACAGTAGGGCCCCTGGGATGCAGCACAGAACTTCCTACCTCGTATCTGGCTTGGGACACTCGCTGACTTAGCTGAAGTAGCTCTTGCCTACTTCGGACTCCCTGCTTCCTAGAGACCTCCATGCTCACTCCTCCTTCCTTTTCCTTCAACAGGGCAGTTGTTTGTATTTACTGGACTTACTCTACTTGCCGGAGTCTGGGAATAGACTTGTGGGTTGCTGACTCACGGAACTCAAGGGCCCACAGAGAAGCAGTCAGGAAAGCATTGGGTGTCACTGACATGACAGGGTAGGGGAGGTTGCCTGTGTGCCCACAGCCATGCGGTTTCAGTTTCTGCAGGACAAGACTTCTCCCATGCTGTTCACTGGGATTCCCTGTTTTTCCCCATATCAGCATGCCATCTGTATTGTTGTTACTTCCTGTTGTTGCCTTAAAATAAGCTTCAAGTTGACTTGTTGGTTTGTGCTGCTTGGCCTAAGCAACACCCCCTGTGAATTAGTGGGCCTTAATTTATAATTTTTAAACAGAAACTTAAAGTTTTTAATTATGGTAAAATATGCATAGTGTGAACTAATTTTGTTGTTGTGTTATTTTGTTTTGTTTTTTGAGACAGGATTTCTCTGTGAAACAGTCCTGACTTGTCCTGGAACTCACTCTGTAGACCAGGCTGGCCTGAAACCCACAGAGATCTGCCTGCCTCTGCCTCCCAAGTGTTAGGGTTAAAGGCGTGCGCCACCATCGCCTGGCAGATGGTGTATATTTTTGTATAGAGTGCAGTGGCCCTGAGCGTACATTCATGGTGAACAACAGTCAGCACTGCCCCTTTTTAGGACGTTCCCATCACCTCACCTAGAACCATTCACTCTCCTCCTCATGCCCCTCCTTCTTCCTAACACTCAGCCCCTGGTAACCTCTGCTCTCTGAGACTATACAGTAGGTACTAGGTACTTCCCATAAGTGGAATAACACAACGCATGTCCTTGTGTCTGACTTAAGATGTCTTTGAAGCTAATCTGTGTTGTAGTGCATATAGCAGGTCATCCTTTTTACAGGCTTAATAGCGTTCCACTGTATGTGTGGACCATATTGTCTATCCATTGGTCAGAAAGGGATGGTTGAACTACTATATATACAGCTGGTATTTTAACCTATGCTCCTGCGACTCAATCACCGTTGGAGTCTTGCGTGGTTTTCTGTGATCGTTACTTCTGAAAGCAGAAGTTCAGATGAGGACATGAATGCAGGTAGCTTATTTGGGACAAAAACAGGAGTGGAGGAGTGGAGACAGTGTGACAGGAAAGGGATCAAAGCCAGTAGCATACTGAGCTGGTTATTGCTGTGGGCAATTGGGGCTCAATCTTAATAAGGTTTGAGGAACTGAGTAGACACACCTCAGACTCATCCCGCTGGAGGACAGGAGGCTGACACTCATTGGCAGTCTCCAGTCCCCAGCTACTGCACCCCCTCCTCCCCAAACTGAGAAAAACAGGCAAACAAGATGCGAACAGGAAGCGGGGGAACTGTCCGCCACAGCTGTGCTGAAGGCAGGTGAGTGCAGGCTGCTGCTCACAGCATCGTGAAACCCTGCTGTGCTCTGGAAAAACATTTTGACACCTCTTCCCAGGTTTGGAGAGGGTTCTTCCTTAAAGTGACAGGCTAATGGCTGAAGACAGAGCAGCAGCTGGCCTGACTGTGAAGGAGAAAGCATCTCATGCGAAGACCCCGAGGACAGACATAGCAAGCACGTGCCCTGGATGGGAACCAGTCCTGGGCTGTCCCCAGAGCTGTTGACGTCCCTAGGAGGATTTTAAACCCAGGAGGGGGACATGTGGGATGTGACGGGATCATGGAGAGGTTGGTCATTCTTCTGTTGGCTTGGGGGCAGATGCCAGCCTTTCAGGGGTGCTGATTCTTCACGTGCCTCTAGGGGACCCCAGTGGGAGTCCCCCTCAGATCTTTGCACTTTGGGGGCTGATGGACATTTGATACTCAGAGTTGACGTTGATATTGGTGATAACCTATCTGGGCTAGAGAGACTCCTTGGGGCTCCTCTGTTGAACTCAAGTCCTCTTTCAGCCCACAGTGTAGAGAAAAAGGCTCTCATGGAGTTGAGTCCTGCCTCTGCCATTGGCTAGCTTGGGCAAATCCCATTTCCCCTCAGCCTCAATTTCCTTGTCTATTCAATGGGCGTAAAAATGCCTCGTTTACATGGTTATTGAGCAGGCATTGTGAGAAAAATTTTACTATCTGCTCAAGATGTGGGGCATGTCCTTCTACTGTCCCCACTAAGCTTGGGCCCTGACCTTGGGCCTGCCTGACTGAGGGGGAGTAGAATGGTAGAAGCCTTACTGGGATCAATCCATTTCTCCAGGGCCTGGCCCTCCCTTCTGCCCTGCCATTACCAGGCAAGGCCACTGAACACCAGGCAGATCTTCATCTAGGAACTGACTGGGGTAGGATGCACCTGCTATGTCCTTCCAGATGCTGGCTTCAAGAAGGCCTGAGCCTCACCAATAGTATCTGCCTATGTCCAGCCTCGTCTGGATCTTGGAGCCTGACAAGAATGGAGGCCTTGCAGCCTCCAGAGCATTCCAGCACCCATGGGACTCTGTGAGGCAGCCCTTGGGGCTCTTGGGTCTGGTAGAGTTTCTTCTGAAATAGCCTTGCAGCGTACCAAGCGTATGGAGGAGCCCCTGGTGAAAATGGATCCGGAGCTCTTGAGTGTGCTGTGGTTGGGGAGATGACTGCATCTAAGTAAATTTCCATTCTTCCTCAAGTCCTCTCCTGCCTGCATCCCTGAGGCATTTCTGTTTAGAGAAGTTCTAGCATTAGTGGTGTGTGTGTGTGTGTTGTTCTGATTACAAAGGTGCCAGGCCCTGGGAGGGATTACACGTGGCAGAGAGGTGCGCTAGAGACATTCCCCAACATGCGCACACACCCCCCCACACACAGTGTTTTAGGTCTCTGTGACTCCCAGCTCCATTTGCATAATGAGCAGAAGAAAAGGAGGGGGCAGGTGGGTGCTGGTGGCCGTCAGAGTGACAGAGCAGTACTGTCCTTTCCTCTACTGTCCCCCTGGAAGTTGCCGTGGGGGGTCAGAGCTGCCTTCCTAGAACTGAGGCAAGGTTCTTGACCTCTGAGTGTAACACCCCTACCCGGCAAAAACAGAGCCACTTGCTTTTTTCTCACCTTTCCTCGTGGTACAAGTAGGTCTCATACTTCATTTTTAGAAGCCCAGGTCAAAAATAGCTTAAGGGACAGGAAGTAGCAGGCTGTCGCCGTTGGACATTCTAGGTGTAGACAGCTTCAGGAATAGCTGGAGCTAGGGGATTGGGCCATGGCCATAACACACTTGCCTTGGTTTCTGTGGCACCCAGATGTAACCTCCCTCTGCTCGTACTATAGTGTGGGCTTCTTTTCCTTGGTGGGAAAGACTTTCCCTCTGCCAAGCCTCATGCCACACTCTCCACAATGGCCTGCGTTTGCTCACATGCCCATGCCCATCTCAGAGTCCATGTCTGGGCATAGAGGGTGACTGCCGACTTGCCAGACTGGACACTTACCCGTTCTCATGGCTTGGAGAAAGTGCACCATGATTGACAGCTCCACTGGTATCACATGGAAGGACCGCAGAAGAGCCAGGCTGAGCATGCCCTGGATGTCCAGAGACAAGTCAGCCAAGATCACCCAACCCATGTTGGTGTGCGAAAGTTACGCTTTACCAGTGTGTGTGTGTGTGTATTGTTGTTGTTATTGGTGGTGGTGTACAAAAGTTACGCTTTACCTGTGTGTGTGTTGTTGTTGTTGTTTGTTTGTTTTGTGGCTTGGCATTTCTCCCTCGTCACAAGCCCTCACCTCCTCGTGAGTTCCTCCTATAGCTTGCCCAGTGGCCCAGGGCCACCCTGGAGGAAAGAACGACATCTTTCCTAGGGCATTTGTAAGCTGCTTGAGGGGAGAAGTCCTGAAAAGCCAGTTGCAAACTAAGATCCCTATAAATGGCACTACAGGGCAGGCTGGAATCAAGCCCTGCTTGGTCCCAGTGAGCAGGGAGACCCATTCCCCGGGAACGAAGAGGCATGGGCGCTCATGGTGGTACAGTAGACCTGGAGAGGAAGGATCCCAGGGGAGAAGTGTCAGGAGCCAGTTGGCAAAGATGAGATAGATTTGGGCAGGAGTGCCAGGCGAGCAGATGGCATGCTACTGGATTCAGTTGCCTACCTACCCACCAGATTTATCCATCCACCCTACCTCCATCCTATGAGACATTTATCAACTGTGACTTATGTGTCTAGAACTGAGCTTACCACGGGGAGGAAGGCCATAGAACCTGGGAGGCTGGTGATACTTGGAATCAACCAACTAGGTACCAGAGTACTATCATGAAACAGGCTCCTGGAAGGTTGTTTGGGACAATTTAAGACCTTTACTGCCAGACTGGTGTGTTTAAAGATCTTGAAAGGACAGTGAGGCCTGAGAAGTCCCTAATGGTTAAGTTTTACTTGTGTGAACTTGGCACAACCTAGCCTTGTCTAGGAAGAGAGTTTTAGTTGAAGGATAGTCTAGATCAGGTTGGCCCGTGAGCCTGTCCAGGAGGGATTGTCAAGATTGTTACTAGATATAGGAAGACCCAGCCCACTGAGGCAGCACCATTCCCTAGGCATGGTGTCCTAAACTGTGTAAGAGAAAAGAAACAGACAAGCAAGCAGCATTCATGCTGTTATTTCTCCCTGCTCTTGACTAGATGTGACGTGCCTAGCTGCTTCCAGCTCCTGCGTTTGTGACTTTTCTGCTGTGGTGGCCTGTAAGCTGGAATTGTAAGACAAACGCTTTTCTCCCCTACATTGCTTTTTTGTCAGGAATTTTATCTCAGTGACAGAAATGCAGCTAGAACAGTCCTCCTGGGTCAGACAAGAGAGTCAAGACTAAAGTCACCCTCTACAGTTCTAATCAGAGGGATCTCCGAGACACAGAAACTGTGTAGATAATCTATATAGTCACCTCTGTCCCTGTGTATTATTACCACAGCTCTGAAAGCCTCGGTTCCTAGCGAGCGGTAGCAGCTGACATGGCCAATGGCTGTCTTGTCTTCCACACGAAGCATCTCTGTCCACCTTGTCACCCTTCCCCTTCTCACTGTCACTGGGGATGAGGCTCCTGATCATGGTTGCCTCAGCTGAATGTTTTTTTGGCTCACACAATAGAGTTATATCCACATTTCCATGGCTTCCTGTGGATGGCTTTGTGGTTTTGGCGAGAGTACTGTACTCTAAATGTGTTTGAGAAGACTGAAGCCAGGACCCAAGACTTCAGACACTGAGCGTCCTTGAGAAGTCTGTATGTTTGGCTGTCTGGTCTGCAGTGAAGACCTTCCTGGCATCCTCAGGAAATAGTGAGTTTCCCTACCTCCTCTCCAGGCACATAAGTCAGCCAACACACCCCTCACTCTTTACTTCCCCAGTTTGAGGGGTTCCATTTGTGTGCTAGTAAGGCTCAGCAGCGTACCTGATCAGCATCGGTATGGCTGATGCCATCAGATGGTGAGTGAGTGACTGAAGAATGATTGGTGAGACAGGTCTACCAAGGACTCTACCCCGGATCCTGAGGATAGGTCCTAAGGTGCTGATGGTACAGCATGAGGACCTGAGTTTGTACCCTAGCCCCTGTGTAAAAGGCTGTGTATGAGAGAGTATGTATGCCTCCCAGTGCTGGAGAAGCAGAGATGGGAGGGTCCCTGGGGTTTGTTAAACAGCCAGGCTAGCCAAACTGGTGAGCTCAAGGTTAAGTGAAAAACCCTGTCTCAAACTCTAAGGTAAAGACACTGGATGTTGTCCTCTGGCCTCTACATGCACACACACACCAGGACATGAATATACACCCGTGCATTTGCACAGATACCTACACATGTATGCTCACAAAAAATAAACAGAAACTAAGAAGACTTTATGCAGGGGAGGTTAAGAATTCTGTAACCAAAGCCAGAAGATCAGTTCTGTTTCCTGGTGGCAGACTGGCTCCCCTTTCCTGGTTACCCTGGAGCTGGTTTCAGAGTATGTGATGGTGTCATCATCACTAGACTGAATCCCCTCAGATGGTTTTTGAAGGGGCTCCCCTTGGTCCCCTGAGTTGTCTGTATCTGTTTCTCCCTCTTCCCTGTGGCTGCCTTGGCTGGCTCCTTCTTAGTCCCCAAGAAGACTCCTGGGCAGAGACGACCCCACCCCCCACCCCGTGTGCATTGAGTGGTTGAATTATGACGTTTTCTAGCAAGGTCCTTTTATTATGGGAGTCAGAGTCATTTTGGGCAGGAGGGGGTGACATTCACTATTGTCACATGACTCTAATCTCCTGAGGGAAACTGGAGGAGCAGGCTTTGGGAGCTGGCATGGTAGCAGGCATGTGGATGAGGTACTGACTTAGCTTGTCCCCTCTGCGAGAGCAGGGAAAGCTCTCTGCTTGAGTTTTGTCTCTGGGATGAGTCATTCTGTCCACTCACACTATGGACTGCCAACAGCAGTAGAAGTGCATTTCAGGTGGAGGTTTCAGTGTTGCCCAGTGGCATTATCTATCCTGGTGGCACGGCCATGCACTTTCCAGTGGTCAGGAAATCTTAGCAAGGGCCTCATGAGATCCTGGCTTCAGATGGAGTGAGGGATGGGGATAGGGAATGGGATTTTTTCAGAGCGTAAGTAGGATGCTGACAGTTGGAGGAGTCAGAAGCTGGACCTTCGGAAGGACAGGAGATAGTTTTATTTGAGCTGCCCACAATTGATCATAGGAAAAGGTAAAAGTGCTTACTGCTCCAAGGATGAGGGATGTTTTTATCTGGGATGTAGCTATCCAACTAAACCCTTAGCAAGATGGTCCTGACTTGTCTCCTAGTAACATGCACCCTAGCAACCAGGTATTCTGTCCTGTGGATGATGGTGGGGCGGGGGATGTCGGAAATGAAAGGGTGAGGAACAAAAGGCAAGCAAGAGAGTTGGAACGCAGTCATGGAGAAGAAAAGGAGGGGGATAGGGATGAAAAGGGGGAAAGAGACAGAGTAGACAAGGGGCAGGTGAAGAGGAACCTGCCGTGTCCCATGGTAAGAGTTCATGGGGGTACTCTGCTCTTACCGGAGAGATGCTGAGGACGATCTGTATTAATGGGGGTCACCTCCATCATGCATACCCGCTGCTCTAGCTGCTGAGCCTCTTGGGCAGCCCTGGCTGAATCTGGCCTCCGTTCCAGGTTCTTGGTCCAAGCAGTTCAGGTCAGGCTCCCCAACAGTGAAAGTCATTACCAGGCTGTTAGGAATTGTATCTGCTGAGAGCTCACTGTGGCTTCCAGATCCTCCACCTCTATGACTTCCACAAGGATGTACTTGAGTCCTTGTTTTCATTATGTAGATAAGGAAGCTGAGCCTTAGGGAGTCTTGGTAACTTGCCCATGAATGGCAGATCTAGGCTTTGAAAGATGCCCTCGGGCATCTTCTTGACCCTTCTGCCTGCCAGTTCCTGGTATATATTCCTCCACCCTGTTTCCTACATGTCAAGCGTCAGTCTTCATTCTTTTGCCTCTTGGGTTGTTTTGCATCCTTTCCAGGCCTGGGGCTGTGGTCTCCACCCTAGTGTTGATCTCTTCAGCTGACCACCATTGACTTACACATCTCTGCCCTCTCCTCACCAGCAGGACCCTGCGCAGGAGGTAGGGACCCCTGCCAGGCTACAGCTGGGCCCTGCTGTGTTTGGAGATGGGAAGATGGCCAGGCCAGGAGACAATGACTGGGAAATGCTCAGGGCTTTGTGGGGCTACTGAGCCCGCACTCCCTGATCTCTTAGTTGTCCATGGAACAGAGAGGACAGGAGCTGGTGTGAGAACTCAGGCCTGAAAGGTTAATCTGTGTACCTGCTGGCTCATCCCCTGTGTCACAGTGTTCATCTAGCTGAGTCACTGTCACCTAGTGGTTAAGAAGGCAGGATCTGGGGTCGGGATGGCTGGGGTCACATTTTAGTGTCTTTTACTAGCTATAGTAGGGGGCAGATTGTGATGTCATTTGCTTCATGGGGTGTCTGTTCCTTTCCTCCCCCCCCCCTCTCTGTGTGTGTGTTTGCACGCACGCAGGTGTCATGGAGACCAGAAGTTGATAGTTAACCTTTCTCTGTCACTCCCTACCTTGTTTTGGGAGATGGAGTTTCTCACTATGCCTGTTTCTCATCTGTTTAAATAGACTGGCTGGCCAGTCTTCACTTCCCCGGTTCTGACATTACAGGCACGCGCTCCTACACCTGATCTTTTATGAACGTGCTGGAGACGGAAGTCAGGTCTTTATGCTTTCGTGGCAAGCACTTTACCTCCTGAGTCATCTTTCCGGCTTCCGTGGGGCTGTTGGCCTTTCAAAGTCTTTAGCCTCCATTCGTAGAGTTAAGTGGGATATTCTTTCCAGAGGGGCCACCGTAAGACCTGGTGTTTAGCAAAAAGTCAGCAGACATCAGTGATAACCGTCATCCACCTATTTATCCTCATCCATCTACAAGGCCAGGGATCTGTTTTAGGTCAAAACTGGTGTGGAGAAAATGCTGGGGTGAGGACAGTCTGGAAGTAGGACCCTTAGCTATAAGCTACCATTACGTCGGTGGTGTCTTAAGATACCCAGCTTCAAGAGGAAGGGGACAGGGCTCTTGGGTGGACGAAGGAACAGCCCCTCTATAGAGGTTATCTGCCTTCCCAGTCCTAGCCTCTCTTTCAAGGTAGGGACTTTTCTAGCCTTCACGACTCAGGTGGGTCAGATGTCTATGGCGGCCTCTGGCCGTGCAGCATTTTAGGAGTTCTCCTTGGTTGCTGGCCTCCTTGCCCATCTTTGTCCTGGCAGATCTCTAAACCAGGCTGATCCAGTCCAAGCTGGCTGCTGAACCTTCCAAGGCCCCTGTTGGCTTGGCAGAGCCTTTAGCCTCAGTCCAGGCCAAACCAAGGTCTAAGTGTCAGACACTTGGCTGCTGCCTGTCTGATCCCATCCCCTGCTTGAGATGTCACAGGTCCAGTCTGGGCTGCCACAGCTGTTGAGGAACTGAGCCTGTGGAGAAGGGCTAAGCGCTTATGTCAGGACAACAGACAAGGCGTTACAAACACCAATGGTTAAGTGATTGGGCTTGCATCCCGGGCTGTTACCCTGGATACTCGTGGGACCTGGACCATATTTCTCTTCCAGTGCAAAACAGGTGTCACGGGTGTGGCTGAGAAGTGCCGTCTCAGCAGGCTGCTCCCCCTGCTAATGCAGCACTGTGCAAGCTCATCCCTGGAAGGACAGATTAATCATTTCCTCCCAGAGTCACCATCCAGGCCAGATTTACAGTGTCGGGTGCACGGGAGCCCCCGGACTTTATGGTCTTGTAAATTACAGGGCCGCTTGTGCAAGAGGCAGGCTGGGCTGTAAATCATGTGTAATTGCTTGTAAATTGGAAACAAACAGTATTTTTCCTTAAATCACCCTCTTTGTAGTGGTTCTAGGGGGGAATTGAGGTTGCATAGAGACCCTTTAACTTCCCTGAGGTTCCAATTTCAGAGTCTCCCCGGCCATATCCCAGGAGACTTGGAGGCTTTTGTGTCAAATGGGGAGGAATTGACTGTGGCTGTCATAAGCCCCTCTTTTAGGTAGGCTTAAATCACTTTCTCCTGGGGACTTCCCTCCTCTCTCCCCCTCATTTCAAATTAGCCCCAAAGGTCCTGTTTTGCCCCTGGCTATAACCTGCTCTTTCCCAGGCTCTGGGAAGAAAAACATAGATGCGCTCCATCCAATTGCACTCCCCCTTCTTCCCCAGGCAAGGGCAGTGACTCACCGCGGACTGGTAAGCATGGCATCTGCGCCAAGAGGCTATTTTGCTTGCATTTTTTCATCTTCTCCCATTTTCATAAAATTACATTTATAATCTTTTTTTTTTTATTTTTTGCCTTCTGTGGTCAACTTTGAAGAGTCATTAAATTTGCTGATCGACAGTCTGCTAAACTTTAATTGAATCACGAATCACCAGCTCCTAGAAGGTTCAGCCTACTGGGGACCTTGGAGATCATATAATTCAACTCCTTCATTTGACAGAGAGGGAAATAGAAGTCTAGGATGGGTAAGAGCCTGGCCCAAGGTCAGTCTTTGAGTGAGAGCAGCTCTGGGATGTGTCTGGGCCTCCCATCCCAGGTCTACCAGGCTCTCCACCACTTATCGTAGGGCCCTTCTGCTCAGCTGTCACTTCTGCAGCTCCTGTGTGTGATCAACCTTAACGGGGGCAGCCGGCATCTATGCTATGACTAGGAGAGTCAACACCACTTCAAATCCTTCTCTTGGAAACTGACTCATTTAATGAGCTTGGTGGAGATGGGGGCCCGGAAGCTATGAGCCTTCCCGTGGACTCTCCAGAGGACTCCTTGAGTCCCTGGAGGATTCCTCTTTTCTTTCTTTCTTTCTTTCTTTCTTTCTTTCTTTCTTTCTTTCTTTCTTTCTTCTTTCTTTCCTCCTCCTCCTCCTCCTCCTCCTCCTCCTCCTCCTCTTCTTCTTCTTCTTCATTGTGTTATGATGGTGGTGGTGTGTGTGTGTATGCGCCAGAGGTTGACCTCAGGTGTCTTCCATGATTGCTCTCTACCTTATTTTTTGAGGCAGAGTCTCTCAGCTGAATCAGAAGCTCACAGATTGCCCTGGTGCTGCAGGAGCGCCTTCTGCTCCTTCAGCCAATAGCCGCTGAAATACCAGCCCACTGGGGCGTGGTCTCTTTCTCTTTAAAAAAAGAGAGGCAAGCTTCAGCTGACTCTCTTGGTTCCGGCGCTTGGTTCCAGCTCCTGCTCCAGCAACTAGACTCTTTTCCTGACAGTTGATGTTTTGTAAGTTTTACCCCTAAAATAAATACCTACCCCTTTAAATCCAAACTGGTGTGGGATTGTTTTGCACATTACCCTGGCTGGCCAGCCAATGAGCTCCAGGGATCTGTCTGTCCTTCCCACAGCAGTGATGTTAAAAACATGGACATAGCAGTATCCAAGTGCTGGGAATCCGAACTCAGGTCCTTATGCCTGAACAGAAAACATTTTACCAATTGAGCCATTCCCCTAGTTTGGGATTCCCTTTTTAAGTGATATGTGAGACTCAGGTTCGATGCTGTTGGTGATGGGAGCACAGCGTGGAGACAATGGACATGGCAGGATTAGGAACACAAACGGCATTGATTCCAGGCTACTATGAACGTGGGTTTGAACAAGTTCTCCTTGCCCACCGACTTTCTCATCTATCAAGTGGGCACCAGGGTCTGCTTTCTGGAGAGTGGCCACAATGACTGTTAATGACGGAGCATGAGCAAGAATCTAAGTCAGCTTGTCATATAGCTAGCCCTGGCCAGGCTGATCATAGCAAAAGGCCAGAGATGCCAGCTGAGTCATGTAAGCATTGGGGCTTTGGATGCTATGCAAAGAAGAAGACAGAGAGATAACTATGCTGAGGCCACCTTGGGTCTCTTGGGATCCTTGGAGCTGATTCTCTTCCCTCAGTCTCCTCATTAGTCACGTGATATGGCTGTCAGGCTCATAGGTACCATCATCACAAATCCTGAACCCTCAGATATGCGTGTATAAGACAGAGAGAGAACCACAGGAGGAGATGACCAGTTCTGTACAGGTAGATGAAGCACAGCAGCCACACGCACGCACACACACACACTCACAACCACCATCCCCACCAGGCCTCTATTCATGCAGAGGTATAAGTGAGGGCATAGCAACCTGGATAGCATGCCAAAGGCCATCTCCCTGGGGATGGTTCGAAAGAGCTTGGGCATTCAGAGGTAGGGAGCTCTCACGGCGAGGCCAGCACCTCCTCACCCTTCTGTATAGATCACAAGGAATCTAAGATAAAAGCAGAGCCTCAAATCTAGTTTCCACCACTTCCCAGCTTTGCAACTTTGAGTGAGTTCCTAAGCCTCTCTGAGCCTTAGATGTTCAAAGGGAGTGATTCCTGGTGCACAGCTCAGAGATCTGGCGTGTAGACTCAATAAGATAATGCTTGGAAGAGCCCAGCACGGTGCTGGCCAGGAAATCGTCCTTGACCTCGTGGCTAACGCGTGTAACTCAGCTACTAAAGGCTTCTCCCAGGCACGCAGGGGGCCATCAGGAAGCAAGTTTGGCTGCTGCGATCCACCTGGTGTCCTGAGTGTCCTGGTCTCAGAAGGCTGAGCAGAGGCTGTGTTTATTCCCCGAGCTGTTTTCTCTGCTGCCTGCCTCCTGCCACCTCCTCCAGACACACAGAAAGAGCCAAGTGGGCAGGAGTTTAGGGCAAGAGTCCTGCCAGCCTGATGGAGTGGAAGGCTGAGATCAGCTCCTGTGGACAGACAGATGGGTGAGGCCGACACCGGGCGTGCAGCCTATCCTCACCTCAGACTTCCCGCCCAGGGTCCTGACCCAGGACTGACTTCGCCCCAGCTAATATGCCCCCTTCCTTTTCTTTCCATCCCAAATTCTCTTCTTTTTTGTGAAAACCTCTGGCCCTGTCCCTCATCCTTTTTGTCCTTGTTACTGCCCCTTCCCACCCCCAACTCCTGATCTTCTAGCCGGGCCTGCTGCTGGGTGTCCTTTTCCTGTCCTTCCTCCGGAATCTAGAAGTGTCGTCCCTAAAAAAGGGGAGGTAGGGTTAGACTGCCCTCCCCTGCACATACTTGGGGGACATTGAACCCTCTGGAGGGAGCCAGAGCTCTTGCGTCGTGTGTTCTATGAGGATACGTTAAGCTGGCTATGTGCCCAGGGTGGTAGCCAACAGGAGTGGAGAGAGCCATGTACCGAATCTTGTGACCTTGCCATGCTGTCAAGCATCACCAGGCCCAGACCCCTGCTCCCACTGAGAGCTCTCCTTTTCTAGGTTTCCTCTTGGTCCTCCTTGCTTTGAGATATTCCCATCTCTTCCCACCCACAAACTCAGAGCAACTGTCCTTTGTCAGAATTCCCAGAGCACCCTACCCCGGTCCTTAGACTGGATCAACTCTTAGTCCCCTGCCCGAGTTTCTCTGCCCTTCTCCAGACGGTAAGGACTTGAAGCTTCCTGGTGCTGCTGTGTCTGCAAGGGCCTTGCACGGTGCCTGGGACAGAGGAGGGGTGCACAGGTCCTGGGCTATTGCTAAAGGGAAGGGGAGCTGATGTGTGACTTAAGGAAAGTCAAGGAAGCAGCTTGAGGGTGCTGCATCTTTGGCACCGTGGGCCTGCCAGCATCTCCTGAGTCCTGATGTTTTCAGGCTTAAAAGGTAGAGTCAGCAGGACCTTGGGGACCACTCTGCCAGCCTCCTGTTGTGTGGATAGGCCCTGAGGCTCACTCAGAGTCCTGGGCTGCTGGAAGGGAGGGGCTTCTTGCTGCCTGGGTCCCTGGGTGTCCCTGTTCATGCCGCTACTGCAGCCTCCTTGGAGACATTGCTTTCTCGGTGCCTGTTTTGCTGTCTTTGGCTTTGCCCCTGGCTTGCTGTGCGCTCTCTCTCTCTCTCTCTCTCTCTCTCTCTCTCTCTCTCTCTCTCTCTCTGCCACTTCCTTGTCCTGTTTTTCCCCCTTCTCCTCTGATGGGATAATTATGCTAATCAGCCTGTCAGAACAAAGATAATTTGTGGTGGGCTATTTCAGACTTTAGAATTCAGGACAAGGCCCCTTTTCTGCTTGCCTTTGAGTGTCCCTTAACCCTCTCCCAGGAACTGAGTCAGGCAGGTCTGCTCAGATGCTCAGGGAGGGATGATGGGTCCTAGAGGGCAGGTGGGAGGAAGGGTGTGTGTATGTATGTGTGTGTGTAGAAGGGCACATGTGCTCAGGTGCGGTGCATTGCGTGAGGTCCCCATCTGTGTACAAGAGACATCTCGGCACCAAACGTCTGCTGAAATCAGTGGAACATGGAGAAGATGACAAGGGAGCTGCTGTCCCTGAAATGTCACTACTAAGGATGGGGCTTCTCGTACCAGCTTCAGCTCTGGAGCGACCACCGACGCCGGCAATGGTGGTGACACCAGTGTTGTGGTTCCCTGACCGAGGCCGCTTCAGTGCCTCTACTCTACAGGACTGTATTCTGCCCCTGCCCAGGTCAGCTTCCCACCTGGTCCCGATGTAGAAAAGGTCTGGAGTACTCACTTCCTGGGCTCGGCTGGTGATCGAAGGGTGAGAAAGGAAGGGCGATACTGTCCAGGCACCAGAGCTAGCTGGAAGGGCAGCTCTGTGTCCTGGAGCTTGCCCAGGGTGAAGAGCATGACTCAGGACCCAGGCTTAGCCATGGTGTCCCAGAGATGCTGACTAGGACTTCAGGGCTGGACGGAGGTCCTGAGCTGCCTCCCTCCCTCACTGAGAGCAGTCTGGAGGAAGTGTGGGAGTGGGTGAAATGATACACAGACCATCAATGGTGCCATCTCTAGACAGAGGGTGCAAAGTTTGAATTTTTACTTTAGAAATGCTAAGAACAACATGCTAAACTAGACCTGATCAAACCATGTCAACCCCCAGGGCCACCATAGAGTGCTTAGGGACAGTTGTGGTTACCACTTTCATCAGAACTGTTTCCTTTGTCTTGGAGAATCAGCTCTGAGCCTCTCCTGAGTTTGTCTGGCAGGGTTGGCCCCAGGGCCTTTGACAGCCTTGCTGGGCAAAGGAAGAAAAAAAGCCACCAGGGGCAATATGGTCTCCATGGCCCTGAGCAACCCTTTTCCTGGGATCCAGGAAGCCTGTGCTTCTGCCTGTACTGAGGAAGGGCTTAGTGTGTTTTCCCCCTCTTGTGTGTGTTTGGAATGCTGCCTCTGGGCCACCGTTCGGATAAACGGTGGCAGTAGCACTGTCGAGGCTTTGAGTCATTTAAATGGCTGCGGGGAGACATTACATTGACTGATTTAATCTCGCAAAGGAACTTTCCTCTTCTGCTTACACAGCACCTCAGTCCCTTCAAGCCGGTCGCTGAAGCTCCCGCCCCAGCGTACATCAGTGCCTCCACCCCTCTGGCTTCCAGGGCTCCGCTCTTCACAGCCTGCCTGCTGAGGAAGCCCAGAGGTCTGAAGGAGGAGGTGTCACAGACCTATGCTCAGTTCCATCCCTTTATCAATTGTTTCCAGTTCCGAGAATCCTTGTCTAGATGCTGCTGGTCCTGTCACGGAAGTCCTTGGCTGCAGGCCACATCCACCCTTTGTGGTCTACCAGGCAGATCTCAGCCCAAGTCTTGTTGGCCAGGAGCGGGGGATAGGGGGGAGGCTAAGGAACCCTAATTGACAGTGACAGGGGTGAGGCTGTGAGCCAGAAGCCAGTGGGCACTGTGGATGTCTGTGTGCGTGTGTGCGCGTGTGTTAGTGCACAGGGCATCTGTGCCCGTGCAGCATGTGTCAGGGTGTTTACAGCCATCTCTTGTCATGCCATGCATGCGAGCAAGCCATGTGCTGCCTGAGGGTGTGTGGGTCCAAGCACCTCTGGTGTGTGTGTGTGGGTATGCGTGCCTGTGCATGTGCAACACCAAGAAGCTGTCAGTGTGGGAGTGTGCACCCCATGTCCGGGCTCTGTTTGGTGATTCCATACACAAGTGTTCCTCTCTATGGTCTTGGGGCTGTATGCATACTAATGCTGTATTTCAACCTCCATGTATCCGTCTATATGTTTGTGTGCTTATCCACGATACCCACGTGTGCACAGCCCACCTGGGATTGAAGTCCCTTACTTCCTGCCCTGCCGACTGGGTTGACGATAGTGGCATGGAACCTTCATTAACCATCTATCATCTATAATTTTAGCCGGGCGATGGTGGCGCATGCCTTTAATCCCAGCACTTGGGAGGCAGAGGCAGGCAGATCTCTGTGAGTTCGAGACCAGCCTGGTCTACAGAGCTAGTTCCAGGAAAGGCTCCAAAGCCACAGAGAAACCCTGTCTTGAAAAACCAAAAAAAAAAAAAAAAAAAAAAAAAAAAAAAAAAAAAAATCTATCTATCCCTGGCTGCCGTTTTAGGAAGGGAAGCAGCCAGCTACCCAGCTGGCATATCCCTGGACCTCAGTGAATGGATGAGTTGGAAGCCCATTCTGGCCACCTTGTTCCTCTGCTTTTAGGGGTTGTTAGTGTTGCTGGGAGCTGAAGCAAAGGTGGGTCAAGCCTGTTACCATCCTGCCTGGCACAGCCTGAAGCACGGCCACCGAGGGTGGGGAAGAGTTGGCTAGGGTTTCCTGCCTGTCCTGGAAGGAGCAGGCTACCACCTGGGGCACCTACAGGCCTATAAACCTAAGTGGATGCCCATAGAAATGACCTTTCATCTGTACCATTCTGTGCTTTCTTCTGTGGGTCAAAGGGCCCCTCTGCCCAGCGTGAGCTTGTGTGTCTATGCCTGGGTATCTGGGGTGTCTGCGCATATGTTTGTCACTTTGCACACAGACATGCACTCATGGGTCTCTATGCTTCGTGGACAGGTACACACTCTTACAGTCTTCAGGTGGGACCGCCTGTCCTTTGTCCCTTGTCCTGCCTCTGGCTTCATCTCTCCCCACCTCCAGTTATACTACAAGCCTCAGTGCTCCACCAAGGCTGCCTCTGTGCAGATTCCTTCTCTGGCTCCCATTATTTACTCAGTAAAGGCTCCATGCTCGCTGCTGGCCTGCAAAGCGCAGAGCTGCTCCAGGCTTCGCTCGTGCTTCTTTCTCAGAAGAGCCTTCTGGACGGTTGGCCCTTAGCCATCTCTGAGAGGCCAGGCGAGTACAATGGCAAGACACCAGAGCTTGGTTGCAGGGAGTGGCACAGACAGTCAAGGTGGGGAGTCCTGGGGGGCAAAGTCTTCTGTCATGAAAGCAATACTCAGTCTGATTCTGGGCCAGAGAAACCCCCCTGATCTTGAGTCCCTTGCCCAGCTCCTCTCCCCAGAACCAACTCTATGTTCCCCAGTCAAAATTGCACTTTATGAAGTCTAAACACTCAGCCTTGAGCCCTGTAAATCCATCTCCTGCTCTGGACTGAGCTTGTCCCCAGCAGAGGCTTGGACCAGTATCCCGTGGAGATGGAGGCTTAGGGTGGTCTGATGTTGGAGACAGCTTCTGGGAGACATCCTCGTGCATCCTCTCCTGTGGGCTAGCCTTTCCCAGCAGTCTTTTCCTTTCCAACCATCACCTCTCAAGTCCCTTTTGTCCTTCCCCTACAGAGAGCTCTTTTAGGCTCCTTCCATTGTCAGGGAAGCTGGGGATGCTCATGTGGGTACCACTTCTCTCTACCAGACCACAGATCCCACCACAGTCCCACATCTCCACTGGGACATCTCAGAGACACAAGAGTCCCCAGAGATGGTCCCTTTAGGTGCTGGGACCCCAAGCATGAAACCCACAGGGTCACTGCTGATGCTTTCCTCCCCACCCCATCTTCCTGCGGCTTTATCTTCTGTTCTCCCTGACTTCCTCTGCCCCCAGCACATCCTGGCCACAGTCACTGTCATCTGAGCTGTTCTTGGAGCCCTACCTGACACCCCCGCACCCCACCCCATGCATCGTCTTTCTCACCTGCAGATTCTGAAAATATGCTTGGCGGCTCCTCCCCCTCCCCAGCTGGTACCAGCTCTAGCTCACCATTGTTCTTAGGATGAGACCAGAACCCTCAGCAGGGATCACAAACTCCACTGCACCTTAAAGACCTCTCAGCCCTGTGACTTTTTCTCAGGATGGGGGCTCCTGTGACTTCTTGTGCCAGAATAAGTCCTCATTCCACTCTATTCACGCTGGGCATGCCTTAGCACCTGCCACAGCCCAACACAGATTGTCTGGGCACTGTTTTCGTGGCTTCTGGAAGATCTGAGAGGCAGGGCTGCCCACATAATCCTCAGTGCCAGGGTGAGTGAGGCACACTGGGAAAGCAGAGCTGAGCCCAGCAAACAGGCTGAGTGGAGGCAAGAACTGGAGGGGAAGCACAGAGAGGCGGGCTTCCTCCTCTTCCTCGCCACCTCTTCCTCCAGGCCGCCCTCAGTCAATCTGCAGGTCCCCTCTGGAGGACTGAAAGTGACCCACACTCTTTGCCACCCACCTCATGCTTGTGGCTCATGCCCTCTCCTGGGGTGAGCTTCCCTGTCACGTGCTGGGCTTCTGCCTGTCCTCTGACAGCTCGAGCTGTTCCACCCTGCAGAGATCCCCAGCCCTGTTCACAAGAACCACACACTGTGAGTTTTCTGTCCCATCTCTTACTGTCTGTTGTTCCCACCAATGCTGTGCCCCAAGCAGGACTTCAGGTGATATGAAGGAAAAGGGAAATAATGGGGGGGGGGGATAAAATGAAATAATGGATAGGGATGTTGATGTGGGAAGAGGGATGGGAGAATAGGGCAGAGAGGGGGTGGGGATGTATAATTAACACTAAGTATATTTGAAAAAAACATGGAAACTCACTCTTGTATGAGTCTCTCTCTCCCTTTCACACACACACACACACACACACACACACACTGGGCGGGGGGAGCTCTTGAAGTAGGATTTTACGGGATGGATAGGGTTTCATCACTGTGTGGTATTAAGCATCAGAAAGCATTGAGGGTAAGGTTCCAGTTGTCCCTGTTGCCCTGTCCCTCATCCTGCTAAGAAAGCAGCTTCTCTGGGAGCCTGACTGTGTTCACTTGCACTAGTGTTCACTAGCACCAAGTGCTTAGTCCTGCTTTGGCGGGGTTAGAGCTAGAGAAGCGCATTCGCAGGGATGTCCCTCCTGCAAGAGAGAGAGGTCACCCTCCAAAGGCCCTGAACTTGGTTTTTCCTGGCAGGGGTGGGGGAACACTACTTAAAGCAGCCTCCTCACCTCTCCCCCTCCCGTCTTTTTCCACTCCCACCCCCCCTCCCGCTTCCTCCCTCCATCTTCCTCTTTTGTGCCTCCCTCCATCTTCCTCTCCTGTGCCTCCCTCCCTCTTTTCTCTCCTCCTGCCTGAGGAGGAGAACACAAAGGTAGTCAGAGTTAATTTAGGCTCAAGTATCTGGTCACCTGGAAACAGGGCCAGTCCCCCAATGCAGGGCCTCAGCCTGGCCTCATTAATCTGCGTGAGGCTGCCATCGTGGTGTCGACATAAGTAGGGCAGAGGCAAAACTCCGAGAAGGCCTGGCTCTGGCCACTCGGCCCCCAGCAATCATGACCGCTCTCTTAAGTGTGCCCTGGGAAGGAAAGGAGAGGGAAGGAGAAGCCAAAGAAGCCTGTGTCTCGGTCCCTTTTCCCACACCCCTTCCTTCAGCCCAAGTACCCTGGATCCACCTGCCCTTTTCTGGAGTGTGCCCTTGGTTGAAGTCTACCCTTCCTCACCCTGAGTTCAGGTTATGCCAGTTCTTTCCTTTGGAGGGTTCCAGGGCCTGTGCTGGACTCAGCTCATAGGTACTAACCTCAGGATGCTCAGGTAAGGTCTCTCTGCCCTCAAATCACACAGCCAGCATGCTGGGTGACCCAGAGCATTCTAGACCCTGGCCCAGGTGGCACTGCCTCTTCTTGGTGTTCACACCCACTCTCCCCTGTCCTGTGTGCTCTCTGGGAACTCTTACCTTTGGATTTGGGGACATTTGTTTTACTCTTATCGTGGCTACCATTTTGGAGACCCTCTGGCTCTGGTCCACAGTGGAGGCTTGCCATGCCTTGCTCCAGGCTTCCTGCCCCCTCCCCTGTCCAGTTTCAGTCCTCTGGTTGTGATTGGTAGATGGGGACATGGACCATTTGAGATCATCTCCCAGCTGTGACATGACCCCCTCCCCCAAAGTGACATTTCTGCTCTGCCACAGGGAACCATCAATCCTGCATAGAGGCCGTCCCGAGGATAAACAGGCCGGCCTTGATCCAGGCATACCATGCGACAGGGCCTCGGGACCACCACCATAGCTGCGCTGCCCCAGTTTTTTAAAGCTGCCCAATGCCCACTCCCACTGCTTCCCCTGAAATCTAATTTATCCGGAAGTGTGGGAAGATGGATCCACACTCGAGCTGTGACCTGACTGCCAATCTGTTAGGACCTGTCAAGTAAATTAAGGAGCATGTGCATTTTATTGGAGAATATTACTTTATATACAGAGAGAAGAGTGGAAGGACCCGTGCCCAGACACTAACAGGGTTTGCTGGATGGCATCGTCACAAGTGTTAATATCGTCCCTTATGGCATTCAGTCGATGTGTGTTTAGTAAGTACTGACTACATTAAAAATCTGAGTTTGAATGCCAATTCCATGGTGTCTCAGCTAACGTTGGCAAGCCACCTCTCCTTTCAGAGTTCTGATTTCTGCACCTCTAGGGCTGTAATCATAACTCCAGAAAACATGTGCACGTGTGTGTGCACATGCATACATGTGTTCACACACTGAAGCAAGACCTGCACTCACTTGGGAAACTCCAGTGTGATGGGCACATAGGTACTCTGGAGCCATTGGTGCCTGAGTTCAAACTCTGACCCTGATACTTCCCGCTGTGGTTTTAGGAAGGTTGCTGGGTCATTGTTTTCCTATGTCTGCAACACGGAGTTGTGATCAAGAATAAAGAGATATATGTAAAGTTTCTAAGGTGGTGTCTGTATATAGTATGTGCTCCACAAAAGCTAACTGTGATTGTTATTGCCCTTATTAATTTTTTTATTCGTGTGCCTATGTCAGAATCTGAATGTGTATATATGTGTGTGTGTGTGTCAGTATCTGCGTGTGTATATGTATGTGTGTGTCTGTGTATGTGTGTGTATATGTATGTATATGTGTGTGTCTGTATCTGTGTATATATGTGTGTGTGCCTGTGTCTATATTTGTGTGTGTGTGTGCATGTGAGGTAACTGAAGAAGCCAGACTAGGGGCATTGATCCCTTGGAGCTGGAGTTATAAGCAGTTATGAGCTACACAACATGGGTGCTGGGATTGAACTTGAGTCCTCTGGAACAGCAGTAGGTGCCCCTAACCACTGAGTCATCTCTCCAGCCCCCCTATTTTCTTTTTGAATACGTGGATATTGTTTGCTTTTTGCTCTCTTTGATACTCAAGGCCCTGTGATCCTGTGACTGGCTTTCTCTGCTAGGCACTGTCTGCCTGTGTGTTTTAGGGCAGAGAAAGTGTCAGGCCTCTAGGATTGGAGGCCACTATAGCATCTGGGGTTCAACTAACACTAGGATCAGAGGTCAGATGATTTAAAGTCAACATTCAATTTGAGACCAAGGTCAAGACTAAGTTTGGGGAAATATCTCATTGCTGTCTGGGACTGGGCTCATGTTGGTCTCTTGCTTCCCAGTGGGGTTAAGCACGGCCCAGGGCCTATTTTGTATGGCTGAGCTGCACGGTCAGAATGACTTTTCACTGGGTCCTTTGTGCAAAGCCACCCTTGGGCCTCCAGCAGGCTGTCTGGGGCCTTTTCCCCTTGCAGTGAGAGCCGGCCTCCAGTACTCCGGACTCACATTCAGGGGGCTCCAGGAGCTGCCTCTGTGCCCTGGGCCCCTAAATGTCTCCTTTACCAAGGAGTCCCCAGCTCAGCTCAGCTCAGCAGGAAGGAGCACCCCCACAGCACATGTGTCAACCCTTGGCTGTATTTAGAACAGCTCCTGGGCATCCACCTGGAGGATAGTGGGCTGTGGGACTGGAGACAGGCAGGCTGGGCACACCTCCCAAGCCCCGACAGGTTGATGGAGGGCCCAGCTGCTCCCTAGAGCCGAGATGAGTTCCTGCGCTGGGCTGGCTGGTGAGGAGCTGTGTGCACAGATGGCCCTATGCACACTTGTAATTTGCCAGAATAAATAGTTATTATTAATCTCTCCTGTGCTCCCTTCTTCCCCTTCCTGTGCCTTTTCATGCTGTTACTGAGGCCTGAAGGTGGGGCATGTTCTTCCTAATCCTGAGGAACGGTCTAGCACATAGTAGGTGTCCTCTCAGCACAGCACTGACTGCTCCTCCATCATAGGAACTCATCCAAGCAAGGTCTATGCAGGGGTCTATGCTGGCACACAATGGATGCCTTCTTATGGTGCCTGGCACATAGGAGGGGTTCTCTAGTATAGAACCAGACCACAGTGGGCATTCATCAGGCATGGTATTGGGGCTGGACTTCAGACAAATGCTCTGGAGTCAAGTTTTGATCCATGTCTGCTATGAAGGAATGCTAATCAGACACCTAGTCTGTGGCCTGGTTGGTACCCGGGTCTGTGGAGCATGGATGGGTGAGTCAAGTTAGATACCGACCTTCCATCCTTGCTTAAGGAGTCCAGAGCCAGGTGCTAAAGTATAGGCCCCTTAGAGAACAGGAAGAACAAGGTGTGGAAAATTGACTGTCTGGAGGAGGTTACCCGGAATGGGTCAAGGTTCCATCTCATCCACATGCCACAGGAAGAAGGCAGTGGATAGCTGCCCCTTATGGCTCCGATGTAACCTCGCCTGCTGTTGTGGGGGCGGGAGGATAGGAGATGGCGGCTCCTGCAAGTGCCTTGAGAAAAGATGAGGGATGACAGAAGGTGTGAGCTCTTTGAAATTCTCTTTAATCAAATGGCCTGAGCCCAGTGTGGAAAATTCAGCAGGGCGGGCGGGTGGAGACTGGAGTCTCAGAGGGTCTCAGCGGCCAGGGTGAAAACGGGGACTCGATGCTGTAGGTGGCAGCCAAACCAGGGGCGTCCGAACAGCAGAGGGGTGGGAAGACAGGCACAGGGAGTGGGGGAAAGCCAGCATGGTGAGCAGTGACAGGGCATGCTGGGAGGAGGGAGAGGGATGGAAGGATGGACCCTGTGCTGATATGATGGGGGAGGGGAAAAGAGGACAGAGGCCACAGGGCCTGGAGGTGTGCAAGAGTGAACCCAGTTTGTAGGCAGAAGCATGTGCCCCAGAATGGGCAGGGGAGCAGATAGCTACACTCCCCCCCCCCCATGCACACATCTGCCCTTGGTCCTCACTACCCCTTTGTACCTTGAGCACTGCCTCACTCTGTGTCCTGTGTCCTCCCTTTCCTCCTTCTGCAGTGCCACCCCTCGGTCTCAGAAACTGTCCAAGTCCTGGAGACTGCTGTTCTCCCGTCTTCATCCGGATATACTTGCCTTGTGTCTTGCTCTGTCCTCACTCACGCCTTGGAGGAGATATCGAAAATCAAATCGCCAAGCGAGCTCTCAAGGTCTTCACAAGGCTAAGTGATATCCTGATGGGCAGGGGCAGTGCCAGGGGCAGCAAAGTGCCCTGGTTTGGGTCTCAGTTCTGCTACCACAAGCAGCCTGATGTCTGGGGAGATGTTTGACATCAACCAGCTACCACACAGTCTTGTGTGAGCGCAGTGTGGGGGCACAAATGGTCTGTGAGTGACCATTGCTGTTGATGTCTCTTGTGTTGCTGGCATCACCAACGGGAAGACTGTTCACCCAGATGCGGCTTGTGGGCAGCAGAGCCTCACTGTCCACTGGTGAGGGATGTGTATTTCAGAACCAGACTATGTGGAATTCACTGCTGATGACATCCATGATCCCCACTCCCAGACCCTCTACCTCCTTACAGAGACTCAGGGATGCTTGCAGACTCTCCCATCTGCTGGAACCTCACACCTTGGATTGCCTCAAGGCAAGGGCCCCTTTCTACACCTTTCCTATGTTCCCCAAACCAAGGGCAAATGTCCTAACTGTCCTTCTAGAGCAAGGCTAGTGCCCAGTGTCACGGTAAACCCTGGAGGGCTTCTAGATGCAGATCTTGCTCCTGCCCCTGGCTGGAGCGTCAGCTTTCATGACACGTGACACCTGTTCTCCTGGCTGACCTCAGGCCCTGCCCCTACCCAGGTGGCGCTTTGTCTGGGTACATTTCGGAGCTGTAAGTCCCTTCTCATTTCTGTTAGGAAGTCTCTAGAAGGGAAATCCAAGGTACCCCAGAAGTTAGGTCTTCCTGGACTACCAAGGGCTGTGTCCACCCCTCAGGAATACCTGGGGTTTAAGAAATCCATTGCCATCTAGCATGCAGTGGGGGAAGAGCAGGACATCCAATGCTGTTGTCCCTCAGTTGTGTGACCTTAGATGTCACCTGCCTTCTATGGGCTTCTCTTTTCCGAACACTGAGATACAGGTTGTCACTTCTCCCTTTTCAGGGAAGAAGTTTATACCCACCCAAAACTTCTCTGGAGCTGTGCATGCTGGGAATGTGAGTTACCTACCAGCACTTGAGTCGGGAGACTCAGACTGAATCTCTGACTTGATGGACAATCTTGAGTTGTCTGGATTCTCTCCCAAATCTCCAGTGTCCTCCAATCTGTCCTCATGAAGGATCAGTCTAAATGATGGTACAGGATCAGTCTAAATAATGTCGCAAGTTCCTGTCAGCTTTGAAGGTCTGTGATTGACACTTGGATTTTTCCATTCCCTGGTGGGAGCCCAGATGTCTAAGACCCCAGCTCTGCGCAAGCAGAGGGCCCAGACCTCAAGAGAAGGTCATACCCATCTCCAACAACCCAGTCTCACTCCCCAACACTCCTCTCCACCCCTTGGGTCTTTTCTACCCCAAACTGGCATGTAGTCCAAAAGACTAATAGCTCTGACTCCACTGTTTATTCGGAGACAATACAAGTCGATTGAAACTGCCACATCAGGAAAAATATGTTCCACTTAGGTCTGGAAATTGCTCAGCGCCCGCCTTTGATGAGGCCTGCTCGCGTCCACCCCGTGCTTCTCTCTGTCATTGGCCACTGTGGTCCATTTGCTTAATGAGCGGCGTGGCAGGTGGCCAGGGGAGAGGCCAGCCGAATACACCTGCTGCCCGCTGGCCAGAGTGGCTGGGCAGCCTGGCAGGGTGCTGCCTAACCCACCCCACCCCAGCTCAACAGCTGATCCTTTGGGTCAGAGAGGGCACTGGGGTCAGCCCAGTCCCTGCTAATGGCTTTAATATAAAGATGGCAACAACCACAGTGCGCTAGACCCTTCCTGGGTCGTGTGCCAGGCCTGGGCTAAGTGCCCTGCAAACGTCACCTCCTTGAAGATGAGCAACTGTGAGAGGAGAAGGGCACGGTTCTCCCATTATGCAGATGAAGAGGCAGGGAGGTCCGTCTCTGAGTACAGAGCTGGTGCTCTGTACTCCACTTTGTGACCTGGAAAGCAACGGTGAAGCAGTTGCGGTGGGCAGCTATGGCGCAACAGGGAGGCAGCTTCCCAGGAGGAACGGGAGACTGCAAGCAGTAGCCTTTACTTAATGTCTCCAGGGCCCAGTCCTCCCTTCTGATCTGGCTCTGCTTTAGAACATGAAAGCAAGACCACACACACACACACACACACACACACACACACTCCTTCCATCTTGTATCCCTCAGTCCCCTGCTCCAGCCCTAGATTCCAGGACAGGACAAGCCACTACAGAAGCCAAGGGGAGGTCTGAAAGCCCTCCAGCCTAAGCAAGCCTTCCAGAAAGGGTAATCTTTTGCAGCTCTAATACCTGTCTCCAGGGAACAACCTTCTCTAGTGCTCTGAGTGCATCCTGCCTGTGCCTTCCAGCTGTTCTGTTTACTATCAGAGCAGGCCTTGGGAAAGCTGTTTTCCCTTCCCCCCTCCCTTCTCTACCTCCTCCCCTCCTGTGCCCTGGGGATTCCTAGGGCTGTGACTGCAGCCCTGGGAGGAGCCCCGCCTGCCCTGCTTGCCTATGCCAGCTGTGTGTAGCACAGGTGGAAGCTGCCACAACATGGTCCTGTCTTCTTGTTTCTGCCGTCCTTATACCCCGTGTGAGATGCTGGGTGCAGCATGGAGAGCAGGTATCCAGGGTGGGGGCAGATGTCCCAAGTACTGCTGCATCCAGGGGACCAGATCAGCTTTCACCCCGAGCCCTATCAATCTCTGACAGCTTCCTTCAGGGCTAGGAGACACAGGGTAGAGCTGATACCCGGGGAGACCAGCTTGGGGATGACAGGTCAGGGCAGAGATAGGCTTCATCAGCTTCACTGGTTCCTCCCTAACCTGCAAACTGTCCAGGGCAGGGCACATTCTAGATCCTCGGAGATGGCTGTACTCACGAAGCCTGGCAAGAGCGGATGATACATGCCAGTGAATGAATGAATGAATGACACTGTCATTGATTCGGCCACTAGCCATTCGTTTTTCTTTCATCCATTTTGCTCACTTGTTGCCTACCTTTGCCAGGAATTTTCTGGTCCAGATTCTTAATGTATAATTATCTCCAGGGCCAGGCCAGGGACGAACTAATGAAATGGCTCGGGAACAAAGTTGAAGGAGCCAGTCCCTCTCAGGGTCACATGGGTGATTGGCCAGCTCAACTGCCCCAGACAATCTTGCTGGTAGGGACGGAGATTCTCTTGTATGGATAAGAAAAACAGAGTGGGTGAATGCTTTCCCCAGGCCTGGGTGACTTCTGTGTCTTTTTTTTTTTTTTTTGCCTGTGGGTGATCTTCAGTTTCCCTGCCTCACCTGCTTAGGAACGGCAAGGTCCCTGAGCAAGGCCCTGGCTGGCCTAGCAGAATAAGGACGAGTCACAGCGGCTTGCTGCCTCTGTTGGGCATCTCTGCATCACTGGCACTAGGTGCCTGATTGCACTGTGTTCCTCATCCTGTCTACTCTGGAAGGACATGGCCTTCATCAAGTCACTTAAACTCCCTGCGGTCCAGTGTCCTTCCCAGTAAAACGGAGCACAACAGTCTTCCTTATGCAGTGGGTTGCAGTGAGGACTCTGGGGGAGACAGATGACAGATAATGACACCCCATTAGGACAGTGCACGCCACTTAGTGAACTTCATGGAAATGTTACATGTGCTAGCCTGGTTATCATCACCTGGAAACTCGAGGGGCTGCAGAGAGCCCCAAACCCTTAGCCTCTGGGCCCCCAACATTCAGCCTCTACCTTACCAGCCATAGAACAGTCCTGTTGCTCAGGGTTAACAATCTCAAGAAGCCATCTCGGCCCTTCTGGGAGGTGGATAGAGGCTGAGGCTGGCCTCTCACTTCCCTAGTCCTCTCCAACTGCGGGCAAGGGAGCCTCTTTCTTAGCTCCTTCCTTGCAGCTGGAGCTCTCCTGGAATTCATAGGAGGTTTGGAAAGAGAGAGAGAGAATTCACACTTCAGTGAAAATGCGTTTCAAACAATTAGCAGGTCTTTATCGTAGGAGCCTTTGAAGTCAGAGCCCAGACCCGTCTCTGTGAAGGGTTTCCCCAGTACTGACAGGCTGGCAGACGCTAACACAGCTCAGCCCTTGCTTGAGTGTCAGGGGCTCCTCTCTCTGGGCTGGCAGCTCAGGGTTCAAGTGAATCCCTCCGGTGGTTCTAGTGTGGTCCTCTCTTGCTGTGTGATGTGGAGGAGTCCCTCTGCTAGACAGCAGAAACCCTTGACTGTGAACTCGGAGCTCCTGCATTCTTCCCCGTTACCTGGCTGTTTATGCTATTAACAGCTGAATGACTTTCAAGGATTCCTAGAAGGATACAAACTGAAAACAGGTCAGCTCAGAGAGGGTTGGGTTTGCTGGTCTTAAGGCTCTGGTCCAGCCCAGGCTTTCCATGGAAGGACTCATCTTGATGCAGACTAAGATTGGATCCTAATTCTTCTCTGAGGGGCATGATCTTGGGCAAATCACTTTGTGCATCTCAGTTTCTCCGTCTGTGAAATGGGAAAGCAGTCTTTATTTCACAGGGCCGTTGTGGATCAGGTGACAGGACCTTCCCTAGACAGTGCCCGGCACCATATGTGTGTGAGACTAATTTGCAAGCTATTTCTCTGCTTTATCTTAACCTCAGACAGAGCCAAATTCTACCAGTGGCCATGGTGGGAGGGGGCCCTTGGTACAGTACCCTATCCTAGAGCGAGTTCAGAGAGAGACATCCAGAAAGGCATTGGAAGCAGCGGCCCCCACACTCCTGTCCCGGGAGTGCCTGGCCCAGCCCAAGCCTCTATACTTCTGTCTGATTCCTTTCCCTGACATTTCCATCCATCATCATAATTGCTTCTCCGGAAAAATGAATTTGTAGTTGATTTCTTCAAAAGAGGGAATCAGCCAACAGATAAAAAGGTTGTTTTATTTAATTTGCATGAAGAGGCTGCCTGCTGCCACCCAGCTGTGCCGGCTGGGCTGCAGGGAGGGCCTGAGTCGGCAGCGGGTGAGCACAGGTAAGTACTGACAGCTCTCCATCTAGCTTCCTACCCAGGTTGCCTAGGTTCGAATCCCAACTATCATCCAAGGTGTCCATATTGATCATTCCACCAGGGATATCCGAGTCTGTGTCCTACCTATCATCGTTAGGGCAAGTAAGGCTTCTAACCAAAGAGTTTGGGACCCAAGAAGTCAGACACTCTTGGAGGCAGAAACTCAACAGGCCAGGCCTTTGTCCCATCAGAGACCCAGTGCATATGTTAGCCCGTTAGTGGACTTTCCTAGGGAAGGACGGTGCCCAGGCACGGCAGTACTCGGGAGCGAGAGGCCAGAGAACAGCCGTGAGTCTAGCCAAGTCTACCTAACTAGTTCCAGGCCAGCCAGAGCAACACAGCAGCACAATGACAGTGACAGGCATGTGCATTCAGGCCAAGTTACAAGCCACGAGCTTCTCTCCCACCTGCACTCATCCAGCACTGTTGTCTTCCTTCAGAGGAAAGACTGATGCTCCTTCTTGCCTAACTGTGGCAGGAGCACCTAACATGGTGGGAAATCATCTTTCTTAGAGATCCATGGGACAGCAATGTAAAAGGGCAGGGAAGAACCAGAGCTTGGCATGGAAGTTGGGGGTCAGGCAGGTGTAGGGGAACATGAGGGAGAGATTTTTGCTTTCTGGGAAGGCCCTCTGGAATGGGGTGATGTCGGAAAGGAAGCCCCCAGGGCTTCTGGGCAGAACCAGCACATTTCTAGTATTATGCAATACCAGAGAAGATGCCAAACAACATTCTGACACAAGATGTTCCAAGACCAGAGACTTGGGCACCCCATGAGTGGGGACACCATTTAACCTGCCCTCTTCCCGTGAATGTTTCTGTGACCATGGGTTCTATTAGTAATTACTCGGAGACAACAGGTGTGCACAGCAAAGGCCCCTCGCAATGCAATTCCTTTAACCATCAGCCAGAGGCAGCAGAAGCAAAAGCAGAGCAGGCATCCTTCAGGAGGCACCCAAATGGATGCTGGACGGTTTGGGATAGAGCCACTGAGCACGCCTGGGGCATTCAGGGCCTCAGAATGATGGTGGAGAGACATCTGGGAAACAGCAGCTGGGGGCCCTGCTGGATTGGATCTCATGGGGCTCTTGCTCCTTTGGTAACTCAGCCACCCTCTCTGTGAGATGCTGAATAGGAAAATATCTTCTATTTTTATTACAGGCTATAATTGCCTTGTTCTTTTATTTGTTTACTCGCTTATTGCTTGTGCCCTTGCCTGTCATTTAAGTCTTTGAGGACAGAGGCCTTGTCTGTCATATTCCCAGCATATACTCAGCTCCAAAGACAGTAGATAGAGCAAGCAGACACTTGACGATGATGCCGACTGGAGGGGTGGCCCTGGGATCTCATTTACTGTTGCTTCTCGAATATGACAGAGACAACTGTATTAGGAGGGTCCAGGATGGTGTCAGGGGAGGCGAATGGTCCTGGTCTGCACCCCCAGGAGGTGGTGTGTGTGTGTGTGTTATGTGGTGTGTGTGATATGGTGTGTGTGTAGTGTGTAATGTATGTGTGGTGTGTGTGTATGTGAGATATGTGTTATGTGTGTGGTATGTGTGTATGATGTGTGGTATGTATATGCATGATGTGCATGTGATGTGTGGTTTGTGTGTGTGGTTTGTGTGTGCATGTGTGTGTACACATGCTCGTATGTACTGGTGTGCGCAGAAGTTAGAATATCCTCCTGAGTCAATCTTGTATTTTTGAGACAGGTCTCTTGTTGCCCTGGACCTCAAAGGTTCGTCTAAGCTGTCTAAGACTGTGAGCTATAGGGGCTCCACTTGCCTCCACCTCCCCCAGTGCTGGGATTATCGATGTCTGCTATCACACCTGGCCTGTATGTTGGTGCTAAGGATCAAACCCACGTCCTCAGGCAAGTGGCCTGTCTGTCCACTCCCCAGTCCCATGACTAGAGTCATTGAGCTAGGTCTGGAGTGAGTGGCGCAGGACGTTCCCCGACTATAAACTTTATAATCGTGACAACTGGGTTGCTGACAATTACAGAATACTGCTGATAACTTTATTCTAGCAAACTCCGAAAGCATTGTGAACACCAGCTAGCTTACTGAGGTCGGTGACGATACTCGCTTCTGTGGCTTCTTGCTTGGTTGGGTCACATTATTGCACCATTGATTTTCGATCTTGTCCTTCCTAAGAGGCACATCTTCCTCCTTCTTGTCCCTGCCTAGTCCTACATCATCTCTGAAGGCTTGGTGCAGTCAGCATCAGTGATCACTGTCTTAAGAAGGGGCCAAGTCCATGGTTCTCTTTCCAGTGTTTCATTTGGGAGGTCCTTTCTGTCCTCTTTGTCACAGCCCTCCAGGGGCAGGACTTCTGCCTTCTCTCCAGGCCTGCCATGCCTGTGGACCACATCTTCCCCTCAAACTCTCCTTGGGACATATGATCTCATGATGTAATCCCAGCACTGAGCAAATGGAACCAGAATCAGCTCTTTTTTTTTTTTTTTTTTTTTTAATGTTTGTTTCTGTTTTTGTTTTTCGAGACAGAGTGTCTCTGTAGCTTTGGAGCCTGTCCTGAAACTAGCTCTTGTAGAGCAGGCTGACCTTGAACTCACAGAGATCTGCCTGCCTCTGCCTCCTGAGTGCTGGGATTAAAGGTGTGCACCATCATAGCCCTGCCAGGACCAGCTCTTTATGGCCAACTTCCATGTGTTGGAAGGGTCTTAGTTTTGGCTGCAAAAGCTTGAAACCGAGTATTAAGAGTTCATGTGGCTGTTAAGGTGGGTACTGGCTTATCCAGCCACGTGAAAGGAGGACAGGGTTGGCCTAGCTTGGGGACGCCAAAGGCAAGAGCTCAATCACTGACTTCTGTCATCCTCTGTCTGGGGGGACCTGCTTCTCCATGAGGCAAGTTGAATCTTTGAGAGTCAGGGCCTGCAGGAGCTCCAGGTTTTCATCTGTTGTACTTCCAAGCCAGAGAGGACATGTTCAGAAACTCCAGGAAAGGATGGAGCTGGCTGAACTTGGGTCATCCACTGACCCCAACCCATTGCTTAAGTCAAGAGACTTAGGACAGAGAGGATATGCGTTCCTGCTCAGAACACAGCCTGGAGCTGGCAAAAAAGAGGGCTGTCATCCTGAAAGAAGTGTGGTCTAGGAGTGGCACGGGCCTTGTTGCTTAAGAATGGTGTGAGTCCAAAATAGTCCTTCCAGGTCATGGGCGTCATGGGGGTGCATTTCATCGCCTGGCCTTTCAGCATGAAATAAAGAGGGGGGGGAAGGAGGGAGGGAGGGAGGAAGGGAGGGAGGGAGGGAGGGAGGGAGGGAGGGAGGGAGGGAGGGAGGGAGGGAGAACTCTGAGAGTCAGTGCAGGCTGAAAGACCCATTCCCCTAGCGAGCAGAACCACAGCCCCACGGCATTCCTAGCTGATACCCTTGCTCCTTCCTGAGCAGCCAGTGTCATGGTCTTTCTATTTGATCATTGCAGACATTACAGGCTGCAGCATGGTCCAGCTCTGGGAATGCTGTATTTAGCTGAGAGTGACACCATGATCTTGATGAAAAAGAAAATGAAGTGTATGTCCCACCCTATTGCCCAGCCAGCATGGCTCCGTCCCCATCCTGTGTCTCCATTTAGCCTGTATTAGAGCTGCCATGGCGGACCTACGGCTAGTGCCGTCATTTCCTCCTCTAGGGACCCCAGCTCCCAACCCCAGCTCCCAACCCCAGCTCTTGATCCTTTTTCTGTTTGCTGCCTTTTCTACAGCCTCAGATGACGTCAAGACAGGGTGTATTTTTCTGTCTTGGCCCATGAGCATCTGAAGAACAAGGGTTAGCATTTGTCTTTAACTCCTGACCCGCCGGGCACTCAGCTGTCCTTAGGGGAATGCTTCTTGACCAGTGTATCAGCATGCAAACTGGTGAGGTTATTAACAGAGCTGGGTGTACCAGAGTCTGCTCAATGCAGCCCAGCCGGCATTTATGGGCAGGCCCTTCGGGCTGATGATGGCACATCTCTTCCAGCCACACGAGTTCACAGAGGGACCACTACAGTCCCTCTGTTGTTGGGGACTGATGTGGTACTTCCCCATTCGCTATAAACCTGAAGTGTCCCTATCAGAAGGGCTGACTCAGAGCTGCTTGCTTTCTTTTTTTGTGTGCCTGACCTGTTTCCTCAATTGGATGGATGGTCAATTCTGAGAGAGCAGGAACGTGGCCTCTGTGCTCCGTACCTCTAACCCCTCCCCGAATCATTCAGGGGTGAGGGCTCATATCTCCTCCACTATTTCTGTTTCTTTGACTCAGGATAGTGATGACCAGCAAATGGAACTTTCAGTAAATGTCTAATTCTTGGTGGACCCAGGCCGGTTCCAGCCAACCCTCCCTCTTTCCCTTTTTATTATCTCTTTGTCATCCTGAGACAAGACCTCAGGCCTTAGACCAAACTATCCTCAAACACTCAATCCTCCTGCCTTGGCTCCCAAGTGCACACCACTACACCCAGTTCACTCCTTTCTTAGGATCAGAAAGACTCTATCCTGCTGGGAATTAAGGCACCGCAGCCTTTTCTTTGTTGTCCCCAAATGTCTTGTTATTCATCGACTCTACCCTTGGACTCCTGTCCCACCTCCTGCTTTCCACCATGTTTCCTTTTCCTGAGGTTCCCCGGTGACCAAGGGGTTTGCTCCAGCTGAGGTCTCAGCAAGGCAGGGCCTTGTGTTTTCTTCACCTGCTCTGGTTTCCTCTTCAAAGCATGCTGAGTCTCTGTCTGAGAATAAATTTCTCAGATTAAGAGTCAAGAAGTTTCTCTTGGCATAATTTCTCTCTCTCTCTCTCTCTCTCTCTCTCTCTCTCTCTCGCTCTCTCTCTCTCTCTCTCTCTCTCTCTCTCTCTCACACACACACACACACACACACACACACACACACATCACCCCTGACCAAACTAGTCCTATTCGTTGGCTCTAAAATCAATTTGTAGCTCTCCCCCACCCCGGAATTTCCCTCCCTCCCCGAGACTCGGGTTTTCAGGAGCGCGTGTTTCGGGAGGAAGAAGCAAGAAAAACTGCATTGTGACAGCACTTTTTCCTTTTACATTTTCAGCCCGCAATCTGGGGGAGTCGGGGGTGGCGAGTCTTCAAGCGCACCATCAATTTGTGGTTAATTGGTTTAGAATTCATTAACCACATTTTCCTGCCTGCCGCTGCCTTGTCTTTGGAACGGTGCTTGAGTTTTCCGATTCTTTGAGTTGCCAAACTAATAATTCACCTACTTTATTTCCTGACTCGCAGTTAGTTTGTTTTAGTCTAAATAATGCATATTCAGCTTCATTAGCATATATTTGGATCATTTCCGACTCGAATGTATTCAATCCCATCAATTTACCATTAGTGAGATCATCCAGGAGGGAAGTTTCCAGATCTTTAATGCTTGTGTCAGTCATTCTCATCTTTGCCGGGTCTGGGGGAAGGGCAGGGGAGAGAAGGGGAGCTGGTTTTCCCCAGACATAGAGATGCTGCAGGGACCCCAATATCCCAGTCTCAGAAGACCCCTCCTCCACTTGACTGGAACAAACCTTTATGACTGTTGTGGCTGGGAATTCCAGAGACTGGCGATTGCACAACGAGGTTCAGAGGGCAAGGGCTGTGAAGCCAGCAGTAGCAACCTCCTAACTGGGCATGGTGGGCACTCAGCATTGCAGGGGCTTTAGATGTTCCGACTGCAATTAAAAACATGTTCACTTAGAGAAACAAGTACCCTGGCTATGCATAGTGCCAGATATCCAGTGGTGACTAAAACATCTATGATGTTCAACACCATGGACCACACAAAGAAAACTGAGACCACTTAGCGGATAAATGCCCATCATAAAATTCAAACCAAGTCATTAGTAACCTTCATGCTCCTTTCTGTCTTTCCTTTGAATGATGGGCATTGGAGAGGAAGAGGATGAAGGAACTAAGAGAACTGAATTGTTCCACACACAACAGGGCTTACAGATGTAAAAGGGAAGATACCAGATTGGAAAAGAAGGCTGCCTCTGAGCATGGGACTCTCGGGAAAGAGAGAGATGGCAGAGGAATTTAGGGTGCTTTTGTTGGGTGAGGTGTGCAGGCCCAATGCACCATCTTTGCCCGTTCTTCCTTTGGCAGGGAAAATCCAATGGCACTGAATCAAGGTGGCCCAGGGAGCGATCTGTCACCTTCATATTTTTCCAAATATAATTACAATTTGTAATAAGTGTGATGGAGGAAAAGAACAAGGGCTGGGAGGTCAGGGAAAGCTGAGCTGAAGATGTGACATTCAGGGTGAGGCCTGAAGGTGAGCGTGAGCTCAGAAAGATGACTAGGATGTCCCAGCCGTAAGCCCAACACCGTGAGAATCTTGAGATGGGGAAAATTCCATCTTTTATCTTTAAATTTTTTTATTGTTTTTATTGAGCTGTATGTTTTTCTCCACTCCCTTCCTTTCCTCTTCCCTCCCCTTCAACCCTCCCCCAAGGTCCCCATGCTCCCAATTTACTCAGGAGATCTTGTCTTTTTCTACTTCCCATGTAGATTAGATCCATGTATGTCTCTCTTAGGGTCCTCTTTGTTGTCTAGGTTCTCTGGGATTGTGATTTGTGGGTTTTTTTTTTTATGCTTTATGTCTGAAAGCCACATATAAGTGAGTACATATGATGTTTGTCATTCTGGGTCTGGGTTACCTCACTCAATATGATGTTTTCTAGATCCATCCATTTTTCTGTAAAATTCAAGATTTTTTTTTCTGCTGTGTAGCATTCCATTGTGTAAATGTATTACATTTTCTTTATTTGTTCTTCGGTGGAGGGGCATTTAGGTTGTTTCCAGGTTCTGGCTATGACAAACAATGCTGCTATGAACATAGTTGAGCACATGTCCTTGTGGCATGATTGAGCATCCTTTGGATATATACCCAAAAGTGGTATTGCTGGGTCTTGAGGAAGATTGTTTGCCAATTTTCTGAGAAATCACCATCTTGATATCCAAGCAGCTTTACCAGTTTGTACACCCACCAGCAATGCAGGAGTGTTCCCTTTCCCCCACAACCTCTCCAGCATAAGTTGTCATCAGTGTTTATGATCTTGGCCATTCTTACAGGTGTAAGATGGAATCTCAGAGTTGTTTTGATTTGCATTTTTCTGATGGCTAAGGATGTTGAGCATTTCCTTAAATGTCTTTCAGCCGTTTTAGATTCCTCTGTTGAGAGGTCTCTATTTAGGTCTGTACTCCATTTTTTTATTGGATTGTTTTGTTTTGTTTTTGATGAGCAACTTCTTGAGTTCTTTGTATATTTTGGAGATCAGACCTCTGTCTGATGTGGGGTTAGTGAAGATCTTTTCCCATTCTTTGGGCTGCCGTTTTGTCTTGTTGACCATGTCCTTTGCTTTTCAGAAGCTTCTCAGCTTCAGGAGGTCCCATTATTAATTGTTTCTCTCAGTGTCTGTGCTGCTGGGGTTATATTTAGGAAGTAGTCTCCTGTGTCAATGCATTCAAGTGTACTTCCCACTTTCTCTTCTATGAGATTCAGTGTGGTTGGCTTTATGTTGAGGCCTTTGATCCATTTGGACTTGAGTTTTGTGCATGGTGATAGATATGATCTATTTTTATTCTTCTACATGTTGATATCCAGTTATGCCAGCATCATTTGTTGAATATGCTTTCTTTTTACCATTTTATATTTTTTGCTTCTTTGTCAAAAATCAGGTGTTTGTAGGTGTGTGGATTGATATCTGGGCCTTTGATTTAGTTCCATTGGTCCTCTTGTCTGTTTTAATGCCAATACCAGGCTGTTTTCAGTACTGTAGCTCTGTAGTAGAGTTTGAAATCAGGGATTGTGATGCCTTCAGAAGTTCCTTTATTGTACAGGATTGTTTTGGCTAACCTGGTTTTTTTTGCTTTTCTGTATGAAGTTGAGTATTATTCTTTCGAGGTTTGTGAAGAATTTTGCTGGGATTTTGAAAAGCCCATCTTTTTTCAAGATTAGGGTGTCCTGGGAAGAAAGAAGCTGTGGGTTTGGCATCTGAATGAAGGTAAGATTCAGAAATATGTATATGTAACAGAAAACGAGAGCCATATCCCTGGAATCTGCAGCAGGCAAGTAGAGTGAGCAGAGAGGCCTTGAGATACCATCTCAGTCTGTGTGCCAGGGAAGGGCACAGAGACCCAGGACAGCAGCAGAGGTTACTCGGCAACCATTCAGACTTTTGCCCAGAAAGTCCAGGATGGAAGAATCTTGCTTGTCCAGCCCTATGGCACTGATACTGCCGGGTCCCCTTGGTAGAACTGCTGTCCCCGTTTGCCCATGCACTCACAGATAGAGGCTCTGAGACAGAGAGCAGAGGAGGGGCTCTGGGGGCAACACTGCTCAGGTCATGGCTGATGAGGCACTGTATCCCTGTCACAGCAAGTGTGGTCCAGAGGATCCTGCAGATACAGACAAATGATCTCTCGTTCTATGAGAGGGCGGGGCATAAAGATGGATTATAGACAGGGAGAATCTCCTGGGAGAAGCAGAGTCATCAGAGGAGGGCTAAGGTGAGCCCCCTCCTGCCACTTCCTGACCACTGAAGACAATTCCCTCTAATCAATGGAAGAAACTAGTCCTTTTCACACATGACCTCCGTCACCATCTCCAGGTAGATGTCCTAGCGTTCAGGTCTACACGCCTTCATGTAGAACTCACTGTTGCCCCCAGGAATGTTGGGAAAAAGTGTGCAAGGCACATGAGTGTCTTCTGCTGCCTCAGGTCAGCCAAAGTAGCAAGACATAGTGTACTGTACCTCTGGCTTCGATACAGACACCCGGTTGCCGTGAGCAATTAACAGGTCTGCAAATAAACCATGGGGAAACAAAAATAAAGGAACTCCTAAGCAGGGCAGAAGTTGGGGGGTGGGTGTTTCAGTCTGATTCCCGTCAGAGGTCGCATCCTTCTATCAGAAGGTTAACACTGTATGGAGCTAAATAGAGCCTGTTCTTAGGTCAACATCATGGCCCCCCTTTCATCCGTCAGTCAAGGCAGCGTACACTGCTGGGAGGGAGCGTGGCTTGGCTGTAACTTATGTGACCTGAGAGTTGGCACTTAAAGCCCAGTACCATCACCCAGCCCAGAGGTGGTGTACGGTAGGGAAAGGTGGGTCTGACTGAAGCTGCTGAACCTAGTCATATTGGCCCACATGGGCTGCCAGAATATTAGGAAACAAAGAGCTTCGCTTGCTGGGTGACAAGCCCTGTTAGTGCAGGCTTTGTTCTCTCTTCATAGAGAAAAGTAGAAAAGGATGCTATCTGGGATGGAAGCAGACTGTGACAGACTGCAGCGTGAATGGCAAATGGGCTCCACATAGTGAGGCTGTTGTAACAGGATCCAGTCGTGTTCAATCTGCTTTGGCTTGCTTGGTTATCAGGGTGAGCAGTGATCTGGGGTTTTCCATGCCTCCCCGTCACTGTGATCTGAGCATGCACGTTTGTGGTCGATATTTGTGGGACAGATGCTGTGCCGGAGAGTCTGTGGTGGGTACACAGATACTGTCTCACATCCCCAGGCCTGGAGAGCCGGCTCTACAGTTAAGAGCTTGTTCTATCCTTCCAGAGGACTCGAGTTTGTTCCTTAGCATCAACAACAGGTCACTCACAACCATCTGTAACTCCGGATTCCAAAGAGATCTAACTTCCCTGAACTCTAAGGACACTTTTGTGTACACACACACACAAAATAATAATAATAATAATAATAATAATAATAATAATAATAATAATAAATATTTTAAGTGGAAACTAGGACTGGCCAAGTTGGAGTTTAGAAACAATTGTCAACAGAATTCACTGCCAAGCCTAGAGAGCAAAGGAGGAGCAAGCTGAAAGGCCAGCTGACCTGGAGGTTTTGATCATCCAGGAAGCCCAAGAGGGAATAAGACAACTCAGGAAAGGGGAGATGCCAAGTCCAAGTTGTCATAGTAATTATAAAGAGCAGAGAAGGATCATGAATCAGGGAACTGGATAGGACATGGAGGGACAGAAGATCAGGCAGAAAGGTTAAGGCAGAGCAGAGCATCTGGGAAGACCCAACAAGGGTCAGAGTGGACAGAGATGCAATGGGCAATCCACACCTGAGAAGTGGGGCTAGCAAGGGGCAGGCTGGAGGTCAGCCCCAACCAGCCAGCTGGGAAGCAGACAGAGCTCCATGCCAGATGCCTGAGACACAGCAGCTGGGAGCCAGACAGAGGGGACACTTGGGGCAGCCAATGGAGCAAGCTAGGGAAGGGCTCACTGGACATGGTGCTGAGTCAGGAAGATGGACTCTCCCTGAAAGGTCTCAGCTCTCCAGCACTATGGCCGGGGTTAGACGCCCCCACCCAGACAAGGACAGTCCATTTACTGAGTTCTAGCACCATAGGAGCACAAGAATGGAGAGCACAGTCATTGTAGGGCTGGGATGTAGCTCCATGGTAGAGTGCTCGCCTCCCGTCTCTGCAAACCCAACAACAAACTATTGGCTGCTCATTCAGAAGCAGGTAAATAAATGCATGTCTAAATGCAAAAATATCTTAAGTGGCAGGAATGAAACAAGTCAGATTCACGGTGAAGAGCAGAGTGAGGATTCCATAGAGACAAGGGCTGGAGGAATGGGACAGAGGCTGACATCCAAGGCCCAGTAGTCCACTCCCCAGGGGGCAGCAGGCTGAGATGGAGTCACCCTGAAGAAGGTGCTTCCACTGTTACGCACTGCCCCACCTTGCTGGGTTTCCCTGTTGATTCGGTCGGCATTTATCAAGAGTCATCTTGCGCCTGCCAAGATAACTTGACAAATTTACTTTGGGGAGATAGAGCATGTTGCTACAAAACTCGGGATACATTGAGTTCCAACAGTCAGGAGAGGAAGGGAGACGCCGCTAAAATCGGCCCATGGTAACAAGACTCAGTCCTGGACTGCGACTAACGTGGAGATAGTTCCTAGGAATGGGCTGTGCCCATTTAGGCCAACCCACAGACACGGGGCTAGCAGGCCTCTCTGGTAGGTGTGCAGGGTTTTCTTTCCCAGCCTGTAGCAGCAGACTCTGTGATCCTTGTAGCAGCTCATGCAAGGAGAGGCAGGTGAGTCTCAAGGGGTCAGTTCTGAAAGAGAAAGCTCCTGGCTTCTAATGTTCCTTTGATGGTGATGGCAGAGTCGCCCAGGAAAATGGAACAATTCGATGAATGCATGCAGTCATTCATTCATTCAAGAGATTCCTTTTTAGCATTGGCCAGAAAAATGTCTGCCAAAGAGAGACTAGACTCTAGCCATAGCTCTGCCACTGAAAACAAGCTATCTGAGAAAAATCCACGTATGTATCATAGAGATTCTGGTCACTTTCCCATACAATAAGATGTCTGTGGCTGCATATATAGTGCTGTGAGCCCTACCCCCAGCAGCGACAAACAACAGCTATAATAAGGGGGATGGAGAGATGGGTCAGTGGTTAGAGTACTTTCCACCCCTGCAGGGAACCTGGGTTTTCTTCCCAGCACCTACATGGTAGCTCACAATGGGCTGTAATTCCAGTTCCGGGGTTTCCAACACTCTCTTCTGACTTCCACTGGCGTGGCATGCCGGTAGTGAATCTGCAGCCAAACATTCATACACGCAAAGTAAAAACCTTTTAGGAAAGTGATATTCTATCCAGACTAGTTCGGCTTACCATAATTGTGAGTAATAGACATTCATTTTAGCTAGCTTTCTAAAGAAAATGAGAAGGGTGGGCTGGGGCTGTAGTTTTTGTTGGTAGAGTGCTTGCCTCGCATGCATGAAGTCCTGAGAGCTACCCCCAGCATTGCATAAACCAGGACATAGGAGGATCAAGAGTTCAGAGGTCACAAGGGCCTGTTCCATAAAGTCTTTGTACTACTCTACCTGCACAACAGACCCGCTCCCACCATGCCTGATCTGCAGCCTGACGTGTCCTTGGCCCTGTGTGGTCAGATCTGCAGGGGTTTTAGGGGTTGACGGAGGATGTCGTTGGAAAAGGTAGATTTGGGGGAGTGCTATTTTGACTAGGGTGAATTCTGGGCTTTTGAGAGCAGATGCAGCCAGGCTCAGGTCTAGTGTAGCCTTTATGGCTAGGATGTGCCAAGCCACACGTACACACGCCAGACAGATGCTGCTCCTGGCCCTGTGTCGTAGGTAGTCAGCAGGGGCTGAATCCAAAACCAAGGCCTCTGTGACGTTGCTCTTCCATCCATGCCAGTCTGGCACACTGCCCCACACTCGCTTCTGTTTACCGAGACGACCTGCGGGGAAAGGTATGAACGGTGACACGGAGTCTGCATGGATCCCGAGGCTAGATCCCCAGGCAGCCGTGGCTATGGCTGGCCTATCATGGCAGGAATCCTTCCGGCTACAGCTGCTTTGCGCACCCAGGATGGCAGTGGCCAGCTTAGAAATTTCAATGAGAGTCTGCCTCCCAGCTCTCGCCTCTGTTGGCCCCTTCACTCGTCCGCCCACCTCTCAGTGAGGGAGCTCTCCTGTTTTCTTCACTGAGCCACAGCCTTGAAAGAGCCTCGTGGATGGCCCCAGGGCCTTCCCAGCTCCCCGAGGTAGGTCCCTTGGGCAGGCTAGATGGGAGGCACCCCACTCCCTCCCAGTTCTTTTCTTTAAGCATCACAGAAGGCCACATACCAGCAGACCTGAAGGAGGCCAGGCAGAAATCCAGACAACCTGTTTCTTCTTGCATCTATGAAATCAGGGAATCGGGAGGGCAAAGTGGGGCTTGGGGGTCTCCAGTTATCTCCCTCCCCCTTTCTATCGGGGGGGGTTCACACTCTCCCCCACAGCTGTGCGCAGTCAACAGCTCTTGGAACCTGTTGAAATCCATTACCGACCTTTGGTCTCAGCCACCACAAAGGAGCTCTGCCCAGCGTGCAGGCGGATTAAACAGAAATGAATTGGCCAGGGGAAGCTTTGCGACCCTCTGTGTTCCTGCCTCCCCATTCCCCTTTCTCTCCTTCTATCTCAATTTTATTATTATTATTTTTTTCCCTGGGAAGCCAGCTGGGCAGAGCCAAGATAAGGCTGAAAAGATCCCGGAGGTCACAATCATCTGAACCGGATTCACTTTGTTCCTCCTGCAAAGTAGGGCATAGTGGCGCCTCTGCACGGGGCCTGTTAGTGTGGAATTCATCGCATCTAGCAAAAGTGAAAATAAAACAAAATGGAAAGCCCATAAAGTTGAACCGTTAAATATTTAGGGCTCGTGATGAACGGTGTGTCATAATATTTGTTGAATTGTATTTGCTATTCAATGCATCTTTACCACTTACAGCCCCAGTTTTCGGAGGGAGACCGAGGAAGCTAGAAGAATTAGGCTGAGTCAAAAATGAAACTCAGGCTTTCATTTAACCTCAAAAGGTGAATCTGGCTGTCTGTACGCCCTGGGCTGTGTAGCTGTTAGCGCTCTCGGGCAGGGGTCTTCGCCTCCCCTGGAGTCTGTCTCGCTGTTCCTCAGCTTCTCCCTCCGTGTGTAATTAAGCAGGTGCCCTTCGATGCTGGATTTAAATTATCAAATGTCAAGACACAACACTCTATTTGTGTATGTTTTCCTTGCTTAGCAATTCAGACAGTGCCTGGGGAACAGGGATGTGTCTACTGGGCTCGCAGGAGGAGTTTCCTCCTCTGCCTCAGTGAGGTCTACAATTCCTCTCTTAGGAGGGGGGTTGCTGGTACTTCTTCAGGCCGCCCTCCCCTTCCCCAGGAGAACGCACAGAGCCACCTGGACCTATCTGATCAGAGGGAGGGCCAGGATCTTTTCTGGAGATCAAAAAGGCGAGTTGAGTATAAAATCCTGGAAGTCTAAGCTGGAGCTGTGTTTATGGCCCTAGAGACAGTGTAGAGTTGGGGGAGGAAGGAGAGAGGCAGGGGTAAGGAGAGGGAGGAAGAGTGGAGGAGGGAGGAAGGGATTGAGAGAAGAGCTGATGAGGAAGAGAAGGGAGGGAAAGAGAGGAAGAGGAAGGAGAATGAAGGAGGAAGGGAAGAAGGAAGAGAGGGATAAAGGGAAACCCTGGTGTGCGCATGTGTGCACTGTTGTGTAAACCACCACAGTCTTCTAGGCCCTGAAGCCTGGGCCCTCTCCTTGCCAATCATCTCTTCCCTGTGTTCTTTTCCATCTCTGTTTTCTCTCTGATGCCGACAGAATGATTATGACATTTGCTCCGAGGGGAGGTTTGCTGCCTTGTCAAGACCACCAAATAGGGGGCAAGGGGCAGAAGGCAGGGAAAGCCTTCTTAAAGGAGAAATAGGGCCCCAGGAATCTGAGAGTCACTGTGACCTTAGAGGTCATCAGAGAATGGTCTTGACGATTTCTAGCTGATGACTTCTGAGATCCATGTGCCATGTCTTAGGGTGCCAGAGGGCAGAGACCTTGAAAAATTAATGCAAAACTGATGTGGGTAGAGCATTAATCTTAAGTGACCTTGGGAACTAGGAGACAGTGACCTTGAAAAGCAGTGCAGCGGTGGACCTGAAGTGAGACTCCTGAGGGCTGGGGGTTCCGTATTTGCTAGGAGGCTGTAGGCCTAGATGACCAGGCCAGTGGGGGTGAGGGAGTGGAGGGTTGCTCAGAGGTCCTCTCCCAGATGCCCACCTCAGCACTGAACACCCTCACTTCCTCAGGGCTGCCAGGACCCAAGTGCTCCAGAGAGCCTTATCCAAGCAGCCAAGGCTCTTAAGAAATTCACATCCCAGAGTTGAACACTCCCTTGGCTGAACTTGGCTTATGACAGTGCCACCCAGCCTGCGTTGTGGCAGCATAGCCCCAGCCTGTGGAAGGGGTACTCTGCAGGGCCAAGATGGAGCCAAGTTCTATTTTAGCAGGCTTGTTTGTTGCCACACAACATCTGGGGCTTCCCGCACCATCTGGACCTACTCCCCATTGGTGTCTCCCTCTCTGTGGTTGCCAGGAGCTGTCATAAGGCGTCAGCTAAGGTAGTCTGACCAGAGGCTAGATAGCTTCCAGAAGGGCTCCGAGGACGTGTTTGGGAGAGTGGACAGAGGGTCCAGATGCTGGGAAGGAGAGCTAGGGGGCAGACTGCTGTGGGCTTGTGGTGCAGGGACAGGCAGGAACTTAATGCCTGTGAGAATACTTCAGTGAATTCACACGTGTGTGAGTCTAAGTCTATGCCTGTGAGCGTCGGCATAGATGTGTCTGAATGAGCAGATGTGTGTTGGTGTGCTCTTGGAGAGGATTCTGATGCATAATGACTGCTTCATATGTGAGGCAGCAGGCTATCAGCCTGCGAGTGTGTGCCCATGTGTGTGCCCTGGCACTTGTGCCCCTAGGATCTGTGTATCTGGCTAGTAACCCTACTCCATAGCCTGAGGCTGTGTGCTGGCATGCCTGCCCCCTGCAAATAGGTGTGCGCGTGCACTGGAGAGCCAGGCGCCTGCTAAATATTTGCTTTGCTGGGCCCTGGGGAGCGCAGTTGGCAGAGCTGCCAGCCCTGCATGCTGTGTTTTTGACAGCTCAGAGCGAGGCCTCCGAATGTGTGAACTTTCTCAGGGTAAACAGCTAATGATACTGCCTCGCCTGCCGCCACTGACCCCCTAGCAGGCCCCCTTGCCAGCAGGGAGCTGTTAGGCGGCTATCAGCTGGTGCCGCCCTCCCTGTTCTCTCACGTGGAACCCCGGGCCAGAAAGGCCTGTGATAGGGTCGCGGGATTCAACATTCCCTCCCCTCCTCTCCTCCCAGCCAGCTGACTTAGTAGCTGGAGAAAAACAGCTTTTCTTAGCCAATCCCTCCTTGCCCTCAGAATCAGCATCTACCACCTACTCCTGAGGGTGGGGCAGGAGCTGGCAGAGCAGCCAGGCCTCTGCCCCTGCATTAGCACCCAGCATGAGCAGGTCCTCTGGGCCTGTGGGACTCTAGCAACCGCTGGTCTCTGGATCAAGGAAAGCCTTGGTTAGGATATGAATGCCTGGCTAATGAATGCAAAATCTCACTCTCGCTGGAATTGGGTCACAGCTTCCCCGAGCTCCTGAAACCCTGGCATAGAACTGATCTTACTGAGGAGAAAACTGGCCCTTAGTCCGCCGTGTTAGCAGCTTCCTCCCTGTGCCCCTCAGCCCTAGCGTTGTCTCTCAAGTGCCCCCACTTGAGCATGCCATCCTCTTATCCTTGAACCACGGAGTATCACCTTTGTACTCAGCTCGGGGGGACTCTGAGGTGTGAGTCTGTGCACAGCCTTGCTTGTGTTTGTATGTGGGCCTGGGAGAATCTGTTAGAGCAAAGGAATGTGTGTTCAACAGCTAGACTCGCATGAGTGTCTTCCTGTGCTTGTGTTTAAAGAGAGACTTCCTCAGAGCCATGCAAGGGAAGATGTGTGGGTACATACATCTCCCATGGGGCTCAACTGCCGCTAGTGTTAGCCAGAGGGTGAGGACAGGACAAACACCGGGTACTAACCTAGAAGCTAGATGCGGTGGCAAGAGTTAGAAGAGAACATTCAAGATGATCGTAGTCTCTTTTCCTTTTTGCAGACAAGGAAAGTGAGGCCTGCTGAGCAGACTGATTTTTATTAAGTCACCAGGGACACGCCAGGCCTCACTCTATAATGGCTCTCCGCAAGCACCCTCCCGTACCTGATCCAGGCTCTTGCTAGTGGGCACCTGCTTCTGCTTCAAGCCCCCTCTAGGCCTCTGGCAAAGCAAGAAGCTTTGAAGGGATCTCTGTCAGACTCGAAGAAGCTCTTGGGCCGCTCTTCCATGCCCTGCCCAGAGCTAGTCTAGCAGAGGTCCCTTTAACAGACGGATGGATCCCGGCCTCCTGCCCCTAACCCCCTGCCGCTGAGCTAAAGAGAGCAAACTTTTCCAGACAGCCCCTGTCTGTGTCTCATTACAGAGAAACAGCCATATTCCATTAATTCCTCATTTGCTGTGGGCAAAGCGCTGATATGTACGTTTTTACCTGGGGTGGTTTTAATCAGTTAATTTAACCAGAAACATTAATAATGTATTTCTTTGCCACCCGACTGCCCATCTGTTGCACAACTTACCTGTTGGAGAGCAATGTCACCTCCTGTGACTCAGAGCCCTTGGCTACCCAGGAACAAGATGAGATGTTGCATAGTTAATGACTTCTCAGAGCAAGGGTAAGGGCCGGGATGCCACGTAGGCTCCCAGGCTGCCGCTTGGAAGCCTGGCTTCTCTCCACCCTGGGGCTCTGACTATGCCGCCTCCCACCTGTGCCTTTGATATCTGCTTTGTTGAGGGTTGTGGCTTAGGAGAGACATGGAAGACTTCTCACAGCTCAAGGAGGGGGAGCAGCTGGGGGAGGAGCTAGCTGCAAGGGTAGATCTGAGCTCTGGTATTTTATGTTGCTGGTCCTTGGCCACATAGCTCACCTGAATCCTTGTTGACCTCTGACTACTGGGAAGGTTCAGGAAGAAAGGCCATTTTGGCTTGATCTAGTGTAGGCGGAGACTGCTCGTTCATTTCCTAGCTGCTCAGACCCGAATAATCACACAGAAACTATATTAATTACAACACTGTTTGACCTATCGCTTATGCATATTTCTAGCTAACTCTTACATCTTAAATTAACCCATTTCTATTAATCTGTGAATCACCATGAGGTTGTGGCCTACTGGTAAGGTTCTGGCTGGTGGCTCACGTCTTTCTCCTTCGGCAGGGGCATGGCATCCTTTGACTCTGCCTACTTTCTCTCTATAGCTCTGTTTGGATTTCCCGCCTGGCTTTACCAAGCCATTGGCTGAAACAGCTTCTTTACTAACCAATGGTAATAAAACATATTCATAGCATACAGAGGGGAATCCCACATCAATCTAGGAAGGGTTCCTTCCTTGATAAAACACTGTTGGTCCTACATCTTTGAGATCCATTCTGGAAGGGCTACAAGTCTGAGTGACTTTTGTGAACCAAGGGTTGTATTCAGTATGTGTAACCCACCAGTTCAGAGGGCAGGAGCCTCAAGTAGCCCACGCTCCACTCACATGACCTGACACGCTGGCCGTTTAGTTCCTGGGTCAAGGGGTATTCAGGGAAAGGATTCATCAAGGGGGCATTGAAGCAACTGTGGCAACAGAGAACTTTCGCAGGGAGGGTGGGGGTGACTAAGAAGATGCTCAGTTAAAGAGTGAATAGACATCCCCAACCTCATTCACGTCTTCTCTCCTGGGGTACTCCTTGCTATTCCTTCCCCAGAAGCCATGATGCAACAAAGCTCTGGGGATTTGAGGGATTCCCCTTCCACTGCTAAATCCACTTTCCCACCAAACAACTGGGGACTGCTGGGCTGGGCCTCAGCTCGCATGGCACTGCCATATTCTACAATCTGGTTCTATGGTCATGAGGCCCGGGGGATATGTGCGAATGGAAGAAAGCTTCTCTCTAAAGGCTTCCAGTGTCCCTGAAGTGAGCGGGGGGACTTGTCCTGGACAAGGTCCCTGGTGGGTACAATATACTCAGGACACAACAGGGCAGGTCCTCTGTGGGAGCTACTCCTCCTGCCTGGGGGCTGTTTTGGTTTCCTCAAGCCTGAGACGTTGTTGTTGGCTGTAAGCTCAGACTTTCATGTACTTCCCTAAGGAAAAAAAATGCCACCAATTAAACTATGACACGGTGCCTTCTTATCTATTGCAAGACCCATCTCGATTTCAGGGATGTTAAAATTGAAAAAAAAGAAAGTGTGATGCGGGATCAGTGGAATATGGAAATGAAAATAGCATTGCTGCGGTTTATCAAGCGTTCTGTGCACCGGGCACTCTGCCGATGGCGGCATCTCATTAGATCCTCATGGAACCCTGTGGTCAAAGATACAGCTCGGTGAGGTCAAGCCGTGGTGGGGAGGTCAAAAGATAGTCCTCTGAGAGCTCTCGAGGGTGATCATGGCCTCTCAGGATGGCCTCCTCCGTCTCCAGTTAAGGATGATGAGGCTCGCATAGCTTGCAGGTGGCAGAGGACTCCTTGGTTGGCCATTCCACTGGTCTGTGATCAGCAGGCAGGGACAGAGCTGGGCTTCCAAACCTGCCCCATTTATCTGTAGCCTGTGCTCCAAAGGAAGCAAGGCAACAGATGAAGTGGATTCTGTCTCTAGGTCCCGCATGGAACCGGTCATCTCTCAGGCCCTCCATTCCTCTACCGGCTGCCCCCAGCCCAGCCCACCTCTAAACAAGAATCACTTTCCCTTGCCAACTTCCTGGTGGAGGGTGATCCCCACCTCTCCTACCTCCTTCTGATTCTTAACAGCCAGAACATGCGAGCAGAGCAGCAGGCAGGCAAGGACGAAGCAGAAACTGAGAGCGAGAACTGCCGCTGAAAACTCACAAATTGGTCCCAGAGAGCAATGGAGCCTCTTTTTTGCCCATCAGCTCACTTCCCCAACCATTACCAGGCAGCTAGCATGAGGCCGGTGGCTGGAGCAAAAGCCAGGCGTGGGCGGGCACAGGGAATGGTACAGTGTAGAGTGGCTGATTTCCAGAGGAGCACAGAGACCTGGGGCAGCATCCTCCGGTAAGAACTGGGGCTGGATCAGGGGAGCTGGTGAGCTAGGGAGGCGGTACCAAGATGTTCTTCAGCTAAATCTGCATGGACACAGGAGGTCAGGATCTACCTGATGTCTAACCCGGGGCAGGTGGTGCCTTCTGGCATCAGACATGGACAGAAGATAGAGTTGAATCCAGGACTTGCGAATTTAGAGACCAGCCTTATCGGGAGCCTCGCGTGTAGGGTGGAAAGGAATGAGAGCCAGGCACACAGACATTTTCTTTTACCCTGCCCAGCAGTCTTGGAAGGTGAATTTCACAGGTGTAAACATTAGCTCACATAGGGGATAAATAACAGCTGGTGAGTCGCTGGGATGCAAAACCACACCAAAACAGCCAAGTGCCAGGCCACTATGTTCTGGTCCTTGCGGGGAAAATGAGACATGAAACAGAGAAACCAGGCAGGGTGAGCTTCTGGAGGATGCCCGGTGAGAATCCTGGCCTCAGAGATGTATCAGTTGCAGCTACTTCGCTCCATGAAGAGGCCTAGATGGGACATACCCTGCTGCTGAGAACTGGAAACCCCGGGTCACCCACTCAGCACTGGTGGCTGCAAACGGCTGCCCAGCCGGGAGGGGTGCCTCCTCATTTCTCCTGCACCATGTGCTCTTCTGAAGACCTTCAGATGCCCTGGCTGCGGGAAGGGTCTGAGAGGCCACAACTCTCTTTGAAATACTCCCACTCTCTCTTGTGCTCACGTGCAGAGCCAGTAGCCCTTAGGGGAGAGGAACCATTGCAGTGAGCTGGCTCTCAGACAGCATGGCCACACCGCGGGAGGGAGCTGAGGTTCCAGAGGCAGAAAGGATTCCTCTGAGGAGAGATGACTAGGCAGGGTGTGATTTTCACATCCAGTTACAGTGCACTCCCTCTTTGCTCCCACTGCCTGCTGAGCAGTTCCTCTCCTGCTCTGTCCACTTCTCGCCCTTAAAGGCCTTGCCTACATCCTGTCGTCTGAGGAAACTCTTGGACCCTTGTCTCCATCCTCTGCCTCAGAGTGTGGGATCCGCAGCAGAGGGCCATCCCTTTGTTGGTGATTGCTGTATTTTACTACCCGCTCCCTGCCAGGTTAGGCTGTGAGCAGTGTGTGGTGGGCAGAAACACGCGCCCATTTGCCTACTACCTGTAGTGCCGCGGGACTGGATACGTTTGCTGTGTCCGGTCTCTCCTGCCTCTCTCCAGAGCCTCCCCCTTGCACACTCTCCTCCTAGCTCCTGGCACAAGAGGATGCCATCTTGAAAGCAGGGACTGGCTCACTTAGCTCCAAGTTACATTTCCCATGCTTAGAATAGGGTGGCATAGCGGGCATTTGGTGACTTTTCTATTATCATTAAGGTAAGTTACAGACCAAGTCACCACCAGGGCCGTTCACTCGCTCCTGGGTCTGGAGTGAGCAGTTCATTCCTTGAGGACTTTACTGTCAAGTGTGGGGACTGACATAGGCAGAGCCATGGAGTAAACACACAAGGCCATTAACCACCGGTAAGTGGCGTCTAGGGGAAGAAGACACTTGGCACCTCTGGCTTCTAGGTGTGAGCCACGAGCGGGTTACAGCTTCATTGGAACCTCAGCTTTTTCTACCATGTCAGCTAGTGTCTAATACTTATGGACATGGCCCAGATTAAGCAAGACGATGCGTGTGAGGCATCTGGCATGATATCCGATATGGGAAAAGTGCTCCGATATGTTGTCACTACGAATAAACCAAAGCAAGGTCATGAGGAAGTGACAGCCCTTAGCCGGGCTGAGCAAAACTCTGGTGTGACTAAATCGCACACTGCATGAGGAGGCTGAAGGGGAGTAAGGCGGAGTGGGGGTGGCAGCTAGATTCGTGAAGCCCCTCAGTCCTCTGGGAAGAGCGGGAAGGGAGAGAGCAAGGGGAAGCTGGAGCAGGGAGGGTAGAGTGGGAGCCTTGCAGGTGGCAGGGCAGATCACAAAGCAAGGGATGGAGAGGATGAGAATGACCCTGCTTTCCAGCTGGACTGTGGAAGGTCATCGATGTCCTTGGATGGGAGGCCCAAGGGCAGAGTAGGTCTGGGAAGCAGGTCGGGCATTTGATCGTAAAAATGTGTTGGTGACACAGTGGAGGACCTGAGTGTACCCTGTAGTCCAGAGACCCTGCCCCTCGTTTGAGCCTGTCCCTCAGCCACAGCCCAGAGGTCACAGCCTCCCATGGAAAGCCATACCTGTGTGGGAGACGGGGAACTGGACCGGGGACCACCCAAACATAGAAAAGTCACATTCTGCAGGAGGTTGTCACCGAGCCTGTCCTTCTGGGGAAAGGTTTGCCTCTGTTTAGTCTCATGGCTCAATTGCTTCAACTGGGAAATAGGTTTAGCTGCTGTTAATTGTAACCCTGCGAGGCAATGAAAGAATTCACTGGAAATGACTGGAATGAGAGCCACATGCCACTTACCATAGAAAGGATAGACTCAGAGCAGCCTCTGGAGAGAACCTGAAGTTCTGAGGACTGCACGCTGCGGGGCTGACTCCCAGGGGTCAGCCTTCCTCGGTGGGGCTTAGGAAAAGCTCACCGGGCCCTGGGATGGTCTTTCATCACCCACGGATCTGCAAAGCCCATGGGATTCCGTGCAGATTGCTGACTTTGCTGAGCCTTCTTCCCTTCTTCTGCAAGCAGGGACCCATGGTAGAACCCACCACACGGGGTTGTCATGAGGACTACATGAAATTGTGATGGCAGTGATTCGGAAGGCGGGCTCAGTGGGTGCTACTGATGATTCTGTTTTGCTGGCTCTAGTATAACTTTGGGGAGAGTCTCCCTGCTCAACCTCTGCCAGATGGAGATGCAGAAATCCCAGCCTTTGCATTTGTTCAAAGTGCAGGTTTTAGGGGACTGCACCTGTAAACCTCAAATTTAAAAATTCAAAACTATCCATTTTCTCTGTTGCTGCTGATGACCCATGCAAATTTGGAAGTTGCAACTTAGCTGCCTCCTGCAGATGCATCCGCTGCCCTCCCTGTCGTAAATCATCTTGGGCTCTCTGAGTGGCCATGATGAGGGAAGCTTAGGGATCTCTCTGGCTTTGGGCTAAAGGAGTTCAGCTTTCTGATCTTGATACTTCTGTGAGGAGTCCCCATGCTCCGCCCCATCCCATTGCTTAAAGACCTGGATTATAGTCTTAACCTTGTACAGTGTCCCCTTCTGCCACCCTGAGACAGAAGCTCTGATTCAAAACCGTTGTCCATTTCTTACCTTTCTGGAGATTTGCTGGCTAGCCATGGCATGCCTGCCTATACAGATTCATATGTTTCATGCATATTCATATATATATATATATATATATATGAAGTGTTTATGGAATGAGCCCTCTGTGTTGTGGATAGATCAGACACATAGACTGATGGAGTTTATATTCCGTTGTGCAAGGTGGAGGATGGACAAACAGACAGACAGACAGACAGAACAAAGTAACAAACAGATCTTTTCTATTATCATGAACTGGGCGGGGGGGGGCGGGACTGGAAAGATGACGAAGCAGGTAAGGCTCTTGTCACACAGCTTGAGGACCTGAGTTTGAGCCCTGGGACAAATACCTGTGGAAGAACAGATCTGACTCCCCCAAGCTGCCCTCTGGCCTTCACACGTGTGCTATGGCACACACACAGTCAAGAAAGTAGCGTAATAGAAATGTTTACGAGCAATTATCTGTGAAATACGTTATAAAGTAGGGGAATAAGCAAGAGGTGTGGAGTGGAGGTGTCCTCATCGCTCGCCATGTTCACAGCTGTGGCTCGGATGCCCGATACACGGTCTTGGCCTCGCTGAGTGTTCAGTGAGAGGCGAGCCGAATGGTTGAACATCTCTATCACTGGCATGGGTGGACGACAAGGTCGCTGGGGATTCCTTCGAACAGCGACAAGCTGGTGAAGACTCAAACAGCCCCATTTGCTAATGATCATAATTAAGTCAGAGTCTCTTATTTCAGACAAGGGCCCTAGGGAGAAAGGCACAAAGCATGAAGCTGATGAATTGGCTCCCCACGCTCTCCTCCCTGCTGGGCTTACACCTCGGCAAGACGTATGCCCACACCCGCCTAGGTGTGCACACACAGCGACACACTAATGAGAGCCATGTGAGCACGCATTCCTCTAAGGCTGTATTTAAAGCCACCAGCCTCCTGGCTCCGGAAATCAGCCTAGGAGAGAGAGGGACCTGTCTCTCTAGGACCCCCTGGGGATAAGTAGACCCCTTACTTCATCTTTTCTGCATTCTGTCATGTTCCTCTCTAGTGCTCGGGGGCTGAGCACGGGGTGCATGGAGCAGACTGAGACGTGGAAAATATAGCCCTAGATTTAAAGTGCCTCTTGCCTCGGAAGCAAGGGGAAGGAAAACTTTTGCCCAAATCACTGGAACATAGCGATTCCCAAAGCGCGTTTCTGGCAAAATGATCTGCCAGAAAAGGTTTCCGCGGTTGTCAAGTTGGTGTGGCAGGGTTGCGGACCCCCGTCTTAGAGGTTCACTGCACAGTGAGCAGAGCAAAGGCCCCGAGGAGCCCGCTCGTCTTTCCACTGTAGCTTCCAGGGCTGCAGTTCCATCAGCAAGCCAGAGTCGCTCGATCTCTGCCCTACAGGGTACGCAGGTGGCATAAGAGTCTGGGATGGGATGAGAAGAGAAACCCAATGGACCCTGAGGTCTCTCTAGACCTCAGGAGAACAGAAGAAAGGATGCGCCATTTGTACATTATAGGTTGAGTGCCTATTATCCAAGATACTTGGGACAAGCAGTGTGTCAGATCTCAGAGCGCTTCGTGATTTCGAAATCTTCACCTGAATTGTCACAGAGCATCCCTAAGTGCGAGATCTGGACGGCTTCAAACTCTGAGATTCTTGGAGCATCATAGCACAACTCGGACAGTTTCACACTTGTGGCTCTTTATTTCTTACTCCCATATAAAGGACCGGAAGCTCCCGCCCCTGCCCAAGCAACAGTGAGTTCATTGGCCTCTCAGGCAAGCCCCTCCCCCATGAGTAGGTGGGGACTTGAGGGTGGAGGGCAGAGGGCAGGGAACGTTGGTGGATCCTGAGTCAGAACAACTGAGCTGACATTTGTAGCATCATACTGCATGGGAACAGTTTGCAAGAGAGCCCTGCTTGGGGGTGGAGCTCCTCCCAATCAGAAACCCTGTTGGAGAAGGGGGAGCGTGTTTGGATATCAAGTAGTAAAAACAGCATGTGTGTTTTGCTCCCCCAGGCCCATTTCTGTCGCTCCAGCAGCATTGTCAGAAAAGAACAAAATAAAACAGAAAGTGGAAGTTGATTCTTTAATTAGTGTAGTTTCTTCACTGTTCGTTCTCCATCTCCAGAGATCAATTAGCTTGCTTTTAAGCTAAAAGGCATCTGAATAACTATTTAACCTGCATAGCAATTGATATTTAAAACAGACGAGGATAAGAGTGACTGCACCTAACAGGGTTCTGATCATCCCCACCTCACTCTGCCCACTCCTGTTTCCTAGTGACCACTGGGGCAGCGCTCTTTCCCCATTGCTAGCCACTCTCTCCAGCAGATGCCTGTTTGGCATAGGGATGTGTTACTTGGTTTATATAGAACAAGTCCCTTGACCTCTCTTCAGCCACTTACCCACAGTTCAGTCACTGGCAGCTTTCTGAGCACAGTAGGGTCAGGGCAAATTATCTTCAGCTAGTAATGACCAGTCACTGCTTGATAGGGGTGAGGGGCTGCAAGAACTGGGATCCTCCTGGCTGGGCATCTTTATTGCTGATAGCCCTGAGGGTATTTTTGTGTTGTCTGATTTGTCATGTAAATATCAAAGTCTGAATTGGAATTAGCTTCTTAAAGCAAACAGTGTGTGTGTGGTGTGTGTATGTGTGTGTGTGTGTGTGTGTGTAAGCATTTACTTAACGCGGCTCAACAGCCTCTGACTGTTGTGTTAGACCCTGAGAAAGATGAGGAGGCACTTGAAGGACAAAGGGGCAGGCCCCACCCTGCAGATGACAGGTGACCACAGAGTAAATAGGGAGGGAGTGGAATGGGAAACACACCCTGTCTCCACAGTGTTACCACATGGGGAAGACACCCTCAGAGTTCAGGAAAGGCGTCTCGGTTGGGGGGAACACTAGTTCAGACAAAGATGAAGGTATGAAAGTTATTTAGGGGAAGACCCCAGGAAGCAGCACCCTGATATGCAGGGAGGCCAGAATAGGAAAGAAAGAAAACCAGGAGAGCTCATAGGTTGCAGAGCAGCACTAGGAACTCCTGCTAGGCACCATATTGCTGGAACCTCAGAGCAACCGGGTAGACTGTGTGTGCTCAGCACAGAACTCCAGGGGACTAGGAACTGTGTGTCTGTTCACATCTCCTCCCCCCTTCCTCCCCCCCCCCCCCCCCCCCCCGTTGAAGCTGCTGCTGGGTTGGTCACTGTCTGGCCCTTGTAGCCTCTCCTCTCACCAGCCAAGCCTTGTGCTTCTTAGAGAAAGCCAAGGGATAGAGAGATAGAATGTTAAGGGCTGCAGGTTTGCTGTGTGTAGATGTCCTCGAGGGGGTGGGACAAAAGGAAGGTAGTGACTGTCATTCAAGCTCAGAACAGAATTAGGAACTGAAGTGGGGAGGGAAGTCATGAGCAAAAGGGCATTTGGGGGTGAGGATAGCGATGAATCTGTACTGTACTAAAGGGCTGGGGCTAGAGAGGGGGCCTAAGCCATTCATGGGGGCCTTAGCCTTTCAACTCCTTGCAAGCCTGCAGGAGGATGGGCGGTGGGGATGTTCTGCATGTACGTAGAAGAGCAGATGCCCTGCTTGTCTCTAAGAGGCCCAGATCTCTGATCCTACTGCCTTCTGGCAAGGACATTCCACTGCTCCCCAAGCACAGCCTTCTCCCCAGTAGCCAGGCTCTGACTCCTCTGCCTGTTGACAGCCCATCCCTCATCAGGGTCTCCGGACAGCTCAGGAGCCTGCGGCCATCCTCCTGACATGGTCGATGTCACAGTATTTGACTTGCATGTCCCTGAGTTGTACAGACAAAGCTCCACATATCACCAGATCAATTAAAACAACTGCCACCTAGCCCGGGGACTCAATCAGGAGGCCCCCTTGGGACGTTAGGGGTGGGCACAGACCCTCCTCAGAACTGAACTGCCGCTTTTCTGGAAACCTGCATCTCAGGCAAAGGCCCTCAGCCCCCATATAGCCCCATAAGTGTAACCATCCCTTACTGAGACCTGAGCAAGCCTGTTTGTGGATTTATGCTGCTAAAACTTCAGGGTACCCTGCGTGGTAAACGCTACTGGTGTCCCCATTTCTGGCAAAGCAACAGAAGCACGCGGCCACAGAGAAAATTGATCAAGGTCGTGTGGGTAGAGAAGTGGTGGCATCAATGCCAGGAGACTTAACTGTGCAATGTCCTTGCTTAAGCCTTGGGGACATCTTCCATTCTTCTGTTTCCCCTTCGCAGAGCCCACTCGGCTCACCACTGGCCAATCCTAGAATAACAATCCTTGTAGCACACACCTCCATCCTCCTTCCTTCTTACCAAGCACAAGTCCTGCTCATCATGATAGACCACGGCCAGTCTCCTGCACCTGGCTGCCACGCTCCTTCCACAGCTGGGCTCAGGGCAGGTCGCAGGTTGCCTCCCCTCTAATGTCCGCAGCCTCCTCTCTCCTGAGTCCCCTGCTGTTTCAAGTGACCTCATCACAGGAGAGTTGGAACCCTTATAGTGCTTTTATTTACAGCCCACAGTCATTTCCTGCCTATGCCCTGAGTTCCTGCAGTGCCAGGATGCTTTTATGGCTCATACTCACCTGGTACCTGCTTTATGCCCTCCTGCTCGTAGTTGTGGTCAGTCAGGAGCTGTGTGATGAATGAGTATGTGAGTGAGTGAGTGAGTGAGTGAGTGAGTGAGTGAGTGAGTGAGTGAATGAATGAATGAAAAGAGAGACATGCATCTCCTATATCCTTTTCCAGAACACAGAACTGCGTAAAGCCCATTCCTGGGCCTCTCTGCTGGGTGCTGTTCAGCCTTTGTAAACCACGTACAGATTTCCCTCGACTTCCAATGAGACCATATCTTTCTAAAGTCACCATAAGTACATGCTGAAAATGCATCCTGCACATGCAAGCCTCAAGCATTGAACTCGAGCACACAGGACACTGGTATATCAATTACTTCCCTCTTGTCAGTGAGTGCAGCTGACTGAGAAGTGCCTGCCACTCGTTGCTTCTAGCATCACAGAAATATCATGTCCCGCTAGGCCAGGACAAGGTCAGAATTCCAAGGCAGTGACTGCTCAATATGCCTTGTTCTCATACCATCGTAAACTTGACAAACTATTGTAAGTCAGGATCATCTGTGCTGTGTCCAGCAGGGGAAGCTAGCCACCATATCCTTCTACCCACTACCCCTCCTCCCACAAAGACAAGGGCACGGAGAAGCCTAAGAAGCAAGTTCAGAGGCACACAGCCCCTCACCCCCAACTCTGTGTGTGCATCCAGGGCTGCCTGAGTGAGATCAGAGCCCAGTTCTCCCAGGCCGCGATGATGCAGGGGGATGGGTGGGGGCTTTAGCGGGAGAAAGGTATCTGAGAAAGGGCCTGAAAAGGAGGAGTTAGCAAAAATCTCACTGCTTGGCAGCATCTCAGTTAATCGCTAGGACACCTGAGAAGCTTCGGAAAGAGAACAAAGCGGAATGACTAGAAAGAGCAGGGCTGTTGCCCGAGGACAGGCCAATCCCAGGGCGGGTAGTAGAAACATGAGCATCTCTCCTGGGTCCGGCTGCTAGACAGCTTGCTGCATGCCGTGCCTGCATCTCTCAGGCTCACTGCGTTCAGGGACCTGTTGGCTGGACTGCTTCTGCCGGGACCAAATTAAAGAAGAACCTCAACAAGGAGGCCAACTTTTTGTCCCACCCACCTGGAGACTCTCCTGGGGCCATCTTCATGACAAAGATTTGGAGATATGGGATAGTGAGCCTCCTCTTGGACCTGTAGTCTTGATGATAACATGTTCAGAGCCAACAGTCTTCTGTGATGGTATTTACAGTTATAACAAACTTGACTATGCTATCACAGCATCTTTATATGGAAGACAAGAGATTCTACCACATAGGTACATTCCTATGGCTTTAAAAAACTGATGTTGAAAATCTAAGAACTGGACTGGGGAAAGACCTAGTCAGTAAAGTGCCTGCCATGCAAACATGAGGAACTGAGTATACTCCTCCAGAACCCATGTGAAAAGGCCAGGCGTGGTGGCATGTACTTGCAATCCCAGTAATGGGGAGGCAGAGACCAGATCCTTGAAGCTGACTGGCCAGCCGATCCCACTTGGTGAACTCCAGGCCAATGGGAGAGCCTGTCTCGACATGAATGATGCTCCTAAGAAAGCCACCCAGATGTACACACATGCATCTGCACACATACCCACAAACATACACACACGAATCTGATCCATGATGCTTCTGAAAATACACTCTCATATGCTGAAGGAGAAAGGAACAAGAGCCATCAAAGTCCTGTCCCTCCTTCCCCTTCTACCCTGATCAGGTGTGAAAGGGAAGCAAGGCTTTCCTGCCATGCAGGGTAGAGCCCCTCAGAGGCTGTGACACCCTACCTTTTCAGAGCCCAGGCCATGAAAACACGTTTGAATGATATCCTGCTGATAAAGCACTGTCCACAGAGCAAGCCCCTTCAGTAGTTTCGGCTGATTTCTGTGATGTCAATTCTCTAGCCGTGGCTGCCTTCAAGCACCCAGCAGCATAAGCTCTGGCTTCAAAAGACCCTGAAGATTTAACTCACAAGCTGACCCAGGTCAGCCCTTCGGTGGCAGAAGAGAATTTGGTCTTTAGTCATATACACGGTACACTGAGTGCTCATGGGCCTCTCTTTCCTCTTGTATAAAATGGGGCGCCATAGCTTCTGTCTCTCAGGACTGCAGAGGTTTGGGGGAGTGTGTGACAAAGGGGTTGGGACTAAGCATCTTCTTCTTGAACAATCAGTTTCTGTCAGGACCGTCGTTTGTTTTGCATGCTAGGCTTTCAGGAAAGGGTTTGTTTGAAGAAAGTGTTCCAGCTGTGCCGCAAGCCACCAGCGCTCACATCTTCGGGGACACCACACGCACAGAGACACACACACCCTATCCCATTTTCTCCGCAGCCCTGGTGTCGTTGCTCCATTTTATTAAAGCAGAAAGCAGTGACAATTATTTTCATAATGAACTGGCTCTTCAAATTAATGCCAATTACACTATGCAATCATGATTAAGATTGTGCATTAATCAACGGTGCCAACCTACTTATTAGCCTCTTTAAATACTGTTCATGAGGAATGTATGGGAAGGGGGAGAATGGAGATGAGCCAGGGGAATTGAGGAGCTGCCTCTAAGTGGGGCTGGAGCGCTCTCCAGAAGCCAAAGCCCAAAGGAGCTCCTGTTCCACAGTGGCGGGGCTCCACAGGGGCGGTGCTTGTGTTCCACAGGGGCGGTGTTTGTGTTCCACAGGGGCGGGGCTTGTGTTCCACAGGGGCGGGGCTTGTGTTCCACAGGGGGCGCTGCTTGCTGCAGAACCCAGGCCACGGGACACCTGGGCTTGTGAAACTGAGAGCTGAGCAAAGAGTGGGAAGACCAAGAAGGGAAAGTAGAGGGGACCCTTGATTGTTTATCAGTGGATGAGGTTAGAGCCCTTTTTTCTCCCCCGACTAAAGTGTGGTTGGCACCTCCCCACAGGTATCTTCGGTATCATAGGTCAGACCCCATGGATGCAGGTGTGTGGTGTTTCTAGAGAAGAGGGGTGAGCAAGGTAGGTTAGAGGAAGAGGCTGGGGGGATGAGGTAGCCTCAGCTAAGGTTTGATGCCATGTCAGAAGCCAAGTGGGAGTGGAGGTAGGGTAGGAGGAGCTCTGGGATGTGTGCCACGCCTGGGAGCTATCCCACCATGAGCAAGGGGGGCATAGTTCAGAACGGGTTTCCCTCTGAGTTCTGTTGTTCCAGAAATTGCCCAGAATTCACTTGCCGGCACCCATTAGTTGTGATCAGCCAGCCTGCTGGGTTGAGCACCTTTAGAAAACAAGATCTATGCTGGTGAGGGTCCAGTGGCAGGTTGGCACAGGGTAGTAGCTACCCAGACTTAATCTATAGTAACATTTGCATACAAAGCCTTCCAGTTTTTTCCTGTAGCTATAAATAACCTTTTATTTTAAAACCCACTTTTCAGTTGATAAACAAGGATCATATAATATTATTTGCAGCTTTTTGAGGAAAGAAGATGGCTGCTTTCTGTGCTATTAAAGATTCTTTAAGAGCATTTTAAGACCTCCTTTCCTTAACATGGAAGGCTTGTCGAACAACAGCAAAAGCACACGCTCCATTACGTTTTTACTTTCTAGAAAGTACCACTAACATTGGTGTGTGTCCTTCTGGTGTGTCCTTTTTGATTTTAATTGGAATCGAATTAAATTTATAAATTAATTTGAGGAGAGCTGACATCTTTACAATATTGAGCCAACCCTTCTGGGAGTAAGTTATGTCTCCCCATTTATTCAAGTCTTCTTTTATGTCCCCCAGTAAAGTTTTGTACTTGGCTTGATGGAGGAATTCCACGTTTATTGTAAAGCATTTTATTATTATTATTATTATTTTGCTGTGGCTTTTGTGAGTAGGGTCTCTTTTATTCTTTCAATTCCTTGCTGTTTATGGCTGATACGTAGGAAGGCTGTATGTTTAGGGTTATTTGTATGCTGGCCCTTCTGAGCTTCGGGCTAAGTTGCTTCTGTTTTCTTCTGATTCCCTTGAATTTTTAAGGGAATATTAATGAGCATCATCTGCAAGCAGTGTGTGTGTGTGTGTGTGCATGTGTGCATAGAGAGAGATATGAGTGTGCACACGTGTGTACATCAGTGCATGGAGGGTAAAGGAGATTGTTGAGTGTCTCTCAACCTGGAACTCGGGTTTTTTGTTTGTTTGTTTGTTTTTAAATTTATTTATTTATTTATTAAAGATTTCTGCCTCTTCCCCACCACCACCTCCCATTTCCCTCCCCCTCCCCCAATCAAGTCTCCCTCCCTCGTCAGCCCAAAGAGCAATCAGGGTTCCCTGCCCTGTGGGAAGTCCAAGGACCACCCACCTCCATCCCGGTCTAGTAAGGTGAGCATCCAAACTGCCTAGGCTCCCACAAAGCCAGTATGTGCAGTAGGATCAAAAACCCATTGCCGTTGTTCTTGAGTTCTCAGTAGTCCTCATTGCCCGCTATGTTCAGCGGGTCCGGTTTTATCCCATGCTTTTTCAGACCCAGGCCAGCTGGCCTTGTTGAGTTCCCGATAGAACATCCCCATTGTCTCAGTGTGTGGGTGCACCCCTCGCGGTCCTGAGTTTCTTGCTCATGTTCTCTCTCCTTCTGCTCCTGATTTGGACCTTGAGATTTCAGTCCGGTGCTCCAATGTGGGTTTCTGTCTCTGTCTCCTTTCATCGCCTGATGTTTGTTTGTTTTGGCTGTTTTGGCTGGGCTGGAGGTCAGTAAGTCTGAGCAATCCGACCATCTCCCTGCCCCCATCCCTCCGCCTCTGCTCCAGTGATTGGGTTACAGGTTGTGGTAGCTTGAATATAACTGGCCTCCCTAAGCTCATAGGGAGTGGCACTATTGGGAGGTGTGGCTTTGTTGGAGTGGGTGTGGCCTTGTTGGAGGAAATATGTCACTGTAGGGTGTTGTCTCCCCAAGTCCCGCAGCTGTTCAGTCCCAAAGAAACACACAGAGGTTTACAATAATCATAAATTTGTTGGCCTATTAGCTCAGGCTTCTTATTAACTCTTCCTTCCTACATTAACCCTTAATTCTTGTCTTTGTCAGCCACGTGGCTTGGTACCTTTTATCAATGAAGCATTCTCATCTTGCTTCCTCTGCATCTGGATTATGACTTCTGACTCTGTCTTTCCTCTTCCCAGAATTCTCCTGTTCTCGTTGCCCCACCTATACTTCCTGCTTGGTTGCCCTACCTATACTTCCTGCCTGCCTACTCGCCAATCAGCGTTTAGTAAAGCAATACAACTGATAAATCTTTACAGGGTACAAGATCATTGTCCCAAAGCAGTAAGGATGGGCTTTCAGGTCTCATAGATGCCCACGCCATACTCAGTGCCTCAGTCTCCTTCCTGTGTACCAATATTCGGCAGCTCCTTCTCCAGCACTGCGTCTGCCTGCACACTACCATGTCCCACCATAATGACTGAACCTCTGAACTGTACGCCAGCCACCACAGTTAAATGTTTTTCTTTATAAGCGTTGCTGTGGTTATGATTTCTTTTCACAGCACTAGAAACCCTAACTAAGACACAAGTGAACAACACCATGCCTGTTTCTTCAAACACAAGTGTTTGGAATCCAAACTCAGGATTTCATGCTTATGCAGCAAGTGCTGTCACCCACTGACCCATCTCCTCTGTCTCTGCAGATGATTTTAAATTGCATCTTTTCTGATGGTAACTCTGAGTCTTTTGCTTTTTGTTCATATATGACCATCCCGAAGAGTTTTGTTGTGAAGCCTGTATCGCAGTTCTAGAGAGAACAATCAACTGCTCCTCCATGTGCCCCTCATGTGGACTGCCTCTCTGGACCCACGGCCTCTCCCGTCCTAGGCACACCGTTCAGCTCCTCCTGTATTTTAAAGCAAATTCACTATATCTCATCAATCTTTATCCTCATTGCTATGCTCAGGACCTGTTCTACTGTGTAGGTGGGTTTTCATATACCGAGTAATCTCATGCTGACCTTGAATTTACAGAGATTTGCCTGCCTCTGCCTCCCAAGTGCTGGGATTAAAGGCATGCACCTCCATCTCCCAGATGAGGAGATTCTGTTTTTAATATTACCTAGAGATCCTTAACACATAAATGGGTGTAGACATGGAGTTGCCATGTCATATGGCATTTTGGCCATTTATTAAGCACATAAGCTCGGTGGTGTGATGACTCTTCTCATTAGAAACGGTGCAAATGCTCAATGCAGAACTTTCTGGAGAGATGGGAGAACACAGAGAAGAAAATGAGTTGTCCAGAGATGACCACTCCGAGACAATGACTCTTCACCATCTGACACGTCCTTCTCATCTTGTTTTCTGCTTGTTTGAGAAGGTTTGTGCACACCCACACAGAAGCACACGCCTGTGTACTCAGTTGTTACAGCTGGGCTAAGGCCCTCTGGGAAGGGATGGATTTGCTTTTTACTTTTTAACATATTCACTATTTCCCCCTGGTTTCTTTTTTTCTTTAATTATTTTTATTTATTTTATACTGTTTGTATTGTGTGTGTATGTGCGCGCGTGTGTGTGCGCGCGCATGTTCATGTACATGCATATGCCCATGCTTGTGTGTATATATGGAGGTCAGAAGACAAACTCAGGTGTTGTTCCTCAGAGGCTCTCCACCTTTATTATGACTAGGTTTCTCACAGGCCTGGAATTCACTTAGTAGGCTGAGCTGGCTGGCCATGGAGCCCCATGAATCCTCCCATCTCTGCCTCTCCGAGACTGAGATTATAGTAAGTACATCGTGCCTTTAGTTTGGAATGTAATTTTTGTTGTTTGTTGCATGGCTTTCAGGGATTAAACTCAGAGCCTCATGATTGCAAGGTAAGCATTTTAATGGCTCAACTATCTCTCTACCCCTTCATTTCTCTTTTTGACATACTTATTTTGAGGGAGGCAGTTTTAGGCTCGCAGCAGAAAGGAGCAGAAGGCACGGAGATCTCCCACATGCCCTGCTCTTACACACGTCCATAACCTCCTCCACTGTCACTGCCAGGCACTAGAGTGAGTGGCGCGTTCCTTACAAGCGCTGAGTTTGCATTGACGCACTGTCTCCCAGTGTGCGATTTAGGGTGAGGCACACTCTCGGTACTGAACATTCTATGGTTTGACAAACCTACAGTGGCTGGAGTCATGCAGAGTGATCTCACTGCCCTAAAATGCCTCTGTGCTTCCTCCTGTGCTGCTCTCTTATCCCCGACCCCTGGGGACCACTGATCATGTCACTGTCTCTATGCTGTCCCTTCCCAGAATACTGCTGGCATACCCAGTTTGTGGTCTTTTCTGCATGGCCTCTGTCTCTGTGTAAGATGCACCTATGCTTCCTCTGTATCTTTACAATCTTCCCAGAGTTTGATGTCTCGTTTATGTAAGCGTGGGCTAGCATCTCACTGTGTGGATGAACTGGTATGTTTGTCTGCTCACCTAGTGAAAAGCATCACGATTGCCTACCAGTTTAAGCAATCTTAAATAAACCTGCAGTAAACACCTTTGTACGAACTTCTAAGTGGGCTTATATCGGCAGCACCTTTGAGTAAATTCCAAAGAGCATTGCCACTGAGTGGGAAGTAGTGATGTGGGATTCCCCTCTGTATGCTGTGAATATGTTTTATTACTATTTATGGCAGGGCAGAATAGAGCTAGGCAGGAAAATTAAACTGAATGCAGGAGAAAGAAGGCAGGGTCAGGGAGATGCCATGTAGCTGCCAAAGGAGAAAAACACCGGAACTTTACTGGTAGGCCACAGCCTCATGATGATATGTAGATCAATAGAAATGGGTTAATTTCAGATGTAAGAGCTAGCTAGGAATATGCCTGAGCCACTGGACAAACAGTATTATAATTAGTTTTGTGTAATTATTTGGGTGTGGGTGACCAGGAAACCGACGAACAGTCTCTGCTTACAAAATGGTATATGTTTGGTTTTCTCGGGAGGCTAAGGCAGGAGGAGAGTTGGGGTGTTATGAGTTTGAGGCCAACCTGGGCTACATAGTGTGTTCCAGGCCAGTCTGGACCATGGAGTGAGTTTGAAATAGTGCTGGAATCACAGTTCTGCATTCCCACCTGCGGTAACTCATCTTCCTTGGCACTTGCTAGTGTCAGCGTGTTAGTTCCCTTCAGTGCCATGACCAAACACCGGACAGGAAGCCGCTTAAGGAAGGAAGGGCTTATCCTGGCTTGTGATCTGAGGAGATTAGTCCCTGGTGGCAGGGAGGCACGGCAGTGGTATGAGATGGTTGGTTACTCCGCACCCACAGCCAGGACTCCAGCCTAAAGATGGTATCACCCCCATTCAGGGCAGGTCTTTCTTCTTAATGCCCTCTGGAAACATTGTCGAAGGCATATCCAGAGGTGTGTCTCCTACGCACCATTGTCTGTTTGCTTTGCAAGGACTCTATAGGACATAAAGTGTCTTTTTTTTTTTTTTTTTTTTTTGCTTATCTTATGTGTATCTTCTGTGATGAACTACTTGTTAATGTCTTTGGTCCACTCTTGTGTTTCTTCTTTTCTTACTTGAAATGTGTTTTGGATAGCAGCATTCCTTGACTAAAAGCCATCCCAGCCCATAGCTTATCTTCTCAATCTTCTAAACATCTCTTGTAGCACAAACATTTTAAGTTAATTAAGTCTAGCTTATCAAGCCTTTGTTTTCCAGAGCCTGCCTTATACTAAAGTATATACTAATGTTATACTAAAACATAAAGGTCTAAACTTGGTTCTTGTGACCTTCTAGGGCATCACAGTTCACACGATTCATCTTATTTGGTGAAAGATGAGGGATCCATGTTCAGATCTTTTTCTTTTGCTTGTTGGTATCCAGTTATTCTGTCCTCATCTGTTAGAAAAGCCTGTGCCTTCTCCATTGCCTTTGCGCCTCTGGCAAAGATCAGCTGGCCATGCTTGAGGTTCATCTATTTGGAGCTTCCCTGTGCTTTTTGGACTATCCTCATGTCAAATACTGAGCTGTCTTGATTATTGTAGCTTTATTGTGGTGTGTGTGTGTGTGTGTGTGTGTGTGTGTGTGTGACTGTAAGTGTGGGTGTGCCTTATTGCACGTGTGGAAGTCAGAGAACTACCATGGTTGCCAGTCCCCACCATCCGGCTTGTTTGAGCAACAGGGTACCTTCATTGTTTTCCCACTCTGTATGTCAGATTAGCTGACCCAGAAGCATCGGCAGGCTCAGTCTCCGCCTCTCATGTCCCCATAGCAGTGCTAGGATAACAGATGTTCACACTCTGCCTCCAGGGTTCTGGAGATTCACATTCGGATCTTCGAGCTTGCCCAGCAAGCACTGTTATCCACCAAGCCATCTCCTCAGTCCCCTGTTGTCAGCTGTGAAGTGGAGTGGTATCAGTCCTCCAGCACTGCCCTCTTTCAATGTGGGCTAACCCCGTGGTACCTGCTACACAGTGCCGTGGACCACAGCCGTGCACCGTTAGAAAGAATACCTCTCATCTCTCCGAGCACAGTGTGAAATCATTCTGCTAATAGCCACAAAATAACTTGCTGTGGGATTTTGATTGAGACTGCATTGAACCTATAGATTAAGTCAGAAGCCCTGTAACAATATTGACTCTTCTATCCAGGATCACGGGACAGTTCTCCGTTTTTAAATTACTCCTTTGATTTCTTTATCAGAGTCTTGTCATCTTCAGATAGATCCTATACAGCTATTTCTAGATTTATTAACTCTTCCTTTTCTCTGATTGCTGAGGTGGGTAGTATTGTGGGTTTTTTCTAATTTCTTCAAATTGCACTTGTTCTTTGCAGGTGAATTAGAAAGCAATAGACTTCCTGGGTTAATATTACTTAGCATGATGTCCTCATTGCTTATCCATGCCATAACGTGTCAGAATTTATTCCCTTCTTATAACTGAGTAGCATTCTCTTGCATATATGCGCCACATTTTGTGTGATGTCTCATCTTCTGGTGTACACCTTGGCTTACCCTGTGTTATTGCCATTGTAGGTGAAAGAGCTATTCACATGGGTGTACAGATACCTGCCCTCTGTTCTGAGTATATTCCCATATATGTACATATTATATATCAATAGATATATTCAATATGATAAATCTATTTCTGATATACTGTTCTACAGAGTAGCTGGACTGTTTTGTATCTCTACCAACAGGGGACACGAGCCCCGATTTTTTTCAACCCTTCATCTACATTTTTGCATTAATTTAATTATTATTATTCAAATTGCATTTAGATATGTATTGTCTGTGTGTGTGCATGCCATAATGCACATGCATAGACATCAGGTTTGGTGGCAAGGGTGTTTACCCACTGAGGCATTTCCCCAGACCATTTAACAACATGTTAGTAGTATCTGTCTTAAGAAGTGTGAAGCCGTTATGCCACTGTCGTTTTAATTTGTATTTCCCTAAGGATTAGTGATGTTGAACATCTCCCAGGTACTTAATAACCGTTGCCATATCTTCTTTGAAAAACAAAGTGCCTACTCAAGCCTTTTATATATTGTATTGGTCAGGCTTTTTGTCCTTATTTATTAATAGATTTTTTTTTACCTTTTGAACCTTTATTTTTATTTTATGTGTGTCATATAACTGGAGTTTCTATTGCTATGATTAAACACCATGACCAAAAGCAACTTGAGGAGGAAAGGGTTTATTTGACTTCCATAGCCTAAGTCACGGCTCACCGAGAGAAGCCAAGGCAGAAACTCAAACAGGGCAGGAATGTGGATTCAGAGGCCATGGAAGAGTGCTTCTTACTGGCTTGATCCTCATGGCTTGCTTAATCTGCTTTCTCTTAGAAGCAAGGACCATCTGCCCATGGTGGCATTACTCACAATGAACTGGGCCCTACCCCATCAATCACTCATTAAGAAAATGCCCTCCAGGTGTGCTTAGAGCCTGATCTAAGGGAGGCATTTTCTTAATTGAGGTCCCCTCCTCTCAGATGACTATAACTTGTGTCAAGCTGACATAAAACCAGCCAGGACAATGTGCATGGGTGTTCTGTCTTCATGTATGCACGCTACGTGCATGCAGTGACCATGGAGGCCAGAGGAAGGCAGTGACTCCCCTGGGACTGGAGTGCAGATGGTTGTGAGCTACCATGTGGGTGCTGGGAACCCAACCTGGACCCTCTGGAAGAACACCAGTGCTCTTAACCATTGCGCCATCTCTCTGGTCTCCTCTCGTCTGTCTTAAAAGCCTAAGAAAAATACCTTACAAAAGGAAGGAGCCGTCTTGGCTCAGTTTTAGAGGGATCAGTCTAGGGTTGGTTGGTTCCACTGCTGTGGACTTGAGGTGACACTGAACAGCTGGTGGTGGAGCAAAGCAGATCCCTTCCTGGCTGACAGGAAGCAGAGAGGGGCCAGGAAGTAACAGAGGCAAGATGTAGCCCAAGGAACCATCTTAGTGATGGTCATTCTGTAGCAAGGCCACACCCCCTAAAGTTTTCAGCCAAATTAGCATTAAGCTTCAACCCTATGAGGAGGGCAGAGTGGGGGGAGCAGGTAATATTAAAACCATACATTCAGGTTTTGTCTTGTTCTTTTGATTTTTGTTTGTTTGTTTGTTCGAGATAGGGTTTCTCGGTGTAACAGCTTTGGCTGTCCTGGTACTCACTCTGAAGACCAGAATAGCCTCAAAAACACAGAGAGCTGCCTGTTTCTGCCTTCTGAGTGCTGGGATTAAAGGCATGTACCACCGTCACCCGGCTAACATCCAAGTTTCCAAAAATGATTTATTTTGTTTTGTATATGGGTGTTTTGCCTGCAAGTGTGTATGCACACTGCATGTGTGCCTGCTGTCCCTAGAGGATGGAAAAGAGTATCTGATCTCTTGGAACTAGAGTTACATACAGATGGTTGTGAGCTGCCTTGTGGATGCTGGGAATTGAACCCAGGTCCTTTGGAAGAGGAGTCAGTGCTCCTAACCACTGAGCCACCCCCACACCATAAGACCTCTTTAAATTAGGTTTCTGTTACGGACTTTTAAAAGTTCTCTGTACATCCTGGTTATTAATCTTTTGTCAGTTGTGGCCATACTCCCCATGCCCTAGGCTACCTTTTCTCACGCTTTAGTTGTGTCCTTGGACAATTTGTTTTTCCTGAAGCCCAAATTGTCTGATTTTTTTCTCTTGCCGATGCTTTTGACATTTGCATCAAGAAAACCACTGCCAAATCCTATGTTTTTGCCCTATTTTCTTCTATGAGTCTGTAGTTTTAGACATTATATTTAGTAAGTAGAAAGTTTGAAATTAGGAACTGAGAGTTTTCTAAATTTGTTCCTTTTCAAGATTGTTTTGATTATTCAAAGTTCAGTGAGCGTCTGTGTTGATTTTCTGTTTTTAAAAAAAGGCATCAGGATTTTTACTAGATTACATTGACTCTGTAGATTGGAGCACTATTGATACCTTGATATCACGTTGTCCTACCCGCACCCATAGGATGTGTTTCTATTTATTTATGTATATTTTTAAAGATTTATTTTTTTAATCTGTCAGTGTTCCATCTGCGTGTATGACTTTATGCCAGTAGAGTGCACCACATCCTACTATTGATGGCTGTGAGCCACCATGTGGTTGCTGGGAATTGAACTCAGGACCTCTGGAAGAGCAGCCAGTGTCTTAACCAATGAGCCATCTCTCCAGCTCCTGTTTACATTTTCTTTAACTTTGTTCAGCAATATTTTCTAGTTTTCATCATGCATGTCTTTTATCTCCTTCGTTAAGTTAAGTTTTAAATATTACACTTCTTAAAATATGGGAACTGGAGAGACAGATGACTTGGTGCTTAAGGGCACATATAACTTCTACAGGGAGCTGGGGTTTGGCTCCTGTATTCATATGGGGTGTCGCACAACCTCCTGGGACTCCAGCTCCAGGGAGTCTGGCAACCTCTTCTGGACTCTGCAGCCATCAGCACGCGCGCACACGCATATACACACTCGTGCGCGCATATACATACATATACATGTAATTAAAAACTTTTAAATCTTATTGACACTTTTCTTTCTCTTTGATATTGTTATAAGTTTAGTTGTTTTTATAATTTTCTTCTTGGTTATTATTCATTACTAATGCATAAAAATAACGACTGTATAATTTTGGCTTTGTATTCTACCTTACAAAACTTACTAGTTCTAAGGGTTTTTATGAACTATTAAATTTCTTACATACAAAATCATATCTGCAAATAGAGATAATCTTATTTTTTCTTTTCTAGTTCAGGTGTCTATTTGTTTTTCCTGCCTAATGCTTTGGACAGAACTGTCACTAGCATGTTCAATTCCAGAGGCAAAAGTCAGCATCTGTCTTAGGTTGTTTTATTGTTGACAGAATACCTGAGAGAAGTGGGCTAAGGTGGGTAGGTGTATTTGGTTTGTGGTTTAAGGGATTTCAAGTCCACCATGGCAAAGATGGTCCCGTGGCTGCAGTAGGGCAGTCTGTGGGGAGGAGCTTGCTGCTGTGACTTCTTACATGGTCCTGACTAAGAAGACGATGAAGGGCAAAGCAGGATATAACCCCTCAAATGCCTACTCTCATTGACCTACCTCCACCAGCCATGTGTCCCAACCCCAAAGGTCCCACTGTCTCTGAGCAGATGTTTAAACACATGAGCCAGTGATGGGCATCCCATATCCAGTGAGCCGATGGTGGGCATCCCATATCCAGTGAGACAGTGATGGACATCCCATATCCAGTGAGCCAGTGATGGGCATCCCATATCCAGTGAGCTGATGATGGACATCCCATATCCAGTGAGACAGTGATGGACATCCCATATCCAGTGAGTCAGTGATGGGCATCCCATATCCAGTGAGCCAGTGATGGGCATCCCATATCCAGTGAGCTGATGGTGGACATCCAATATCCAGTGAGCCAGTGATGGACATCCCATGTCCAGTGAGCTGATGATGGACATCCCATATCCAGTGAGACAGCGATGGACATCCCATGTCCAGTGAGCCAATGATGGACATCCCATGTCCAGTGAGCGGATAATGGACATCCCATATCCAGTCCACAACAGCATCCTTGTCTTGTTCCCAGTCCTTGAGAGGTGCTTCCATTCTCTCACCACTCACTATGTTTGCTGTGGCTTTTTCATATACAGCTTTTCTTAATTCATAGTTTTTTAAGTATTTTATTAGAAAAAAATGAGCTGAACTTTTCCAAAGCTTTCTCTTCAGGGCTTGAGATGATCGTGTGAGGGTCCCTACTTCATTTACTTAAGCCAGTGTCTCACCTTGATCAGGTTTTGTGTTTCGAGCTGCCCTTGCATTCCAGCCATGAATTCCACTGACCGTCGATCCATTCGCTCTTACTCTGCAGGCCTTCACTTCGCGCGTACTTTCTTCCAGACAATAAGCACTTGGCTCTTACTGTCTTTTGTTCACTCTGCCAATGCCTTTGAGCCATTGATGTTTAAAGCCAAATTTAGTAGAGCTAGGCTAATACAATCTATGTTTCTCACCATTTTCTGCCCTTGTTGTCCTATTTTAATTTTCTACTCTTTCTCTGCCTTTTGCTTTAATCAAAAAGATTTTATGATTCCAACACCTTACATCTTTCAGAGTGTCAGGTGTACTCCCTCTTTTGCGGTTGCCCCAAAGTTCATAAGGTCCATTTACAACTAACCCAAGCCCTCCCCAGGTAGCCTTACATCTCTCGCAAAGCTGGTCTCTTCTTGCAGCAATTCTCCCTTCCATCCTTGCACCTGTGATGTCATTGATTTGGCTTATAAATAACTCTGTGTCTGTGTGTGTGTGTTTGCGCGCGTGCATGCATGTGTGTTTAGCTATTATTTCAAACAAGCAGTTATTTGTTAAATCAATTCAGAATAAGAAAAACATAATTTTGCCTTCACTTAATTTCTTTCTAGTGTTTTTCATTTTCTGTTTTGGTTCCCATTTCTGACCTACATCATTTTCCTTCTCTCTAAATGTCTTTTTACATTTCCTGAAGTGCAGGCCCACGGCAAACAAATTTCTTCCATTTTTGTTGTTATTTCTCTTCACATTTGAAGGCTAATTTCTCCAGGTAAAGAATTCTAGGTTGCTGTTTGTTTCCCACTGTCCTTCAAACATTTCACCCCACTCTCCACAACAGGGTGGACTCGCGGAGAAGTCAGATACAATTCCCGACTGCACTCGTCTGTAGGGAAGGTGTGTCTCTCTTTTCTTCCGACAGGATTCTTTTTAATCTTTCACTTTCTGCTATTTGAAAATGTATGCTTAGATACAACTGAGATGGGCACCCTACACAGTATTTTCCAAGCATCCTAAACCTGCAATGTGGTGTTTTACACTGATTTGGGAAGAGTTTTCAGTAACTATTGTTCCCATCATTTCTTCTCATGGCTCTCTTCTGCTCTTTCCATTTCGTTTTTAATTTGAAACAACCTGTCCTGTTGCTTTCTCCTCCCCATCCATGCCCCATGCCACCCACCCTGCTTCAGTTTTTGGTTTTGAATATTTTTATTGAGATTTCCGTAAGCTCATGGTCCACCTGCTAGGAACCTGTCGTTGGCTTGCTTGTTTGCTTGCTTCCTTGCTTCCTTCCTTAAGATTTATTTATTTATTATGTATACAATGTTCTGCCTGCATGTATGCCTTCAGGTCAGTTTAGGGCACCAGATCTCATTATACATGGCTGTGATCTGGGAATTGAACTCAGGACTTCTGGAAGAGCAGCCAGTGCTCTTAATCTCTGAGCCATCTCTCCAGCCCCTGTGACTGGCATTCTTCGTTTCTGTACAATGTTCTGCTCTCTAGCATTTCTTTTTGTCTCTTTTTCTCAGAAATTCATGGTCTTCTATGTTGTCATAGAGAATGCTTAGCACACTGACACCTTTGTTTTGAATTCCTAGTGGGACAATTCCAACATACTTAAGATCTCTGTGTCTGAGTCTGATACCTGTCTATATTTTTTTTTGCTAGTGTGTGTGTATGAAAAAGAGATAGAGGCAGGGAGAGGGAGGGGAAGAGAGGAAGAGAACTGGATAAAGGAACTGATGTATATTATGTATATATGTCTGGTGTGTGTGTGTGTGTGCGCGTGTGTGTTGTGTGTAAAGGCGGTCAGTCCTGTGGAGACTGAGGCTAATTTTTAACGCCTATCTCAATCACTCATCTTAATGCCCGAGGCAGATTCCTTTAGTTAAACCAGAACTCACTGGCTCTGCCTGCCCAGCGTATTCCAGGGGTCTCTGTCTCTGCCTTCATTTTTTTAATATTTATTTATTATGTATACAATATTCTGTCTGTATGTATATCTGCAGGCCAGAAGAGGGCACCAGACCTTATTACAGATGGTTGTGGGCCACCATGTGGTTGCCGGGAATTGAACTCAGGACCTTTGGAAGAGCAGGCAATGCTCTCTGTCTTCTAAGTGCTAGAATTGCAAGTGTCCTGCCTTAATCAAGCTCTGGCAGGTTGGATTCTAGTCAGCTGATTTCACTGAGACAGACCTTGTGAAGAAGAAAGCTCTCTGACATGGTTTTAAGTCAGTCCTGTTCCCTTCTGCTGTAGACTATATCGGGGCCCGTCCTCCACAGTACTCACTCTGAGGACCTGGAAGGTCTCGGGGATGGATCCCAGAGATGTGGGACCCTGATAAGTGCTACTCACGTGGGGGAGATCTCATCCCGCCGGCTTATCTACACTGATTCTCCAGGAGCTTGCCAATTGCATTTTGGGTTTTACTGCTGGATCCCTTGATGGTTTCTGCTCCCAGGTCTCTACTTCCGCAGACTCTCCTCATAGATAGAACAAAATACCCAATAGAAACCACGTTGTGGAAGAAGGGCTGTGTTTTTGACTTAGGGTTTCATGGTGGGTGAGGTTCAGCGTCTGGGACTCCATCTGCAGCAGCAGGAGCTGGTAGATGGCTTGTATTTTGGGTCTGGTTGGGAACTTGGAAGCTAAGACATCAGGCTGGAACTGGGGCCAGTTATAACCTTCAAGCCCTATCCCTATGGTTTTATGCCTGATAGCTAGGCCCTATAGCCAAAAGGTTCCACAGCGTCCCCAACTGGGGACCAGTGTTTAAACACATTAAGCCTGCATTTCTCATTAATAATTCCGATATACTGGGGTTCTTCTGTTCTCCAGTTGCTCTGACCATTTGGGGGAAGTGACTTTCCATGGCTTCATGCTTACAGACTCAGGAAAAGTTGGTTTTTCAGTTGCTTCCTTGATGGAGTGATGACTTTTTTCAAGCTTTTCACATGGCAGACCAGAAACTGGAAGCCACAATTTTTTTTCTTAAATAATGAAAACAATTCAAATACCCTCAACTGGCGTATGGATAAACGAAATGTAACGTCTCTATGCACAGAATGATAGTTACCAATAAAACAGAACAAGGTCCTCAGACATGCTACACGTCGATAAGCCTCAAACCCGCTGAGCACAAGAAGCCAGACACAGAGTACCCAGTATGGGATGGTATTTGTATAAAATGCTCAGAGAAAAAATCTTTGGAGACAAAAAGCAAATTAGTGGCTCCCTGGGGCTGCTGGTGCGAACAGTGGAAGAGTCACGGGGGTGTTATTGGAAGATGGAGAATTTCTAAAATCGGGGGGTGTTATTGGAAGATGGAGAATTTCTAAAATCGGGGGATGTTATTGGAAGATGGAGAATTTCTAAAATCGGGGGGTGTTATTGGAAGATGGAGAATTTCTAAAATCAGGGGGTGTTATTGGAAGATGGAGAATTTCTAAAATCGGGGGGTGTTATTGGAAGATGGAGAATTTCTAAAATCGGGGGTGTTATTGGAAGATGGAGAATTTCTAAAATCGGGGGGTGTCATTGGAAGATGGAGAATTTCTAAAATCGGGGGGTGTTATTTGAAGATGGAGAATTTCTAAAATCGGGGGGTGTTATTGGAAGATGGAGAATTTCTAAAATCGGGTTGTGATATGCTCACATGACTTTTTCACTTACCCAGAACCACCACATACATAAAAACAGGTCAATTCTGTGGAGCGCAAATAATCTCCCAAGAAAGCTCATTACTGAAAAGAATAAAGGCTCATCTATAAACACATGACGGTATCAAATATGCAGTGGTCTCCCTTACCCCAGGGTCAAGCCCGTCCCCACCCCACTTCATTCTTCTCTCTTTCCATCATTTCTTCAAAATGGCAACAAAATGTTCCATGGCAACAGCAAACAAAACACATCGTGGCCATTTCCCATATCATTGCCATTTTTGAAAATAGCCACACATGGGGGCGCACGCCTTTAGTTCCAGCACTCGGGAGGCAGAGGCAGGCGGATCGCTGAGTTCAAGGCCAGCCTGGTCTGCAGAGTGAGTTCTAGGACAGCCAGGACCACACAGAGAAATCATGTCTCAAAAAAAGGGGTGTGGAATTTTAATATATTTTCATCATCTCCCCCTTCTCTTGCCTCCCTTCACCCCCTCCGATGTACTTCCTTTGCTCTTTTTCAAATTCATGGTCTCTCCTTTATTGTCGTTACACACATACTCCAAAACATAGAAATACAACCTGATCAGTTATATAATATAATATATATGTTTTCAGGGCTGGCCATTTGATATTGGATAACCAGTCTGTGTCTCCATCGCTGGGGAAGCCTGTTCCTCCTGGTCCCAGAATCCTTAGTTGCCTGTGGTTCTTGTTTATGGGTTGAGGCCTGGTGTACTCTCCTTCCATGATTGTGTATGTGACAAGATGTTATCCTTGCTTGGGTCTTGCTTAGGTAGCCATGTTGGTGAGACTTCTTGGATATAGCTTCTCTGACATTTCTAGGAGACACAACCTTGCAGCAAACCTCCTGGTCCTCTGGCTCCTTCCTCCCTGCCTTCTGCAAGGATCCCTGAGCTTTAGGTACAGGAGTTGTGGTGAGGCTATATCCATTGGGGCTGAGCTCCACGACTCTACATTTTGATCAGTTGTGGTTTTCTGTAATGGTCTCCATGGGTATTGGCTGGTGTTGTGTGCCAACTTGACACAAGCTAGCGTCATCAGAGAAGGAGCCTCAGTTGAGGAAATTCCTTGATGAGATCCAGTTATAACGCATTTTCTCATTTGGTGGTCAATGGGGGAGGGCCTAGCTAACGATGGGTAGTGACATCTCTAAGCTGGTAGTCCTGGGTTCTAGAAGCAGGCGGTTGAGCAACCTAGGCGAAGCAAACCAATAAGCAGCCCCCCTCCATGGCCTCTTCATCAGCTCCTGATTCCAGGTTCCTGCCCTGCTTGAGTGCCTGTCCTGACTTCTTCCAATGATGAACTATGATCTGGAAGTGTCAGCCAGATAAACCCTTCCCCGCCCCCAACTTGCTTTTTGGTCATGGTGTTTGGTCACAGCAGTAGAAGCCCTGGCCGAAACACCATCTGTTACAAAGAGAAGTTTCTCTGATGAGTCTACCACTCTGTTTTTGCAGTCCCATGGACATACATGGCTTACTATCCCCTGGCTGGGTTTCTAGATCTTCTCCACGCATGGCCATTAGGAGAAGCCGTGTGTGCCATCTTCCCCATCTGCCGACAAGGAAGCAGGCCCCCAGTGTTTTGACCTGCCTTCTCCCTTTGCCCATCTATGAGCTAAACCAGCATCTTCCTGTTGATTTCAGCTGAGTGTTTAGTCACAAGGAAAGCTGCTCTCTCTGTCCACTGATAGCTTGTTTCCAAATTTGTTGCTGTCCTTAATGGAGTACCCACACTTTTCCTTTGTGCAGGCTTATACTGGGGTATCTGTCTTTTTTGCTGAGTCTAAGTGCCTTTTATGGCATTAACTTTTACGCTACTGTCTATGATGCAGCTATTTCAGGCTAGCCTCTTAGCAGTCCATGTTGTTTGTGGTGATTTGGGTGCATAGAAATCTCACGCTACTTCTTTGGGGTTATCAGTCTTTCTCTACATTTTCTGACTTTATTTTAGACAGGCTTTTTCTACCCCAATATTATATACTGTTTGCCCTTATCTTCTATTTTTGGCAATTGTATAGTGTTCTCGTTTCCCTTTCTCTTGTTTTCTTGCTAATCTTTAATTCATCTGGAAATGGCTGTGATGCATGGAATAAGATTGGAATCTAGAGACCCAAGTATGTATCTTAGTGGTAGAGTACTTGCCTAGCATGTATAAAACCCTGGATTCAATCCTTGTATCAAAAAAAAAAAAAAACAAAACTAAAATCCCAAATAATAAAATAATTGTCAGGACACAATTAATGAATAATTCATTCTTTTGCCACTGCTGCGAAACATCTTCTCATTCATGTTTTAGATACTTGTCTCTGCTTGAGCCTCTTTCGACGGCTTTTTATCTCATTCTCTTGATCTCCTGTGTTTTCAGACGCTATTACAACATGGTTTTAATTATTTTGGCTTAATGATATATTTTCAAATCTGATAATACGAGTCACCTTTCATCATCTCTGCAAAGACATTTTTTCAGTCATTATCTCATACTTAGCTTTCACATTTTGGAGTCATTTTTTCCAAGGCGAAGAGAAGTCCTTTGTGGCTTGATCGGAGCTGAATTAAACTGAAAAAATGGCTGGAGAAAACTGAGACCTGAAATTTGGCTTTCCCAGGGACAGCAGCATTGGAGCTGTGTGTGTCCTTCTCTTTGTCTCTGCCTCCTGCCAGGGGTCACTAGGTAGCCCTGGGATGTCTGAAACTCCCAGAGACCCACCGCCTCTGCTCCTGGGTGCTGGGATTAAAGGTCTGCGCCACCACTCCTGGCTTGGCTGTCTCTCTTGCTTACGGTGTTTTATTTGTTTTCATCATAAGCTATTGGAATTGTATGTTTGTATTGGGGTTATTATTTGTTGTTCAGTGTGTGTGCTGATGCTATGAAGGGGGACCTTTCGCTGTTAAGTTTCCTTCTGAGTTCTCGCTGATAGAAAGCGGCGCTGTCAATATGTGTGAACTGCTTGTTTAACTCTCCCTAACCATTCTCACCACTCTTCATGGTTAGGGTTGATTTTTTTCCCCCATTGCACCCACTGATGCAATAGTAGCACTGATGTTCCAGGCGTAACCAACCGATTCCTGATTGGATCTGAGGTCTGCTCCATGGAAAGGAATGTGTGCGTGGTGCTATGAACTTGGTTAACAACCTATAGCTAGGGATATATAGGCCTAACAGAGAAAATCTGCTGCTGCTGATTTGATAAATGCTTGTGCAGTTAAGCTGCCTTCTAATTTTTTTGTTTAAACCCATAGATTGGGGCAGCTTTGGTCAGAAAAACCTCTGTGGGCTATATGCGATGGCCAGAGCAGAGATTCATAATTGGTCAAAGTGCTAAGAATAAGTGTGTGTTGAGTATTCAGCCCTAACCAGGACATCCACATTAGCCCTTTGAGGCCCAGAGCAGATGGGATGACAGTAAGAGCCAGAGGCTAGGGAGGTGTGCCATGAAATGCTGACTTTTGGGTGTGGCATGGCCACTGCAGTCGTGAGCAGTCAGCGTCTGTGACCACCTGCACAAGACCCGTATGTGCACAATGAAAGAGAAAGTCATGAAGGTAGAGGGGACCTCGCCAGGAAGGAGCGGGAGGGAGGTAAGAGACATAGTGGGGAGTGAGGACAATCACAGCATATTAGCAATTATCCCACGTGCAAATAGGAGTTTGCACCTTTGCGGCAGCCATGCCTCCCGTTCACTTTCTGTCTCGTCTTGCAGGTTAGCAGCGCAGTGTGAATCTTTACCAACACTTTTTAAATTTTTCCTTTGACAAGAACACCTCCAGTGTTTCATTAGGTATTAGTCACTGTGATATTAAGGCTGACGTGAGCTAAGGTTGCTTGAAGGAAGTGTCTTTCCTGCTGCTGCCGTATTAGACATTCTTTATGGCGGTAGACACTGGATTTCATCAGATGCCTTCCTGAGTTTTGAGAGTTGATCATATTTTCATCCCCTTTGAACTATTGATGTGGTGGAATTGTACTCACAGATTATCCTTTATTGAACCGGTCTTGCATTCCTGAAATAAAACTGTGTGGTCATGGTATGTTAGCCCTGTAATATTCTGGTAGATTCTACTTGCCAGAACTCTATTAAGAATTTTCATAGCAGTATTAAGTTGGTAATCTTATTTTGGCCTGTCAGATTTTGTTAGCAGGAATTTGCCAGCTGGGTAAAATGTATAATTTTTGAACATGGAAATTATCTAGGATCTTATTGAACGCTGGGGTGGGAAGACCCTGTCTATATAACCTGCGTGGAGCATCCTTACTCCGGCCCCATCCTTCCTGCCCATACATAGCTCTGTCATCTCTCACAGGAGGAATCTTTGAGTATGCGGACGGCCCCAACGCCCAGGTCATGAACGCCGAGGAGCACGCCTTTCGATTTTCTGCCAACATCATCAACAGGAACAGGACTCTGCTGCCCAACACAACCTTGACTTACGACATTCAGCGGATTCACTTCCATGATAGCTTCGAGGCCACCAAGAAGGGTGAGTGCGTCGATCCTCGCTGTGCACTTCCAACTTGAGGCTGGGGCGGGGGTGAAGCCTTTTCCACTTGGTCTGGGAGGCCTGATTCTTTCTCTGTCTAGAGCAGCCTGTGCCAATTTCCCAGGAGCAGGAGCAGGGGCAGGGGCTGCAAGGAAGTCTCAGGCTAGCCAGGCGTGGTGCTGTAGCCTGTAATGCCAGCAGTCAGGAAGCCAAGGGAAGAACGTGAGCTCCAGGCCAATCTGGGCTATGTGGCAAGTACAAGGTCAACCTGAATTATGTACAAGACCCTGGGAGGCTATGAAGGGTGGTTGGTTAGCGGAGAAAAGGTAGGCAGAGCCTGGAATTGCCTAAAGGAACCAGCCAAGGTTTCCAGGACCTTTGGACCAACATGAACATTTTCAAACTTGAGTTTTCTTTTCTGTTAGTTTTATTTTTAATGGGCAAATATTAGAATTATTTATGGTATAGGATGTGCTGTTTGGATACATGTGTGCCTTGCATATTGCTCAAATCAGAGGACCTCACACACCTACCACATCTAGCATTCATAATTTCTATTTAGTAAGAACATTGAAGATCCCCTCTTTCAACTATTTCAAAATATGCAATACATTATTATTAACCATAGTCTCCTTGCTATGGAACTTATTTTATCTTTCATTAGTGTCCTACTCAAGTAGCAATAGGTAGCGTCCATCTAAAACAGATACCGTATTAGCCCGAGAGCACACCATCTGCCTGCCATAAAGAAAAAAAAAAGACTCCATGAAAACGGCACACTGCTCAGTTCCTGCAGGAGCTTGACCCCAGAGGCTATAGCTGAGTCCTGAGTCTGACCCTTGTCCCATATTCGGTGTGTGTCTATACTTTCTGTTGCCCGCATCCGCATTAGAAAATCCTGGCTCGCAATAGCAAGTTGTGGTAAGTCTATTTCAAGTGACTCCACACCAGAATTCTTAAAGATAAGATAAAAACAGTTTAAAAGAAAGGGGCCTCACATCACACACACACACACATACACACACACACCAGTAACTAACTTCTCAGTTCCTGGGTGAGTAGCCAGTTGTCAGTGTGCTATAAAGCACACCCAAGTGCCCAGTGGGTTTTGTTGTTGTTGTTACTGTGTTCTTTAAAGATTTATTTCCTTTGTTTTATGTTTATGAGTGTTTGCCTGCATGTATATGTGGGTACCACATGTATGCAGTGCCTGCAGAAGCCAGAAGAGGGCGTCAGATCCCTGTGGTAATGGAGTTTGATTATGAATTGCATTGTGGGTGCTGGGAACTGAACTTGGCTCCTGTGCTAGAGCAACCAGTGCTCTTAACCGCTGAGCCATCTCACCAGCCCCATTTTAATGTCTTTTAAATGACAGCTCATATATATAAGCCCGTGCTTGTTTGCATGCACACAGTCAGCCCTCCAGGCCCATGGGCTCTATGGTTTCAGCAAATCATGGGCCAAAAACTCCAGGAGGGAAAAAAAGAATTTCTTCCGTACTAAACATATATAGACTTTGCTGTGTCATTTCCCCTAAACAATAAGCACAGTGCCTATTTACATAGCATTTGCATTGCATTGTGGGATGAGGCATCTTAAGACGATAGAGCATAAGGCGTAGTGTGTGGAAGAAATATGCAAATACCAAGCCCCTCAGTGCCAGGGACCCAGCATCTGTGAGTCTGATATCTGCAGGGGGTCCTGGAACCAATTCCCTGCGGATCCTGAGGGAGACTGCATATCTGAACTATATTTTTACATATATATTTAATTCAAATTCAACTTAAAGGCTTAGATAACTGGAAATAGCTTCCATAGAACCTTCGATTTCCATGTAACCATTTAAAGATCTCGAGCCTAAGGAATCTCATTTCCAAAATGACTAGGTCATCCTTTCCGAAATATGATATCATAACCCATCAAAGCTCATATCACAATTTTTAGTAAAATCATTGGGTTTTTAATGTACTTTCTCTTCTCCCTCACATTACT